>NW_006921596.1:9688313-9740198 GCF_000298275.1 Orycteropus afer afer
TTTTGCATAGTCAATAAAACTCAAGTAAACATCTTTCTGGTATTCTTTGCTTTCAGCCAAGATCCATCTGACATCAGCAATGACATCCCTCATTCCATGTCCTCTTCTGAATTCAGCTTGCATTTCTGAAAGTTCTCTGTCAATATATTGCTGCAACCATTTTTGAATTATCTTCAATAAGATTTTACTTGCATGCGATATTAATGATATTGTTTGATAATTTCCACATTCTATGGGATCACTTTTCTTTGGAATGAGTAAAAATATGGGTCTCTTCCAGTTAGTTGGCCAAGTAACTGTCTTTCAAATCTCTTGGCATAGCTGAGTGAGTGCCTCCAGCAAGGCATCTGTTTATTGAAATCTTCTGTTCAGCTCTTTTATCTGGTCATTTCTTCCATTTGCTTTAGATACTCTCTGTTCAAGGGCAAATTTCAGAGTCTCTTCTGACATCCATTTTGGTCTTTTCTTCCTTTCCTGTCTTGATATGACCTTTTGCTTTCTTTGTGGATGATATTCTTGAAGTCATCCCACAATTCCTCTGGTTTTCAGTCATTGGTGTTCAAAGCATCAAATCTATTCTTTAGATGATCTCTAAATTCAGGAGGGATATTATCAAGGTCATATTTTGGCTCTCATGGACTTCTTTTAATTGTCTTCAGCTTCAACTTGAACTTGCGTATGAGCGATTGATTGATTGATTGTACTCATGAGGAACCTGTACATCGCCCAGGAGGCTGTCATTTGAACAAAACAAGGGGACACTGCATGGTTTAAAATCACAAGTTGCAAAAATCCTCACAACTGGACCAATACGCAGCATCACGATAAATGGAGAAAAGATTGAGGTTGTCAAAGAATTCACATTGCTTGGTTCTACAATCAATGCCAATGGAAGCAGCAGTCAGGACATTAGATGACATATAGCACTGGGCAAGTCAGCTGCAAAGGAACTCTTTCAAGTGCTGAGGAGCAAAGATGTCTCCTTGAGGACTAATGTGCACCTGACACAAGCCATATTTTCAATTTCTTCATATGCATGTGAGAGCTGGACAATGAATAAGGAAGACCAAAGAAGAGTTGATGCTTTTGAGTTGTGGTGCTGGCAAAGAATGCTGAAAGTACCATGGACTGCTAAAAGAGCAGATCTGTCCTTGAGGAAGTACAGCCAAAATGCTACTTGGAAGCGAGAATGGACAGACTTCGTCTCACCCACTTTGGTCATGTTTTCAGAAAGGACCATTCCCTGGAGAAGGATGTCATGCTTGGTAAGGTGGAGGGTCGACAGAAGAGGGGAAGGCCTTCAATGAGATGGATGGACATGGTGGCTGCAACAATGGACTCAAGTATAGCAAGGATCATGGAGCTGGCGTGGGATTTGGTGGTGTTTTTTTCTGCTCTGCATAGGGTTGCTGTGAGTTGGAAACAACTTGACAGCACCTAACAACAACAACAACATGAGCAATTGACGGTCTCTGTTCCACAATCAGCTTCTGGCCTTGGCTAAAGATATTGAACTTCTCCATTGTCTCTTGCCACAGACGTAGTCAGTTGGATTCCTATACTCCATCTAGCAAAGTCCATGTGTATACCTGCCATTTATGTTGTTGAAAAAAGGTATTTGCAAGGAATAAGTTGTTGGTCTTAAAAAATTCTATCATGTGATATCCAGCATTATTTCTATCACCAAGGCCATATTTTCCAACTACTGGGATACTTCTTTGTTTCCAACTTTTATATTCCAATCACCAGTTATGATCAACATATCATGATTGCATGTTAGGTCAATTTCAAACTGCACAAGTTGGCAAAAACTTCAGTTCCTTCTGGTGGTTCGTGAGTAAATTTGAATAATAGTGGTATTAACTGTTCTTCCTTGTACGTGTATGGATATTATCCTATCACTGACAGCATTATATTTCAGGATGGATCTTGAAATATTCTTTGTGATGATGAATGCCATGCCATTCCTTTTCAATTTGTCATTCCTGGCACAATAGATCATATTTGGTTGTCTGATTCAAAATGGCCAAAACTAGTCCATTTCATCTCATTAATTCCTAGGATATCAATCTTTACATTTTTGAAAACTTCCAAATTTCCTCAATTCATACTTCATATATTCCATGTTTGGATTATTCATGGATGTTTGCAGCTGTTTCTTCTCATTTTGAATCAGGCCACATCAGTAAATGAAAGTCCCAAAAGCTTTACTCTATCCACATCATTAAGATTGGCTCTACTCTGAGGGGGCAGAACTACCCCAGTCATATCTTGAGTGCCCTCTGACCTGAGGGGCTCATTTTCTGGCACTATACTGGACAATGTTTCAGGGCTATTCATTAAGTTTTCCAGCAATATATCAGACAGTGTTTCACTGGTATTCATAAGGTTTTCACTGGCCAATTCTTTGAGAAGTGGATAGCCTGTTCCTTCTTCTGAGTCTGTGTTAAGTCTGGAAACTCTGCTGAAACCTGCCCACCATAGGTAACCCTGCTGGCATTTGAAACACCGGTGGCATAGTGTCCAGCCTCACAGAGACACACATGCCACCACAGTATGACGAACTGACAGACAAGTTCATTTCCCTTAGCTGTTCCAAAGCACTCTGCTCACTTCCTGGTCTCCCTTAGCTGTTCCAAACCCGCCACCAGCTCGATTTCTGGTGTCCCTTAGCACCCTTGCCATGCCCAAATTATCTACTCTCTCTTCCCTACTCAAAGAAACTTCTGAGCAGCTTTGCCTGAGTACCCTCACTCTCTGTGATGCAAACTATAAGTGTCTCCCAGCTAGGACAATCATGGGACCCACCTCATTTGTCTCCCATCTCATAAGGATCACTATCCTATGTTGCCTCTTGTCCAATGTATGAAAACTGCTGTTTCATATAACATGCCTATTTTTTTTCTTAATTCTTTAAAGGGAAAGTATAAATACAATACCTATTACTCCACCTTGGCTGAGAGTAGAAGTCTCTCAGTTTGGCACTGAATGGAATAGAAAACCATTGAAAATTTAAGAAGGAAGTTGCTATGTTGGATTTGAATTTTAGAAAGATCACTCTGGTTATGGCCCAATAAAAGCTTCTGAGAAAGCAATCAGAACACATTTCTAAAGAAATTCTAGGCAAAGTATAAGCAGCTAGGCTAGAGAAAGGTAGTTCATTGGGCTTTCCCTTCCTAGGCACCTGTTCCAGGGCATTCTGGAGAAGTCAGACCAAGGATGCATTCCTAATGCAGAGGGATGAGGGCAGTAACCCCCACCATCTCTATGAGGGCAAAGCCAGCCCCCAGAGACCCAAACATGGCCAATAGTGATATAACTTCTCTGTTAATCCACAGGCCCAAGGGTGAGGGTCAATTTTGTATAAAAGGGAGGCCAGGACAGGTTCCCATAGAAAGACTCTGACAACCTGAGCTCACATCCTGGATTCACCACTACTTAGCCATGGGATCTTGGGCATGTTACTTAATCTCTCAGATGCTCAACTTGCTCATTTGTTAAAATGTATATGATACATTAAATATATGTGAGACTAATAGTGTCCCACTCCCTAGAAGCCCCTTGACCACCACCTGACACACAAAATAAGCATTCAACAAATATTAGCTATTTATATATAATTATTGTTACCTTTTATATTGCTATTATTCTTGTCCACATGAGGCAAACTTTGACCCAGAAGACTATTGGAAGATGTCTCAGGAAATGTTATTATAATTTCTCCAAAAGCTTTCCAATTTGTCTCAAAGAGGACATTCAGCTCATGATTCTCTCAGAGCATAGCAGCAATTTCCACCACTCACAGGCAGGGAATGCTAAGGTCCCTTGATAATCACCCTGCCAGGGACCAGCTTCCAAGCTAGAGACCATACTGGGCATAAAGAGTCCCAATTCAGTCACTAACTCATTGTGAGACCTTGAGCAAGTCACACTGTCTTTCCATGCCACTGTCCCTCCATTTGTATAATTGTAAGAGGTTTAAACTCATTTGTCTCATTGTGTTGTCTTTAGTTGCCATGGAGTCTAGACTCATTACCACTAGGCATGTCCTGATAAAATTCTTGAACCTTTTGATGAAATCTTGCAAGTTGATATAGAGAAAGAACAATTTAGTTACAAAGGAAAAAGAATCAGACTGGCATCGCCCTGCAAGTGGAATGACACCTACATTCTACTGAGAGTAGAGGTCTACAACCCTATAATCCTATCCCCAGCACATATATGTCACTGCAGGGCAAATGAATGATATTAGAAGATTTAGAAAAATGTTGGGATTTATCAGCCATGTATCCCATTATCTCGAAAATAGAGTATACCCAAACTAGAAAAACAAACTTGCCATTGAGTCAATTCTGACTCACGGAGACCCTATATGTGGAGAATACAACTGGACTTCATAGAGTTTTCAAGTCTTTCAAAAGCAGATCACCAGGGCTTGCTTCCTTTGAGTGCATTTGAACAGCCAGCATTTTCATTAGTAGTTGCGCACTTAACCATTTGCACCACCCAGGGACTCCTCAAAGATACAGAGATACCAAATTAGGAAATAATTGGTTTTAAAGGCAAAATCTAGATACACACTGAAAGACCAAGCAAATGAAAATGTAATCAAAACTCCAATGATGATGTTAATATCAGACTAGGTGGAATTAAGACTAAACGAAACACATATGGCATAGAAAGCTGTTTTAAAGTCTTGAAAAGAACAAATGATAATCATAAACTTATATGCACTAAAAAATATAGTAGCTAAATAATAAAGCATAACATCTAGAAATGCAAGGAGAATCTGATGAAAGTATAGTTTTAGTGGGACATTTTAATATACCTCTTTCAGAACAGAAAAAAAAAAGTAGACCAAATAGATAATAAGGGAGGTACAGAGAAGAATCTAGGAATGCAGTTAGCAAACCACAGCTTCCCATCATCTGAATAGAGAACGTGCATTTTTATATGGCCAAAGAATGTTACTATTAACTTTCAAAAGAGTCAAGGTTTTAGGGCAACATTATGTTACTGTAAACCAAAAATTACAAATGAACTAAAAGAAGATACCTCCAAACTTAAAAACTGAAAAATAAGAAGCATACTTCTAAATTACCCTCAGGTCAGAGCGAAAACTAATCTTAGCCAGTCTCATACAAACACCTACAAAACTGAGGCAAAATCTGTTTTCAGATGACAATTTACACTAAAAATTAAATGTTAAATAATTGTTCTTGTTTTTATCAAACAAAAAATAAACAAATGAAAAATACTAGCACATCTCTTAATTTAATAAGAATTAATATAAGAGAAAAGGAATACATTATATTTCAACTGAAATTAATACAAGACAAAAACAGTTAAAAGGAGAAATCCAAAGCTGGCTCTTTACAAAAGCCATTGACAAGTAAAATGAAGTTATCATGAGCCTTGTTAAAAATAAAGACAAAAAATGTACAAGATTTTTATGAGAAAGGATATATAAGCAAAAATAAGAAATACATTAACAGAATTGTAATAGAATATTACATATACCTATATACAATATGGGAGCTCTGGTAGCGTAGTGCCTAAGGCACTTGACCGCTAACCAGAAGGCTGGCAGTTCAAACCCACCAGCCACTCCTCAGAAGGAAGATGGGGCAATCTACTTCCATAGTGATACTGCTTCGGAAACCCAAGGAGGGGTCACTATGAGTCGGGTCCGACTCAACAGCACATAACAACAACAACAACATATACACTATATAAAGGAGTTCTGGTGGTGTAGTGCCTAAGGCATTTGACTACTAACCAGAAGGCTGGCGGTTCAAACCCACCAGCCACTCCTCGGAAGGAAGATTGGGCAATCTACTTCTGTAAAGATACTGCCTCGAAAACCCAAGGAAGGGTTGCTATAAGTCGAATAAACTTGATGGCAGTGAGAGAAAGAGAGAAAGAAGCTGTGGTGGTGTAGCAGTTAAAGCATTCAGCTGCTAACCAAAAGGTCAGTTGTTCAAACTCAACAGGTGCTCCACAGGAGAAAGATGAGGTAGTCTGCTTCCATAAAAATTTACAGCCTTGGAAACTACATGGGGAAGTTCTACTCTGTCCAATAGGGTTGCTATGAGTCAGAAGTGACTCTGTGACAGTGGGTTATATAGGATATAGGGAGTCCCTGAGTGGTGCAGGAAGATACTTTCTTTTTACCCTGATGATATAATTGCATATCTACAAAACTCAAGATATTCCAGTAAAAATTAGTGAAATGTGGTATGGTTAGCAATGTATTAGACAACTACGTATTTTTTTAAAACAACAGATTTTTTTTCTATATATAATCCATAACTAGTATAGAAACACAAGACCAGTTAATTTTTTGTTCTTTTGTACATAACCTCGCTATGAATCAGAACAAACTCAACTAGCCCTAACAACAGTCAGAACAAACTAGAAATGGAAATAGGCAGGAAATATCTCCATTCCATTCCATGAGAAAAAAAAAAAATCTGTAAAATATTTAAGAGCAAATTTAACCAGATGAGAAAAAAATAAGGTCTCCAAGTTCTAACCCCAACAGTATTTCATTCAGTTGTTGCTGTTCTCAGTTGCTGTGGAGTCAGCGCCAACTCATGGCGACCTTGTGTTAACAGAATGAAACACTCTCTGAGCCTGTGCCATCTTCATGATCAGGGCCGTCATTGTCCATTGTTAGCACTAGTGTGTCAACCCATCTCGTTGAAGGTTTCTCTCATTTTTGCTGACCCCTCTACCTTACCAACCATGATGTCCTTTTCCAGTACTGGTCTTGCCCAAGGACATGTCTCAAATAAACAAGCCAAAGTCTTGCCAACCTCACTTCTAAGAATTCTCATTGTATTTTTTCTAAGACCGGTTTGCTCATTCTTCTGGAAGTCCATGGTATATTCCATATTCTCCACCAATGCCATAGTTCCAATGCATCAGTGCTTTATCTGTCTTCTTTCTTCGTTGTCCAGGTTCACATGCACAAGACCATGGCTTGGGTCAGGCACACCTGAGGCATCACTGGCATCTTTGCTTTTAAAAACTTTAAAGAAGTCTTTGTACCCAATTTGCCCAAAGCAACATGTCATTTGGTTTCTTGGCTGGTATGTCTATGGACACTGACTGTGGCTCAAGTATAATGAAATCATTGGTATTAAGGACTCTTCCTCCAATCCTGACATCACATTCTTCTTCAGATACTCTCCATTCCTTTCATACATTTGTGCCTTGGCATCTGCTGTTTCTTCTGCCTGCAATAGTCTCTTTTCCATCTAGCAAACTATTTATCCCTTAAAACTTAGCTCACAGTACATCTTCTCTTACACCTTCCCAAACCTCCCCTAGGCTAATTTCTTATAGATGAAGTCCCTCTGGAGAAGAAGTGGAGAAAAGATTGAGTAAAGAAAGATAGAAGGAAGGAGAAAGGACAGGAAAGAGGGGGATAGGAGGGAGTTGGGAAGGCAGAGAAAGGAGGAAGGAAAAAACTGAGTAAAATGCTAAAAAAGCAGATCCTAACGAAGCCTTGAAAAGGCCTCCCACTCAGACCAGGTACAGTTTTGAAGCCCATGAATCATTCAGCCTCCATCCTCTTCCTGCCTCCCATCCCTCTCACCTCTAGCATTCATTCCATTTCAGATTTAGACAAGAAGGATGCAATGGCCATGGAGAGCTCTCCACGGGGAGGCACACACCGTCAACAAAGCAGTTTAGATCCTGTATTCCAGGATAGTCTCTTTCCCCCACGGAGGAGCACGCTCATGAGAGAGTGGCCAACCAAGATGCCTGATACCTCTTACGAGCGCAAGCTGAAGTCCCTCATGGAGAAGGGCACCGAGCCCAAAATGGAGACTGTCAAAATGTTGAAGCCGGAGGAGGTGCTGAGTTGCCGGTGAGAGGCTCCACGTGGGCAGGGAGGAGACAACTTTCAGGGCTGCCTCTGGCTCAAAATTTGGGGCTGGAGCCTGGAGGTCTGGCAGGGTGGATTTGGCACAGCTGAGAGCTATCCTTGAGTCCCAGAGGACTGCTCTGGCCTGGAGCCACTGGGGCTTCACAGCAAGCAGCCGCCCCACTCGCAGACCCCCTCCTGGATGGGCATGCCTGGGCAATCTGCTCCGTAAAGACTGACCTCCTCAGAAATCCCAAGGGGGTCACTATCAGTTGGAGTTGACTGGATGGCACTGGATTTTTTGGGGGGTGGGGGCATGTGCTGCCATTTTGGTGTTGTGTGTTCCAACTCTTTGCTGTTTTGGTTTATTTCTCAATACAAACCAGTGACACTATTCAAAAAAGAAAGAATGAGTTGTTTATGGCCTTGTTTTAACAGGGAATTCCCCTCAGGGGTGTGTTTGCTATGATGTTGAATTGCTGGTGATAGTAGCCACCATCCCCAGTGGCTACCTGCTGTATGTTTAGAGTTTCAGACTCCCAAAGGAGCCGTGAACAAAGTGTGAAACCATTTGGTATTTATGGTTCTCACCAAAAGGTCTGTCTTCTCACTTGCTCTCTGTCTTAGTTATCAAGAATCATTGATTCTCAGCCACACCAAACAGCCTGCTTTTCTCCCCAAAAAATCCAAGCCTCCCTCTTCCTGGGGGGAAGAAAAAGACCAGTTGCCATCAAATTGATTCCAACTTACCATGAACTCATATGTGTCAGAGTAGAACTGCACTCCATAGGGTTTTAAGTGGCTGATTTTTTGGAAGCAGATTGCCACACCTTTTTTCTGAGGCACTCTAGGTGCACTTGAACTTCCAACCTTTCAGTTAGCAGCTGAATGGTTAAATATTTGCACCACCCAGGAACTGCTTCCCTCTCCCAAGCCCAGTGTTATCCTTTACTGGTACGAAGTAACTGGTGAAACTCAGAAACTTGAATGGTAGGGGAAACTGGGCAAACAGAAAAATGTAGTTGGCCTTCTGGCATTGGTGGCAGTAAACTCATCTCTAATTTCAGATGTCCGCAAATGCCTAGCATCCTAACGGCTCCATCATCAAGTCTGGCTGTAGTCACTGACTGGCTGAGGGAGGATTGGGTGGGATGACTAAACTGACTGGCTGAAAGATGAACAGGCAGACGCCACGAGCTCAAAGTGGTTTCTTACCCTTGCTGGCTGGCTGATTCCCTGGCCAGTTGATTTTGGCTATGGTTTGCAGGTTGTCAGGGCAGTTCTGACATCATACCTGGGCCCTGTGGTCAGAAGACAGCCTACCTGGGCCCATGATGAGGAAATGAGAGGATGGGAAATGGAGTACCTGGAAAAATGACATCAATGAAACCTTTAAAAAATCATCCACATAAATGACATTGACCAGAATGGGATCTTAGTCATAAAGAAGGGATGGGTTGTGGCAGGAACTCTTAGTGAAGGTGGTCAGAGTATGAGAATTTGTGAGTGGGGTCCGAGTTGCCTGTAAGAACAGGTAAGCTCTAAGCAGATCTTGAAGGAGAAAGGAGACCATTCCTGATGTGTAGAAAACAAGGGGGCACATCAACATGTTTTTCTACAGATAGCTCTCTGACCATTTGTAGCAAAGTAGTCAAAGAGTAGATGGCCTGGGTAGAGGTTTTACCCCCTCATACTAAAGCTGGGAGCAGGGCCAGGGCTGATGGTGGAACAGGAGCTCTCTGGATATGGTGGCAGAGATGCTCTCTGGATCATGCAGTACAATGGGAATGGGATCAATTCTATTCCCCAGTATAAGTCAGGATTCTGGGGCTTTAGTTAATATTTTTAATCAATGCCTACTTGTTGACTGTTTGATTATTGAAAGAAAGTATTTATCTCTAATCCTACAACTTTGTTCAGCCATTGTTTCCATTTTCCTGTCGTTTCCCAGCCTTTAGCATCATTCAGAGTACACACATATGCATTGATAAGACACAAGTGAAAATTCACATTCCTGTTTTCTCTCCCCACTTAGCATAATGTCACAACCATGTTGCACCTTCATCTTCCTTAATGTCACTTTAAGTATGGCAGAAGAGTCCTTGAAGTGAGATATTCCATTATTTACTTTCTCATTCCTCTGTTGATGAAATTTCCCCATTTTCCTGTTGTTGATAACCTCAGAATGCACACCTCTCATCTATACAGATTTTTCTTTCCATTAACTTCTCTCCTTGGGATAAACTTGACTACATATACTGAGTCGAAGACAATGAATCTTTTTTTAGGGAGTGGGGGGCAAAAGGGAGGTGCTTGGCATATGTGTTGCCAAATTGATTTCCAAGAGTTATACCAGTGCACACTCCCATCAACTCTGAGGTGTATCTGCTGTTTATATTATAGAGTCTTTGTTAGCTTCAGAAATGTCTGGAAGACTAATGCCTTCCAGAGTCCCCATACTTACTGCTGCTAGTATCTAAGCTCTTTTCAATCAAGTTAGAGGCTGTGGTGACTTCCCCTTAAGCTGACCTCTTTGGCCTTCTCTTGCACAGATACCTGAGGCTGTCCAAGAACAATATCAAGACCTTGCTCAAGCTGTGCAAAGATGCAGGGATGAACGTGGACATCCACCCCCATATGGTTGAAGGAGACATAGATGCTAACATGGTGTTCGCCCATACCCTCACCACAGCCCTCTAAATAGCCCCCTTCCACTACCACCTTCAGGCTCCATCTGCCGATGGACCCTTGGGCCACCAGACACCGTTCTCTGGCACACTACATTTGGCTCTTTAAACTTAGTGCATCCCTTTAAAGATAGTGGCAATCAGAAAACAAGCCTAGACTGCATGGATCATGAGGCTGATGGTCATTGGTTTGTCATTGCCACCCAAGTCAGAACTAACTTTAGAGAAACTTGTTTTTCTCCTCACCCACGCCAAAAGAAGACACTAATGGATAAGCTTCCTAGAAAGGAAGTCTGGGAAGGAGTGGGATATTGAGGCTGATAGTCTCCAGAGGGAAACTAAGATCCTGTGGACCTTCAGGAAGGACAAAGGGTTAAGAAGCTGGAGAGGACACACCCACCACAGGTCTTGAACATCCTTGTGCAGAACTTTGCTTGTGTAGAGTTAGTCCACTTGTGCCTATGGTGGGGAGGTGATCTCAGGGAGTGGGGGAGGTGATATCAGGGAGTGGGAGAGGGAGAATGTATCAACATATCAAAACAGAAGGGCATCTTTGGATGCTGACAACCACAGGGCTCCCCAAGGGGAGCTGGGACCTTTCAGAACTGGTAGGTGCATCAATATCATTAAAGTCAGGACCTCATTATTCACTTGAAGAAAAGAAGCCAAGAGAGCAAGGAACTTGCTCAGAGTCAGAGCAAGAACACATCCCTGGGTGGCACAAATTATTGGCACTCAACATTGAACCTGAAGGTTGGCAGTTTGAACTCACCCAGCAACACTGCCGAGGAAAGCTCTGGCAACATGCTTCCATAAATACTACAGCCAAGAAAACCCTAGGGAGCAGTTCTACTCTGAACACATAGGGCAACCATGAGTTGGAACCAACTCAACAGCAAAGAGTTTGGTTTTTCGGTTTTAGGATGAGACAAACATTTCCACCTTTGTCTCCTGTGCTGCCTTCTTCTTCTTTTTACATTTTTATTGTGATTTGGGTGAAAGTTTACAGAGAAAATTCATTTTCCATACAGCAGTTCATACACATTTTGTCTCATGACATTGACTGCAATTTCCCACCATGTAACAGCTCTCTTCCCACTTCCTCCCCATAGCTACCTCTTCCCTGTGTCCTTCTGTCTCATGCTCTCCTGCCCTCTGAGCAATCTCCCTGTGCGTACACTGCCCTTTTGTTCTCCCATGATTGATCCAAGGAGTATAACTACCTGATGTAAATGTTCAGCCCATATGCCTTTTATTTGGCTGGAAGCCACAGGAGTGAGTTCAATTCCAGACCTGAAGGGCAGCTAGGGGCCATAGTCTCAGGGGTTTCACCAGGCTCTATCAGACCAGCAAACTTTGTTTTTCTTTTTTCTAATTTAAGTTTTGTACCACATTGTTCTCCCACTCTACCTAGGATCCTCCTACACAGATCCCCCTCCAAGTGGTTGACAATGGCACCATCTAGTCCTTCTGGTCTCATGGTCATATTGGCTGAGGATCGCATGGTCTACCAGTCCCTTGGACAAATTGTTTCCATGGGTCTTTGGTTTTCTTCATTCTTCTTTGCTCTGTATGAGAAGAGACCCATCATTGCATCTAGATGGCTGCTTGCAAGCTTTTAAGATCCCAGTCACTATTCACCAAAGTAGGATGTGGAACAATGTTTTTGTGTAGTATGTTATGCTAATTGAGCTTAATGTCCCCTGAGGCCATGGTCCCAAGCCCATAGGTCCAACTACTTGCTCCCTCCAGGTAGCTGGGTATGGCTGAGAAGTCACCACATCCTTGTCCCTTGTCAGTTCTGCTATACACCTGGACATTCTTACAGCACATACAAATATGCTTGTAGAAACGTCGTCTGCCAACCCTAAACATGTTGTTGTTGTTGTTGTTGTTATGTGCCGTCGAGTCGGCCCCGACTCATAGCGACCCCTCCTTGGGTTTCCGAGGCAGTATCACTACGGAAGTAGGATTGCCCAACCTTCCTTCCGAGGAGTGGCTGGTGGGTTTGAACCGCCAGCCCTCTGGTTAGCAGTCAAGTGCTTTAGCCACTATGCTACCAGAGCTCCTAACCCTAAACATGGTCACTCTAAACACTTTTCCCTGCATAGACATACCTAATCATTCAGCCTGTCCACTCATCTATCCATCCATATATCCATGTTTACCATCACTGATAACTTGGTACTGTATGTGCAAAAGGGTCCATCTTTGTTGTCTGTATCTCCCATATCCTTCTCTATGTCTTCCTCTTCCTCATTGCCACTGTGTTGATCACTCATATTTGGTGCATCACCCTTTCCTTCACCCAAATCTATACTTGTCTCTACCTGTCTAGCAGTATTCTTTCCCTGCCCCCCCTCTGGTAACCAACAAAGAAAGTTGCATTCCATATATAACCTTTCCTTGACTTTTCACAATAGCAGACTAATACAATATTTGTCCTCCTGTGATTGACTTATTTCACTCACCATAATGTCCTCCAAGTTCATCCATGTTATGCGGTGTTTTGCAGATTCTATGTTGTTCTTTAGGGTTCCATTGTGTGTATGTACCATAGTTTGGTTATCCATTCTTCTGTGGATGGGCACCTAGGTTGTTTCCATCTTTTTGCTATTGTGAATAGTGCTGTGATGAACATGGGTGTGCATGTATCTGTTCTCATCCTGGCTCTCACTTCTTTAGGATATATACCTAGTAATGGGATTGCTGGGTCAAATGGTATTTCTAATTCCAACTTTTTAAGGAATTGGCATACTGCTTTCCACAGTGGTTGTATCATTTGACAGTCCCACCAGGAGCGTATGAGATCCCAATCCACAACTTCGCCAGCATATTATTTTCTGTCTTGTTTGCTATTAGTGCTGGGGCAAGATGGTATCTCATTGTTGTTTTGATTTGCATCTCTCTAATGGCTAATGATCATGAACATTTCTTCATTTGCTTGTTGGCCGCCTGAATATCCTCTTTGGTGAAGTGTCTATTCATGTCTTCTGCCCATTTTTAAATTGGATTGTGTGTAATTTTATTGTTGAGGTTTTGGAGTTTTCTATAAATTTTAGAGATATGTAGACCTTGTCAGATATGTCATTGCTGAATATTTTTTCCCAATCTATAGGTTCTCTTTTTACTCTTTTAAGGAAGTCTTTGGAAGCACATAAAAATTTAATTTTCAGAAGGTCCTATTCATCTAGTTTCTTTTCTGCTGTTTGTGCATTTTGGGTTATGCTTGATAGTCTATTTATGACATATATAAGCACCCCTAAATTTGCCCCTATTTTATCCTTGAGTAACTTTATAGTTTTAGGCTTCATACTTAAGACTTTGATCTGTCTGGAGTTAGTTTTTGTGTATGGTATGACACACAGATCTTGTTTCATTTTTCTGCAAATGGATATCCAGTTTTGCCAGCATCATTAGTTAAAGAGACTGTGTCTTCCCTCATTTAATGGATTTCAGCCCTTTGTCAAAGATCAGCTGACCATAGGTCGGTGGATCTATTTCTGGATTCTCAATTCTATTCCACTGGTCTATGTGTCTGCCATTGTACCAATACCAGGATATTTTGACTACTATGGCTGTATACTTGGTTTTGAGATCCAAGAGTGTAAGACCACCTACTTCAGTATTCTGCTTCAATAGTGCTTTGCTTATGTGAGGTCTCTTTCCTTTCCAAATAAAATTAGTAATTTATTTTTCCATATCCTTAAAGAATGTTGATGGGATCTGTGTTAGGATTGCATTGAATGTACAGATTGTTTTTGGTAGTATTGACATTTTCACAATGTCAATCCTACGTATGAGCATGGTATATTCTTCCATTTATGTAGATCTCTTATGGTTTCTTGAAGTAGCATTTTGTAGTTTTCTTTGTACGGGTCTTTTGTGTCCCTGGTAAGATTTATTCCCAAGTATTTTATTTTTTTGGTTGTTTTGTTATGTGCCATTGAGTCAGACCCAACCCATAGCAACTCCTCTTTGGGTTTCCAAGGCAGTATCATTACCTTCCTTCTGAGGAGAGGCTGGTGGGTTTGAACCACCAGCCTTCTGGTTAGCAGTCTAGCTATTATAAATGGTACTGATTTCCTTATTTCTTTTTCAGCAATCTCTTTGCTGGTGTAGAGGAATCCAACTGATTTTTGCATGTTGATCTTGTATCCCTCTACTATGCTAAATCTCTCAATTAGTTCTTACACAATGTCTTGGTTTTCTATGTATAGGATCATATCATCAGCAAATAGGGATAGTTTAACTTCTTCCTTACCAGTTTGGATGCCTTTGATTTCCCTTTCTTGCCTTTTTGCCCTTGCTAGGACTTCCAATACAATGTTGAATAGAAGTGGTGATAGAGGACATCCTTGTCTGGTTCCTGTTCTCAAGGGGAATGGTTTCAGTCTCTCTCCATTGAGAATAACGTTAGCTGTTGCTTTTCCATATATGCCCTTTATTATGTTGAGGAATGTCCCTTTTATTCCTATTTTGCAGAGAGTTTTTTTTATCAGGAATGGGTGTTGGTTTTATCAAATATTTTTTAGCATCGATTGATATGATCATGTGGTTCTTTTCCTCTGTTTTATTTATATGATGGATGACGTTGATTGTTTTTCTAATGCTGAACCATCGTTGCATACCTGGTATGAGCCCCACTTGGTCATAATGTATTATGTTTTTAATATGTTGTTGGAGTCCATTGGCTAGAATTTTGTTGAAGATTTTTCATCTGTATTCATAAGGGATATTGGTCTATAGTTTTCCTTTCTAGTGGTGTCTTCGCCTGGTTTTGGTATCAAAGTTATGCTTGCTTCATGAAATGAACTTGGGAGGATTCCATCCTTTTCTGTGTTCTGGAATAGTTTGAGTAGGATTGGTGTCACTTCTCTGAACATGATAGAATTCTCAGGTGAAACGATCTGGGCCAGGGCTTTTTTTTGTTGGTAATTTTTTGATGACCTGTTCAATTTCTTCTTTTGTTATGGGTCTGTTCAACTTTTCCACCTTAGTCTGTGTTAGTTTAGGTAAGTAGTATGTTTCTAGAAATCTGTCCATTTCTTCTAGGCTTTCAAATTTGTTGGAGTACAGTTCTTCGTAGTATCCTGATATTATCCTTCATATTTAAGTTGGTTCTGTTGTGATATTACCCAACTCATTTCTTATTTGTGTTGTTTGTATTTTGTCCCTCTTTCCCTTTGATAAATTTGCCAGTGGTTTGTCAATTTCATTAATCTTTTCAAAAAACCAACTTCTAGTTTTGTTGATTTTTTTTTCTATTGTCTTTCTGTTTTCTGTTTCATTTATTTCTGCTTGAATCTTTATTTAATTTCTTTTCTCCTGGTGCCCACAGGCTTTATTTGCTGCTCTTCTTCTAATTGTTGGAGATCTTGGGTTAAGGCATTGATTTTGGCTCACTCTTTTTTGATGTGTGAATTTATTGATATAAATTGGCCTCTGATCACCACTTTTGCTGTGTCCCAGAGATTTTGGTATGTTGTGTTTTCATTCTCGTTTGATTCAAGGAATTTTTTAATTTCATTTTTTATTTCTTCTATTACCCAGTCATTTTCAAGACGAGTGTTATTCAATTTTCATGTGTTTGCTCTTTTTTCTGTTCATCTTCCTATTGTTGATTTCTAATTTTATAGCATTGTGATCTGAGAAGATGCTTTGCACTATTTCAATGTTTATAAATTTATTGAGGCTTGCTTTATGGCCTAACATATGGTCTATTCTGGAGAATGTTCCATGTGTACTGGACAAGAATGTATAATGTGCTGTTGTTGGGTGAAGTGTTCTGTAGATGTCTATAAGGTCAAGTTAGTAGATTGTATTGTTTAGTTCTTCTGCGTCTTTGTTGAGTTTCTTACCAGTTGTTTTATCTTTGATTGAAAGTGGTGTATTAAGGTCTCCTACTATGACTGTGGAATCATCTGTTTGTCTTTTCAATTCTGTTAAAGTCTAATTTATGTATTTTGGGACTCTTTCATTGGGTGCATAGATATTTATTATGGTTATGTTTTCTTGTTCAATTGATCCTTTAGTCATTATATAATGCCCTCCCTTGTCTCTTATACTGGTTTTTGTCTTAAAATCAATTTTATCAGAAATTAATATTGCCACTCCTGCTCTTTTTTTTATTGCCATTTGCTTCATATATCTTTTTCCAACCTTTGATTTTTAGTCTATTTTTGTCTTTCTCTCTAAGGTGTGTCTCTTGTAGACAGCATATTGATGGTTATGCTTTCTTATCCAGTCTGCAACTATCCATCTCTTGAGTGGTGCATTTAATCCATTGACATTCAGTGTAATTATTGACAAGTATGAATTTGTTGCTCTCATTTTGTTATTGTGTGTGTGTGTGTGTGTGTGGTGTTGCTGATTTCTTTGTTCCATACAATTTTCTGTGCTGAGCTTATTTTGTTTATGAATTATGCTATCATTTCTTTTGTTGCTATTATTTTAGTATTTGCTAAATATTTGTGCTTGTCCTCTTTTTTATTGTGAAGGTTTATAATTTTTGTTTGAAGTTACCCTGTGATTTATAATTTTCTCCCCAAGTTTAGAACAGTCCATTATATCTTGCAATTGTCTTGAATTCTCCCCATTTAGAAGTTCTGTGATTACACTGTTTTTTCCCTCTTTTTTGTGACAACTGTCCTCATTTGCCAGTTGATATGTCTAGTTCCCCATTTACAATCTTGTAAGCTTGTTTTACTTTGGATACTTCCATAACTGGATTGATTTCTGGGTTCTATCATCTTGTGTGTTAATGGTCATTTGTTGGTTCTCTGTCCAAAGGACCCCTTTTAGCATTTCTTGTAAGGTTGATTTGGGTTTAACAAATTCCCTTAATTTCTGCTTATCTGGAAATATCCCAATTTCACCATCATATTTGAGTGACAATTTTGCCAGGTATAATTCTTGGTTGGAAATTTTTTTCTTTCAGGGTTTTATATATATCATCCATTGCTTTCTTGCTTGCATGGTTTCTGCTGAGAAATCAGAACTTAGTCTTATTGGTTGCCCTTGGTAACTAACTTCTCATTTTTCCCATGCTGCTTTCAAGATTCTTTCTTTGTCTGGTTTTGGTGAGTTTGATGATGATATGTCTTGGTGATTTTCTTTGGGGTCTATCCTGTTTGAGGTTCATTGAACTTTCTGAATGGATATATTCTCATCTTTCATCATATCAAGGAAATTCTCTTCCATCAAATCTTCCACTATTTTCTCTGTGATTTTATTTGTCTCTTCCTATTCTGGAATTCTGATTGCATGTAAGTTATTCCTTTAAATGGTATCGCACATGAATCTTAGGCTTTCTTCTTTTGTTTTGATCTTTTTTTCTGATTGATCCCTTTCCAAAGAAGTATTGAGGTATTTGTCTTTAATCCCACTAATTCTGTTTTCCATTGATTCAATTCTACTCCTTTGCCCTTTCAATATGTTATTTATTTCTGAAAATTTGGTATTAATCTTTTGGATTTCTATCTGTACATTTTGTATTATTTCTAATTTTTCATTTATTTTGTCATTTTGTTCTTGTATTTTATTCTGAAACTGTTCTAGGGTTTTGTCTGTGTTTTCCTTAATTTTGTTACTGTTTTCCTTGATCTAGCTCTCAATCTGTTGAAGATCCTAAATATATTCTTATGAATTCTGTATCAGGGAGTTCCAATGTTGCTTCTTCCTCAGGGCTGTGCTCTGGGTCTGTATCCTGCTTTCTTGTTTCTCCTGCTTTAGTTTGCTTCATTGTGTGAACTATGATGGTCTGTCCTCTCCAAGACATTGTGACTTTGTTGTATTTATATTTAATTCTTGATTATACATTGGAGTGATTTGCCCAAGATTTTATTTTTGTTTGCTTTGTTTGGATGCATCTGAGTCAGCAGGGTACTGTGCTCCTCTGTTCACTAGTTGGTAGCACTTTTGCAGTCACCACCTGTCTCCTGGTGGGTGTGATAGAGTATGAGAGTGACTGCACAGATCTCTGTTAATTGTTTGTGAAGAGCAGTTAAGGGTGAATCAGGCTCATATGGGCTGTCATGTATCATTGGCTAGTTGATGCAGAAGCAAGTGGTGGCCCTCACTCAGTAGGTGAGGTTGCAGGAGGTGTGGGTATGGTTGGGTCCACTCAGTTAGACAAAAACAACAATAGAAAAAAAAAAAAAGCAAGGGGAAAAATAAAACACATGCCACATAAACACACAGGAACAATCACCAAAAAGAGGGGAAAAAAAGAAAGAAAGAAAGGCAATAACTGAGATGAAATAAATACTTCTAAAAGATAAAAGGGAGCTCTGGTAGCATAGTGCCTAAGGCACTTGACTGCTAACCAGAAGGCTGGTGGTTCAGACCCACCACCCACTCCTCAGAAGGAAGGTTGGGCAATCTACTTTACCCATCCTTGGAAACCCAAGGAGGGGTCACTATGAGTCGGGTCTGACTTGAAGGCAAACAACAACAACAACAAAAGACAAAATAAATATGAATATAAAAAGGGGGAGAATCACAATATATGGGAAGTGGAAAATAAGAGAAAAGAGGTAGAGTAAGAGAACAATAATGGGAAAGATGTAAAAAGAAAAAGGGGTGGGGATAACCACAAGAAAGAAAAAAATGGGAAACAGGAAAAGGGAAGAGAAAAAGGCTAAAACTAGAACCTAGGAAGGGAAGAAGAAAGAATGAAAATAAAAAGGAAGAAGAAAAAGGAAAAAGAAAAAAAAAAGGAATAATTTTAAAACAAACAAAAAACAAATTTGGGGAGGGCAGGGCAGAGCACCTAGGCTTCATCAGAATACACAGCCTGGGATGGAATTCCTGCCGGCTCAGGTGGGAGTGAGGGATGGTCACACCTCTGTTCACCAAGAAGTTGTGGGATGTAAGAGTATGAGTATCAAGGGGAATAATTCTAGTCCTCAACCTCCAGTATGTCTGTGCTGTCCTTGGCAACTGGAACCTACTCTTAGGTCCCTGGAATCTGAGAGAATGCTGTCACTTTAAATATCCAAAATGGTCGAACCGCTTGTAAACATTGAAAATGGCTGCACCCTCCAGACAGCCAAAAGTCCACAGCTCAATTTGTCTCATTCTTTGCCATTTCACTTTTTAGTCATCAGCCACCAGTGTAGTCCTCCTTGCAGCCCTTAGTGAGCAGGGCCGATTTTTAGGTTAATTCTTAGATCCCAACACCACTTGGAAATATTCAAACTGTCTGTGCCATCAGGATCACTGACAGTCTGCAGCTCTGTTTGTCTCCTCATTCAGTATTTTTATGCAAGTGGTTCTACTAGTTGGAGTTTAGTCCACTTCTGTATTTTTCCTTTCAAAGCTCAGGGATCCAGGATTATCTTCTGTATCTGTGTCAGGTGGTTTCTCTTCTCTTTGTTGAAGAGGGTCTGTGTAGTTTGATCGCCTATTCTGCCATCTTACTGGAACTCTGCTCTATCTTCTTGAACAACAGAAATGCTGGCAAAATCCTGTGGGACGGTTCAGAGACTCTGTCTCCCTCCCCATCCTGACACAGCTGCCAGATGACCTTACAGACCCAGGCTATTCTGGTCTCTGCAGCATTTCAAGTAAGTTAGAATCCCAGCTGCCCTGCTCACTAGCTGTGTGACTTTAAGCAAGTTACTATACCTCTCTGTACCTTCATTTCCTCATCTGTAAAATGGGGCTAATAACAGTGCCTATTATTGTGCTGGGATGCTGTGAGGAGAAATTAGACTTTGCACATGAACCAAGAAGCACAGTTGTTGACACACACGAGCTCAAGAAAAAAATTTGCTGGGGTAGACAAGGAACAGACTTCCCAGCCCCCCTTTCTCAAAAGGGATCCTCAACAGTGGGCATGTCAATGTCAAACCAGTCCCCATGGAAAGCTGCTGACACCAAACCCATTTCTTTATAATCAAACCAAAACCAATCCAGTTGCTGTCAAGTTGACTCTGACTAATGGCAACCCCATGTGTGTCAGAGAAGAACTGAACTCCAGAAGTATTTTAATAGCTGGTTTTTCTGGAAGCAGATCATCAGGCATCTCTCTGGAGGCACCTCTGGATGGACTCAAGCTACCAACTTTTCAGCTAGCAGCAAGAGTGTTAATCGTTTGCACCAACACCCAGGGATTCCTCACATCCCTTTTACATAAACCCCCAAGTCAAATGGTCCCTGAGCCCTAAAAACTAGTGCACATGCCTGCCTCCCAGACCCTGGGGCAAGGCTATGGTGGAGAGTCACTGCTTCAGCTAGCCTAGTGGCCAGGCCTCAGTTCCTACCTCCCAAATACTAAAATCATAGGGATCTTCCATATGCTTCTTAAATTTGCACTCTCCACCTTGGGGCTCTAAAGTGACCTCTTGTAATTGAAGGACTTTCTCCACTGAGAGCCGTTTCCCTCCAGGGTCAAGGTGAGGTCCTGGAGGCGCCATACTCACCCACCCCCAGGCCACATAGGAGGTATATTCACTTCTGAAGGGTAGACAGAGCCACTCAGAGTGAAGAGCACAAGGGTCCAGTGGGTGTGACCCTCCCCACCCCACACACCCTCTCCCCTCCCTTCCACCTCCACCTCCCCTTCCCACCTACTGCCACCCACAGCACAGTAAGCCCTGCAGTGCTGAGACAGAACCACCAGTTGGCCAGCAATTAGAATGTCCCTGTGTTTCTCCCAGGAAGCCAATTGCAAATGATTGAGTGACACCCCCTTGCTCCAGCAAACACCTGCTCCTTTTGGGAAACTAATTCTTCCAAACCAAAAAGGAAACATTTTCTGAACTTTACCAAGTGTTAGGCACTTTATCAACAGTAATTCATTCAACACCAAAACAAGCTAACCTGAAATCATCTTGAAAAGCACTCACTTCAGTGTTCCAGACTCTGCCGCCAACCACTATTTCTGCATTCCTGCCCATCCTTTCCTTCAGGAAGTCCTTCTGCATATCTGCTCAGTCTCTGTCTTGCTGAACCCATTGTGGAGCAGAAGAAGTAGTTAGCTTTCTTTTTCTAGTCAATATTTAGTGTCGAGGAGGATAAGTGATGAGGAACAAATAAAATTAAGTGATGCTGAAAAATGTCAGATAAATTATTAATAATAGCAATACAATATGGCAATGACCACTAGCCAGTTCATCTCCAGACTTGACTTCCTTTCCTCTCACCCCAGTTTTCTTTTCCCATACAATTCAGTTTATTCCCCCAATAATATGACATTTATCTTTAAAGCACAGTGACCAAAAGTGGACTCGATCCAGCTATCTAATAAGGAATGGGGCCAATGACCAGGAAGACTGAATTCTTTCTGTTAATTAGGACCAACTTCAAGGTGAGATGTGGATTTTATTTGTCCATGTTCTTTCCATCTACCAATAATATTCTATCACTGTTTGCAGTATTCCCCTTGTGGTCCACCAAGACCTTTGGTCCTTTACTACAGATCTGGCATCCCACAACAACTCCTCCATGTCTCTAGGAACCTCTAGGTATTCTAGGAGAGTGGCGTCCAGCCTTTGTGATATCACAGAGGAGTCAGGGGAGCCAGCAGTGGCCCAACCTCTGAGCTGGAGTTTTCCTTACCTGTTAGAGTGGGCAGAGTGATGGGGAGCAGGGGCAGGAGCAGGAAGGTGTTGTGATCCCGTACTCATTTGATTATCTCCACTGCACCCCACTCAGCAACTTCAAGTCCTCTCAGAGCGCACACACTCCCCAACTTCTCATGAGTTTTCATCCATGGAGAGTTGGGAAAATCAGATGTTCAGATCATCTAGTCCACTTGTTTCTGATCCTTCTGATATCTAGTCACTCATCCATCACATATTGTCTGCGCTCCCACCAAGTGCCAGCCAAGGAAGAAGCAGAGAAAAAGACCTGGTCCTGCCTGCACACAGCTTACAGTTCTGAAGGCAGAGTGTCCAGTTAATCAAAATTAGTGCTGTGAGTCAAGCAGTCAGCAATGACAGAGTGCAGTGCCGTGGGAGCACTCGGAGGGGATGTTCCTGCCTTGACTGGGAGTTGGGAGAGAGAGAGAATACTTGGAGGAAGAGACTTCTAGCATGACACTTCTATGAATGAATAAGAGTTGCCAGGAATTTTATGGGGGAGGGAAGGGCAGGCAGAGGGAACAGTGTGTGCTAAGGCTCAGAGGCCAGGGACAGCATGGCATGCTGGAGAACCCACTCTGTCTGGCTGGAGTGAGAATCAGCAGGGAGGCCGATGGCAAGAGAGAACACACACAAAGCATTTCCAAGCTGAGCTACAAAGGTGTTTTTCATTTGGGTTGCTATTCATTCAATAAATATTTACTGAGAACCTTCTGTGTGCCAGGAAGTGCCATAACTACTCGGGAAATTACAGTGAACGAAAACAGGCTCTCTTCTTGCTTTCAAGGAGCATACATTCTAGCATGAGAGTCAGATAATATGCATCCCAACAAAAAAGAATTTCAGCAAGTGATGGGTAAAGTGGAAAAAACAAAAGACAGGGTGGAAGGAGGTAAAATGACTGGACTGTGGGGAGATGACTGCAGCCAAGGTGGTCAGAGACTTCTGTAAGGGAATATTTGAGCTAATGCTTGAAGGATGAGAGAGAAGGCGCCAGGCTCAGAGCCAGGAGACACTGCTGCAATGGGGAAGACAGCAAAAGCAGAGCTGTGTTGCTGGCACTGAAAGGAGGCCAGTGTGTCTGGGGCACATGGAGGAAAGGGAGAGTCAAGGGACCAGTCCGGCCTGGTGGCCCATGGTCTGGAGTTTATTCCAAGTGCAACCATTAGAGGGTAGTAAATAGAGGAGAGATCACTCTGGCTTCTGAGAGGATAAAACATTGTGAAAAATAGGAAACATGGAGACCAGTTGAGATGATGTATTAGCTATGGCTACATAATAAATTACTTCAAAACATAGTTTAAAACATTATTTCTCATGAGCCCATGAGTCAGCTGAGCAGTTCTACTGATCTGAGCAGGGCTCGCCCGAGCCACATACTCTCACATGCCTGTGACGGCTGGCTGGTGTAGGGTGGCCTCAACTGGGATGGCTGGTCTCTGCTCACATCATCCTCCCATAGGCTAGCCCAGGCTTCTGCTCATGGTGGGGCAGAGCCCCTTTCTGGGGGATTCAGAGGCCCGGGCCCCTGAAAGACTCTCCCCAGTAACCTGGAAGCCCCTGTTCCTCAGCTCGCTCACCCATATGCAACTCCTTTGGACAAAGCAGAGCAATTTCAGAAGATGCTCAGTTCCAGCTCCTGCTGAGCTGAATGCCACTTCCCCAAAGGACCCAAACTTGGTGCCTCACATCCTCAAAGGTGGGACTTCTCACCCCTTCCATGGTGCTTAGCAGGAAAAGGGGAAATAAATGAAGGAAGAGCCACTGTCTCAGCCCCAGGGCTACATGGGGGTGCTGGCCATTCTGAGGGCTTATGTGGCAAGGAGCCTCGGATTCAGCCTCCCGATGTTCTGGCCAAATGGGCCCATTGTGAACCCAAAGACTCATGGACAGCATGGAGAAAGGAATGTTCACCAGCCAACCTCAAGCCAGAGGCCATTGCCAGACAGCACCACCTGCAGTGCACTATAAATCTGTGTTTTATAAACTCTGAAATTACCTAGTGAATAGTACAGCTATATTGGAGGTTTTCTTTGTTGTTTGTTTGTGTGTTTGTTTAAAAAACAAGTGTTAGCACCACACACAGAAGCAGACTACCACGTACACTGGAAACAGATCCACACATATAGGATCCCCTGGTTTATGACAAAGGTGACCCTGCAGTGCAGCGGAGAAAAGACGACCTTTTCAATAAATCAGGCTGGTCAATTAAATATCCATATGGAAAATATATTGACCCTCTGCCTCCTGCCATATGCAAAAATCAATTCCAGATGGGTCCAGATTATGAAAGCTTTTAGAAGAAAAGGAGAAGACCATCACCATGACCTTGGGGGAGGCAAAAATGTCTTAAGTGGAACACAAAAAGCCTGAACCATGAACAAAAAGATGCACAAATTGTATGACATTAAAATTAAGGAATTCTATTTATCAAAAGCCATCAGGAAGTGAAGACAGGTGATCCAAGTGGGGGAAGATATTTGCAATATATCTGACAAAGGACTCAGATCCAGAATGTACTTTTTAGCTCCTATGAATCAATAAGAAAAAGGTAGACAATTCAAGAGAAAAATGGGTAAGTCTTATACAGGCACTTCCCAAGAGGTTAACCAAATAAATATAAGGAATGTCTGAAGTCATCAAGAAATGTAAATTAAAGCCACAACACAGCACCGCTACGTACTCACCAGGATGACTAAAAAGAGTGACAACACCAACTGTTGCTAAGAATGTGGAGGGACCAGAACGCCCGTGCACTGACAGTGGGACTGTAATTGGAATCCTTTGGAAAACCGTTTGGCATTGTCTCTTAAAGTTGAATATGCACCTACCTACCCTTTGATCCAGTATTTACACTCCTAAATGCATACTTATCAGAAATGTGTGCATATGTGTACCAAAGACATGCACTAGAATGTTCATCGCACTTTATTCAATATAGCCCAAGACTGGAATCGACCCAAATATCCATCAATAGCTGTGTGGTTAACTGCCTTCCAGGAAGCCCCTGACTCATACCTAGGTCGCCCCTAGTTCGCGGCGACCCCATGTGTGTGAGAACAGAACTGTGCTCCATGGGGCTTCCAATGGCTGATTTTGGGGGAAGCAGATCCCAGGGCCTTTCTTCTGAAGTGCCTCTAGGTGGACTCCAACTGCCAACCTTCCAGTTAGCGGCTGAGCGTGGACAAGGCATATGGATAAAGCACACCATTGTGCAAAAACACCAAGATGGAAAAGAGAGCTTTTGCCTAGTTCCATCCATAGAACACTGAACCCAGGCAAAAGTAAGCCACAGTGTTAGAAGTCAGGACAGTGGTTCCTTGGAGGGAGAGGTCAAAGGGGAGTAACCCAAGGGGTGCTTGCAAAGGAATGCTTTTCACTTTGTGAAAATTCAGAGTTGTGTACTTAAGATTTGCTCCCTTTTCTGTAGTTACAATTGTACTCTAATTAAAACTGTGTTTAAAAAGAATGTAACGAAGTTTTGGCTTCCTTTGTTTTTCAGAAACACAAACAGAAAACCATGGGAGCTTCAAAAGTGAAGTGGCCATTACTAAACTTAAGTCCCTTGGGTTGGGGCCTACGTGTGTGTAGGTCCATATGCATCCGCGGAGTCTAGCTTTCTGGGTCAGTGAACCCAGGGGACCACAGGGTGTGCTCTCGCACCCAGCTGGCCTCAGCTAGGGTAGGTCTTGCTTCCTTTCCCTTCCCTTCTCTCCTCAGAGTTAGTTCCTTCATAGCACCACCAGGTGGGGCTCGATCACAGCAGAAGATCATTCACCTGCTGCCCACACAATCTGACCCAGCTACTGATGGAGCCCTCAGCCCATCAAGGGCCAGTTGGCTCCAGCTGACTCCAGCCTCAGCCCAGATTGGGTGGGCACAAGCCCAGCTACCCACAAAGCAGCTGAGAGCCCCTGAGTACCTCACTTCTCTGAGGCTCCAACTCTTTGGAAATACTGGAGGTAAGAAATGCAACTTAAAACAACAGTGAGGTAAGAGTTGCTACCGAGGAGGCTGGGAAACTCAAAAGCTGGGAAATGCCGACACTGACACAGAGAAATGAAGGAAGCTTTGTACCTTCCTGGGGGCTATAGACTGTGAGCCATTCTTGGTTGGTAATACACAGACATCACAGTGGCAACTCCACTGCTGGGTGTCTAGTCCAGAGCAGTCTGTCTCCGGAGACATATTTGAAGATGTTTACCCCAGTGTTGATGGGGTGGCTGGGTGCTGGGAGCCGTCTGTGCCTAGGAAGACAGCATCTATGGTGGGTTAAAAAAAAAAAAAAAAGATGGGGAACCAACCGAAGACAATCCTTCACGTTGTTAGTTGTTGTTAGGTGCCGTCGAGTCACCTCTGACTCATAGTGACCCTGTACAACAAAACAAAACACGGCCCAGTCCAGTGCCCACCTCACGATCCTCGCTATACCTGAGCCCATCATGACAGCCACTGTGTCAATCCATCTCATTGAAGGCCTTCCCCTTTTTCATTGACCCTCCACTTTACCAAGCATGATATCCTTCTCCAGGGAATGGTCCCTTCTGACAACATGACCAAAGTAGGTGAGACTTCGTGAAGTAGGTGAGACTTCGTGAAGTAGGTGTGCTTCATATAAAGTGAAAATACCCAACTGCAAACAAAACACTACTTACAAAAGCATTAGAATAGAAAGGGGACTAGGGAGGGAAAGGGGGTGGGGTGGGGAGAAGGAGAAATCAAATGTGGGTGAGAATATCAAGCTCCCAGTGTTATTATGAAAGACTAGGTGTGAAGTTTCTCTAGAGTCTCTAGCACTTAGTAGGCACTCGATTCTTTTCCACTTAACCTCTTATGAACCAGTTTCCATCAAGTCAGTTCTGCCTTGGGACGACCACGTGCGTTTCAGAGTGGAATTGTGCTCCAGAGAGTTTTCATCGACCGGTTTTTCTAAAACAGATTGCCAGGCCTTTCCTCTGAGGTGCTCCGGGTGGACTTGAATCTCCAACCTTTGGGCTAGCAGCCTAGTGCCTTAACTGTCACACCACCCAGGGACCCCAGGCCTTTGTTAATGAGTATTTACTGAGGGCCTACTGTGTGTTAAGCAGTGCACTTGGCCCTATAATAGAATAATGAACAAAACAGACCAGAAAGAAAAACTCATGCCACACAGAGCTCACATACACTCTGAACCTTATTCCACAATCTTGAGTGTAAAAGAAATGTCCCATTTTTCTCAAGCAAATCACTGTCGATCACTGTCGTGCCCATGTTATGCCAGCTGAGTGAGAAATTCCATTTCAGTCAGGAGTGGGGCTCCCAAGAGCAGTACGTAGGGCTAGTAGGAGACCCAGCATCTGGGGCCAGTCTACAGTGATCACTGCTGAGTTGCTGGTGGTCACAGACCACAAAAGCCCCAAATCTCTCCTGACGATGGAAGGCTTTGCTGGGTCTGCACCCAGCTGGCTTGAAGGTTTCTCCTGGGAGTCCCCCTGGCTAGAATTGTGCTACCACAACGGGTTACATAGTCTTCTCTCTCAGGAAGGGGCCTGTCACCTCCAGGGTACTGCCAGGGGGTGGGCCTAGCCCTACCATCTGCCAACAACAAAAGCTGCATCTTCACCCAGCCCTGCTGGTGCCCCTTTCTCCTGTGGCTTTCCTCTCACTCCAGTACTTGCCCAAGAGCCAGGGCTTCTGGTCCAAGGCAGGCAGGCTGGCTATGGACCCCCTTTGCTCCTCCCTCACAACAGAAACCTCCCTGTGGCAGGTGAACTTACAGCTGCTCCTCTCCAGGAACGGGAGGAGGGGAGGACCGAGAAACACAGAACCCGGCGTCGTGAATTCTCAGGCCTTCGAATTCTCCTCCCAGTGTACAAACAGAACTCAACTAGAAAGTCACAGTAAATGGCCCTGGCATCATTCACATGTCTAGGTTTTATTTCTCCACGACACAATGGTTGAGTGCCCCCTAAAAGCTGTGCACTATTGCAGGCACGCAAGGGCCCTGCAATGAGTGGTGTAATTATGGGTGACATTGTGGAGATGGTGATAGCAACAGCCCTGTCAGTTGAAGTGCCTTGGTTGCCAGCAATAGCCAACTCTGGTTAATGTGGGCAAAAACGCAATGTGTGTGTGTATCCATACATGTGTGTGTACATATGTTTGTGTGTAGTCAAGTATCTCCAGAATTACCCCGTCATCTCCTGGCCTACTATGCTTCTGCTTGAGATACAAATTCTAGCAAAAGGCTCTGATTGTCCTCTCCTGAGTCAAGACTCCAATCTCTGGGCCAAGGGTGGACAGGGCACCTTGAATGACAGTCCTATCAAGGTTACACGCAGGAGAAGAATGGTAGTTGTGGTAGTTATGTTTGTGTGTCAACTTGGCTGGGCCTGGTTGAATGGCTGGGCAGCTGGTGGTAGTTATTCCCCATGATGAGACTGTCAGTCAGCTCCATGGTGAGATCTACCACAAGCAGCTGAGTAGCTGCCTTTGGGATGTGCTCCGCTTCCTGTATTTAAGGAGAAGCCCTGGGAATGGTCTCTAGCCTATGGCACGCTTGGACCCTGCATGTAGCTGTGCCGTTGCTCAGCAGCCTGCCATGCTCTGCTGACCTTGGGACTTAAAATGGACTTAAGTTAATGGCCTGCCATGTGGTTTGGTAACATTGGGACTGTGCCTTTTTATTTGTCAACTTTGGGGCTTCTCAGCCTCAGCAGCTAGCAACTGTTTGAGTAAAGAAACGTCTCTAGCTCCAGTGGGCCGGGAACAGGAGGCAGAGCTGGGCCCCCAAGGTTGAGGGGCTTTACCCAGCCCCAAGAGCCTGGCAATTTGAACTTGGACTTAAAGCCTCCAAATTGTAAGAATAAACTCCTGTTTGTTAAGGCCATCCCATTTGTGGTATATTCCTGTCAGAGAGGTACTAGGTAACCAGAACAGTAGTTCACTAAAAAGAAACTGAGGTGCTTATTAGTTATCTATCACTGAGTGCTATGGATTGAATTTTGTCTTCGCAAAATGTATGTAGCAAATCCCAACTCTTTTTTTTTTTTTTTTTTTAAGAGCTTGTTTTTACATTCAACATTACGAGTACATTTAGTTTTATTCCCCATTTGCCATGGCCAACCCCAACCCAGTCTCCTCCCCTCCCTACCCTGTAACCCTCCCCCTGTGCCCCTCATATTTCTGCATTCCTGTTTGTCCTGCATCTCCTCAGTATGAATGTTGGTCCTCTGGTGCCCCGTGGTCTATTGCTCTAAGGGATGTATTACCATAGAGTATGTGGGTGTGTCATCCTGGGTTGAGTGGTCTGCGTGTACATCTTGTTAACTATTGGGCTGAGAGCCAGCCCCTGGGGGTGAGTTCTACCCCAGGCACAGAATATATTCCCGGGCATACTATTGGGAGTCTCACCAGATTTTATCTAACCAGTACTTCTGGTCATTACTGAGTTTTTGGATTTTGCTCCACGTTTTCCCTCCCACTCTATCCAGGATCTCCAGATTTGATCCTTTCCTGAGTGGTTGGCATTGGTAGCTGGGCACCATCTAGTTCTTCTGGTCTCGAGGGCCATCGTGTCCTATGGCTGATTGCTTCCAAATGCCCCACCCCTTTTTTTTCCCTGAATTCTTCCTCGCTTCCGATGCTAGGAGACCATTAGCTGCATCTTAGATGGCCACTTGAAAGCTTTTAAGACCCCAGTCACTACTCACTAACATAGGATGCAGAACAGGCTTTTATGTATCTTGTTGTGCCAGTTGAGCCTGGTGTCCCTCAGTACTATGGTCCTGAGATGGTAGGTCTACTGGATCTCTCTCCCATAGTGTCTGGGTGTCTGTGAGGGATCACTCTGTGTCTGTCTTCTATTGTTTCTGTAAGGACTGCAGGTATTTTGTGTCACTGGTATCTGTGAAAGATTAGCCTCAGCTGACTCTATCCTTGGTCTGGAGTATACTTCTGTTCACTGACCCCCATCTGATCCTCTCAAGTGTTTATGTGTTTATGTGTAGTCTGGTGTTTGGTGTTAATGGTAATGCAATATTGTGGACACATTGGTTGGTATTAGCATCTGTCATCTCTATCTTATGTGCACAACTTGGTGTCCTCCCATTTCCTAATGTTATCAGGGTGCTCCCAGATCCTTCCCGTATATCCCTCTCTTTACCCACATCAGCGTGTGGGCCCCAACCAGCCCGAAATCAATCCCTCCCCTTCACTCCCCATCCCAGTAACCTACTCTTAAACCTGTGCATGTAATCCCATTTGTGAATAGGGCTTTCTTTACTATGTTAATGAAATCATATCAGCATAGAGTCTGTCTTAAGCCAATCACTTCTGACGTATAAAGAGTAGATTAGGTACAGAAGCAAGCAAGGAGAAACAGGGAAGACTGATGCCACATGAAGATCTCCAAGGAAAGGGGAAACTACAGCTGAAAAGAGACAAGCCTTCCCTCAGAGGTGACAGAGAAAGCCTTCCCCGAGAGCTGGTGATGATCTGAATTCGAACTTATAGCCTCCTGAACTGTGAGAAAATAAATTTCACTTTTTCAGGCCATTCGCTTGAGGTATTTCTGTTACAGCAGCGCTAAGAAACTGAGATACTGGGTAGCAAATTACTCCCAAGCAACAAACATTTATTATCTCATCAACTTTCTGTGGGGCAGGAATTTGAAGTAGCTTGTCCGAGTGGTTCTACTGTGGGATTTCTTGAGATTGCACTCAAGACATCAGCCCCAGAGGGGTGCAGTTCTCTGAAGGCTCAATTGAAGCAGGAGAATCTGCTTCCAAGGTGGCTCACTCACATGGCCAGCAAGTTGGTTCTGGCAGGTGGCTGGAGTCTTAGCTCCTCACCACATGGGCCTCTCCTCAGAGTACTTGAAGGTCCTCCTGACATGGTGGCTGACTTCTTTAGAGCAAGAGGGGAACAAGGTAGAGCTTCAAGGACCTTAATGTTCTCCCCTTGGAAGTCATGCACCATCATGTCTGCAATGTCCCTATCAGGCACATAAGTCAACCTTATTCAGTGTGCAAAAACCCAGAGTCAAGGACCACTGGAGATCATCTTGGATGCTGACTACTACAGGGGTCACTGTAGGAAGAAGGAGACAGGGAAGTATCAGATGCTCAACTCAATGGTGATGGCCTTTGAGCTCACAGTCTAGAGGAAGACAGAAGACCAGAATGTCGTATTATCAGCAATGATTCAGTTGGGGGCACATATAATAACAGAGAAAGGAACAAAGTAGGTAGGAAACCAGAAGAGGCAGCAACTGACCTTGCCTGAAGGACTCACAGGAAGTGTCTCAGAGGTGGTGACATTTGAGTTGGACCTTGAAGGTGTATTGAATTCACCGGGCAGAGACAGGAGGAAAGGCAGGGAAGTGGGAAGTGGGTAGATTCCTAGTTCTACTCAGTACCTTGATGGGAGTAGAAAAGAAGACTACGGGGCTGAGGAAGGCTTTAAAACACCCTGACTTTTGCCTGCATGTGGAGGGCCACCTCCCAAGTCCCTCCTTAGCATCATGTTCCCAGGACTCAAGATCTCTGACTGCCACAGGGAGAATGGGCATGGTTTCTCTGCTGGAAGGACTCATTTCCCCCAGCTAACTGGTCCCCTAGAAGGATCAGTCACGGTCCTCGCCCTTCTAGGACCGCTGCTGGACCAATCCTCTGCTCACCCTGAGCACCAAAGGAGGGTCTCTATGGCTACCCAGAGCTACTGGGCCCTGGCCAGCTCCACTGTCCTATATCCCCTTCATGGGATTGTGATAGCCAGTCAGGCCTACCACCCTACATGGCCACCACTAAGCCAACACCAGTGCACCCCCAACACACACACAAATTCCCACTTGCTTCAGGCTGGCTGGGACAACGCGGCAGCAGGGCCAGTGCACGCTGCTTTGCTTACGGCACCAGCCTCCCCCAGGACGCGTTAGGCAGGCTTCACTGGTCAAAGCAGGCGAGCCTGAGGAGAAATAGGCTCTGAGGGCCCCTGAAGTCCCCAGGTGGAGGGGGTGGACTGGCCCCAGCTGTAGAAACAACAAAAGGGCATCCACAGCACCCTTCTCCCTCCTCCCCTGTGGCAGAAAGAAGGAAGAGGAGGAAGGAGGAAATTAAGATTCGGGCAGTGACACCACTTGCTGCATATTTAATAGTCAAAGACCAGAGTCGTGTCCATACCTCCTCCCACCAGCAGAGCCAGCGCCTGGGTGTGGAGGCCTCTCTTCCCCCACAGGTCCTGTGACCTGCAGATGCTGCCACCCTAGAGGCAGGGGGGAACTGCAACCCTGCCTGCCTCCCACGCACATCCTCTGCACCCACAGTGAATACCAGCCCCCTAGCCCCAACGCAGAGGGCGGTCGAGATACAATGGCAGGATTCTAGCTTTCCATGTGGGAGTCCCAGGTTCAATTCCCAGCCAATGCACCTCATGAGCAGCGGCCATCCGTCAGTGGAGATTTGCATGCGGCTGTGATGCTGAATAGCTTTGTGCAGAGCTTCCAGACTAAGACAGACTAGGAAGAAAGAGCTTGGAGATCTACTTCCAAAAATCCGCCCGTGAGAACCCTACGGATCACAGCAGTACGATCCTAAACTGATCATGGGGGTGGCCCAGAACCATGCAGCGTTATGTTCCATTGTGTACGGAGGTTGTGATTCTGACTTAGCAACCCCCATTGGGTTTCCGAGGCAGTAAATCTTTACAGAAGTAGGTTGCTCACTCTTCCTTCCACGGAGTGGCTGGTGGGTTTGAACCACCAACCTTCTGATTAGCAGTCAAATGCCTTAGGCACTGTACCACCAGAGCTCACAGGGGTCACCGTGAATCAGGGCTTATTCAACAGCCAGTAACAACAATGGCTCCAAAGTCAACCAGTTCTTAAAGCCACAGTGAAATTCCCGATGGCCACCAAGTGCAGGAGGGGGAGGTTTGGTTCCAGATTCTCTGAAATCTCCAGGGGTTGGAGACTGTGATCTTTTCTTAACCAGAACCTGGCATGGATATGGAGAAAGAGGGAGGAATAGACCATTCCTCACGACCATAGCCAGCACTCGTCACTGGATTTACAAAATGCTTTCAGTCACTTTAAACTGTGAAATGGCCACTGTAACTCTGAAAAGTATCATCTTCATTTTACAGATGGAGAAACTGAGGCTCAGAGAAGGAGAGGCATATATCCAAGTACCCAGAGTTAGGAAGTCACAGAGCCAGGACTCGAACCAGGTATTCTGACAAGTAAACCTGGACTCATTCCCTTAAAAGCATTCATTTCCTCAAGCATTTGACCAATGTGCTGCAAATATCTGTTGAGTTCTTCCTGTGTGACAAAGACTGTGCTCAGCTCCAGGGATTCTGTGATGAGCAAAAGCAGACGTGGCCTCACCTCGTGGATCTTAGTTGGATCCTCGTAGTTGGAGAAACAGACTGTAAGTAAGTTTTAAAAATATATCATTACAAAGTGTCAAGAGCACTGGGAATGAAAGAATGGGTTTAGTTAGAGTAAATATTTGGGCACAAGGAGGTCTGCTTCAGAGGCAACCAGGACAGACCTTTCTGAGGAGGTGCTTTGAAACCATATCTAGGTGCAGCGGCCTTGAGTGCTGGGATCAATTAATAATGCCTGTCATGGAGCTTGGTGGTGTAGTGGTTAAGGCATTTCACTACTAACCAAAAGGTCAGTGGTTTGACCCACTAATAGCTCCGCAGAAGAAAGATGAGGCCATCTGTTTCTGTAAAGATTTACAGCCTTGAAAACCCAATGGGGTCACTATGAGTCGGAATCGACTCAATGGCAGTGAGTTTTATTTTGTTTTGGGGGACAGTCATGGCCACAAGGTTAGGATGAAGTGGTGTGCCTGCCAGATACTTGTTTAACCTGGTTTATGCCCTCATCTAGGATCCTTGCTACTGAAAGAAGAACTGGACATAATTCTGATTCTCCAGGAACTCACCATGATGTACAGTGGATGAACACTTGGCAGAAGAAACCATGATACAAGGCAGTTCAGCAGCTTCTTTAGAAGTAAAATAGAAACAACGAGTGAGGGATAGTTGTCACTAGGGTAATATTAGCAAGGCCTTGAAGGATCCTCACTGCAAGATTTAGGAACTTGTTGAAAATAAGCCCCTCATTTTAAAACGGGGAAGGCACTTCGCATCAGAGGATGTTGGAGCATCTCTGGCTATGGCCTAAGTTAGAGGGACTGCTGGTTGCTGCTGTTCCCCTCCACATTCATGCCAAGTTCAGGCACAATCCTGGCCTGGAGATACTTCTACAACTGTGTCCAGAGCACCAGCCTTGCCTAGACCCACTGAGAGCTGCTCTTCTTCCACCAGCCTCCCCTCTGCTCAGTCTCCTTTGAAGTGGCCCTCCAAGGCAGCTCACTCAAACAGCACCAGATGTAAAACAATGTCCTTAAGAAGCTAACTGTTAGATCTCTTTAAATACTGTTAAGTAGTCTGCACTTATCCTTCACTGAACTTATCACAATTGTAACAAATCTTTTTTGTGGCTTTTGATTCATTGTTTGTAAGTTCCAGGAGGGTGGAGACTGTGTCTACCTTATTTACCATGAAATCCCCAGTGCCTGGCACATACTGGGCCACTCAACTATTATTGAATGAATGAACTATTATAGAAAAGAAAGAGTTGGGACAATGTTGAGAAGCTGGAAGTTCCAGCCTTCCCCAGGAACCATGGGCCCTCCATTTTTCTTTAGAGTGGTTGGCAAAGGGCAACAGTAACATGGTGGAAGTTACTCTTGACTCCTGCTCCCAGCTTCAGGAATGGAAGATCTCCAGTAAAAGGTGTGCGTCCATGTGCTATTCAGTCTCCAGTCCACAGCTAGTCACTTCTCAGTGTTTGGAAGAGAACAGTGTTTCTTATTGGGCCTACTCTGCTGGTCCTGTGCCATACACTAACACCTACAAAGCAGGTGCCCCCAGGGAGCTGACAGCGGATGGACAGTCAATGAGATGGGTCCACTAGACATAGAATCAGTGTGTGTGAACTCACAAAGAGGGTTGAGAAGCTCCTGGGGAAGGTGGGGCTAGAGTTTGGTTGGACAGGATGCATAGACCTTGGACAAGTAGAGAACAGAATATTCTGGTAAGTGGAATGCCCAGGGAGGAAGGAAGTGGGGGAAGGGAGGAGATGAGTCTGGTGGGAGTAGAGGTCTTAGTTTGGTGAGGGGGCAGGGGCTTGGAAAAAAGACAAAACTGGAGCCAATTCATGGTGAGCCTTGGGTGCTAGACTGGGAGATTGAGGTTGAGCCTGTGGACAATGGGAAGCCACCGTGAACCTTCAAGACAAGGAGTTCTAAGCTGGCTTTCCGAGGCTTCCATGCCCCTGGGAGATCACATTGTATACCCCAGGGGAGAAGGATCCCAGGGAGCCAGCAAGAGACAATTCCTACAGACCCTAGTTTTCAAACATATCTCATCAAAGATGCTGGTTGCCTTATTAGTGCTCCAAACAGCACGTCTTCTTAGATCAAGACTCCAGTGGAAACACAATGGTCACAAACGTGGTTTTTGTGTCTTGGTTTTCTTGGTCTCCCCCTCCCCTCCCTCCAATATCTATTCTCCATTATTGGCCAGACAAAGCCCATCCCAAGATCCCTGGATCTCCGTTGTAGCCCACATCTGTCCTTTCTCACCTGTGAATTTACCCATCTGCGTATCTACAAAATCTTTCATCCCATCGACATTGTAAAGATTCAAAGTAAGGAGGTTCACGTTGTCAAAGAAGCCTTGATCTGAATGGCTTCCCCCCACTTTCTCCTTAAATGAGTTGTTAACAGGAACCCAAGTGTCTGTTGAACCTAAAATACTTTTTTTTTTTTTAAATAACATTTCAAGGTAACTTACGGTGAGCACTTTAAGAAGCGAGGACTCAGCGTGTCCCCGGCTGCTTCCTCCTTGAAGCTCTGGTCTTCAGGGCTGTGGGAGGCATCCAATCAGACAGGCCGCCGCTGAGGGCCAGGGGAGGAGGGCTGCGATGGTTTTATTTCAGATTTGAGCTAAGACCATGAAATGGAAGGCAGAAGGAAGGATGAGGATGCGAGGGTGTGTGTGTGTGTGTGTCTGTGTGCGGATGGCCAGAATAATGAGTCCCACGAATTCATAGAATTCCGTTTTGGCCATCACACACACAGCTCCCTTTTCTCTTGAAGGCCACTTTGAAAAATCCCGTTTTCATAAGTCATTTGCTTCCCCTAGGAGGGCAGGCCTTCTAAAAATATTCCCCATTTCTTACACCTCGGAAGCAAATTATTTATGTTAAAGCAGCTTCGTTATCCTGGCCCCACCGGGCCAGCTTGGGAATGGAGGTGACTTCAAGAAGGCTCCATTATCAACGGCAAAGTCCTAGGAGAGGCCTGTTCTGAGCAAGGAGAGGCTTTCCACTGGACCCACAGGGGCCGAGCAGCATTTGTGGGTCAGTATGCGGACGTTTCATTTGCTTTCTGCACAGAGATTCATGTGCCAGCCCCTGCCCTGGGCCCTGGGACCCACCATGGTCAGACCACACTGCTCTCATGGAGCTTGCATTTCAGGGAGGGGAAATCGACAATTGTTAGATATGCAGGCAGATATTTTGAGAGCCTGAGGGTGAAATGATGGGCATGCTTGACATTCTATAGGGTTTGTTCTTGCTGTTCACTGCCTTTGAGTCAATTCCAACTCATGGTGACCCAGTGTGTTACAGAGTAGAGCTGCTCCATAGGATTTTCATGGTTATAATATATATGTGTGTGTGTGTGTGTGTGTGTGTGTACACACATATATTTTAATTTTATGTGATTTGGGTGAAAGTTTACAGAGCAAATTCACTTTCCATACAGCAGCTCACATACACTTTGTCTCATGACATTGACTGCAATTTACCACAATGCAACAGTTCCTCTCCCACTTCTTCCCCATAGCCACCTCTTCCCTGTGTCCTTCCCTCCATGCACTCCTGCCCCCAAGCTGTCTCCATGTATATACACAGCTCTTCTATTCTCTCATGATTAATTTCTCCAAGGAGTGTATCTACCTAATGTAAATGTTCAGCTCATATGCCTGTTTTTGTTTGGCTAGAAGCCACCGGAGTGGGTTTAATTCCAGACCTGAAGGACAGCTAGGGGCCATAGTCTCAGTGGGTATAGCAGGCTCTATCAGACCAGCAAACCTGGTCCCTTTTCTTTTTCCCCAGTGATTTTGAGTTTTGTTCCATGTTGTCCTCCCACTCTATCCAGAATCTCCTACAAAGATTCCCCCTCTGAGTGGTTGACAGTGGTAGTCGGGCACTATTTAGTTTTTCTGGTCTCATAGTCATATAGGCTTAGGTGTACCAGTCCCTTAGACTAAAGGTTTCCATGCATCTTTGGTTTTCTTCATTCTTCTTTGCTCTGAATGAAGAGAGACCCATTGTTGCATGTAGATGGCCGCTTGCAAGCTTTTAAGATCCCAGTCACTACTCACCAAAGTAGGATGTGGAACAATGTTTTTGTGTAGTATGTTATGCCAATTGAGCTTGATGTCCTCTGTGATTATGATCCCAAGCCCACAGGTCCAACTACTCACTCCCTCTGGGTAGCTGGCTGTGGCCAAGAAAGGACTACAACCTTGTCCGTTGTCAGTTCTACTATACACCTGGGAATTCTTACAGAACATACAAAAACACTTGTAGAAACATTGTCTGCCAACCCTATACATGGTCATGGGCACACTCCCCCCTGCATGGACATAACTAATAGTTCAGCCTGTCCACTCATCTATCAATGATTGCCTTCACTGACAATGCAGTACTGTGTGTGCAGAAAGGTTCATCTTTTTTGTCTGTACCTACCATGCATCTCTCTATGTCTCCCTCTTCTCAGTGCCACCATGTTGATCACTCACATTTGGTACATTGTCATGGCTATAATATTTACAGAGGCAGACTGTCGGGCTTTTTCTTTTGTGATACCACTGGATGGGTTCAAACCTCCAACTTTTGGGTTAGCAATCAAGAGCTCTGGTGGCCTAGTGGATAAAGTGTTTGACCGTTAACCAAGAGGTTGGCAGTTCAAACCCATCAGTTGCTTTGTGGAAGAAAGATGGGGCAAACTACTTCCATAAAGATTTACCACCTCAGAAACCCAATGAGGGTTGCTAAGAGTTGGAATAAGGAGCTCTGGTGGCATCATGCCTAAGGCATTTGACTGCTAACCAGAAGGTTGGTGGTTCAAATCCACCAGCCACTTCTCAGAAAGAACACTGAGCAATCTACTTCTGTAAAGATTTACCACCTCAGAAACCCAGAGGGGGTTGCTGTGAGCTGGAATCAACTCGATGGCACTGAGTTTTGGGGGTTTTTTAATGAGTTTTATGCCAACTCGATGGCAGTGAGTTTTTTTGAATCAAGTGCAAACTGTTTACACCACCCAGGGCCCTTGTATTCTTCAGCATCACCCAAATGAAGTGACACCCAAATGACAAGAAGAAGCAAACCATGCAAAGGTCTAGAATTTGAGCTTTCTGGGGAAGAGGCACAGCCAAGGGCACAGGCCCTGAGCTGCATGTGAGCTTGGCACAGAGTGAGAAGATGAGAAGGCCAGGGTAGCCAGAGTGGAGTGAACGCGGGGGTGAGTGGAGGGAGGTGAGGGCGGAGGGGAAGCAGGGTTAGACCCAGGGGGCCAGAGCCAAGGCAAAGAGAAAACATTTCTATGTGAACTTGGACTTTTCAGTCTCACCTCCTCTGCACACTTGCTTAAGAATTCAAGCTCTAAGGAAGAGCTGCTGGGAGAAGTAGCTGAGGCTGGCGGAAAAAAGTTCCCTGGCCCAGCCCCCTCCTCCTGTCAACTCTCTGTCTCCACCTGGGAAAACGCAATTAAAAATCACCTCTGAAAAGTCAGTGGGAGGAGGAGAGGAATGGGGAGGGGACATGCTTTAAATGTAGGTGGAACTTGTCATTTACCCCCAAGAGGGGCATTTGTCTTCCCCCTTTAATCAGTCATAAGTTCTGTCATTATCCAGTGGGGGAGAAAGAGAGAGCAAGGAGAGAAAGCGCTCCCTGGAGAAGGACCTCCATTCTTTCAATGTCCATAAGGCAATTAAGTCTTAACGTTCTCGGGAACCTGAAGGCTTTCATGGGCTGAGCCAATTGGTGTGTCTCCATAATGAGGGAGGCCTTCTGCTCGGCAAGGCTCATTTTCCCAGTGGCTTCCCAGGCTTGTCCCCACCTCGCAGAGAGGCACTGATGCCTGGGCACTGCCCTCGCTGGCCGGGCAGACTGACCTGGGCAGGGAGGCTGGGGAGGAGCCAACGCCTTCAGGGTTTACCTGGGACCGCAGACACAGCCCAAACTCATGACCAGAGAGTGGGCCCAGGCCAGGCTGGGGGAGTGGGCCAAGGCCCCGGTGACCAGGAGGGTGGGCTCTGACTCACAGCCAAAGTCCTCCGCTCTGAGCATCAGGGGTCTAGGGCCCGGGAAGAAAGGCTTCTTTGAGCAACCTCATTACCAACGAGCCCAGATTAAGCCTCTATTATGGGTCTGATTGGAGAGTTAATTATTTGACTCCCATTGTGCAGCAGTGGCAGAGCCTGGAAGGTTCATCCAGATATGACCTTCCCTCAGGGTCCTCCCTGAGTTACCTGGCAGGACAGGCAAGGTATGAGGCCTTGGTTCTAGCCCAGACGCTAGGGTTGATACAAGAGAGAGCAAAACAGAATCGCCCCTGCAAGTACATTGGGTTACAGTCCAATGAGCAAGAGGGATGGAGGGGTGAAACAGTCCCACATGAAACTAGAGAATTCCTCAGTGGGGAGGAAAGACCGTAAGCTGGAGGAGGGTGGGTGTTCTGGTTCCCTAGTGCCGCTCTGACAGGAATATACCACAAATGAGATGGCCTTAACAAACAGGAGTTTATTCTTATAATTTGGAGGCTTTAAGTCCAAGTTCAAAGTGCCAGGCTCTAAGGGCTGGGTGAAAGCCCCTCAACCTTGGGGTCCAGCTCTGTCTCCTGCTCCTGGCCCACTGGAGCCAGGAGCATTTCTTCACTCAGACAGCTGCTGGCTGCTGAGACCGAGAAGCCCCAAGGTTGACAAGTATAAAGGCACAGTCCCGATGTTACCCAACCATATGGCAGGCCCTTAACTTAAGTCCAATAAGTCCCAAGGTCAGTAGAGCATAGCAGGCTACTGAGCAATGACACGGCTACATGTAGGTTTCAAGCGTGTCATAGGCTAGAGACCATTCCCAAGGCTTCTGTTTAAATGCAGGAAGCAGACCACATTCCCAAAGGCAGCTACTCAGCTTCTCATAGTGGATTCCACCATGGAGTTGATTACCAGTCTCATCATGGGGAATACTACATCCAGCTGCCCAGCCACTCAACCAGGCCCAGCCAAATTGACACACAAACTGAACTACCACAGTGAGTAATAGAGGCTCCTGATTCAGACAGGCAACCTAGGCTGAGAAACTTCTGAAGGAGTTGGAATTCAGGGAAGAGAGCCCTGGTATCGGGAACAGAATGTGTGAAGATGGCAAATGGGCTTAGAGCGGCCACCACACAGGATGTGAAGGGTGGTCCCAGGCAGGACCGACCTATGCGTGGCCTTGGACACCGTGGCAGGGCTTCTGAAACATGCCATTAAGTAAGGAGCCTGAGTAGCACAAACAATTTGCAGTTCAAACCCACTGAGCAGCTCTGTGGAAGAAAGGCCTGGCAAACTTATTCCCTAAAGAGTCCAGCCAAGAAAACCCTATGCAGCAGTTCTACTCTGTACCACAGGGGGTCGCCAGGAGTCAGGGACGACTGGACAGCAGCTGACGACAACAACAACGAGCCTTTAGGTGTCTTAGACAGAGGAGTGACAAGGGCAGTTTTGGAATTTTTAAATTCCACTAGGGCTGCCATGTGGAGAAAAACAAAACTAGAACAGGTGGGAGTTTCTCGAAAGAGTGGAGCACTTGTGGTAGAAGAAAGTGGGAGAAGCGTGTGACAGGAGCTATTTTGGTTCTATTACGGCAGAAACACCAGCAGACCTAGTTCCTTCTCTGCCTATTGCCCCTTCCTCCCTACAAGGTGCTGCCTCAGAGAGCCATTCCACTGGGCCAGGGCTTGCAAAACCCACTCTCTCCAGCACTGACTCTTAGGGCACTGGGAGGGCGCTGGGAGGGACCATTTGGCATGCCTGCCTGGGAAAGGGGGCAGAACCTGCGGGGCTTCTCTTATCCCTCAGGTACCTGAGGGAGTAGGTATGAAGAATGAAGAGGGAGAGCCGTGTAAAGTCTTTCCCTGAGTGACCAGAAGGTAACAACCCCGTTTGTTGTTAGAAAGAGCTCTGGTGGTATAGTAGTTAAGGCATTTGGCTGCTAACCAAAAGGTTGGTGGTTCAAACCCACTAGCTGCTCTGTGGAAGAAAGATAAGGCATTCTGCTCCTGCAACAATTTATAGCGTTGGAAACCCAGAATCAACTTCATGGCAGTGAGTTTGGGTTTTTTTTTTTTTTTTTGGTTGGTTTGTTGTTAGGAGCCCTGGTGGTGCGGTGGATAAGTGCTTTGCTGCTAACCAAAAGGTCTATGGTTCAAACCTACTAGCTGCTCTGTGGGCAAAAGATGAGCAATCTGCTTCCATAAATATTACAGTCTTGGAAACCCTATGAGGCAGTTCCACTCTGTCCTATAAGGTTGCTATGAGTTGGAATTGACTTGACAGCAAAGGATATGGGTTGTTTTTGGTGGATGCTGTAGAGTCGATTCTGACTCATAGCAACCCAGTGTGACAGAGTAGAACTGCCCCATACGGCTTCCCAGGCTGCAATCTCTATGGGCGCTGATCACCAGGTCTTTCTCCTGTAGAGTCATTGGGTGTTTTCAAACCACTAGCCTTTCAGTTATCAGCCAAGCACTTAACCGTTGTGCTACCAGGGCTCCCCAACAACTCCCCACCTCACCCCTAATTTTCAGGACTCAGGAGCTAGATTTTCTGTGCCACTCATATCTGTGTGTTTCAAGGCAAGTGTGAATGACACCAGGAGTTAGCATTGATTAGGGGTTGGTGGCATAGGAGCCTTGGTGACCTCCAAGGTCCCTCCCAGTGCTAAAGTCCCAGGATTCTGCTAAGCCCGTGGTTCAAGGGATCTGGGCCACAAGTGGGGACTCACTCTCATGGTCCCCCTTCCCAAAAATGGGACAGCCCACAAAGTGAAGGAGTCCACATTCATGGCTCACACACCTCCAGGACCCTGCCATCTGGCTGAACATTTTCCCCAGACCATGACCTCTGAGGTGACAAGAATTGCCATATTGTTCTTCTGGGGTTCCTTAGGGTGGAAGCCTATTCCTTGTTTACAGGGATAGTAATGGCTAACACAGAGAGGCCAGACACACTGCTACCCCATTTCTGGGCACTCTCCCTTCTTGTTGTTGTTATGGTTATGTGCCGTCAAATCAGACCCAACTCATAGCGACCCCTCCTTGGGTTTCTGAGGCAGTGTCACTACAGAAGTAGATTGCCCAACCTTCCTTCCGAGGAGTGGCTGGTGGGTTTGAACCACCAGCCTTCTGGCTAGCAGTCAAATGCCTTCGGCACTATGCCACCAGAACTCCTCTTGTTGTTGTTAGATGCCATCAAGTGAGTTCCAACTCATAGTGACCCTACATACAACAGAACAAAATGTCACCCAGTCCTGCGCCAGCCTCACAATCATTGCTGTGTTTGAGCCCATTGTTGCAGCCACCATGTCAATCCATCTCACTGAGGGTCTTCCTCTTTCTCCACGACCCTCTACTTTTCCAAGCATGATGTCTTCTCCAGGGACTAATCCCTCCTGCTAACATGCCCAAAGAACATGAGACAGTCTCACCACCCATGCTTCTAAGGAGCATTCTGGCTGTACTTCTTACTTGGTCCTCACCAACCCCATATTATGGGTAAGGAAACAGTCTCCAACAAGTGATATGACGTGACAGTAGTCACATAGTAATGAAGCTGTCTGATGCCAAATGCCAAGCTCTCAGCACAGGACAGGGAACGATGGGTATTTGGAACAGCCAGGGCCACTGAGAAGCTGGGCCCCATTCAGATGGGCTCCCTGAGAAGCCCGGGCCGACTCATGCTGCAGGTCCCCCCACCATGGGCCCCAGCTTTAATCACACCCACTCCACTCCCCAAGCAAGCAGGGGCCTTGGCTGAGTGTCTTTGTCTCTAACAAGTTAATTGTAATGGTGGAGTGCTTTCCCCCAACTCCTGCCTGCCCGACCCCCATCAAAGCATTCCCATAATGACATGGGACCATGAAAGAAAGCTTGCAGGTGGTTAAATGAGGTTTCTTCCTTTTGCAAGGCTGTGGGGGAGGGAAAGGGCTGTTTTGTTTAAGGAAGGCTGCCGTGCCACTTTGATGTGAAGTTCATTCTCTCGTGGAGATACTGGTGATTGCAGCCAGCCCAGGGCTGGTTGGTGCTCAAAGTGTCAGCCCTCACGGTAGATGGAGGTGATAGGTAGGGAGACAAGGAGGCAGAGCCAGGCCAGGGTGAGTGCGGCCCCTCTGGGTCTCTCATCTTCAGAGAAGTGGGAATCAAATCTAGAACTTTCTGGAACTCAAATCTGAAGCACTTCTAGAGCTCCTTCTAGAGCTCTCCTGGAGGGTGGCTCAGAGCTTGCCACTTCTCATCTCAAGAACTTGCAGAGGCTCCCAATGACTCCCACAAATGAGTTTTCAAACTCCCAAGGGGTTAGTATGTTGTAGCACTTAGGGCTCCTTTAGTTGCAGGTGACAAAAACCACAACCCAAAGTGGCTAAGGAAAAAGGTGATATGTTAGCTCTTATTAGCTGATAAGTCCATGGCAGGTCTGACTTCATATACAGCTTAATGCAGGACTGGTGTCTTCAGGACCCAGATGACCTTCTCCCACTTCTTGGCTCTCCTTGCTTTGTGGGCTTCGTTCTCTGATGGGTTCATCCCTCAAAATGGCAAGGTGGCCATGGCCACTTCAAATTTACCCCCTCCCAGCAGGAAGCCCAGCAGGAAGGAGTCTGAATGCCTCTGATTGGCTCTCACTGGTGTGGCTTGGCGGACAATGCTCTTTCCAAACCAATCATTGTGGCCAGGACAATGGAAAGTTTCCAAGAGTCAGAGCCGGGAGCTGAGGTTGGAATCTTACCCTAGTGCCCATTGGTATGCCACACAGCCCTAACTGTGCCTGATTTTCTTTACCGGGGCACCAGCTAGATACAACTTCTGATATTGAATCCCAAAGCAGTTCAAGCTTTCAGCTCAAACCACTGTATGCTATAGCATTGTTTTTCATGATGTCAGGCATGAGCTCCTTTGCTTTATCTTGAACAATCCTTTTTCAGGCTTCCAAGGGTGTGGCTTGGGATGGGAGGCATGGAGCTCTCTGCTTCCATGCTATCACCCTACCAGGCCTTGTAAGATTGATCTCACAGGCTGACTCTCCCCTGTAACTTAGCACAGATGACAAATGCTCAGTGATTGATTGCTCAGGGCCTAGAGTCAAATCTCCATTCTACCAGGAAAAGTTATTTAACTTCCAGTAAGGAGCCCTGGTAGCACAACGGTTAAGCACTTCGCTGTTAACCAAAATGTTGTCAGTTCGAACCCACCAGCTGTTCCACAGGAGAAAGACATGGTAGGCTGGTTCCATAAGGATTACAGCCTTGGAAGCCCTGTGGGACAGTTCTATTCTGTCCTATAAGGTTGCTGGGACTCAGAATCAACATTTTTTTTTTTTTTTTGGAATCTTAGTTGTCCCATGCCTAAAGTGGGGAATATAACAATACCTCATTTGTAGCATCATCAGGAGAGTTAAATAAAGTCACACATGTAAGGTTATACATACAAGGGCCTGGCATGGATTGTTGTTGTTGTTGTTATTTGCCGTCGAGTCGGCCCTGACTCATAGCGACCCTTCCTTGGGTTTCCCAGGCAGTATCACTACGGAAGTAGGATTGCCCAACCTTCCTTCCTGGCATGGATTAAGCACTCAAAAAATTGTGCTATTACTGAAGAATACCTCTCCTGCACCTCTCAGCAAAGCGCCATGGCTGTCCATCATGACAGGTGGGTTGTTAGCCAGGCCCCCAGCAGGGCTGGAAGTGGGAGATGACCCAGCTAGGACCAATCTCCTCAACATACTGTCACCCTTCTCCTGCTAACAGTAGCCCAGTTTTCCCAGTAGAAACCAGTGTTCTGCAGCTCTAGAAGAGCAGTGGGCTACAGGCAGACAAGTCAGATCATGTAACAAATATTCATAGTGAAGGGCCCACCTCGAGCCAATAATAATGAATAAGGACATTTGTTGAGTTAGAAGAGAGGTGAGGTTTGGCATGGGAAGGAGGAATTGGACTTGTCTGTTGTTCTGAAAGGAATTCTGGTGGTGTAGTGGGTAAGATATTTGGCGGCTAACCAGAAGGTCACCGGTTCATACCCACCAGCTGCTCTGCGGGAGGAAGATGAGGCTATCTACTTTTGTACAGATTTATAGCCTTGGAAATGTGATGGAGGTTGCTAAGAGTCAGGATCCACTCAATAGCAGTGGGTTGGGTTTGGTTTTGGGTGTTGCTCTAAAGCAGAGACTTTTAACCCACAATCTTCACCTGAACTTTGGACAGATGACATCAGACCTATGAGATGAAATAGGTTCTTTAATGTCCTTACAACCCTTGAGTTCAATATTATGACCCACACTTCAATATAAGGAAACAGAAACTTAGTTTCAGGGAGTATGTGAAGCTGGATAGAAAACATGACATCTTTATTTTCACTAGCAGTGATGGTTAATTTGATGTATCAATTTGGCTGGGCTATGGTGCCCACTTGTTTGGCCAAACACTAGTTTGGTTGCTGCTATGAAGTACTTACATATAATTAACATTTAAATTAATTGGCCTTAAGTAAAGCAAATACTTTATTTGTGCGCCTGACCCAAACCATGGTACTTTTAATCAGCTCACATGCATGTGAGAGCTGCACAATGAATAAGGAAGACCGAAGAAGAGTTGATGCTTTTGAATTGTGGTGCTGATGAAGAATGCTGAAAATACTATGAACTGCTAAAGTATCTAACATCTGTCTTGGAAGAAGTGCAGCTGGAATGCTCCTTGGAAGCAGAATGGCCAGCTTCGTCTCACCTACTTTGGTCATGTTGTCAGAAGGGACCATTCCCTGGAAAAGGATGTCATGCTTGGTAAGGTGGAGGGTCAGTGAAAGAGGTGAAGGCTCTCAACGAGATGGATTGACATGGTGGCTACAGCAATGGGCTCAGGTATAGCAAGGATTGTGGCGTTGACATGGAACCGAGCGGTGTTTCATTCTGCTGTGCATAGGGTCGCTATGAGTCCAAGACAACTCAACGGCACCTAACAACAACAAGAACAACAAAGCAAATACAGGGGCAATGGTTAAGAGTTCAGCTGCTAACCCAAACGCTGGAGGTTTGAACCTACCAGAGGCTCCGTGGAAGAAAGACCTGGTGATCTGCTCCCATAAAGATTAAGCCCATTGCTGCTGAGTCAACTCCAACTAATGTGACCCTCCAGGACAGAGCAGAACTGCCCTGTAGAGTTTCCAAGGCTGTGACCTTTATGGAGCAGCTAGTAGGTTTGAACCACCATCCTTTCAGTTAGCAGCCGAGAGGTTAACCACTGCATTAGCAGGGCTCCTTCCATAAAGATTATAGCCAAGAAAACTCTATGGGACAGTTCTGCCACATGAGGCTGCTCTGCATGGAGAATGACAACACCTAACAACAATAACAAAACAAATGACCTTCCCCAATGTGGGTGGGCTTCATCCAATCAGTTGAAGGCCTTAAAAGTGAAAATTGAGTTTACTCAGGGGAAGAGTCTGCCTTAGACTGTAACATAGACCTGACCTATGGATTTGGACTTGCAGGCTTTTACAATCACATGAGGCAATTCCTTAAGATCAATCAATCTCTCTCTCCTCTAGATAGGTAGATACAGGTATAAATATAGATACAGACAGATACAAGATACATATAACAAGATAGATATATAGATCTCTTATTGATTCTGTTTCTCTGGAGAAGCCTGATTAATATACTAACATCTAAATAAAATTTACTATTCCCTTAAATTACAAATGTAGGCCACAAATTACCATAGTATGAGCAATACTTGTGACTGTACGTTTCCAGTCATGCCACCATTGTTGCAGATAGCTCCAGGTAGCACTCACACTATCGCTACTTCCAGACAATAGTAGCTGCTCGGCCTGGCACCAGATATTATGTAACATGTTAACAAAGAAGCACATGCATTACTAAGTCACACATTTTTAAATATTTTAATAACTTTTTCAATATAATTGGCTTCCTTTGCAATCCTCCATCTTTTACTGTATGCATTTTAAATCATTATTCTGGCACAATAAAGCTTAGGACCCCCTCCCCAGATCGGGGAGCACAGTGCCTGATGCAGGGTGGGTGCCGGGAGCTGCTCCCCTCCCATCCCCTCATCCGGGTCACAGGGAGACAGGTGATGTCTCGGTGCAGGATTGCCCCTGCTCCCTCTTTTCCAGGCCTCCATGGAAACTCTCTGGGGAGCTTCTTGGGCCTTTGCTTCCTCGTGAAGCTGCCAGCTTCCTCTGCCAAATAAGCTCTACCTAGAGATTTGCCCACACGGTACCCCACCTCACTGCCCAGGGAGGACCACCACGCCATGCTGAGCCCCACAGAGCCCAAGCCTCACACCTTTCCCCTGGATTTCCCTGCTGCTCCCACCTGGTCTCCCTGCTACTCTACTTCTTTCCCTAGTCCCACCACCTCAGCCCATGCTCCACCCTGCATCCTTAGAGGGGTTTAAAAACCTTTACATCTTGACCCATCCCCACTCTTCTTCCAAGATAAGATAAAGACCCAAATGCTCAGACGGCCATAAGTCCCTGCCTTCCTCTCCTACCTCGTCCACATATCCACTCCTCCACTCCAACTAACTCTACTGCCTGTTCCTCAAACACATTCTGGTCCCTCCGAACTTAAGACCTTGGCATGGGCTGTTCCTTCTGCCCAGAACAGTCTCCCCTCTGCTTCCCTCACTCTGTTCCTGCTTTCCACGGACACATGGCATCATAGCATCAGGGACCCTCCACGGGGAGCACTTGCCACAGTTACAATTCCGTATGTTTTTATTTTAATAAATTTATTTACATTATACGATTCCAGTCTCAATGAGTATTAGTCAGCTTTTTGCTAAATTATGCTGAGATTAAAAAAAAGAAGAAGAAGAAACAGCTACCCTCCCAAATCTCACAGTTATGAGGAGAAGGATTTCCTTTTTTGATCCTGCTGCCCATCATCCATGACTGTTCTACGTGTCACCTTCCTTTCAGGATCCAGGCTCCAGGAGCACCCCTTGGGACACAGCATTCTCATAGCAAGGAAGCACAGCCTTGCTGGAAGCATGTGCCACCTCTTAAGCTTCTGCTCACATGTGGCCATATCATGTCTGCCCACATTCCGTTGGCAAAGCAAGTTCCATGGCTTTACCTGATGGCATGGGGTGTTGTTGCTGGCTGCGGTCAAACTGCTTCCGACTCATAGCGACCCCATGTATAACAGAATATACAGAACAGAATAGTGCTATGCCACCCATACAACAGTAGTTATCAAGCCCATTGTTGCAGCCACTGTGTCAATCCACCTTGTTGGGGGCCTTCCTCTTTCTCACTGATCCTTCTGCTTTCCAAATACGATGCCTTTCTCCAGGGACTAGTCCCTCCTGGTAATCTGAAAGTCTCTCCAACCTCACTTCTAAGGAGCACTCTGGCCAAGAAGCACCCTGAGAACAAGGTAAGGCACTGAAATCACAAGCCAAGTCCCACTGCACAAAGGTTGCCTAATCTCCTTTCAGGAGGCAGCCAATAAGGAACAAGAAGAGGACACGCCACACCCACTCAACTCCTTAAGGGCAGGGCCAGGCTGATCTTCCTCTCCACTGAATCCTACAGGCCGTGGGGATAGGGGAATGGTGGCAGTAATTGAGCATGGATCCCGACTATTTAGACAAATTTAAGATCCTTGCCCAAGACAGTAGTGGTTCAATAGCAGAATTCTCACCTTCCATGCGAGAGACTCCCAGGGCACCTAATGTGAAGTCATCACCTGTTGTCTGTCGGTGGGGGTGTGTTGTTATGATATTTCAGCGGCGTTTCCAGACTAAGTCTATCTAGGAAAAAAGGCCTGGAGAGCTACTTCTGAAAATCGTCCAGTGTAAAACCTAGAGATTACAACGGTTCTACCCACAAGCAAGCCTGGGGATGGCACAAGACCCGGCAGTGCTTTGCTCTGTTGTACGTGAGCTTGACGTGAATCAGGGGCCAATTGGAAGGCAGCTAACAATAAGATTGGCAGGGGGTGGGGGAAGCTATACTAGTTGGTCTCCCCCTGTGGAGCTGGCATAAAGCCTGAAACAACTGAGGTTCTGAAAGGAAAGGGGAGGAAGGAAAGGATATTGGGGTTGGGCAGGCAAAGGTGTCAGCCCCAGCAACGAAGACCCCTGTGTAAGGCTCACTGAAGCAGCATGTCCTACTCTCTGCTCTTGACGTTTCCTGGTACAGTCATCCTCCCTCTGACTAAGCCTTTCTTTCCTCCCCTTCACTCTGGGCTTTCCCTTCTATTTCTGTTCTGTTAAAATTATCTAGACTTCCTGTGCTGTTAGCTGACCCACATCCTTTTAGGAAAGTGATAGAATCTTTTTTTTTTTTTTTTTTTAAGCAAACATGTAAAGCGGGAAAGGCATTTCAACCTTATTTTACTCGGGAAGAAATTGACGGTAAAAACATCACACATCAAGTAAGGGCCCATTGGAGAGCAAACCCAATTCATACGGCCCCTAGCACAGTGTTCCTTCCGCTCGCTGCCCCATCCTGATGGATGGAAATACAGCGGCTTGCAGCAGTCAGTTTCTAACTCAGGGTAGGGTCCTCAGTTCTCAGTAAGGCTGAGGTCCAGAGCACCTGAGGTGAGAGGGCCCTTCACTGCTCTCACCCCTGTATTGATCCTCCTGCCTCTGGTTGAAGCCAGAACTTGACCTTGGCTCATGGAATGTGTGTTTCTAAATCATTTCCCCTACTTAGTTCTAAAGTCATTGAAGTGATAACTCTACACCAAATCTATCTAGATGTTTCATTTTGTACAATTCTGGGAGCTGCCATAATTTTTTTTGCTGCACTTTGACTTGGAGCCTGATGAGGTAGGGGTGAGGTTATGAGAACTTAACTGGGCAGAGTAAGACACCCTAAATTGCAGAGTGATAGTGGCTATGAGGGGAAGCACATCCTTTGAAAATGTGGTCTCTTAAAAGCGTTGACAATTCCATTTCTCTGAGCCCACATTGGGGAAGTCTTCTATGTTACCAACATAATACTGTATTAACAGAGATTTTGTATTTGGTGTATTTAATGAGCAAGCAATTCTCCAAAGATTTTTCAATAAAGCCAGTAAATTTAACAGCAGAAACGCATCAATTGGCTTTGCTGCTCTGGTTAAGTGGCCACTGCTCTCTGCATTGACAGCCCCTGGCGTGTATTATGCTAAGAATGCCCAGAATGGATCTTCAAGAAGGCTAAAAGGTGGGCGCAATTAAGTGCTAACGTTCAGCCCCTAGCTACCCTGGCTGAAATGATTATTTTAATGTAAAAGCAGTGAAGTTGATGAGAAGTTGCCCAAGTTAGGAAGCCATCCGCTTGCCATCAGAACGTCTCTGCTCTGAAGGGTCCCTGAGAGTCAGGCTGTTCATAAAGGCAGGCCAGAGACCAAATCAAAGACTAAATGCATAAAGGCATGCCGCGCCCCGAGCACAGTGCTCAAGTGAAATTGATTCATGAAAACAATATTATGAATTTTGACAAGAAGGGAGAAAAGATAAAATATTCATGCCATCATCTCTTCAATGTGATTGCATGCCACTTTGGTCCCCTGGCATTGAGGACTTGACAGAAGTTAAATAAGGGGATGGAAATGTTGAAAGGTGACCGGGGCTCTGCACAGAGGGAAGAAGACTTGGGTCTTGTCTGATCTTTGCCCATTGTTGTTGTCGTTGTTAGGTGCTGTCTAGTCGTTTCCAACTCATAGCGACCCCATGCACAGCAGAACGAAACACTGCCCAATCCTGCGTCAGCTCCATGATCCCTGCTATACTTGAGCCCATCATGGCAGCCACCGTATCAATGCGTCTCATTGAAGGCCTTCCCCTCTTTCATCAAACCTCCACCCTACCAAGCATGACATCCTTCTCCAGGGAATGGTCCCTTCTCACAACATGACCAAATAAGGTGAGATGAAGTCTGGCCATTCTCGCTTCCAAGGAGCACTTCGGGTGCACTTCCTCCAGGACAGATCTGTTAGTTCTTTTAGCAGTCCACGGTACTTTCAGCATTCTTCGCCAGCACCACAACTCCAAAGCATCAACTCTTCTTTGGTCTTCCCTATTCATTGTCCAGCTCTCACATGCATACCAGGCAACTGGAAATATCATGGCCTGTGTCCGTTGCATCTTAGTCCTCAAGGAGACATCCTTGCTTCTCAGCACTTGAAACAGTTCCTTTGTGGTTGACCTTCCCAATGCTACGCATTGTCTAATGTCCTGACTGCTGCTTCCATTGGCATCGATTGTAGAACCAAGCAACATGAATTCTTTGACAACTTCAATCTTCTCTCCATTTATTGTGATGCTGCTCATTGGTCCAGTTGTGAGGATTTTTGTTTTCTTTATATTGAGACATAATCCATACTG
>NW_006921596.1:9742523-9755267 GCF_000298275.1 Orycteropus afer afer
GTCTCAGTCTGTAAGCTGGGCTGATACCTGTGCACCACGTGCATCCTGCTGGGTTTGAAACACCAGTGGCTCAGCCTCAAAACTCACATCAACACGTCACCATGGTATGACAAACAGACAGACCAGTTTGTCTCCCTGTTGGAAACCTTCCCTACCACCCTTACCCAGGTCCCTGCAGCCTGTGAACATAGGGAAATCTTAGGCCAGGCACTTCCCCATTCTGTTTCCAAAACTCAGCTGAAAGCTCAGTGGTTATAAATGGAACTTACTCATTCATTCTTTCAGTGAACACTTACTAAGCACTTACTATATGCCAAGCCCTGTGTGAGGGGCTCACTCATTCATTCTTTCAGTGAACACTTACTAAGTGCTTACTATATGCCAAGCCCTGTGTGAGCAGCTGAAGAAACAGCAATAAGACACACTTCGTATCCTAAAGAAGTTCCAATATAGACTTTCCCAAGAACACAAACCACTAACACAAACCTAAAGATATTCTGCTCATCTCTAAACATTTGAACTACATACTGTGCATCACTTCCTATTTCTGCATAACAAACCGCGCCAAAATGTGTTGTTGTTGTTGTTGTTGTTGTTGTTATGTGCCGCCGAGTCAGACCCGACTCATAGTGACCCTTCCTTGGGTTTCCGAGGCAGTATCACTACGGAAGTAGATTGCTCAACCTTCCTTCTGAGGAGTGGCTGGTGGTTTTGAACCACCAGCCTTCTGGTTAGCAGTCAAGTGCCTTAGGCACTATGCTACCAGAGCTCCTACACCAAAATGTAGTACTTAAAATTTTAACCATTGATTTTTCTCAGAATTCCATAGGTTGGCAATTTAGACAAGACTCAGCTGACCTTGACTGGGTTCCCTCATGTGTCTGTGGTCAGCTGCAGGGTGGCAAGTCGTCTCTGCTTGTAAGCACAAGCTTGTAACCCTATGGGCTGAGGCAGTAGGGAGTGGGGTAGGGAGCAATGGACCACCAGTCTTTCATCATCCAGCAGGCTAGCCCAGACTTATTCAAGAGCTGTCTTGGGTTCCAAGAATAGGGAGAGGGCAAGTCTCAATGCCCATTTATCAAGTACTGGCATCATGTTTGACACTGGCCCACTGGTGAAAGCAAGTCATAAGGCAAGCCCAGATTCAAGTGCTGGAGAATGTCTCTCCCTGGAGATGGGAGGAATCACAGGCACTTGTGGACATGGATATGAGATGAGGAAGAATTTGTGGGCGTTTTTGGGATCTATCACATGTATGTGTCTGGTTTGGGAGAAAACACAGAAGCAGAAGAATCATAGAAATTAGCATTTCTTTCCAGCTACGCCCCTGCCTTGGAGTTCCTGGGTGGTGTTGGTTGTTGACACGCTCACCTGCTATCTGAAAGGCATAAGGTCCATGAGTTGGAGTTGACTCAACGGCAGGGCAGCTAACCACAAACAACAACAGACTGAACAACTGGTTAATGTTTCCCATTTACGTTTCATCTGGTCGTGTTGGGTATTATGTAGGCAGCCCAAGTGAGGTGGGTACACTGTGCCTTTGCTCCAATGAAACAGAAAGCAAGAGTAATTTCCCCCTCCCCTTAACAACAACAATCAGTACATGATAACCTTAATCTACTTTCTCTTTGCATTTGTCTAGTCATTTTATATAAATGGGATCAGACAATATTTGTCATTTTGTATCTGGTTTATTTCATTCAGCATAAGTTTTCAAGGTCATCCGTGTATTAAAACTTCATTCCTTTTTAGGGTATAATAATATTCCATTGTTCTTATATACCACATGTTGTTTATCCATTCATCTATTGATGGAGATTTGGGTAGTTATTTAAACTTAACTACTGCCATCATCTTAGCCTGGTATTTACCCAGATTATTCTTCTACGATGATTGGCCACCCCAAGACATGAGCTGTGATGGAAGGAGCTTAGGGCTTGGAGCCAGAAAACCTGGCTCCCAGTCTCAGCTGCATTACACCATCCATGTGATCAACCTCTCTGAGCCTAGCTCGCATCTATATCATGGGCTGTTGTTACTGATGCTGGACTGAGAATTACCAGGGAGGTTCTCAGGAGCCCCCAGCAACACCCCCAGAGAACCCTTGCTTTCTGTTTCCACTGGAGCGAAAGCACAGTGTACCCACTTCACTTGGGCTGCCTATGTGATACCCAACATTGAAATGCAAAAAGAGTGTGGTGGTTATGTTTGTGTGTCAACTTGGCTGGGCCTGGTTGAGTGGCTGGGCAGCTAGTGGTAGTTATTCCCCATGATGAGACTGGCAATCAACTCCATGGTGTGATCTACCACAAGCAGCTGAGTAGCTGCTTTGGGCATGTGGTCTGCTTCCCATGTATAAGAAGCAGCTTTGGAAATAGTCTCTAGCTTATGGCATTCTTGGACCCTGCACGTAGCTGTGTCATTGTTCAGCAGCCTGCCATGCTCTGCCAACCCTGAAACTTACAATGGACTTAAATTAATGGTCTGCTATGTGATTTGGTAACATCGGGACTGTGCCTTTTTACTTGTCGACCTTGGGCTTGTCAGCCTCAGCAGCCAGCAGCTGTCTGAGTAAAGAAACACCTGTAGCTTCAGTGGGCCAGGAGCAGGAGGCAGAGCTGGACCCCAAGGTTGAGGGGCTTTCACCCAGCCCCTAGAGCCTGGCACTTTGAACTCAGACTTAAAGCCTCCATAAACTCCTGTTTGTTAAGGCCATCCCATTTGTGGTATATTCTTGTCAGAGTGGCACTAGGGAACTAGAACAAAGAGGAAACAGTAACCAGTTGTTCAGTCTGTTGTTTGTCGTTAGTTGCCTTACTGTTGAGTTGGCTTCAAATCATGGCAACCTTATGGATAACACAACCAAACGCTGCCCAGTTCTGCACCATCTTCACACCCATTGATGTCTTTGAGTCCGTTGTTGTTATTGTTATCTCATAGAGGGTTTTTCTTCCTTTTTGTTGACCCTCTACTTTACCAGACAAGTGCTGTGTTCAGTCAACACAGCTCTGTCAATTGACTTGGCCATTTTGTTTTCTTCCTCGGCTGAAATGACTGAGTGTTCTGGCAACATGGCGACAACCTAGTCTGGATGCCAAAGTACCCAATTGCTTCCATCAAAAGCAGGTGTAGGGCTGCCCAGCGCCAGCTACTAGTGCTCAGATTGCGCCTTTCCTCACAAACTGGGTCAGGCTATGGTTGAATCAGGTGATCTAAGTCAATAACCAGGTGCTAACCAGCTGTTCAATGAAATCAACTATTTTTGTCGTTATTTTTCATTCATCCATGCAAGATATTTAATCAGCCCCTTTGATGAAAAAGCACATTGTTTGTTTTTCTTTATGAAAAGCACAGCAGTTGGACAAGAAGGGTGTGCTGTTTGGTGGCCAACCCTTGTAGCAAAGGAAAGAAATGCCCAATGGACACACAAATCATTGTAACAGGGACTGAATAGGAGCATGCATAGGTTTTAGAACTCAGGCAAGGTGACTTTGGGAAATAGCTCCATCTTGCTGAACCTCAGTTTCTGCATCTGTAAAACTGGAATGGTATCAGCACTCACCTCATAAGGGTGAAATAAAATTGTGTACATGAAGCATTTTGCATCAGTGGTTCAAATGTACCAGCAGCTCTGTGGGGAAGGACCAGGTGATCTGCTCTCCTAAAGAGTTCAGCCTGGGAAGCTCCGTGGAACAGTCTTACGCTGTCACATGGGGTCACTGGAAGTTGAAATTGACTTGATGGCACACAGTAACAACAAGGACTCATGGATATTAGCAACCCCTATTGCTCTGGTAGCGTAGTGTCTAAGGCACTTGACTGCTAACCAGAAGGCTGGTGGTTCAAACCCACCAGCCATTCCTTGGAAGGAAGATGGGGCAATCTACTTCCATAGTGATACTGCCTCGGAAACCCAAAGAGGGGTCACTATGAGTCGTGTCTGACTCGACGGCACATAACAACAATAACAACATTGTGATCAGTACTCAAATTTAAGAATATAGCATTTTTCCCATATCTTTTGACATTTCTGAACCTGGCAGAGGCTGGTCCAGAGCTACTGAAGTGCCCCCTGCCCCCTCTTATCCCAGTGTAAACAGTAAACATCAGGGGCCAAGGTAAGGGCGAGGGAAGGATCAGAGGTGGGCCCAGGCAGCCCCATCACAGGAAAGCTGGCAGGAAGGGCTGACTCCAAGCCTTCAGTTTATAGAGCACTTCAGTGGCTCCTCACAGTGATGCCTGCTTTCAGGGTTCCCTTGGAACCGCCTCAGGCTACGTCCACTGCAATTATTCCAGGAGCCGGAATTGGGAGAGAAAAATATTGGCATCAGTAGCAGTCTGGTGGGCCCCTGCCACAGAGGACAACAATCTCAGAGTTGAGGCCGCACACCAGAGCAAAGGGTGCAGAGAAGGCAGAAAGAAAGAATGCAGGACCCAAATTCTTGTTGTTGGGCTATGAAAGTGAAGCACGGCAAGCTTAATTAAGGACTGCAAATGCTCTCCACACCAGGCAAACTGGTTCAAATACAGATGGAAAAAGGTACATTAAGCCCACAGAAACACGATTCTGGGTTTTGGGGGGCAGAAATGTGACTTGACTTCTGCTAAGTGTGGATTTGTGCACGTGCGTGCTGGGATTGGGTGAGTGCTGGGGAGTGTGTGCGGGAGATGGAGTCTAAGAGGGCAACTGTTTTCCAAACACAACCGTGGAAGGTGGAGCGTGCTGTAATTTCAGGTACTCGGGAGAAGCAAATGAAACCAGGTGGGACTTTTCATCCCTGGTCTCTGTCTCCAGGTCTCCCACCCCCGCCCCCACCCCTTGTCTCTTTCAGCGTCTCAAGGTCTTTTATTTTCAGTTTCTTTCTGTTTGTCTCTGGCTCTTACCCTCTGTCCCTTGTGGTCTCTGTTTCCTTGTCTCTGCCCCGGTTTCTTTGTCTCTGTGTGTGTTCCTGTCTTTCCCTGTCTCACTCTCTCCGTCTCCTGTGGACTCTCCACTTCTCTCAGTTTCTCTCTCTCTCTCTCTCTCTCTCTCATCTCTCCCTCTAACAATCTCATATCTTCCTTCATCCTGAGAACGCCTTTTCTTTCAGACCCATCAGCTGCACGCTTTGTGCTGGGAGAGGTGCTGTCTTCCAAAGACCAAAATACTCAGGAGATATGGGGTTTCCAGGTCTGAATGCTTAATTTCACATTCCTGCTCAACAAGGGCAAAGATTCAAGCCACATTGTATCCTGGCTTATCACACACTCCCCACCAGCCCCGGTGAGATTCCTGTCTTCCCCAAACAGGGGCTGGGCTGCTCCCCCTGAGATGGGAGCACATTTTCAGGAGGCTTTTCAGCTGTTTTCCTCCCTGCCCCCATGAGGGACATTTGGAGTCAGGGAATTCCAGGCTGCCCTTGAGGGCAGGAACCTCACCCTTCTCCACCCAGGGAGTGATTTCCTGATGTTCACATCAAAACCAAAACCAGAACCCAAACCAGTTGCCACAAAGTCCCCTCTGGCTCATAGCAACCTCCTGTGAGCAGATCTGTGCTCCAGGAGGTTTTAGATGATGGATTTTTTTGAAGTAGATCACCAGGCCTTTCTTCTGAGATGCCTCTGGATGAACTCAAACCACCAACCTTTCGGTCAGCAGCCTCTAACACTTAACTATTTGTGCTACCCAGTAACTCCCCAGGTCCACAACAGTGCTCTTTATTAAGCAGTTATTCTGTTCTGCATTCCACAAATGTGAATTCACTTCCTTCTTATAACAACTCTTACTCTTGTAAAAAACCCACTTGACAGGGAGGAAATTGAGGCACAGAGAAGTTAGATAATTTGCCAAGGTCACACAGCCATTTAGCATAGATTGTAACCCAATCACCCAGCCTGAGTTCGCACTCTTAACCACCACACCCTGGCACCTTTCCATGAAAAGGCCTCCACAACTCAGGTCCTCTCAGAAGTGGACTCTGTTGAAGGTTCTGAAAACAACCAGGACCTCTCCCTCCCCAGAGTTTGGGGCTGGGCCCCTCTGTCCCATTTTTGTGCAGGGCAGGTTTCATCTCACCTCTAGTTTCTGCTCAAATGTCATTCTCAGGAAGGGCTTCTCTGACTTCCCTCCATAGAGGTCAAGTATCCTATGACCCCACACTGATTACTGCCTTCAAAGCTTGTGACTTTAGGGTATCCCAGTGCTGCTGTATTCTTGGTCACTGCCTCTCTCTCCTCCCCTGGAATGGAAGCTCTTGGAGGACAGGAATCTGTTCTGTGTTGCTCACAGCTATGCTTCTAATGCCCGGGACAGACTCTGAGCTCCAGAAATATCAAAAATGAGTCAATGAGAGGAGGTGAGATATGAGCTTGCTTACAGTCAATGAGAGAGGAGGTCAGAAGCATTTCAGGAGGGGAAGACAGGTGAGCACTGAGGTCCAAAAATGTGGTGTGTGCCATGTGCTTCAAGGGTGGTGTTGGCAGAACCCACTTACTAATATCAACAACAAATAGGTAAGGGAGCAGATAAGAAACAGCGGTGGAGAATGAAGCATGCTGGATTCAGAGGAAGGGTTATTAACGTTGTTGTCGTTCTCTGTTGTCTCGTAGGCTCCCACTCGTGGTGATTTTACACATAACAGTGCAACACATTGCCCGATCCTGTGCTATCCTCTTTGGTATGTTTGAGATCATTGTTGGAGCTCCCAAGTCAGTCCTCATAAGGGTTTGCCTTGTTTCTGTTGACCCTCTACTTTATTAAACATGAAGTTCTTTTCTAGTAATTGGTCTTTCCTGACAACATGGCCAAAGTAAGCAAGATGAAGTCTCATCATCCTCCTTCTACGGAGCGTTTGGGCTGTGCTTCCTCCAGGACAGATGTGTTGGTTCTTCTGACAGTCCCTAGTACATTCAGTAGTCTTCACCAACCCCACAATCCAAATGGGTCAATTCTTCACTCTTTCTTTTTCACTGTCCACCTTTCACATCTGTATGAGGCAATTGAAAAGACATTGGCTTGGGTAAGGCACATCTTAGTTATCAAAATAGCATCTTTGTTTTTTCCTTTGAACATTTTGGAAACATATTGTTGTTAGTATTCTTGAACTATAAATGGGCTGGAATTAAGCATCTTGACTGCCAGGTTCATGGATTCGGGCTCTATCCAGCAGGGAACGGGGTGCTAGTGGGGTAGCAGAGAATTGATGTGAGATGCATTCTGGTTTGGGGCAATTGATCTGGCAGAGTGGGTGGTTGAGGAGATGCTGGGGCAGGAGGTCCCCTAGGAACTAAACAAGAACTTTTCCTGGCAGTGGAGAACCAGGAAACTGGGCAAGATGTAGAGGCAAAGAAGACAAGATCTTTAACTTATGGTGCACAGGTACAGAGAAGACACCAGCTGCCCCCCGGTGGCAGGAGCAGAACTGGGAGAGTAGGAGCCTCCCAGGGTCTGAAATTGCTTAGATGCATTAAAAAAAATCAGAGCAGGTCGAGCGAGATCTTTGTTTTCTGTTTTTCCCCTTGCCCACTTCGGGCCCATGAGGAGCAGATTGTGTTTCCAGACGCATCGCAGGAATCTGCAGAGGAAGTCAGAAGAATAACCCCAGGCTTCTTGGTCTAATTCTCAAGGTCAACTGATATCATTAGAATAACATGAACTCAATTTGAGTTACAGCAGGGAAATCATGTTAGGAAATATGGGTCACTCATCACTGAGTAATGAAGCTGTTACCTCATGCGATCGGAAACGCACTCAGAAACCTGTCACCCGTCTTCAACTCATTGTCAGGCTGGCTCTTAACAGTGGAATTGCCCACCAAAACCAAGCCCACTTAAAGAGGGAGACTGTGATGAAGCGAGGATTGACTTTTGTGCCTGCAGCCTTAGGATCAGCCAGAAGAGCACATTTGTTCCCCTTGGGTTTTCATTGAGGAGCTTTCTCTGTGGTTTTTGAGATTTTCTTTAAAAGCCTCAGGGGGGCAGTGAGGTCATAGAACCGGCAAAACCCAGAGCTGGTCTGTCTGCGAGGGAGAACAGGGTGAGGGGAGAAACAGCCAAGACCTATCCCAGAAGCACCCAAGCTCCAACAGCAGCCTGTGTAGATAGTAAGAGTCATGACATAAAGGAGCCAAGGGTCATGGGTTGGGTGTTAACCAATCAAGAGTGGCGGGACCGCTCACTTTCTACCAGGGTCCACGACTGCCTGGCACCAGCCCAGACGCACAGCAGGATCCCCCAATGCTTCCATGAAAACTAGAAATTCAGAACTTCATGTAAAATCTCCTTATCTTGGAATGGTGGCAACTAATTAAAAATACTTTAATGCTGTAGCATCTACATGAAACATGTCCTGGTGCTGCCAATGTGTGACTTATGGGGTGGTGAAAGGCTGATATTCTGCCAGAATGTTAAGGTCCTGGGTAAGGAGACCTCTGTCCCCACAAACTGCTAATGCCAAAATTAGGGAGATGGGGAGGCTCTGCTCTGGGACAAACCTGGGGAGTCCTCCAATCCCTGGTAGTTGACACTGGGGGCCTTCAGTCCCACTTCCTGGACTAAAGCTCTCCTAAACAGCTGCTAGGATGGTAGAGGCTCAGCTCTTGGCTGAGTTCTTCTCAGGAGCTTGCTCTTACCTGAAAGAGATCCTTACCCAAGAACACCCCATCTCTGGGGGTAGCCCACATCCAGTGGCTGGTTGATGGTAGTATTGAGGGCTGGATTCCTTATCTCAATTTGGAAACTCTCTGAAGAACCATGCCAGCTCCTGGCCTTTCAATGGAGTCAGTTGAACGCTTTGCTGTGACTGTGTTGCAGCCCAGCCTCTCCCTCTGCCTAGTCCTGCTTTGCTCACTCCCTACAGCACTGGTCCTGCCCCCTAATATACATCTGGGGCCTACCTCCCAGAAAATGCAACTGTGACACTTCCTTCAACCTTAGTGTCTTCATTTGTCCCATGGAGATAATCACCATCTCTCATGTCTTGTGAGGCTCTAATGAGGCAATGCAAATGGATACAACACGACTATGACTGCACCATGCATACAGTAGACATTGGTAAATGTTGGCTGCACATTGTGTATTGAGTGCATAGGAGAAGGCAATAAATATGCACCCATTACTACTAACCACATAGAACTCATTCCTCTAAACCAGCCTTCCTAACAGAGGCACTCTTGTCATCCTGGGCTGGATCATTCTTTGTGGTGAGGGCCACCCTGTGCATTGTAGGATATTTACCAGCATCCCTGGCCTCTGCCCACTAGACACCAGTAGCATCTCCTAGTTTTGACAATCAAGTAGATATCCAAAAATTGTCAAATGTCTCCTGAGGGGCAAAATTGCACCCAATTCAGAACCACTTCCCCAACTCATTGACGTTCCTTGAGATATAGTTAAGAGAAAGCCCAGCCTGGGCCCACAAGTTGACCAGGGGGTCTTTCCTGAAAATCCTAGGCCAGACCAAAGGGTAGTGTGGAACACTTAGGAGAGCTCACTCAGGGGACCAGAGTCACTGCTTCAAGTCCCAGTGACTCATAACCTATCCCAGCCTCAGTGTCCTCATATGAACAATGGAGATATCAAATACCTCCCTTCCCACCTCCCACAGAGGCTGACAAAAATCACAGTTTGGAAGGTATCAGAGCATACTAACCAAAGTAAAATTATTATACAGAAGTATGTAAGCATTGTATCACACGAGCGTTCATGTTACACAAGTTCAGTTACGTGAGCTCAGCAAAAGAGAGATGGACAGACAGAGGGACCTTTGTTTACCCTGTCAATCTCCCCTTGTCCCCATGCTCCAGGGAAAGAGGAGCCACAGCTGAAATGCCAGAGAAAGAAAAATACAAAGAGAGTTGCCATCGAGTCGACTCTGACTCATGGTGACTGGTGTGTGTCAGAGGAAGATTTTTCAAAGAAAGATTATCAGGCCTCTTCTGAGGTGTCTCTGGGTGGCCTTGAACCCTAAACCTTTCACTTAGCAACCAAGCACAATAACTGTTTGCATCATGCAGGGACTCTAAAATGCATGAGAAACAAGTTCAATTCTCAGGACTCACCAGGTCTTAGATTTACAGGATTTCCAAAGTAAATTTTCCTGTAGGAGATGTTGCTGTATGTGACAATTCTCCAAACTTTTGAGTAGAATGTAACTGGGTTTTTTGGGGGTTTTTTTAAGCTCCCAATAAAAGTGAATCAAAAGCAGGTCAAAGAAAGAACAACTCTGACAAATCCATTTCACCAGCAGTGGGCAGCAGAAACAGACACACAGAGTTAGCTTCTGACACACCTGGAGGAAGCAAAGATCCTGCCTTTGCCTTCCCTCCACTGTACCCGCCATCCTTCCCTGCCTGGAATGGAAGGCAACAGCAAGATTCTGAAATAGGCTGGCTCCCAATGGTGAGACAGGAAGCCACCAAACCCCACGACTAAAAGCAATTGAAACAGAGAGTGTGATATGGCCCTTGAGATTTACCTCCCAGGACTTGCAGCTCCCATGCAGCCTGGCAGGACTCTGGCATAGCCATGCCCCCTGGAGAAATTCTGAATCAGGAAGGATGAAGGGGGAATGATCAGTTGTTCCAGGATATGGACTGAATTATATTGCCCAAAGTATGTCTTGAAGCCCTAACCCCTGTACTTATAAATGTGACCCCATTTGGAAACAGTGGGTTACTTTGTTATGTTAATGGGCTAATGACAGAGCAGGGTGGATCATAAAACTCACACTTAGGAGCTATGAAAAGAACAAAATGGACACAGAGACCCACACAGGAGGAAGACAGACATGGGAGGAGCCATCTACAAGCAAAGGAAGACTAAGGATTATGTAGACACCAGAAACTAGGGGAGAGGTCCACAGAGGAGTTGACAGGGCTGACACCCTGATTGGACTTCCGGCCTCCAGAACTATGAGAAGATAAATTTCTGTTCTTTAAAGCCACACACTTGTGGTATTTCTGTTTCTGCATCTCTAGGTAGCTAAATGCATGTGAAAGCTGGACAAATGAAGGAGTTCTGGTAGCGTGGTGCCTAAGGCACTTGACTGCTAACCAGAAGGCTGGCGGTTCAAACCCACCAGCCACTCCTCAGAAGGAAGGTTGGGCAATCTACTTCCGTAGCGATACTGCCTCGGAAACCCAAGGAGGGGTCGCTATGAGTTGGGTCCGATCTGACGGCACATAACAACAACAACAGCAGAAGATGGAGTTGGCAAAGAAAATATACCACGCACTGCCAGAAGAATGAAAAAAAACTCTTGGAAGAAGTACAGTCAGAATGCTTCTTAGAAAAGAGAATGGCCAGACTTCATCTCATGTACTTTGGTCATGTTATCAGGAGGGACCGGTCCCTGGAGAAGGATATCATGCTTGGTAAAGAAGAGGGCCAGTGAAAAAGAGGAAGGCCCTCAATAAGATGGATTGACACGGTGGCTGCAATAATGGACTCCAACATGGCAACAATTGCGAGGATGACACAGGACCAGGCAGTGTTTTGTTCTGTTGTACCTAGGGTCGTTATTAATTGAAACTGACCCAACAGCACCTAACAACAACAGGTAGCTGAGACACAGGACAAATGGCTTCTTTCCCAGACTCCACCTGCCAGTCCCCTGCTGTGCACCCTGGCTTTTCCATCCCAAACCCAGGGAATCAGTTTTCCCCTTAAGCAGTAGGGTCTATAGGTCTTTCAGAATTGACTGAACATGTTTGAGATCCAAAAATAAAATAAGACTATTAAGTCTAAAATATGAAGAACAAACTGTAAAATAAAAATTAATACTGCCGTGGAGTTGGATTCGACTCACAGCGACCCCTCCTTGGGTTTCCAAGGCGGTTTCACTACGGAAGTAGATTGCCCAACCTTCCTTCTGAAAAGTGGCTGGTGGGTGGGAACCACCAGATTTTTGGTTAGCAGTCAAATGCCTTAGGCACTACGCCACCAGAGCACCCATAAAAATTAATAGTATATTCAAAAGCAAGATTTTCAAATGCTTTTAGCGTTTTTAGGCAAACTAACTTTACAAAGTAATTGCATTCAATGTCTGCTGAGTGGATTTTAAGACAGTGAAACCTGTGAGAATGAGAACTTTACAGGACTGACTTGTTCCCAGGGCTCAAAAGTTTTCCATCTTTAACAGAGTACAGTCTTAGCACTTTTCGATCGAACATTTTAGTGGAAAATAGTTTCGTTTTGTTTCTCTGACAGGTTTCCACCTTACACAATTTTCAGTTTTTGCAGGTTTTCTGAATATTGATGTAATGTGAGGAGGGCCTCACAGAAGTCTTAATTGGCCCACCAAACACTCTCCTTTCACCTCCCAGGGTGAAAGTTCTCTTGCTGTGACAAAATGGGACAATGAGAAAGAAAACCTAGAGAGCCACATCGACCCTCTTGAATCTGAGGGACAGACTCAGAAACAGCAGAGCACAGTGACATGGAACCCAGCCTCCTGATGCTACAGAGTGTGTGAGCACAGATCTGAATGTGTAAGGGCATCCAGGGCTTAATTCTGAATGTCCAGCTGCCCCTCACCCCAAGACACCAGAGCCTGCATGCTCAGCTACCTTCATCCCACCAAGTTTTGTGGAAGGTTCTAGGTTAGGAGTTAGAAACAGAGGTTCTGGGCCAAGTCTTCTTCTGTCTTCCTTATATTGTTATTGTTGTTGTTAGGTGCCGTCGAGTTGTTTCCGACTCATAGCGACCCCATGCACAGCAGAACGAAACACTGCCCGATCCCACGCCAGCTCCATGATCCCTACTATA
>NW_006921596.1:9756217-9769029 GCF_000298275.1 Orycteropus afer afer
TTTGTCATGATCCACACAATCAAATGCGTTTGCATAGTCAATAAAACACAAGCAAACATCTTTCTGGTATTCTTTGTCTTCCTTATAGTCAAAGAAAATGCAATAAATTCTGGACTTATGTCATTACCAAAAGTAAGAGTGAAACAAGAGAAAGATCTATTTTTATTAAGAAATAAAAATAGGAAAAACACATTTCCTTGTGAAAAAGACTCAGTTCTTTGCGGAAGAGAAAACTCTTCCCTGATTTCAGATGCAAAGAACATGTATGTACCTGTGTCCTCCATCTTGGCATCCCAATCCTTTCCCTTACGTGTTGGGCCCCATGGGCACCTGACTCCAGGAGTTCTAAACTGGGTCCTTCCCAGACCTGAAGCTCTGTAATTCTCTGGCCTCCAGGAAACCCCACATGCCCAATGGAGGGCAAACACCAGCCAGAACCCAGTGCAGACCCTGCCCACTGCCTGCTGGCCCCCCAGTTGGCATCACTCCCTTTGTGCAGTTGGTGAGCAGGGTTGTGTTATTTTGCAATTAACAAAGAACAAAGAAAGTGGCAGGGGGTTTGGGGGTGGTGCTTGTGGCTTGCTTTTGGGGGACTAGAATTCCTGCCATGGCTCTGGTTCTGTTGGCTCCAGGTCTGGGGGTAGGAGGGTGTCAATGCCTTCAATCATTTCACAGTGAGCTGTGTCTTTTGTGGCCAGGTCACCAGCTGAAGCAGATGAGCCCTTGGGCACTTCCAAAGTGACCCAATGGGTAAAGCTACACTCAAGCGAATCTCAAGACCTGCTCAGATATGGGACATCACCCTTTACTCATTGAGGTGCCATCAAGAGGCCAATGAACCAAGGGATTCCATGCCATGCAAGTCTTAGAGAACAGTTCCTACTGGTTCTTTGTCATGCTATCTTCAAAGTGGGTGCCCCTGTGCCCTACACAATGATATGGCAGACTCCTGCTAATATAAACAGAGAGATCTGGGGGCCACGGGAGGTGTTGATACAGCAGATAGTCTCCAAGTTACCCACAGTAAACAAAGCAAATGATATTTGCTTCCACGGGAGCCTGAGATTTTGACAGCAAAGAGAGACTTATGGTAGAGTTGTTGCTGCATTTATATTTAATAAATTTAAGAGAGAGATGAAATAGACTTTAGCAAGGCTAGTGAAATATTTATAAAAGCACACCAAAGCCATGTAAGGGAGAGAGAGGGAAATAAAACAGCTCACATGTGGGATTAAATCGAGCACGCCAGCTTTTAACCTGACAGCTCCCTAGTACTGTGGGCAAGAGAGCTGCCAACAGGCCGCAGATGCACCACACCTGAGCTAGCCGGGAAGGAACGCGAGGTTTGGGGAGGGGGCAGGGTGAGGACGGTGGAGTGTGCATGAGGCACAGCCAGCTCCGTGTGGTCCAGGACATCTGTCACACCTGTCCAGCTGCTCGGTTGTGCCTGGCACCTTGCAATGCCAGCCAGAGCAGGTTCTCTGGCTGCTGGCCTGCATTCAGTTAAGCCTATGGGCTGATGGGGACATACAAGTCTTCCTGTAGGCCTTGCAGAGACGGGGGACTGGGCAACCCTGGGCTCCTGTCCCTGGAGGAGAGCTGATCTGTTTTCAAGCTACTGTCTAAGGAAGGTCTGGTTTGGGAATTATTAGACTGAAGGGAAACAGGTCAGATTTATTAGCTTATAGATACATAGCGTTTCTTTTCCATGCACAAGTAATATATATTCATGGTGGAAAAATCAGAGAAAAAAACAGATACGCTAACAAGCAGACAAAACCCCATCACCATAATCTCAACCACTCACTGTTGACGTCTCCAGACCAGCTGCAGACCATTTTATTAAGGGGGAGTTTTAATGTTGTTAAACCAAGAAAACCCAAATCCACTGCCATCAAGTTGATTCCAATTCATAGTTGTTAGGTGCCATCAAATCGATTTTCAGCTCCTAGAAACCTCTTGTTGTTGTTATGTGCCATCGAGTCAGACCAGACTCGTAGCGACCCCTCCTTGGGTTTCCGAGGTGGTATCTCTATGGAAGTAGATTGCCCAACCTTCCTTCCGAGGAGTGACTGATGGGTTTGAACCACCAGCCTTCTGGTTAGCAGTCAAGTGCCTTAGGCACTACGCTGCCAGAGCTCCTGCAACCCCTTATAACAGGGTGCAATTGCCCCATAGGGTTTTCTAGGCTATAATCTTTACAGGGGTAGATTCCCAGGTCTTTCTCCCATGGAGTCACTGGGTGAATTCAAACCACCAACCTGCCAGTTAGCAGCCAAGCAATTAACCACTGTGCCACCAGGGCTCCTTGGTTTTACATTCTGTAGAATCCTTTCATAACCTAGAGCTCCCACAGTCACATTGTTACTGAGCATGCTGGTCATTGTATGTCTCTTCCCTGACCCTCAGCTTGGGACCTCTCCCTCTCCCTCTCCCTGCATTATCTTTCCTTTTCTGTCCTGCTCAGATCTCCTGCCCTCCCTACCTCCTTCTCTCAGGCCCCCATGTCCTCTTATGTCTCTGTGCCCTGGTTCATTCTTAGAGGCCATCTTGATTGCTGACCATGCTGTGTGTGGCCCTTCCTTGTCTCCGATCCTCATGGGAGACCCTGCCTTGTCTGGGTTCCTAGCGACACCCCCAGGCAATGCCCCAGAACAGCTGGCTCTCATTTCAGTAGTGGGCTGTGAACCATCTGATCTGACACTGGGAATGGCATTGACCCTTGTCCATTCCTCCCAGGGCAAGCAGTCTGATTCATGCAACTCAGTTTGCCAAAAGCCAGGTTGCAGAAAACCAGTTCACCAGATGACCAGGCAGCCTAGCTGCTGAGGGGCCTTCCTGGAAGTTTGCTTTCCCCCCTCCTCCCCATCTCACCTTTGCCTTGCTTCTGCCATATCTCATGCACATTAACTGGCTTTTGGAAATGTTTCCAGCCTTTCCTGGCCTTTGCACTTGAGATGATTGCAGGGAACTCTAGACCACTGGTCTAGGTGCTCATTCCACAAATTGGATTTTGTTAAACACATTTTCAGTACACTAGCTTTTGTGAATGGACACAGTCCCTTCTGGGGCTGGGAAAGAGGTTCTGAGGCACCCTGAGGAAGTGGGGACCTGGGATCTAGGACCCATGTCCTTCATCCCTCAGGATACCACCTCCAGTCTCACCTCCATGGCCCTTGGCACCTCCCATCTTCCTCTTCTTCCAGCCAACATCCTCCATCCTCCAGGCCCTGCTGATTGTTAAAGAAGCCTATAAGAAACAGAGCAGTTCCTGGGCAGTGCAAACACTTAAGACATTCAGCTGCTAACCAAAAGATTGGAGGTTCGAGTCCACCCAGAGGGACCCTGGAAGAAAAACTTGACAATGTACCCAGTGGGGCACAGTTCTACTTTGACACATAAGGGTTGCTCCAAGCCAAAACCAACTTGATAGCAACTGTTTTTGCTCTTTAATGAGGTTGATCATCTTTTCATGTGTGTATTTGCCATCATGTATCTCCTTTGATGAAATATCTGCTTAAATCTTTCACCTTTTTTTTTTTTTTCCACTGGTTTGTTTTGTTGTTATTGGGTTTTCTTTACATATCCTAGTCACAGGTCCTTTGTCAGATATATAATTGCAAACATTTGCTCCCAGTTGGTGGTTTGTCTTTTCAGTCTTCTAACTAAAACTCAACTCTCACTGCCTTCGAGTCAAATCCAACTCATACCAACCCCTCCTTGGGTTTCCAAGGCGGTATCATTACGGAAGTAGATTGCCCCATCTTCCTTTCAAGGAGTGGCTTGTGGATTTGAACCACCAGCTAACGGTATCTCTCAAAGAGCAAAAGTTTTGAATTTTGAAGAAGTCCAATGTATCAATATTTTTCCTTTAGGGTTTGGTATCATGTTTTTGGTGTCATTTCTATGAAGTCTTTGCCTAACCTAAAGTTACAGGGAGTTTCTCCTCTATTTCCTTCAAGAATTTTTATAACTTTATATTTTACACTTAGATCGATGATCCATGTTGTGCTAAATTCTGTATATGATGCAAGGTATGGATCAGAGTTTCTGTTTTGTTTTGCTATATATCCAATTGTTCCAACACCATTTGTTAGAACACCCGTTTTCCTCCCCTGAATTGTCTTGCACTTTTATTGAACATCAGTTATCCTTATATGTGTGGGTCTATTTCCATACTCTCAATTCCGTTCCATTCATCTCTCTGTCTTTCCACCAATAGCACACTCTCTTGTTACTGTAGCATAATCATACATCTTAAAATCGGGAAATTTTAGTTCCTAACTTTGTTATTTTCAAAGTTGCTTTGGCTAGTCTACCTCCTCTGCTTTTCAAATTGAATTTTTGAATCAGCTTGTCAATTTCAAAAACAACAAAAATCTTGCTAGGATTTTGATTGAAATTGTTTTGAATTTGTAGACAAATTTGGAAAGGATTGGTATATTAAAACCATTCATTTCCTTGGCCATAAATAGGGCATACCCTCTCTATTTACTTAGGTCTTTAGTTTCTCTCAGCATTGTTTGTAGTTTTCAGTTTAATGTTCTTGTATATCTTTTGTCAGATTTATCCCTAAATATTTCATGTTTTTGATACTGCTAAAAATGATATTTTTAGTTTTAATTTTGAATTGTTCTTTGTTATATATAAAAATACAATTAATTTCTGTATATTGATCATGCATACTGCAACCCTGCTAAATATGCTTATTAGTTCTAGTAGTTATTTATAAATTCCTTCAGATTTTCTATGTAGACAGCCATGTCATATGCAAACAAAGATATTTTAACTTCCTCTTTTCCAATATGGATGCCTTTTATTTCTTTTTCTTGCCTTGTCTCATGACTTGCACCACCACTACACTGCTACATAGAAGTGGTGGGAGTGGCTATCTTTGTCTTTTCCTCATCTTAGAAGAAAAGTTTTTAGCTTCTCTGTTTTTCAAGTTTAAATAATTCCATCCTATTCCTAAATTGTTAAGAATTTTTTACCAAGAATGGATATTGAAGTTTGTCAAATGTTTGTTTTGTTTTTGATCTATGAGGTGATCATTTTCTTTCTTAGTTTGTAAATACGGTAAATTGCATTGATTTTAAAATGCTAAGCCAAACTTGTTTCCTTGGTCATGATATATTATTGTTTTCTATATGTGTTTGGATTTACTTTCCTAAAGGTTTGTTTAGGATTTTTGCATCTATGTTCAGGAAGAATATGGCTCTGTAGCTTTCTTACATTTTCTCCTGGTTTTGATATCAGGTTAATGCTGGCCTAGCTAAATAAGGTAGGAAATAGTCTCTCCTCTTCAATTTTCTTGAAGAGTTTGTGTACAATTGTTAATATTATTTTTTTAATGTTTGATAGAACTTGCAAGTGAAGCCATCTGGGCCTGTAGTTTTCTTTGAGGGAAGGTTTCTAACTATAAATTCAATTACTTTAATAGATAGAGAACTATTCAGATTATCTATTTCTTCTTGGGTGACATTTGGCAGTTTGCAACTCTCAAAAGATTTTTGTCCATTTCATTTAAGGTGTAGAATTTATTGACATGGAGTTGTTTATAATATTACTTTATTATCTTTTTAATCTCTAAGGTCTGCAGTGATGTTACCTTTCTCATTGTTGATACGGGTAATTTCTGTCTTCTCCCTCTTTTCACTGTTCAACCTGGCTAGAAGTTTACTACTTTTATTGATCTTCTCAAAGAACTAGCTTCTGGATTCATTGATTTTTCTCTATTGTTTTTCTGTTTTCTATTCCATTGATTTTCATTCTGATCTTTACTATTCCTTTTATTCTGTTTACTTTGAGTTTAATTTGCTCTTCTGCTTCTGGCTTTTTAAGGTTAAAGACGAGGTTATTAATTTAGGACCTTTTTTCTTTTCTAATAGAGATGTTAAGTGCTATACATTTCCCTCTAAGTACTGCTTTAGCAGCCTCCTACAAATTTTGATATGTTGTGTTACCATTTTCAAGAAATACTTTCTTCTTTCCCTTTTAATTTATTCTTTGGACTGTTTATTATTTAGTAGCATATTATTTTGTATCCAAACTTTTGGTGATTTTCCAAAGATCTTTCTGTTATTCATTTTTAACCTATTTGTGTCTTTGTATTTAAAATGGGGTCATTAAGGTTTTATGTGTCTGAAAGTCTTCATTTTGCCTTCATTTTTGAGAAATATTTTCAGTAGATATAGAATTCTGAGTTGACAGTTTCATTTCTTGATACTTTAAAGATGTTACTCCACTGTCTTCTCTCTTGCGTTGTTTCCAGTAAGGAATCTGCTGTCATCCTTATCTTTGCTCCTTTATATGTAATGAGTCCTTTTTTTCTGTTTTCTTTTAAAATTACCTCTTTACTGCTCTTTTTGAGAAATTTAGTTGTAATGTGCCTTGATGTAGTTTTCTTCATTGTTCTTGTGTTTGGAATTAATTGAGCTTCTTAGATCTATGGGTTTATAGTTTTTAACAAATTGGGAACATTTTGGCCATTATGTCTTCAAATAATTTTTCTTCAAATAATTTTCCCTCCCACAATTATATCTGTATTAGATGACTGAATGTTGTTCCACAGCTCACTTATGCTCTTTATTTTCTTTCTTTTATTCATTTTTTCTCTCTCAGTTTCGTTTTTCAGTTTTTATTACTATGTATTCAAGTTCACTGATTTTTTTTTCCTGCAATGCGTAATCTCCATTCAGCCCATCATTGTTACTTTCCAGTCTCAGACATTGTAGTCTTTGTTCTCATTAGTTTGATTTCTTGTCTGTCTTCTATGTCTCCAATTAATTTTTTGAACATATGGAATAAAGTCATAATAACTGCTTTAATGTCTTTGTATGGTATTCTAACATATGTATCTGTTCTGGGTCAGTTCTGATTGAATTATTTTTTCTCCTCATTATGTATCCTATTTTCCTTCTGCTTTGCATATCTATTAATTTGTGAATGGATACCAGACAGAGTGAATTTCATCTTTATGGATGCTAGATATCTATGCATGCCTATAAATATTCTTGAGATGTATTCTGGGGTCAGTTAAGATACTTGGAAACAATTTGATCCTTTGGGGTCTAATTTGTAAGATTTTTAAGGCAGGATCAGAGCACTGCTCAGATTAGGACTGATAATTTCCCACTATGGAAGCAAGACCTTCCAATGTCCAGTGAATTCTTAGGCTTTCTAATCTGGCTGGTCAGAAGGGACCCTATCACCAGTCCTGGGTGAGCACAGGGTTTTCTTCAGTCTGATCCTTTGGATGATTCCTTCCTGAGCCTCAGGCAGTTTCCTCACAAGTGTGCTCTGATCAGTATTCTGCTGAATACTCAAAGGGCACCCTCTACACAACTCTAGAGGTCTCTCCCTACATAGTTCTCTCCTCTCCAGTCCTCTCTCCAGCAAACTCCAGCAGCCTTGGTCTCCAGACTCTCAGCAATGTCACCTCAACTCAGGGAGTCTCTCAATCTCTTCATGATTTCCTCCTCCTTGTACCATGGCCATTGCTTGAAACTCTTCAAGGCAGTAAGCTGGGGCCACCATAGAGTTTGTCTTAATTGTTTTCTGTCTCTCAGGGAACACTGTCCTTCATTTCTTATATCCCATATCTTATAAACTATTGTGTTTTTTTTTTTTTTTTCAGTTTTTTAGTTGTGTCAGGCAAGGAGGTAAATCTGATATATGTTACCCTACTGTCTGTGGCCAAAAGCAGATGCTTTCTTATTAATGGCTAATGAATCTTCACAACTCACCTCAAATGTCACCTCTTTCAGGTGGCCTTTCCTGATAGACCCTAGGCCATGTTAGCTCTTGCTATAGGTCCACACAGCCACAGGGTATCCTCTGTCATAATCCCTATCGGTCTCTTCTGTTATTGCTTGTTTATTTGTTCATCTCTCCAACCAGACCATAGGCTTCTAAACAGTGGGGCCTATTTTTGCTCACTAGACTCCACCTGGCACACAGTGCTTAATTAATGATGCCTTTGAGCATGTTCTAGAACCAGAGGATTAAAACAGTGTCATTAGGGATTTCCCTCTTGTGTGCAGGCAGATGTTAGGGATGGGAAAGTTTCGTCTAGAAAGGTATGGACTTAAGGTGCATTTGCCCCCGAAGATGACCTGCTCTTATCTTCCAGACCCCAGATATCTCAGTTGGGGTCCAGCACTAAGGAGTCATAAGATGGAAAGAGTAGCAGGGGAACCAGCAAGGGCATTAAACAAGGGGTGGGCTTCCTGACACAGCAGGAAGCCTGGTCTCAGAAGGAGAAGCCTGTGGAGATCAGCCATGTGGTCACCCCAAAAATCCCAGCTCCCCAAACTCCAAAGCCTCCAGAGAGGTCCTCCAGCCCAGGCAGTTAGGGAGTGAAGGAAGTTTGCAAAATGACTAGATTTCAAATGATATTCAAGTCTGTACTTGGTAAAGTGAGAAAAAAAAAAAAAAAAAAAACCTCACTCTGTTCAAAGAATGAAGACTTCCCCCACTCTTCCCTCCTTTTCTCTTCAATGATGCCATTTCCATAAGAGAAACGGCTTGATAGGCCCGTTGCCTTTAAATTATTTTCTAACGATCCAGGCAGTCACACACACCGGCTGCCTCTCCTTGGCTCACCTTTCCTTTCAATTACTTTCGTTCTTAAGCTGAACAATGGCAGCGACACAGCCCTTCCTGGCTGGGACTGCTGCAACTTACCGCCTCTGCAGCCAGGTGCCCAGGCTGGGCTCCGGGCTTTGTTCCCCTGGTCCGACGGCCACTGTTTCATCTTCCTGTCTCCCCTTTCTGTGCCATTTAAACTTTAACCTGGTAGTAACTTTGCCCGCCTTGATTCCTGATTCAAAGGCCGGCAGATGAAAAGCCCTCCCCTTGGATGTGGCTTGAAAACTTCATTTTCAGTCTCTGTCTGTCTTTGAACTGCCTTGGAGCCTTTTTGCCCAGAAGGTTTTATTCTCCCTGGGCCTCCAGCTTTCAGGCCTGGGGCTTGGGTAAGGCAGCTATGGTGGCTCCCCAGTTAGGGCTCTGGAGGACCCCAAGTACCCAGGGTAAACAACTTATGCTCCCCCTACCCCCACCACTCCACTCTGAAGCCTGGAGCCTGGCTCTCAGAAGACCACCCCTGGCCTTTGGGGCCACTCCCCTGCCTCCACCCAGCCCTCCCCCAACTCAGCTTCCCTTCACAAGCCCCAGACCCACAGCAACTTCAAGGCTTCTAGCTCCAGGTGGGTCTTCCAGAAATTTTTCCTTTTCAATACCAGGCAGGCCATTTGCTGCTTTCAGATGTCGGACAAGACACAATGAGAGAATTCTGGGATCACAAAAAAAAAAAATTCCTGCACTCAGGACCAAATGGGACAGTGAGGACAATGAATCAGAGAGGGTAAAAGGTAACCGAAAAGCAGACCAAATTTTTCCCCGTCCTCCAGTCAGGCCTTGCATGGCCAAGTCATTGAGCATCACTGGACAATCTCATGGGAGCTCAGGCGTCTGGTTGTTTTTCTACCAAGAAAAACACTCCCATCACTCTGGTCTCTGTTGACAAGGGTAAAGAATATTGTAGTGTGTTGATAAGTCTACATCCTAATCCCAGAACCTCTGAATGTTGTCTTTTTATTATTACTTTTTTTAAGTTTTTTTTCTTATGCTTTAGGTGCAAGTTTATAGAGCAGAGTTTGTTTTACATTCAACGTTGTTATCTTATTTGGAAAAAGGGCCTTTGCAGGTGTATTATTTTGGAATCTTGAGATGAGAGGATAATCTTTGGTTGTTCAGGGTGGGCCCTAAATTGAATGATAGCTGTCTTTATGGAAGGCACACAGAGGAGAGACACGCAGAGAAGGGAAGAAGGCAGTATGACCATGAAGACAGAGATGGGAGCGGTGTGGCCACAAGCCAAGGAACGTGTGGAGCCACCAAAAGCTGGAAGAGGCAAATTTCTCCCCACGAGCCTTTAGGGATCACAGGCCTGCCAACACCTTGATTTTGGACTTTTGACCTCCAGATATGTGAGAGAATAGATTTCTGTTATTTTAAGCCCCCAGATTTGTGAGAATTTGTACAGTAGCCTCAGGAAATGAATACAAATAAGCAAAGGTGTGGAGGGGAATTTTGATGGGTAGTTACCCTCCTCGCCAAAGCCTTATGCTATGATGGTGGCCTGGCCCCTTCCCAGCCCAGAGGTTGGGCCCTGATAGGTCTTAACCCATCATGACTGCCCTACAACCCTCAGCAGTGATTGGTTAAGGGTAGGCAAGTGTCTCAATTCTAGCCAGTGAAATGGGAGAGGAAGGGATGCTGGAAATCATGGTTGCTCTTCTTCCCCAGGGTGTTATCATCTCAGTCTACTCAGCCAACCTAAAGAGGAAGGCAGGGTGGAGAGGTAGAAAGTGCCTACTGAAGGTAGGGCAGGAATAGACAATGGTGTGAACTACATTCCCAGAGCCTAATCTCAACTGCAAACTGTCCACCAACATGGAATATAAGAAATCACTTCCTAAAATGTATATACAGAGCAGTGGGATCTTGAGGGGACAGCTGGAACCTAAATCTTGTCCCTGATGGAAGCAGGATGTATCTGGTGGGGCAGGGATGGGTGGTGGATACCTCCAATCCTTCTAAAGAAAGCCGTAAGACAAGCTTAGCTTCATAAGAAGGGTTTGAGCGTAGTGGAGGGTAGGAGGATTCCAGTGTCTGTCACAGATTTATCTCCTGACCAAGCCCTCTAGATTTGTGTTCTGAGTCTTTGGGAGAGAGAGAGATGTTGTCAGCAAAAATTGAAAGTGTGGTTTTCATTGAAACTCAAAAGACATTGGACCTATCATGCTATGGAAAGACAAGGAGGAATCTTAAATGCATACCACTAAGTGAAAGATGCCAGTACTACAAACCCACACTATATGATTTCAATTATAGGATAATCTGGAAAAAGCAAAACAGTAGAGACAACGAAGAGATCAGATCAGTAGTTGCAAGGTGCTCAGGGATGAATGGGTGCAGGCCACAGGGACTTAGCAGAGCAGTGAAACCATTCTGAATGATACTATAATGGACACAGGACATTATACATTTGTCAAAATCTATAGAACTGTGCAATACAAAGAGTGGATCTTAATGTAAACGAGTCTAAAGTAAATGTAAAATAGTGCGAATACCAATGTATCAATACTGGTTCATCAATTGTAACAAATGTAACAAAATATTAACAATAGGAAAACCACTGTGCCAGGGGAGGGGCATATATGGAAAGTCTGTACTTTCTGCAGGATTTTTCTATAAACCTGAAACTGCTAACTCTATTCAAAAAGAAAAGACATCGGATCAAGCAGCACAGCTGTGAGGCCCACAAGACAGACAGCAGCAGGGGTTGAGGGGTAGGAGACCCTCCCACTGCAGTTTCAGGGCACTGAGGACTCCAGAAGGTCTGGAGACATAGGCAGGTGGAGAGTGTCAGCCTGTCAGCACTGGAGGCACAGTGCGGGGCCAGCAGAAATGATGGCCCCTTTAAGAAGCAGACGCAGCACAGGGTGTGAGGTATCCAGCTGGTGCAGTGGTGCCTAAAGAAGGACGCTGACAGGAAGGGGCAGGATCCAGAGGCCTCCTGAAAGCAAGGGAGGGCAGGGAGGAGAACTGCACTTTAGCCCACCTGGTCTCCAAAGGAGCGCTGACATAGTGCCTAAAGCATTTGACTGCTAACCAGAAGGCTGGCGGCTCAAACCCACCAGCCACTTCTCAGGGTCGGGTCCAACTCGACGGCACATAACAATAACTCCTCAGAAGGAAGGTTGGGCCATCTATTTCTATAGTGATACTGCTTCAGAAACCCAAGGAGAGGTTGCTATAAGTTTGACCCAACTGGATGGCAGTGAGTTTGGTTATTTTGCTTGGTCTCCAAAGGCAGGAGCTGGGTGACTCCAAACAACATCTCAGGCAAAAAGTGTGTTTGAGAGACACCAAAGCAGAACAGAGAGATTGGTCACACGCCACAGGTGTGTTTATGAGCCCAGTGAGAAAAGTCTGGAGAGTCCTCCCAAATAATTGGGTGATAGTTTGAGGGAATGTCTGTTCTCTCGTGCTGCTATAATGGAAATGGGGGGCTTTAGCAAACAATTTTATTCTCTCACAGTTTAGGAGGCTAGAAGTCTGAATTCAGGGAACCAGCTCTAGGAGTTCCAGTGGTGCAGTGGTTAAAGCATTTGACTGCTAACCAAAAGATCAGCGGTTTGAACCCACCAGCTACTCCTCAGGAGAAAAGATGATCCAGTCTGTTTCCTAAAGATTTACAGCCTTGGAAACCCTACAGGACAGTCCTACTCTGTCCTAGGGTCATTATGAGTTGGAGTCGACTGAATGGCGGCGGGTTTGGTTTCTTGGTTTGCTCTTGGGAAAGGCAATCTCTCTGTTGGCTCTGGAGGCAGTCTCTTTCAGCTTCTGCACCTGGCAGATCGTCATGTGGCATGGCCACTGTCTTCCTGCATCTCTGCCCTTGTGCTGCTTTCTTAATCTGCTTTTGTAGCTCATAAAAGATTGAGACATACCCCACAGGATTACTGTCCATTAATATAACAAAGAAAAACCAGGTCCAAATGAGATTATAACCACAGGTACAGAGGTTAGGATTTATAACACATATTTTGGGGAGACACAATTCAATCCATAACAGGGGTTTCTGGGAGGTTTGCAAGAGTCCAAGAACCACGTAATATATTTCATTGCTACCCCTTTGTGGCCCCAGACTGGTGCGGACACAGGCCATAGCACTAGCAATTCAGGTCAAAGCTACTCCCTTCAACCACCCAGTGATTCTCAGCCCTGGGCTTGTCACTATC
>NW_006921596.1:9769949-9778927 GCF_000298275.1 Orycteropus afer afer
ACCTGTGTTCCCATCCCAGTACAGCAGCCCGGATGTTACCAGGCCCGGGGCTGCTTTGTTGGCATCCACTCCCTTGTGGAAGTAGGGTCTGGGGGAAAAGGCAGGCACAGGGACCCCACTCGGCTGTGTCCCCAGGAGGCTTATTCCCTAAGGAACATGGTCTGGATCTGCGGGGGGCTCAGCCAGTGGAGATGGTGGGTGTGCATCTCAAGGGTCACTTCAGCAGAGCTTGAGAAGGCATCACTTACAAGCTGCCCAGATGCTTCTGCTTAAAGGGGCACTAGCGACTCGACGGCACATAACAACAACAACAACAAAGCCATCTGGGAGCAAACTTCTCTGTACAGGGAAGGGCTTTTCCAGAGGCCCCTTTAAGATGTGTAAACATCAGGCTAGCAGGCACACATAGCAAGCAGAAGGATGTGGTCACACCTTTGAGGACTGACCAAGGCTAACCTACGCGCACGCCCTGCATATGCTGGTGCAGCAGCCCATTGGCCCTGGACACCATGAGTCTTGTGTGAAGAGAACTGACCCTTGCCCTCTTTCTTCCTAAAGCACAGGGCTTTGCAAATTGACAGGGTCCTGACCATGACCCCTGACTGGAAGGGACCTCTGAGGACCTCATGGACCCTAGAGAGTGCTCCCCACACTAGGCTTGTGAGGATGGTTGGATAGCAAAGTCTGGATGGTGAACTAGGCTTTTCCTTGTGAGGGTGATTGGGAGGGAGGACATTGGCTCTGTGGCAGCCTGGTGCCTGCTCCTGACCCAGCCACTTGGCAAGGAGGGTCGGCCTTGGGAAGCTCGGCACAGGAATGTAAGCTCAAGAGCTGGAACCAGAGAGGCCAGCCGCAAAGGGCCGGTGGGGACACCTCTCTCCGAAGAGCCTCTTCCTCCTGCTGGAGGTGGCACAGCAGGAGTGCCACAGGCTCAGCTGACCAGACACAGCTTCAACCGCACCGGGCACCAACCGGCAGCTGGCACAGCCTGTGACCAGGACTTGCTTGTCCTGCTTGCTGTGTCTTCCCTCCACTGAACCAAAGCCTTCCAAACCCCAGCCCACTGCCACTGAGTCCATTCTGACTCATAGCGACACTACAGGACAGAGCAGAACTGCCCCAGAGGGTTTCCAAGGCTGTACATTTTTACAGAAGAGATTCCCTCATCTTTCTCCTGGGGGTTCAAACTGACCTTTTGGTTAGCAATCAAGCACTTTATTTTTCTCTTTTAAAGTTTTTGTTATGATTTGGGTGAAAGTTTACAGAGCTAATTCATTTTCCATACAGCAGTTCCTACATATTTTGTTCCATGATATTGACTGCAATTCCCCACAATGTAACAGCTCTCTTCCCACTTCTTCCCTATAGCTATGTCTTCCCTGTGTCCTTTTTCCTATGCATTCCTGCCTCCTGAGCTATCTCCCTGGGCAAACGCTGCCCTTCTGTTCTCCCACAATTGATCACTCTGGTGGCGTAGTGCCTAAGACATTTGACTGCTAACCGGAAGGCTGGCGGTTCAAACCCACCAGCCATTCCTCAGAAGGAAGTTTGGGCAATCTACTTCTGTAGAGATATCACCTCAGAAACCCAAAGAGGGGTCACTGTGAGTCGAATTTGATGGCAGTGAGTTTTTTTTTTTTAAAGTGTATCTACCGATGTAAATGTTCACCTTATATGCCTATCTATTGTGTAGCAGCCAAGCACTTTAACAACTGCTCCACCAGGGCTCCTGGGTCCCTTAAAATGCAACCAACACAACCACTGCTGTGGAGTCAGACCTGACTCATAGCGACTCCTCCTTGGGTTTCTGAGGCAGTATCACTAGGGAAGTAGATTGCCCAACCTTCCTTCCGAGGAGTGGCTGGTGGGTTTGAACCGCCAGCCTTCTGGTTAGCAGTCAAGTGCCTTAGGCACTTCGCCACCAGGGCTGCTGGGTCCCTTAAACGCAGGCAAAAAATAAAAGTTGTTGTTGAGTTGACACCAACTCATGGCAACCTCATGCGTGTCAGAGGAGAACTGTGCTCCACGGCGTTTTCAAGGGCTGCTTTTTCAGAAAAAGATCACCAGGTCTTTCTTCCAAGGTGCTTCTGTGTGGACTTGAACCGCCAACCTTTCAGTCAGCAGCCAAACACATGATCCATTTGCACCACCCAAGAACTACAGACCGGTGCCTTGTCCTATTCACTTCTGTATCCGCAACGCCTAGCACAGAATGAATAATTCATAAGTGTTTATTAAGCAAATGAACAAATGATACATCTGAAAACCATTTAATGTGTGGACACATCTCGCCATCCACATGCCTCCCCCACTCTGTGGGTTTTTCACAGCAAACACCTCCTCCTGGCTTCCAGCCTGTTCCTGGGTTGTCCCACCCTCACATTCTGTGAGCTCAAGGATTACAAACTAATCCTAATATATTTGCCTGAGCAAAACCTAATTAGGAAGGTAAATCTGCAAAAAAAGAAAAGAAAAGAAAGGTAAAACAAAACAGAAACCCAAAGAGAGTCCCCTCTCTCCTCTGAGCAGAAAGGAATGTGGTTTGGGCTTCCTCGCGATGTGGTGTCCCTTTCTCAGCTTAGATGCTGAGGAGACATGTCCCCTTGCTCTAGCAGGAAAAGTCAGGTGATCTGTAAAGGGAGCTGGCCTTGGAGGACAGCAGTAGAGTGGCCTCCACGAGCTGTTTTACCAATTGCCCTGCTTCCGGGACTCAGAAGTTCAGATCCACCCGAGACTCCAGCACACGGTTAGATATTCCAGTTGCAAGGGAGGAAAGCTCAATTCTAAGTAGCTTAACAGCAATAACCAAGAGAATGTGTGTGTGTGTGTGTGTGTGTGTGTGTGTGTGTGTGAAGCTTTCAACAGAAGAGGAAGTCTGGCCAGCATCCCAAGAGAACAGCAAAAAGCTTTCAAGTTGGGCAGGTGTAAGGTGAGTCCCATCACGGTGTTGGTGCACTGTGGAAAGCAGACGGGTGAAGAAAGTGGCTAACGAAGTTGTATAGAGGACACAGCCAGCTCCCAGAGGCCTGGGAGACCAACGTCTGTCTTATGAGAGTAAATGAACAAATTCTGATTCATAGAGACCCTATAGGACAGGGCAGAACTGCCCACAGGGTTTCCTCAGCTATAAATCTGTATAGAAGCAGACTGCATCACCTTTCTTCCGCGGTGTGGAGGTGGGTTCTAACCACCGATCTTTTGATTAGCAGCCAAGTGCTTTAGCCACTGCGCCACCAGATCTCCTTCCTATTGTAGTATTGTTGTTGCTGTTGTTACGTGCCGTCAAGTCGGACCCAACTCATAGCGACCCCTTCTTGGGTTTCTGAGGCAGTATTACTACAGAAGTAGATTGCCCCATCTTCCTTCCGAGAAGTGACTGGTGGGTTTGAACAGCCAGCCTTCTGGTTAGCAGTCAAGTGCCTTAGGCACTACGCTACTAAAGCTCCCTCCTATTGTAGTAGGTACCATTAATTAAACCTTCACTCTGTGTCAGGCACTATGCCAAACACTTCCCTTAATCACCTATTTGAGCCAATGTGGAGTGGATACTATTATTATCCCTCCCTATTCAGGAGCTCTGCTGGTGTAGTGGTTAAGGCATTTGGCTGCTAACCAAAAAGGTCGCTGGTTCAAACCCACCAGCTGCTCTGCAGAAGAAAGATGAGGGAGTCTGCTTCCATAAAGATTTACAGCCTTGGAAACCCAAAGGTGGTCACTATGAGTCAGAATCAACACAATGGCAGTGAGTTTTGTTTTGTTTTTAGTGAGTATACAGATGGCGCAATTGAGCCTTAGGGAGTGCAGGTACCTACCCTAAGTCATACACCTACAGGCTGGAACTCAGGTAAACTGCTTCCAATCTCAAGGTACCCTGCCTAGTGGAGAGTGCAAGGCCGGGGAGCCGGGCACCTTTTACCATCAGCACCAACCCAGCCAGAGAAGAGAGGTGGAAGAGGCTGCTGCCGGAGGCCCCACCGGGCTCCAAGCCAACGAGCGGGGCAAGGAGTACAGGGGAAGTCGCCCACCCAGGGCCTGGTTCCAAACCTTCCAGAATCCTGCAAACATGAAACAATCATAGATGAGACGAGGCTTGAAAGCCACCGTTTTTAAAATAAAAGGAAATCACATTGTAAAAGCCTTGGCAAAGATGACAAAAAAAAAAAAAAAAAAACTTGTTAAGATCAAAAATGCAGCCAAACCTCAAAAAAGAGGCTTGGGATAAAGGAAGAAAGTGGGGGCTTCCAAGGGGGTTTCTAAAGCAATGAGGGCGGGACTGTCACCCAGCCTGAGCTTGGGTGAGCCGTTGGCTCCTCTGTCTTCAGTGGGCACCTTTCATGCCCACCCCCCAACCAGGGCTACAAGGCTGGGGGACGGTGAGGAAATGTCAAACACCCAGTGAGTTTTCTAACTTGAAACTCATTTCTTTCTCTTTAAACTTAGGACACTTGGAGTCCTCTCAAGGCACAGAGAATGACAGGGATTAAAATGGTGCCCATCTCCCTGACTTCTTGGTCCACGGATACAAATGGGAGGACTCTTTGGTCTCTGCCCCTAGAGGAAGTTAACTCTCCATCCAGGATGATGCAGAGCTGGCCTGGTGGGACACTCTGCCCAGAGTCAAGGTCTCTGTCCCCAAGAAAGGAGCGCAGAAAGATCTTTCTTGTCCTCAGACCCCTGAGATACAGAAGATGAGACAAGCCCCAGCACAGTTTTAACTTAGAGCAGGCATTTTATACAGATTTATTGAATAACATTTCTTAAAAATACTTTTGTCATATCACACAGCAGAAAAGGGGAGATTGGGGACTGGGGTAGCACCAGCCCTGAGTCCCCAGTGTACAAGGAAGTCTGTCATTATCTCCTGGATCCCAGTCCCCAGAGAATGGCAGTGTGCATGTCACTGCACATGCTGGATCTCAGCGCTCTGCAGGTGGGCACTGGGCCCCTGACTGTGTGCTTTACAAGGTGATGTGAGGGCCACATAGGCAGGCCTTGGAAAAAAGTTCAGGAAGTAGTAAACACTGGACTCGCTGAGCTCAGTCCGAGAGGGGCCTTGAATGAGTTAGAGAAATGATGGGGCAGGGTGGAGGCAGAGACGGGCAGAAAATGAGAGTCAGAAGGAGAAAAAGAGAAATTAAAGGAAAATTGGGGGGATGGTGAGAAAGAAAAGGGGAGGAATCAGAGACAGAGTGAATCAGGGAGAGATACTGAGACAAAGACAGCGGGACAAGGAGAAAGAGAGAGACAGACAGAGAAAGTCAGAGCCACACAATGAACAAGAGACAGAGAAACACAAAGGGAGAGACACAGTGAGACAAAGGGAGGGACTTAGGAAAACAGAGTAAAAGAAGAAGGAACAGGGAAGAATAAAAATGCAGAGGGAACAAGACATAGAGACAAAGGGAAACGGAGGGGAAAAGAGACACAGACTGAGGAACAGCCAGGAGAATCTGATGGTGGATGATACAAATGGATGGAGGGGTGGTAGGGGGTGGGTGGATAGGTGGATGGATGGGTGGGTGGGTGGGTGTGTGGATGAATGGATGAATGGGTGGATGGGTTGGTGGGTGGATAGGTGGATGGATGGATGGTGGGTGGGTGGGTGGATGAATGGGTGGATGGGTGGGTGGATGGATGGATGGATGGATGAATAGATAGATGGCAGATAGATAGAAGCAGAGATAAAGATGGATGGATGGATGAATGGGTACATGGGTGGGTAGATGGATGGGTGGATGGATAGATGTATGGACAGATAGATAGAAGCAGAGATAAAGATATGAGAGTGACAACAAGTCCCAGTGACCCATAAAGAGAGAGACAGAAATAGGTAGAGAGAAAAGGATTCAGAGGAGAGCAACAATCATACGTACTCGATGCCTGTCCATATGTGTATCCAGCCATCCTGTCCAGGGGTCCTGGCAGAGCACTCACAACAGGCCAGGGACACTAAGCCCTGTACTCAAGTCCTGGGTTCTAGTAATCATGTTTAAAAGCAGAAGGTACCACAGAAAAGAGCACAAGCTCTGGGGCCAGACTTCCTGGCTCTGGAACTCAGCAAGTCACTGAGCCTTGGTTTACTCGTCTGTGCAGTGGGAATAATGAAACCACCCACTTCATCAGGATATTGTGAGCTTCCACCAGACAACCAGCAAACCACGCAGCAGGAGCTGGGCACTCATGGACACTGCCTGCATTGCCCTTATGACCTTTGGTCTCAGCTCCCTCTTTCACCCTCTCCCATCCATCCATATCCCCTTCTCTTCACCAGGCTCCTCGCCAGCTCTGGGACCCCTCTGCCCCACCCAGGGCATATGGGAGACATCCAGACCAACAGCTGTTTCCCGCTCGGAAGGGCACCTTCCTACTGTCACTGGGATCCACAAGGGGCTATGTCCAGGTTTCCACAGGAAGTCATTCTCCCTCAGATTTGTACCCCTTCTCACTGGACAGACATCAGCCCAGCCCACTACACAGTACACATACACATCTAACTTCTCCACAGGTCAGGAAAATAAATGCCCCACAGTCCTATTTCTTCCCTTGAAAAAAAAAAAATAACAGTCTTACATTAAATGGCAGTGGGAGTAAGGATTACAGGGAGTTGAATGTGTGTTTCACTAAAGCTGAACAGACACTTCAGGGCTCCAGTTATAAGAGAGCTTTTTACCACAGGATAAAAACTTCCCTGGACTCAAGGCTGAGGAAAGGGCCAAGAGGTCAGGGATGGCTCGAAACTACAAGACTCGAAAAAACAAGGTCAGGTGAGGGACCCACAGGGAGATGGTGGCTAAAATGTCACCTCCTCAGAAAGGCCTTCTTTCCCCACTGTCCCAGAGGAGACCCTGTCCACGTCTTCCTGGAACAAACATCACCACACGGTATGGTTGGCTTTATATGCCCTGGGCCTGGCACTGGTGTAGGTGCTCTTGTAATTTTTTTTTTTTTTTTTTGAGAGGAAATATGAGTTAATTCCAGTTAACAGGGAAACTGAGCTGTGCAGAGATTAGGCAATGGGATTCTAGAAAAGGAAAAGGCTTTGGGAGTCCAGGGAGCTTGGTTCCAGGCAAGGAATTTTGGTCCCCAGGCAAGTCAGCAGGATCCCAGTCATCTGCCACAGACTGTGCAGCCAAGGGTGACTCGCTTACAGCCCTGTGCCTCTGTTCACCCAGCTGTAGAATTGGGAGTGGGGAGATTTCATATAAAAGATGTAATTCATTGGCAATGCTCTTGTTCTTGGCTTGGATGGGCTGTTAATTATGTCATATAATTAAAAGTTAATAATTGGTACAAAACGCACAAAAATCAGTTGTGTTTATATACACCAGCCCTGAATAATCTGAAGAGAAAAATTTAAAAATAATTCCATTTACAATAATACCTAAAAAAGCAAAACACCTAGGAATAAATTTAACCAAGGAAGTCAAAGACTTTACACTGTAAACTACAAAACACTGTTGAAAGAAATTAAAGAAGACTTAAGTAAACGGAAAGACATCTCATGTTCATGGATTGGAAGGTGTAATATTGTTAAGATGTCAATATAACTCAAAGTGATCTACAAATTCAACACAGTCCTTATTCAAAATTTCAATAGCTCTTGCAGAAATGGAAAGCTGGATGTGGTGGTTAAGTTTGTGTGTCCACTTGGCTGGGCCCAGTTGAGTGGCTGGGCAGCTGGATGTAGTATTCCCCATGATGAGACTGGTAATCAACTCCATGGTGGAATCTACTGAGAGCAGCTGAGTAGCTGCCTTAGGGATAGGGTCTCCTTCCAGTATATAAGGAGAAGCCTTGGGGAACAGTCTCTAGCTTATGGCACACTTGAACCCTGCATGTAGCCATGTCGTTGTTCAACAGCCTGCCATGTTCTGCTGACCTTGGAACTTACAATGGACTTGAATTAATGGCCTGCCATGTGGTTTGGTAACATCGTGACTGTGCCTTTTTACTTGTCAACCTTGGGCTTGTCAGCCTCAGCAGCCAGCAGTTGTCTGAGTGAAGAAAAGCCTCTAGCTTCAGTGGGCCAGGAGCAAGGGGCAGACCTGAAGCCCAAGGCTGAGGGGCTTTCACCCAGCCCCTAGAGGCTGGCACTTTGAACTCAGACTTAAAGCCTCCAAATTGTAAGAGAATAAACTCCTGTTTGTTAAAGCCATCCCATTTGTGGTTTATATTCTTGTCAGAGCGGCACTAGGGAACCAGAACACTGGTCTTGAAATTCTTATCAAATTGCAAGAGACCTTGATTAGTCACAGCAAACTTGGAAAAGAACAAAGTAGGAGGGCTCACACTTCCTAAATTCAAAACATGCTATAACGTTATATAATCAGAACAGTGTACTATGGTATGGATATGTTGTTGTTGTTATGTGCCATGGAGTCGGACCCTACTCATAGCAACCCTTCCTTGGGTTTCCAAGGCAGTATCACTATGGAAGTAGATTGCCCAATCTTCCTTCCAAGAAGGGGCTGGTGGGTTTGAATCACCAGCCTTCTGGTTAGCGGTCAAGTACCTTAGGCACTATACTACCAGTGCTCCCAGTATGGGTATAAGGATCGATTTATAGACTTTAGAATAGAATTGAGAATCCAGAAATAGACCTATACATCCACAGCCAATTGATTTTCAACAAGAGTGCCAAGTCCATTCAATGGGGGAATAGTCTCTGACAAATGGTGCTAGGCAACTGGATCTTTACATGCAAAGGAATGAAGTTAGACATCCCCCACACACCATATGCGAAAATTAACTCAAGAGGGACCATTGGACTAAATAGAAGAACAAAAAATTTACACTCATAGAAGAAAACAATGGGGTAAAGCTACAAGATCTTTTTGAATTCTTTGATATGGCAGCAAAAGCATAGACACTGTTCTGGTTCCCTAGTGCCACTCTGACAAGAATATACCACAAATGGGATGGCCTTAACAAACAGGAGTTTATTCTTACCATTTGGAGGCTTTAAGTCCAAGTTTAAA
>NW_006921596.1:9779337-9780991 GCF_000298275.1 Orycteropus afer afer
CCCACCATGGAGTTGATTGCCAGTCTCATCATGGGGAATAACTACCACCAGCTGCCCAGCCACTCAACCAGGCCCAGCCAAGTTGACACACAAACATAACTACCACAGGCACCAAAAGAAAATATGGATAAATTGGACTTCATCACAATATAAAACTTTTATACAGCAAAGGACTTTATCAAGAAAGAGAAGATATAACTACAGAATGGAAGAAAATCTAGTAACAGTTAAATATCCAGAATATATAAAGAACTCCTATAAGTCGATAACAAATCTTAAAAATGTGTAGAAGATTTTCTCCAAAGAAAATAAACAAGTGCATGAAAAGACACTCAACATAATTAGTGATTAACCAAAAAAACCAAATCCACTGTCATCGTGTCAATTTCAACTCATAGGACAGCATAAAACTTCTCCATAGGATTTCCAAGGCTGTAAATATTTATGGAAGCAGACTGCCTCATCTTTTGCCCACGGAGCAGTTGGTGGATTCAACCAACCTTTTGGTTAGCAGCCAAATGCTTTAACCACTGCTACCACCAGAGCTCCTTCATTAGCCATTACAGAAATAGAAATCAAAACCACAATGCAATATCGCTTCACAGCTACTAGGATGACAATTACCAGAACAACAAGGATAGGGAGTAATTGGAACCCTTGTGTATTGCTGATGGAAATGTAAAATGGTGCAGCCACTGTGAAAAATATTCTGTCAGTTCCTCAAAAAGTTAAACGTGGAATTATTATAAACCCCCCCCCCAAAAAAAAGACTAAAGGCTGTCGAGTTGGATCTGACTCATTGCGATCCCTCCTTGGGTTTCCAAGGTGGTATTACTACAGAAGTAGATTACCCAATCTTCCTTCAAAGAGTGGCTGGTGGGTTGGAACTGCCAGCCTTCTGGTTAGCAGTCAAAGGCCTTAGGCACTATGCCACCAGAGCCTATAGAATTATCATATGACCAAGAAATGCCACTCCTAGGTATATACCCAAAAAACTGGAAAGCAAGGACTCAGATACTTGGACACCAATGTTCATTGTAGCATCACACACAATAGTCAAAAGGTGGAAACGACCCAATTGTCCATAAAGAGATGAATGGATACACACAATGTAGAATATTCAGCCATAAAGAGAAATTAAGTTCTGATACATGCTCCAATATGGATGAACCTTGAAACAATTACATGGAGTAAAATAAGTCAGACACAAAAGAACAAATATTACGTGATTCTACTGATATAAAATATTTAGAATAGGCAAATGCATAGAAACCAGAGTTTATTAGTGGTTACCACGGACTGGAAGGAAAGACAGGGAACAGGGAATTATTGCTTAACAGAATCTGAGTTTGTATTTGAGGTGATGAAAAAAATTGGAAATAGATAGTGGTAATGACTGCATGTGGTGAATGTAATTAATGTCAACGAATTGTACATCTAAACATGGCTAAAATGAGAACAAAAATTGTTATAATATTTTACCACAATAAAATTATTTTTAAAGTTGATATTAGAAATCAAGGACTCAAAGAAGAAACTAGTCTACAGGACAAATAGTCTACACAAACCATGTTGTTATGGATTGAGTTGTGTCCCCAAAAATATGTGTTATAGATCCTAACCTCTTGCCTGTGGTTAGAATCCCATTTGGGAA
>NW_006921596.1:9781516-9782252 GCF_000298275.1 Orycteropus afer afer
AACAGATCAACTCACACAATAGTGAATATCACTTGCAAGTACTGTGCTCCTTTGGAAAATCACCTATGTGAGACCAAATGGTCAACACTTTCTTTAAAACAAAGACAGGAATGTAAGGGGTCAAGGAAACTAGATTAAGGTAAATGAACCACCAGAATGGAACCATGAGAATGTTCACCTAGTAACCAATGTCACTAAGCATTTTGTGTAGAAACTGTTGAATGGGAACCTAAACTGCTGTGTAAGCCTCCACTGAAAACACAATAAAATGTTATTTTTAAAAAATAGTTGATAAAGTTTATCCACCAGCCACTCCTCAGAAGGAAGATGGGGCAATCTACTTCCGTAGTGATAATGCCTCGGAAACCCAAGGAGGGGTCCCTGTGAGTCGGGTCTGACTCGACGGCACATAACAACAACAACAACAACATATTAGGTTGAAACATACTCTACTGATTTTTTTTTTTTCTATTGTGATCAATTCTGAATTTATTTTTAGTCTTCAAAAGAATGGAAACTCATGGTGGGTTTTGTTCTGAGAAAGAAACATGCTATTCCTGACAGTCTAACTCAGCCAATCCCTTTCCCATGAAAAAGCCAAGAACCAGCAGTAAGGTCATTTGTGTGCATTTTCCAAGGGCTCAAGTTTCCCTCAGGATTTTTATCAATCTAAGCTACTTTTTTTTTTCTTTTTATTGTGATTTGGGTGAAAATTTACAGAGCAAATACACTTTCC
>NW_006921596.1:9783742-9966617 GCF_000298275.1 Orycteropus afer afer
TGAAGGAATCGCCATACTGCTTTCCACTCTACTGATTTTTTGTAGATAAAAAATGTTTGCATATTTGTGTTTCCCATGGTTCCATCCTTTCCTAGCTGTGTGACTTTGGACATATCACTTAGCCTCTCTGTGTCTCACTCACTCAACAATAAAGGAGGGATAATAATGGTAACCACTCCTGGGGTCACTGCTGGGACACAGGGGTTGCCTGGTCTTTGCAGGGACAATCTGAGGTCCATATAGGAAAATGGAGTGAGGGGAGAAAGGCATCCCTGAGTTCTCTGGGTCTTGCCTATTTTAGGAGATTGTGAGCTTGCTCTTCCTCTCTGATCCAAGCAACTATGGTCGACCTCTCCTGCCTGGCTCATACCTGTTTTGAAGTAACAAAAGGGGGAGTGCCTGGAAGATTGGAAGAGCAACCCCCGAAAGAAAGGTGGGCAAACCCAACTCCCGAAGGAAAACGCCCCCGAAAACCAAAGAAGGGTCGCTATGAGTTGGGGCCGACTCGACGGCACATGACAACAACAACAACATCAAGATATAAAGATCACCTCCATTAAATGCACAGGACCCTTACCCCTCAACCTACGTACGACTAAAAGTCCTGGGGCAGGTCAAGAAGAGCTAAGAAACTTCCAAAGTGGGCAAGGGAAGAAAGCAAGAGCTCAAAAAGTGAATATACAGACCCACACACATGACACACTCAAGACCACACACAGATATACCTAGGGGCACTTATCAGGCCCACACAGGGACATGCACAAGGACACAGTGACACAGCCAAGGATTCACTCACAAACACATGCAGGGACAGGTTCTTAGGCTCTGGCCACTCACGCTAATTCTAGTCTCCAAGAAAAGACGCCTCAATCAGGCACTTATGGAGTTCTTCCTGGGTGCCTTCACTTCTGTGCATCCTTGCAGCCACCCTGCAGGGAAGGAATGAGCAACCCCATTTTACAGATGAAGAAGTAGAAGCTCACCAGTCAAAGGTCCCATAGCCAGTTAAGCAGCGAGGCCAAGTCTGGCTGGTTTCAGAGGTCAGCTCATTATTTATTCCAGGCTCCTCTTAAATACTGGTTTTTGGTCAAGTGAACTAACCCAGCTGCCCACAAATATTAGTTGAATGCATGTGATTGTACCTATCTTTGGGTCAGCTTATAACACACCCCCAGGTAAAAGGGCATCACAGGATGAACAGACCAGCTCACCCTGCACAGGACCGCCCATCAGCATGACACCCCTGCTCAGGCTCCGTGCTCAGGCTCCGTGGTGCCAACGGCAATGGCACAGGAGCTTCAGTGAAGCCAGAAGAATGTGTCTGTTTCATGGAGGGGCCTGAAAGAGGCAGGATAGAGAAAAGGAAGAGAGGGGGGAACCTCTTTGTGAAAAACACCCCCTTGGGAGTCTGGCCCTCATAGTGGAAATCAGCAGACATGGGTTCAAAGCCATCCTTCCCTAGCTGTGTCACTTTGGACGAATCACTAAGCCTCTCTGAGCCTTAATCACTCAACAATACAGGAGGGATAATAATGGTACCCACTCCTGAGGTCACTGCTGGGACACGGGTGTTGCCTGGTGAATAGATGGGCTTTGCCCTCCTCTGGCCCCATCCCCCCGAGTCAGCCTTTTTCAGCCTCCAGTGCACTTTCATCTCCATGTTCTCATTTAAGACAATGTCCCACTGAGATGCTGGTGCTCTTCTGAGATCTGAGAGAGCCCAGTACTCTCAAACTCTTCTGGGATGTGGCAGAGGTGGTAGGAGAGGTGGGAGAGGAAATGGGGTATGGGTCCTCTATGGAGATATCCAAAAGCAATGGGGGGCCACCTGGCTGGGAAGGACAACCTTCTGCTCCAGCTTTTGGAGGACTTCTGATCTGAATGTGGCCCTGAGAGTCCCTGCTTGGGGCTCTCCAGCATTACAGCCGCATGGCTCTTGGCAAACTCAGGTACAAGAGGCCAGACCCTGCCCCATCGCCCCACCTGCCCCCCAGAGCAGCTCTTTCTAAGCAGCTTCATTAGAAATGATTTCCACATTGTCTGACACACACTTGGGCCTTCAGCCTGAGTCCTCTACTGAGAGCCCCCCATTAATGCTAATGGAAGTCCCGTGGCTTAGCCAGGGCACCCTGCTGGAAAGAGGCTTTGGGTCGCCCACCTGCAAACATGACCTTTTCCTATGTAAGAGACAAGATTTCAAAATCAATCCAGCCTGCGGGGCCTGCCCATCCCCGCCACATGGCGCCGCTCAGGGAAGAGGCCACGTGCCCCAGGACAGGCCGGGGTCAATACGGAGCCTGGTGGAGCTGGGCTGGCCAGACAAGCACACTTGGGAGGCCACAGTCTCATCCCACAGACAGAGAGTCTCTCCGCAAAGGTTGCAGCGAAGAGTTCCTGACTGTGCTAGCTGACTCCTACCACACCCAGCTGGAACCAGCTCTGCAATGATGGCTAACTCTCCTCCCTAGAGCCATGTTCCAGACATGCTGCAGAGACTCGCTTAATCCCCACTATTCACATGAGTCAGGCACTCTTTTAGCCCCATTTCACATATGGGGAAACAGGCACAGGGTGGTTCAAGTAACTTGCTCAGGTCATACACTTCGTTGGTGGTAGTGCTGGGATTTGAGCCCAGGTGTGTTCGTACCTGTGATGCTACACTCGAGCCTCTCCTGTGCACTCAGCAAATACTTGGCAGACACCTGCTCTGTGTCAGGCCCTGTGCTGGGAGCACAGAGACGAGTCATACAGCTCCTCCCTTGCAGAACTCGCTGTCCCAGTGGAAGAGAATGCCACAGGTCATGCAGGGTGTGATGGAAGCCCAGAGGAGGGAGGGACAGACCCAGCATGCAGGGAGAAAGACAGTCAGGGAGGACTCCCTGGAGGAAAGGACTCTCTGAACAGAGTGGCAAGTTCTCAGGAGCCCTTGAGTATATGTGTGGGGGCAAGGGTTTACATGCTCACACCTGTGCATGTGTTCATGCATGGGTCCTATATATTTGTGTGCATGTGCTGGGTGGTGCAAATGGTTTGCTCTTAGCTACCAACCTAGTAGTTAGTAGTTCAAATCCAACCAGTAGCACTGTGGAAGAAAGACCTGGTGATCTGCTTCCTACTTCTGTGAGATTATGGCCACTGAAGACCCCATGGAGTGGCTCTACTCTGACACACATCACAGGGTTGCCATGAGTCAGAAGAGACTCGACGGCATTGAGGGTCTTTGTCTTGTTTTGTTTTTTGGTGCCAACAGACTTGGAGGACAGCCTCTCAAACACAATGCTGCCAGGTACCCCAGGGATCCAGCTGAGGCTAGGAAGGCAGCAATAGGACCAGAGCGGGGATCCTCCTTCCTCAGAAGGGTAAGGGCTGCCAGGCTCTTAGGAAGCATGAAGCAGGCAGATGGAGCTGGAGCTGAGAGCCCAGGCCCCAGAGCCCACTAGGAAGGCTGCACCGGGCTTGACAGGCGGCATCCCAGCAGGCTTCCTTCCAGGCTTCGAGAAAATCAGAATTGAGGAATCACCATGGAAGCCCTGAGCTGAATGTGCCCTCAAGTGGACAGAGCCTTCAGGTGGGCTCTCACTGGCCTGCTTAGTGGTTGTTAATTCTTTGTAGTTTGAGTGCCTTTGGATGCAACAGGCCCTCTCTGTTTGGCCACAGTCTCCACCCTTCTCTCTGTGAACATCCTCTACCTGCCTGGCCTCTGAAGGCAATTTATTTGCTTCAGAAATCTGTGCTTTAGCAGTTTCAACACAGAAGAACCTTCTATACAATGCCAGCGTGCAGTATGCTAAGAATACTTCTCTCTCTTTTTCTTACCAAAGAGATTTCCCTACCAAGGGTGAGTACAATTCATTCACTTACTCATTCACTCAACAAACATATATAGAGGGTTGTGTGTCAGAGTCTATTCCAGGTGCAACAGCTGATCAATGAGACAAGCAATCTACAAACTCGGCCCTCTTGGCATTTCTGTCCTCGAGGTCCTGGATAGTGAGGTGACAGTATAAAGTATGTGGTGGTGGAGGAGAAGGCTTTTCCAGGCACAAAGGTACTGTTATCCGCACTCTCGAGAGCAGTGAAGCACCTTGCTGAAACCCACACTGCTCAGTGGCAGGCAGGCCACGGTGCCGATCCCCGTCTCTGACTTAACACCACTACGCAGGCTAGTCCCATTCTCACACATAAGAAAATTCACAGATGGATACTCACATGGACATTTATATCTTCATGGACACACATGTAGACACACAAATGCACAAAGCAGACACAGAGGTTGCATGTTGAAATCTGCACAAGTTTTCCCTATGACAACACACATGTGTCACCATGAGGACATGAACGGTGGAGAAGGCAGAAACAGACACACATTTCACATAAGCACACATGTGAAACCCTAGGCCCACATGCAGAGCACACACACAGAGTCCCTAAGCAGGGCTCCAGTGGAGTGGATGGCACTTTGTCATTGGAGCGTGGGTCAGCCACGCTGGGGCACTGCTTGCCCAACTTGCCCCACTGGTCAGGGACATGCATAATCATACTCCAGGCCAAGTAGACCCTGAGGAGCCCTTGCCTCATGCCCTTGAGCCATCAGTTCAACACCTAGAGCCCTAGCTGGGTTGGTCCAGTTGAGTGTGGGACAAGCAACCAGCCAGAAAATCTATCTGAGAGGGTTTACAGGGCACACAGGCCCCAGGGATGTACAGCACACACCACCAGAAGGTTCATGTCAGCCAAAGCCTGGGACCTGGGGCCCACAGAGAAGGTGAGCTGAAAGCCTAGAATAGCCATCGCCCACTGGCCTCCCAGCCTTAGGCAAGGTAGCAGCCAACTGCCTGCTGGCCCCTGCTCAGGCCAGGAAAAAGTGGATTAGTGGGATAGGCTGAGGTCCCACCCTAGAAGTGGGGTACAGCTCCTGCCCACCTCTCAGCCAGCCTCAGATCTGACTGGCTCAAGTAGCAGAGGCTCCTTGGAGACACATGGTCTCTACTCACATGTCAGAATGCCTTCCCCACCCATCCCCACCATCCCTCATCATCTCACCCAGCTGTGTTCGTCTTCTTAGCTCTTACCTCCTCCTGACATTCATTTATCTCATTATTTGCCCTTTCACCTCCTGCCAACAGAATGTCAATAGAATATAATCTCCATGAGAGTAGTAACTTTATGTACTTATCCTCAGTCCCTGGACAGAATTTGTGTGTCTTATGCTCAGTCCCTGGATAGAACCTAGAATATAGTTGTTGTTGTTATGTGCCATCAAGTCGGCCTCGACTCATAGTGACCCCTCCTCGTAGTTTCTGAGGCGATATCACTACATCACTAGGGAAGTAGATTGCCCAACCTTCCTTCCGAGGAATGGCTGGTGGGTTTGAACCACCAGCCTTCTGGTTAGCAGTCAAGTGCCTTGGGCACTATAGTAATTACTCAATAAATATATTTGAATGAATGAAACAGAAGAAACGTAGGATGTAAGGTGGGAACCAGATCATGAAGAGCCTTCAATGCCAGGTTGAGGGTAGGATATTACTCTGAAGGGGACAGAGAGCCTTCTAGGGGCTGCAGGCAGCGGAGTAATGAGGTCACATGCCATTCTTGAAGATCTTCTCTGGGAAGATCTTCTCAGGTGTGTGTGTGTGTGGCTCCATAGGGTGCCTCATCCCATACCAGCTACAAGGTGCAATCACTATGTGGTTGGCATCTTGGGGAGGAAAAGGCTATGGCCCTGGCCTTCAGGGGGGGATTTAAATACCATTGGGAAACAGGATAAGACATAGGACAAAATGGGGGAAAGACAGAAAGATACCGCTAGATTTAATGTCTGTGAGGGCAGACTCCCCCTAAATCATTCAATAAATATTGACCACCTGCTGTGTGCCAGGACCCCACCTCCATGGAGCTCCAAGTCTAGTGATGATAACAGCCATTTGTCCAACAGACAAGCACATATTTAAGTAAAAGCTGTTGAAGGCATATATATAACAAATAGATGCTACAGGTGCACATACTTCTTAGCCATAACCAGTCACTTCACAGGATTAGTTTTCTTGGTTTGAAGACTTAGGGTATATTCTCATGGGTCAATTCAGTTAATTGGCATAACATAGTCCACATTCTAGTTTGGTGAGTAGCATCTGGAGTCTTAAAAGCTTGTGAGCGGCCATCTAAGCTACAAATACAGGTCTCTATTTGTCTATAGCAAAGGGGAATAAAAGAAATCCAACAATCAGAGAAGGAGCCAGCATACAGGACTAATTGTTTCCAAGAACCAAAGCCTCCTCTACTTTAAGACCAGCAGAATCAGATGATGGCCTGGCTACCAGGATTGAATGCTCTGATCAAGCTCACAATAGATAAATCCTGAAAGAAAGAGGGGCAAATGTGGAATTGTTATTGTTATGTTGTTATGTGCCATCGAGTCGGACCCGACTCATAGTGACCCTCCTTGGGTTTCCGAGGCAGTATCACTACGGAAGTAGATTGCCCCATCTTCCTTCTGAGGAGTGGCTGGTGGGTTTGAACCACCAGCCTTCTGGTTAGCAGTCAAGTGCCTTAGGCACTAGGCTACCAGAGCTCCTAAATGTGGAATAGAAGTTCAAATTATCAAAGAAGCCAGACTTACTAGACCCATTGAGACTGGAGGAGTCCCCAAGACTATTGCCTTGAGATGTTCTTTAAACCTTGAACAGAAATTATCTCCTGAAATCATCTTTTAACTAAATCGTAGATGAGCTCAAACACTAAAAAAATTCCACTCTTGAGAACTCTGCTGCTTTTATCCATCTGAGACCAAATGGACAACAGTTACTTTAAAGTATCGATGAGAAGTTTGGAGCACAGTAAGACTAAATTAATAGTTGTGTGGAACCACTAGAGCGGAAAGAACAAGAATGCTGACAAAATCGAAGAAAGCATCCAAAGTCTCTGACTACCCCACGTAGAAGTTGTTGAATGGGAACCTGTTTTGCTGTGTATACTTTCACCAAAAACATTTTTTTAAAAAAAGAAAAAAAGGCTGATGAGGGCTTTGAAGGAAAAGAAGGAGGCTTTGAGGACCTATCTCTTCCTTCTCCCTTTTTGAGCACATAGTAGGTGTTCATGCCTGTTCTCCAAATGAATGAGTGAATGAATGCCAGGCTCTCGGATGGGCCAGCTCGGAGAGTAGTGGGACCCTGGGCAATGGCAGGAATGATGTGGGAGGTGGAGAGAGGTGAAGGAGCAAGGATGGGGAGGCCCAGCAGAGACAGACGACCCCAGAACCACGTGTTTGCTTATCCCTGAAGGTGACAACACACGGGGTGCTGGGCGCTGAGCAGGGCTCTCCCTAGAAGAAGAAGGAGGCCCTTTCTCCTTTTTCAGGAACATTTGCTGACCCTACCCCCACTCCAGGCGGGCGGCCACCACTCTGGCTGCCATTGTGATGCTCTCAGCGGGGCCAGGATGCTGTAAACACCCCTACGCGACTCTCCTGCAGGGTCTCCGGGTTGCCAGCACTCACAGCCATCTGCTCATGTGGCACAGAGCCCAAGTCCAGTGTCCGGGGACCCGTGCCAAGGTGCGATTGGTTCTGAGGTGTGCCGCTTGAAATGGGCAAAGGCTTCCTTTTCTGAGGGGCCTCCTCTTCTGTGTGGAGCAGGAAAACAAAAGACGGATTTATTTTTCCTTGAAAAAAAAAAAAAAAAAAACGCTTTCTCCTGAAACTCAGCACAAAACAAAGAATGGAGCGAGAAACAGGGTCCTGAATATTCACGTGCTGGTTCTCACTGCTGAGAGTTCTGGGTGGTGGGGGAGGCTCCAGGTCATGCTCCATGTTTAAAATATCCTTCGAAAGTGGCAGTTTCTTTCCGAAGACACCTCTTCCCCAGCCATCCCTGTGCTAAGTATCAGCTAGAGGGGGGCCAGAGGCATTGTGGAAAGTTACCAAGAGTACTGGGCTGGGCATCAGGGCCTGAGCTTCTGCCCAGCTGGGTGAACCAGGAGCTGTGTGGCTTTGGGAAGTCCACATAGCTTCTCTGATTCCTCCATGAAACATACAAGGTGCTTACACCACAAAGCAGTCATAGGGATTAAAGGGATGGGTAAGGACAAGGCCCATGGCAACATGACTCTCCAGAGCAAAGAAATGTTCCACCAGTGGGTGGACACTGGGTGTTACGTGTGTCTCTTGTATGTGTGCACACAGTCATATGTGTCTGCTGTTCATATCTTTATATGTGGTGGGTTTAGATCTATCTGTGTCTCTGTGATCATGCATGTGCTTGACCGTGTCTCTGGCTGGGCCAATCTGGATTTGCATTTGAGATTCTAGGAGTCTATGTGGATGTATCTTGGCACTTGGCCACATTTGTGCCTCTGGGTACACGTATGGAGGACTGAGTAGGCACTCATGTATGTGTATGTGTGCACGTGCATGCACAAAGGGAGCTAGCCCCACCCTGGCCTCGTTGCTGGCATGACATAGACCTGAGCTCACTCACCTCTGGGAGCTGGACCAACTGCAGTAGAGGGGAGCTGTCACTAGTGGGGATTCGGTCGGAGGGTTCCCCTCCAGGCACTCTCCTCCAAGACTGGGCCAGACTGGAGCAGGCAGAAGCCATGTCACCTTCCTGGTGCCTCATCCTCAGCCCACCCCCACCCACCGTCCAGCTGGCATGTACCGGGGGCTGGCATCCATTTCAGAATCCACACTGGGAAGGGGCTGGCCTTGTTGCTGGGCACCCCAGCTCCAACTGGGTTTGGGTGGGAGATCTGGGGTCTTCTTCAGAGGGCCCTCACTTCTAGGGCAGGCAACCTGCATGTCTGCCAGGCAACGGGTACGGAGAGGCCCCGCTGGGCTTTGAGCGGAGTGGCAGCCTCATCTCCTGGACTCCTTGCAGCAGACTGCAGAGGGGAGGAGGGTTATGACTCAGGTGTCTGAAGAGAAGTCTGAAAACTAGAAGTGGAGAAGATGAGGCCAAGCTCTCCCAGGCAAACAGCACTCAACAGTTTGTCAACTTCTTACCAATAAAGTTGCCCATTCCATCATTGTCACGCTGGCAGGTCGGAGTGATTTTCAGCCCCATTTCACAGATGACAAAGTTGAGGCTCACAGAGGGGATCAAGATTTACTGAATGGCACTGGCCTGCCTCCAAAACCTTACCTTAAGTAGGTGAGTAGATATGGTCTAATTCAGCTTTGTGGGCAAGGAACTTGCATTGAGGGGCACAGGGGGTGGGGTGGGGGTGGTTTGTACAAGATGAGCCAGGTAACTGTTAGTGTCGATGTGCCAGGCACCGTTTAAAGGGCTTATTTAATGCCCAGAACAATCCTATAAGATAAGTACTATTATCCCCATTTTACCCATGAGAACACTGAAGGTCCAGGGAAGTACAGTAAAACAAAACCAAGCTCACTGTCATCGAGTCAATTCCAACTCATAGTGACCCCCTTTGGGTTTCCAAGGTGGTAAATCTTTATGGAAGTAGATTGCCCAATCTTCCTTCCATGGAGTGGCTGGTGGGTTTGAACCGCCAACCTTCTGGTTGGCAGTCAAATACCTTAGGCACTATGTCACCAGAGCTCCTTAGACGAATCTCCAGATCCTAAATTTAAAAGAACAGGGAGAAGACCAACTGGGAATCACTCATGCTGCCTCTCCCAGGAGAGGAGAGTGTTGAGGCCTTTCTGCTGGACGGGCTCCACAGTATCCAGATGCCCCACTCTGCCCTCAGAGCCAAGCTGGGCAAGAGCAGGAGGCGAAGACTCCTGGGTATCTCAGGGCTCTTCCCAGACCACCCTCCCACTCTCATCCTCCCTCAAGGCCTGGCCAGTCCCCTGATTCCCCTTGGGGACACTTGCCCCTTTGCCAGCCTGGTTGTTGTTGTTGTTGTTATGTGCCGTCGAGTCAGCCCTGACTCATAGCGACCCTTCCTTGGGTTTCCGAGGCAGTATCACTACGGAAGTAGGATTGCCCAACCTTCCTTCCGAGGAGTGGCTGATGGGTTTGAACCGCCAGCCATCTGGTGAGCAGTCAAGTGCCTTAGCCACTATGCTACCAGAGCTCCCTGCCAGCCTGGTAGAAGGGCTCAATGACTCTGTTGCTGAGGGTTCCTCATCCATATCTATCCAGAGTCCCAGGCAGCTGAAGGATGGGGGGCAGGGGGAGAAGGGCACCCAGCCCCCTGCTCCCCCAGCCTGCCACAGCCGCCTCTGCCACCATGAGCCAGCGCTGGATTATTCAATGTAACATTTAATTACAGCGAGAGTCTAACGAACACAAGGAAAGTCAGATGTGGAACTCACACCCCCCACTGGGCCTCCTGGAAACCATGGGGGAAGGCAGGGTTGTTCCATATGCCACTTTCTGGGCATGTGCGTGTGTGCGTGTACGTGCACATGTGTGCATGTGTCTGCGGTGGCCCGTCTCCATGTGTGTATGCGTGTGCACGCGTGCGTGTGTGTTGGCAGCATGTATACATCCACCTGATGTATGCTATATGTGGGTGCAGCTCTGAGCATCTGTGTGTGGGGGTCTATTTGTGTCTGTGGGACCTCTCTGCTGGCCTCTGTGTGTGTGTGTGTGTGTGTGTGTCTGGCTGTGTCTGGCCCGTGTTTGTCTCTTTGCATATGTCTGTGTGGTCCTACTTGTCTTTATCATGGCTACTAAAAGCAGTTTTGTTTCTAGTGAGAAATCATTTTTTCAGGCCTCCAGTAAGAGTGGACTGGTTACAAGTCTTCCCTCAGTGTTTGTGTAACACACTGGCCCTGAGTCATTCCTACCAGCTCCATCTTCAGTTCGGGCTTTGCAGGTGACCAGGGGTGAGCTACTGCCTCTTTCCTCCCCTTGGCTCCACCTTTCCTCCTGCAGGGGTTCTCCCAGGCCTAGGCCAAGGAAGTCCCTCTTCCTGGTCAGTTTTTCCTATGTGTTCCTTTCCAGGATGCCACTTTGGACCCTAAATTTCACTGACTTCTGTGCACTGGGTGCAGACTTTCAGGGGCTGAGCCTGCATCAGCCCTCCCTGGCTGCGTGTCCTTGGCAAGTCACTTCACTTTTCCAGATGGCAGGGAGCTTCCAAGGAGATAACGTGTATCAAGTGTGCTAGGAACTGCCTAATGCAGGCAGGTGAAGATGATTACAATGAGTGAAGCAGGCTCTGTCCTCAGGGAAGAAAGGGGTCACAGGAATGCACCCCTGAGTCCTAATCAGAACTGTCTCTTCAGAGGCAAGATCAGATGGTAGAGAATATTGGGTGAGGAAAGGAAGCCCAGGGCTGATCAGAGGGATGGGTAGGAGGGGCATATACTCCCTCAAAATTGCACCTTTTTTGACCTCAAGGAATAGGCCTCTAAAGGGGACAGTCAGAGGGCAGCAACTCCTGGCCTTGAAAGCAGGCTGCGCTGAGGACAGCCAAGGAGCTGCAGAGACCCAGGAAACACCACCAGCATAAGTCTGGGATGTCCGTTTGTTGCTGGGCCTGGCACCTGCTCTCCCTGGCTAGTCCCAGTCTAAACCGCCCTATTCTCTCTTCCACCAAAAATTCCTTTCCCCAAGAACCAACTCATCAAATGAAATCCAATTTGCTCAGTCAGCCATTTCAGGAATTGGGATATACTTACAAGAAGGCTCAAAGACCTACATGCATGTATGTTCATTACGTTGTTTGTAAAGTAAAGCTGGAATCACATAAATATCTAACAATAGGTTCAATCAGTTATGATTCATGTATCCAATAGGATGCATTGGGCAATTATAAAGAGAATGAGATCTGGAGGGATTTCCACCTCTGGCAAGATGAAGTAGATGAAATTTTCCCTCTTCCTCTGCTAAGAACAACCAAAAATCCTGGGCGTTACACATGAACAAAAGAAGATTCTGAAAGGTAAAGAGAGAGGGCAGACTAGCTAGTGTTCCCTTGGTTGTTTTACATTTGCTTGTTGGTTTGCTTTTTGCCTCGTATATTCCCGATGTGGAGCCGAAGAAGTCAGCAGACAAAAAAATCCTCAAGAAAAGCCTGATGGCTATTCCTAAGTGCCAGAAAGTGATAGTCTCTAAAGGAGGAAACGTTGTGACAATAACTTCTCTCCTCCAGCTGAACACCACAGAAAAAAATTATTGCTCCATCCTCATAGTCTGGAGACCCTAGACTTCCACCTTCCCCAAGCTGTAATGATGCTCTTTAACCTTCCCCCACCAGAGTGAGGATCAAAGAAGGCCAAGTAGGGAGCCAAGACATTCATCCCCACGGGGAAGTATCAAAGGAACTCCGGTGGTGCAGTGGGTAAAGCATTTGGCTGTGAACCGAAAGGTCAGTAGTTCAAACCCATCAGCTGCTACATGGGAGGAAGATGAGGCAATCTACTTCCATAAAGATTTACAGCCTTGGAAACCCAATGGGGGTCACTTCGAGTCAGAATTGACTCAACAGCAGTGAGTTTGGTTTTTTGGTGAGGATAGTTATCTAGTATTGCTATATATACTACAAGCAGATGGCTTCAACCAATAGAAATTTATTTTCTCATAGATTAGAAGTCTGATTTCAGGGTGCCAGCTCTAGGGGAAGTCTTTGTGTCTCTGTTGGCTCTGGGGGAAGGTGCTCGTCTGTTCAGTTTGTTTTCTGGTTCCTTGGAGATCTCCATGTGGCTTGGCATCATTCTTCTCCATCTTTGCTATGCTCACTTGTTTAATCTCTTTTATATTTCAAAAGAGATTCACACAATATACATCTTCCACTAATCACACCTTGTTAACATGACAAAGACAATCTATTCCCAAATAGGATTATAACCCCAGGCATAGAGGTTAACAACACATATTTTTTGGAACATAATGCAATCCATACCACCCCAGTACACAGTGCCACAGGAGCCTGGACTTCCTTTTCTGTCGGGGAGTAGTGAGATCCCCCTCCCCCCTCTCTACTGGGGTGGTGTCAGAGAAAGCCTAGAGGAGACTCAGGATTTTTGCCATCACCTAGTGATAGTGAGCCCACCCTGCCTGGTGGTATCAGTGGAAACCACAGGGGAAGCAGTAACAAGGCACTCTGACTCCTCTCTATTATGAGCCCCTGGTAACAAAGACATCTACTCCCCCTTGAGTGTCAACAGAGGCCAACTGGAAAACATAGACTTTAACTCTCACTTGGCAGTAACAAGGTGATGCTCCCCTCTTTCCTGGCCAAAGTGGTGCCAAAGAAAATAAACTAAAACAGCAGGTTGAAATAAGATCTAGTGTCTCAAAACACAATACACAAAATTTCATGTTTCCAAAGATGTTCAGATATCATAAAAAGAACTAGGAAGATCTCAAATTAAGTGGAAAAAAAAGACAATTAATAAACACCAATGCAAAGATGGCAGACATGTTAGAATTATCTGACAGAGATTTTAAAACAGTTATGAGTCGGGCCGACTCGATGGCAAATAACAACAACATAACAACAACATCATAAAAATACTTCAATGAGCAATCATGAATACATTTGAAACAAATGAAAGAATAGAAAGTCTTGACAAAGAAAAGTATAAAGAAGAAGGAAATGGATATTTTAGAATTGGAAAATATAATAAGTGAAATAAAAAAACTCACTGGATGGACTCAACAACAGAATGGAGGAGGGGACAGAGCAAAGAGTCAGTGAACTGCAAAGAAAGAAAAATATAATTTATCCAATCTGAACAAAAGGAAGAAAATAGACTGAAAAGAAAATGAACAAAGCCGTGGATACCTGTGAAAGGGTGGTAGTGTAGTAGTGTCTGAACCTGTCTAACTTCAGGAGGGATAATGCAAATCAAGGTCAGCCCAAGGCTGATCCTTATGAGATGGAGGTCAGACATACCTCCACTCTTCAACCTTTTTACCAACTCTGACACCATTCACCCCTCCCACAGCACTCTCTACTTCCCTTCTGGGTCAATAATCCACTACAATGGCCACACAGAACTCACAGACCACACTTAAAGTTAAATAGTTTAACACACCACAACTTGGGATCAAGATGAACAGGTTATAATTCAGGATCAGGATCAAGAAGCATGTAGGTAAAGTCTCCCTTCTTTAGTGAGACTTTCTTTCAGCTCCTCTCAATTGTGCAGGCCTCATCTGGGCACCCTGAAGACAAGCTTCCTCTGCATGTCTCAGGACAGGCTCTTCTCACACCTCTCAGGACAGGGTCCTCTTGGCTCTGCCATCTGTCATCGCCAGCTCTGCCACTGGGCCCCTTCTGGGCCTCCTGTTGTCTTCAGTACTACACCTTTGGCCCATGCTACAGGACTTTTAGGCCATTTCTTGCCTTAGCCTCTCTTCATTCTTCCTTCTGCTTTTTCCTGCTGCTTCTCTTCCTGCTTCTTTCTATCTGGAAAACCTCTGTGGGTTTAGCTGTTATTAAAATTTACACATGAACCACTAATGCAAAAAGTTGAGAAACTGAAGATTTTTACCAACTTCTGCAGTCTGAAATTGATAAAACATGCAGTCAAGATGCATTGATAATTACTAGTGATTGGCAGAGTGGGAAAAAGTCCTATGACCCAACTGTATACTGTCTACAAGAATCTCACTTCAAATATAAGGATATAAACAGGGCAAAAGTAGAAGGGTGGATAAAGATACATTATGCAAGCATTAATCAAAGAAAGTACAAGAGGCTATACTGATATTAGATAAAGTAGACTTCAGAGCAAAGAAATTGCCATAGACAAAGATGGACATTATATAATGATAAAAGGTCAATCCACCAAGAAGAAATAGAAATCCTAAATGTATGTGCACCAAACAACAAAGCTGCAAAATATGTGAAGCAAACAACTAATAGAACAGAAAGGAGAAAAAGACATACCTGTAATTATAGTTGGAGACTTCACCATCACTCTCTTAACAATTGAAAGAACTAGATAGAAAATTAGCAAGGATATAGTAGAACTCAACACCATCAACCAACAGGATCTAATTGATATTTATAGAACACTTTATCCAATAACAGAAGAATACACATTTTTCCAAGTGCTGTGGAACATACACTACAATCTCTGGTGGCATAATGCCTCAGGCATTTGGCTGCTAACCAGAAGGCTGGCAGTTCAAACCCACCAGCTACTCTTCAGAAGGAAGGTTGGGCAATCTACTTCCGTAGTAACACTGCCTCAGAAACCCAAGGAAGGCTCGCTAAGAGTCAGATCTGACTCGACAGCAGTGAGTGAGAGTTGAGGCCATAAACCAAACCAAACCAAACCCACTGCCATTGAGTCGATTCTGACTCATAGCAAACTCCATTGGGTTTTCAAGGCTGTAAACCTTTACAGAAGTAGATTGCTTCATCTTCCTCCCATGGAGCAGCTGGTAGGTTTGAGCCACCGATCTTCTGGTTAGCAGCCAAATGTTTTATCCACTATGCCACTAGAGCTCCTTAGGCCAAAATACACTTCAACAAATGTAAAAGAATTGAAATCACACCGAAGTGTTCTCCAAACACAATGAAAACAAACTAGAAACCAGTAACAAAAAGATAAAATGAAACTCTCCAAACACTTGAAAACTATATTAAATACTTCTAAGTAATCCATGTATCAAAGGACTCTCAAGGGAAGGAAACAGAAAAATACATTGGACTGAATGAAAATGAAAATATATCAGAATTTGTGGGACACAGCCAAAGCAGTTCTGAAAGGGAAATTTATAGCACTAAATACAAACATTAGAAAAGATTTAAAAGTCTCAAATCAATTATTTAAGCTCCCACCTCAACAACTGAGTAAAATAAGTGCAAAATAACTCCAAATCAAGCAGATGTAAGGACATAGTAAGAATAGATAGATGAAATTGAAAACAGAACACTAGAGACATCCCTTCCAAGTGGATGACAGTGGTAGCCGGGCACCATCTAGTTCTTCTGGTCTCATAGTTATATAGGTTGCAAATGGGATGTTTATAACTCTTTAAAAAAAAAAAATTAGCAACATTTTCTTTCAAGCAGGCCTGGCTTGCTTGATGACTCTGTGCAGATAAAATATAAAGGGGAAGTCCGTTACAGACAGATCACCTGGTTTAATGTCTCAACTTTATCGCCCACTAGCTGGTAGAGCTGAGTCCCAGATTCTCTTCCTGTAAAATGAGATTGAAGATAACAAGGATTAACTATCAGGTGGTTAAGAGTCTGAACTTGATAAGCAGTATCTGTGAGCCTCATATTGTGCTGGGTGCTGTGGAGAATTTAGCAGGGAGGACTAACCTAGGCAGCTGCCTGAGGGGAGATTCTCTGGAGGTAGTGGTACTGGTATTCTCAGCCCGGGAGCTGATATCCTGCTTTGCTTTATATGGGGTGTTAAAAACTATCAGCCAATAAAACTGTCCCCTAGGTGTTCCACATACCATAAAGTACTGCCAAGTCAGCATCTCCTTAGATTCTCACCACAAGTCTTGGGGTCTAGGTTCTCTTGTCCCCATTTTACAGATTAAGTAGCCACCCTTGAGCCCTGTCCCAGGCCCCCAGGTCTCCCAAGGAAGCTCCATAAGCAAACGGAGAGCTCTGAGGCCAAGATCAGTCAGAGAGCTTCTGATTGAACACTCTCATTTCACAGATGGAGAAACTGGGGGCCATAGACAGGAAGAAACTTGCTCAAAGTCACATGGGGAACTGGTGAGAGAGGAGCATGGAGTCCCAGCCCAGTGCTCGTTGCTCTGCATGAGAAGCCAAGCCATGAGCAAGGCCCCATCCATGTCTGCTGTTAGGATGCAGGGACTATCGTCTTGGAATGCAGAGCACCCTCTGAGCATCGCTGGGGCCGGCTGTGTAGAATCAGTAGCTGATCATCCCTCAGAAGTTCAGGAACAGGAACCATATTCTATATGGCCTGTTACATGTGGCTTCTCTCCTTTTAGGAAAGCCTCTTTGATGCCTCTGACACCAATCAGCCTGTCTGCAGGAATGGATGACCACCCCCATTTATGTACACACCTGCTCCCAGCCAGCCAGGCACTGTGCTAAGAGCTGTGTCATCTCATCAAATTCTCACACAACCTTGTGAAGGCCTTGACTGTTAATCCTGTTTTACAGATAAAGAAACTGAGGAATAGAGAGACTGAGTAATTTTCCTAAGAACCCAACTCTGGCTCCTCCATGGCTGTGAAATTAGGAAAGGAAACTAAGGCCAATTTGTCTTATGAGACGAGAGGCAGAGGAAGCTGCCCACCTCCACCCAGCCCACAAGCCGGAGAGGGCAACACTCCCTCTACCTCAGAGCTGGGTTCTTCAGCCCTAATTGGACAAGTCAACCTCTCTGTGACTCAGCATCCCCATCTGTACAATGATTGGTCACATACTCCATCCAAAGTTCCCCTGTGGCCAAGTGTGTTCCTCAGAAGTGTTTTGAGTGCAACTTTTTGTTTTTGTTTTTCAAATTAAACTTTGAATTACCAGCTTTTAGAAGTTAAGACCAACGCTCCTATGTCAGTTTGTTGTGGTGTGGTGGCTTGTGTGTTGCTGTGATGTTGGGAGCTATGCCACTAGTATTTTAAATGCCAGCTCAGGGTTCCTGGATTATCCTCTGTATCAGTTTCAACTGGTTTCTCATTTCTTTGTTGTAGAGGGTCTGTGTAGCTTATCTGCCTGTTCTGCCATCTCCACAGGAGCAAAGGCACAAATAGCATAGTGGCTAAAGCACTTGACTGCTAACCAGAAGGCTGGCGGTTCAAACCCACCAGCCACTCCTCGGAAGGAAGGTTGGGCAATCCTACTTCTGTAGTGATACTGCCTCAGAAACCCAAGGAGGGGTCGCTATGAGTCGGGGCCGACTTGACGGCACATAACAACAACAACAACAAATTAATAGCAATGAATGAAATGATTTAAACAATTCATAAACAAAATGAGCTCAGCACAGAAAATTAGAAGGAACAAACAAATCAGCAACACCACAAAAAACATATAGCAAAATGACAGCAATAAATTCATACTTGTTGATCATTACACTGAATGTCAATGGATTACATGCACCAATCAAAAGACAGAGGGTTGCAGAATGGATAAAAAAACAGGACTCATTAGTATACTGTCCACAAAAGACTCACTTTAGACACAAAGATAAAAATAGATTGAAAATCAAAAGTTGGGAAAAACATGTATCAAGTAAATGGCAATCAAAAAGAGCAAGAGTGGCAATATTAATTTCTGATAAAATAGACTTCAAGAGAAAAGCCACCATAAAAAACAAGGTAGGACATTATATAATGATTAAAGGATCAATTGAACAAGAGGATATAACCATAATAAATATCTATGCACCCAATGAAAGAGCCCCAAAATACATAAATCAGACTTTAACAGAATTGAAAAATCAAATAGATGACTCCATAGTCATACCCAAAAACCAAACTCACTACCTTCAAGTCAATCCTGACTCATAGTGACCTTTCCTTGGGTTTCTGAGGCAGTATCCCCACAGAAGTAGATTGCCCAATCTTCCTTCTGAGGAGTGACAGTCATAGTAGGAGACTTTGATACTCCACTTCAATGAAGGATAGCACAACTAGAAAGACTCAACAAAGACACAGAAGAACTAAACAATCCAATCAACCAACTTGACCTTATAGACATCTACAGAGCACTTCACCCACCAGCAGCACAATACACATTCTTTTCCAGTGCACATGGAACATTCTCCAGAATAGGCCATGTTAGGCAAAGCTTTAATAAATTGAAAAACATCAAAATACTACAGATCAAAATACCACTTCTCAGATCACAATTCTATAAAATTAGAAATCAACAATAGGGAGATAAAGGAGGGAAAAAAAAGCAAACACAAAGAAATTGAACAACACCCTCCTTGAAAACTACTGGGTAATAGAAGAAATGAAAAAATGAATTAAAAAATTCCTTGAATCAAATGAGAATGAAAACACAAAATACCAAAATCTTTGGATCTTTGGGACACATCAAAAGCAGTGCTCAGAGGGCAATTTATATCAACAATTGCACATATCCAAAAAGAAGAAAGAAACAAAATTAAAAAACCTTACCCTAACATCTCCTACAATAAGAACAAGAGGAGGGGGGTAGGGGAAAAAAAGCTACAATCACCAGAGGAAAAAAAAATGATAAAGATTTGAGCACAAATAAATGAAACAGAAAAACAATAGAAATCAACTAGACTAGAAATTGGTTCTTTGAAAAGAATTATACAATAGACAAAACACTGGCAAATGTAACAAAGGAAAAGAAGGAGAAAATGCAATTAACATGAATAAGGAATGAAATAGATGATAGCACAACAGAATCAATGGAAATAAAAAGGATAATATCAAGATATTACAAAGAAATGCACTCCAACAAATTAAAAAACTACAAGAAAGGGACAGATTTCTAGAAACACACTACCTACCTAAACTAACAGACAGAGGTAGAAATTTTGAGCAGATCCATAACAAAAGAAGAAATCAAACAGGTCATTAAAACTGTTGTTATTGTTGTTGTTATGTGCCGTCGAGTCGGACCCGACTCATAGTGACCCCTCCTTAGATTTCCGAGGCAGTATCACTACGGAAGTAGATAGCCCCATCTTCCTTCCAAGGAGTCGCTGGTGGGTTTGAACCACCAGCCTTCTGATTAGCAGTCAAGTGCCTTAGGCACTATGTTACCAGAGTTTCCTCATTAAAACTACCAACAAAAAAAAGTCTTGGCTCAGATGGCTTTAATGGAGAATCTACCAAACATTCAGAGAAGCGCTGACAGCTATCCTACTCAAACTAGTCTAGAACATAGAAAAGGATGGAATACTCCCAAACTCATTCTGTGAAGCAAGCATAATCCTGATACCCAAATCAGGCCAAAGACAGTACTAAAAAGGAAAATTACAGACCAATATCCTTCATGAACATAGGTGTAAAAATCTTTAACAGAATTCTAACCCATAGAATCCAACACTGTATCAGAAAAAATAATACACCATGACCACGTGGGATTCATACCAGATACAGAAGGACAGTTCAGCATAACCACATGAACATATCAATCAATGCAGAAAAGGCACTTGATAAAATCCAACACCCAGTCCTGATCTGAAACAGAACAAAACTCTTAGCAACACAGGAATAGAAGGGACATTCCTCAACATAATAAAGGGCATATATGCAAAACAATAGCCCACATTATTCTCAATGGAAAGAGACTGAAAGTATTCCCCTTGTGAACAGGAACCAGACAAGGATACCCTCTATCACAATTTTTATTTAACATTGTATTGGAAGTCTTAGCCAGGACAATAAGACAAGAAAGGAAAATCAAAGGCATCCAAATTGGTAAGGAAGAAGTGAAAAAAAAAAAAAAAATTCACTGCTGTCAAGTTGATCCTGACTCATAGCCACCCCTCCTTAAGTTTCCGAGGCAGTATCTCTACAGAAGTAGATTGCCCAATCTTCCTTCCAAGGAGTGGCTGGTAGGTTTGAACTGCCAGCCTTCTACTTGGCAGTCAAATGTCTTAGGCACTACTATCCCTATTTGCTGATGATATGATACTATATGATGTTGTTGTTGTTGTTATTTGCCGTTGAGTCGGCCCCAACTCATAGCGACCCCTCCTTGGGTTTCCGAGGCAGTATCACTACGGAAGTAGGATTGCCCAACCTTCCTTCCGAGGAGTAGCTGGTGGGTTTGAACCGCCAGCCTTCTGGTTAGCAGTCAAGTGCCTTAGGCACTATGCTACCAGAGCTCCCATACTATATGATACTATATGATACTATATATATATATACTTCCAGAGACTCAGCAAACAAACTGCAGGAACTAATTGGGATCATGGTCACAGAAGACATCAAACTCAATTGTCATAACATAGTACACAAAATCATTGTTCTACATCCTACTTTGGTGAGTTGTGATTGGGGTCTTAAAAGCTTGTGAACTGCTATCTAAGATGCTACTATTGGTCACTCCACATATGGAGCAAAAAGAGTGAAGAAAATTAAAGGCATATAGAAACAATGAGTCCAAAGGACTGGTGGACCATGGGAATCTCAGCCTGAGTGACCCAGAGACCAGACCTATATGATGTCCAGCTACCACTGACAACCATGCGTAAAGGGATCAAAATTGGAGATTCTGGATAGAATGGGAGAAAAAGTTGGAACAAAACTCAAATTAATTAGAAGAAAAGACAACCAAGATTACTAGTCTTATGTTGTTGTTATGTGCCCTCGAGTCGTAGCTACCCCTCCTTGGGTTTCCGAGGCAGTACCACTGGGGAAGTAGATTGCCCAACCTTCCTTCTGAGGAGTGGCTGGTGGGTTTGAACCGCCAGACTTCTGGTTAGCAGTCAAATGCCTTAGGCACTATGCTATCAGAACTCCCTCCTGGAGATTATGGTTTGGGAGCTCTGGTAGCATAGTGGCTAAGGCACTTGACTGCTCACCAGAAGGCTGGCGGTTCAAACCCACCAGCCACTCCTCGGAAGGAAGATGGGGCAATCTACTTCCGTAGTGATACTGCCTCGGAAACCCAAGGAGGGGTCGCTATGAGTCAGGTCTGACTCCACGGCACATAACAACAACAACAACAACAACAATCATTCTTTGGGTCTGGAATGGAATTCATTCCCGTGGCTTAACTTTCAGCCAAACATTAGGCAGACCTACAAGGTAAACTATTATACCAGGAAGGAATATTCCATAGAACCATCAACCAGGGGAGATCAGAAGGGCAGCATTTTCATAGAGAGAAAGCTCAGAGGACAGGAATGCATAGGAAAGAAGGACACAGGGGAAGGTGACCACAGAGAGGAAGTGGGAAGAGAGCTGTTACATTGTGGGCATTGCAGTCAATGTCACGAAACAAAATGTGTATGAGCTATCGAATGGAAAATGAAATTGCCCCGTAAACTTTCACCAGAATCACAATAAACTATTGAGAGAGATCGAGAGAGAAGGGCCAATCTCCTCCAGTTGATCCTATCAGAATTCCCAGGGAGTGATGGGCTTGGCTAATGGGGAAAAGTAGTTTGAAAAACAATTTTCTATTATGACCTAATTTTATATTTGAAAAAATTTTAAAGCTTACTTGGGCAATCCTACTTCCATAGTGATACTGCCTCGGAAACCCAAGGAGGGGTCGCTATGAGTCGGGGTCGACTCGACGGCACATAACAACAACAACAACAACAATAATCCACCAGCCACTCCTTGAAAGGAAGGTTGGGCAATCTATTTCCGTAGTGATACTGCCTCAGCAACCCAAGGAGGGGTCGCTGTGAGTCGGGGCCGACTCAACGGCGCATAACAACAACAACAACCACTTCAAAAATACTGGAGTAATAACAATACCCATTATCCATCTATTTGTCATACTGTGGTGGCTTACATGTTGCTACCATGCTGGAAGATATGTCACCAGTGTTTCAAATACCAACAGGGTCCCCACCCATGGTGGACAAGTTTCAGTGGAGCTGCTTCTAGACTACAACAGATTAGAAAGGCCTGGCCGCCTACTTCCAAAAATTAACCAGTAAAAACTCTTATGGATCACAGAATAATGTTGTCTGAAATAGTGCTGGAAAATGACTCCTCTGGGTTGGAAGGTACTCAAAGTATACAGTTGTGGCAACAGTGGACCATACCATGGGTGGCCACGTCAATGACTGAAGACAGCACAGGACTGGGCAATATTTTGTTCTATTATACACGAGATCACTATGACTAGCCGCAGCTGACAACAGCAGTAATAGAACAGCTACTGTGTTTTATTTATTCTTCACCTGCTTTGTTCTTGCACCGTTCTAGGTGCTGGGGATATAGCAGTCGAAAGACAAAACTCCTGGCTCTCTTGGAACCTAACTTCTCCAGAATTATCTCATTCCGTCCTCACAGGAGATTTATGGAGGTTGAGTATCCCCGTATTCAGATGGGGAGTCCCAGGGTCAGGGGGATGGAATGACCAGCCAAAAGTCACACTGTTACTAAAGGCAGAACCGGAACCAGTGGCGCTGGCAACCCCACCCGCTGCTTCCAAGCCCTAGCTCAAGGCCAACTACACGAGTGGGACCCACCCCCAACTCCACCCCTCAGGGAAAGGGTGGTAGGGAAAGGGTGAGTGAGATCTAAAGGGTCAGGAGTTTGGAAGGTGCCACAGAACGGAGTCTTCTGGGGCATGGTTATCCCTGGAGACTCTCTGTGCCTCGTAGTCCTGGGCAACCGCTCCCTCCTCCCAGTGGCTGAGCCAGGCTGAGCTGTCGTGTCAATGCCCCATTGCTGCAACATCCCTTACTCAAAGTCTTGGACAGGGGTTTGTGAGGAGCTGAAGGGGGCCCTGTTCGGGGTGGCGGGGGACTTTGCGAGGACCTCTCTCGTTTTCAGTTCGGCCTGGGTCTGAGTGAGGCCGGTGGCTGGGCTTGGAGTTAAACTAGGAGGGCCAGGGCAGGTGTAAATTATGCATAGCTATTTCTGGAAACTTCTCAGATTTCTCAAGAGAGAGAAATTAATTTGCCTGTTTGGGCAAATAACACCAATTTTTTTCCCCCCCTGCTTAAGGTCATTTTGTTAAAATAAAATTGATTAACGTTCTCTTTAAAGTTTAAGTAGAAACTGCTCAAACATATTTTTATGCACGGCAGCACGGTTTGCGCCCTTCAGTAATTAATAACTTCGCAAATAAAGCAACGCAGCTCTCGCTCAGCCTGAGGCCCCGGCGGAGGCTTGAGGGAGGAGCCGGGGCCTAAACTGGCCAATCAGGGCACAGGAGCGGAAGGGGGCGGGCCGAGTCGGCAGCCTCCATTGCTCAGGTCCAAGGCCGGGTTCTCGCTGAACCTCAGGGTGTCACCGCTCTCGCCAGGCCAGGGCAGATCCAGGGGGGCCAACATCTGGAATAGCCCCAGTGATGAGTATCAAGAGCTCCCATTTGTTATGCGCTGTGCTAAAGTGCTTGTAGAGCCTGAGAACAGGGCTCTGGTTGGACAAGTTACTTAGCTCCTCTCTGCCTGGGTTCCCTCTTGGGTTAGAAAGGATAACAGTGCCCACGTGACAGTGTTATTCTGTGGATAAAATGAGTTAATATATGTGCGGTGCTGAGAATGATGCCAGGCACGCAGTAAATGCTCAGATAATATTATTTAATGCCATTATGGGCTCTTCAATTTCACAACAGCCTTGTGAGGTTGTTCATTAGTGCCTAAGGCATTTGACTGCTAACCAGAAGGCTGGCGGTTCAAACCCACCAGCCACTCCTCGGAAGGAAGCTCGGACGGTCTACTTCTGTAGTGATACGGCCTCAGAAACCCAAGGAGGGGTCATTATGAGTCGGAACCAACTGAACGGCAGGTGAGTGAGTAATTACCACTCAGGGGATCCTGTGTGCAGACTAGATTTTCAAGGCAGTAACCTTTTGGATGCACATCTTTTGAGGTGCCTCTGGGTGGGTTCAAACTGACAACCTTTCCCGTTAGCACTTCAGTGCTTAACCATTTGTACCACCCACGCACTGTTCAGTATTCTCCTCCCTTTACCAATGAATACACTGAGGCTCAGAGAAGTTAGATGCCTTGCTTGAAGTCACACAGCCAGTAAAGAGCTGAAGTTTGAATCTAGGTCTATTAGACTCCACAGTTATACTACCCAGTGCCTTCCTGTACATACTTAGCTTCCTATAGTCTTTCTTCTTCTTCTTTCAATCATTCATTCATTTTCTTACTCAATTTCTCCATTCATTCAGTAAATATTTATCGGTCCCAGATGTTGTGCAGGGTCCTGGAGATACAGAGCTTTACTAAAACCCAAGTTCTGCCCTCAAACAGCTTATAGTCAGGCTTGGGTGGAGAGGAGGTGGAGACAGTTGGTGGTAGTCATTAATGCCATTTGCCACACTTTGCCTCACTTCTTCCAGGAACATGGTAGGATTGGACTTCCTGGCCCCCTTGTGTTTGGGTTGGACCATGGGACACTGATGAGTCATGAGCTGACGTTGTGTATGTGTGTCTCCCGAGCAAGAGCATTTGATTATCAGTATGAGATCCACACCCCTCCCCAAGTTCTCTTTTTCCCTCTGGCTTGGTTACTGGCCATATTTAATGTAGTGACTCCCTGCACTGATGCACTGGCATGGGTTCATTTGTGTCCCCAAAAAAGGTATGTTCAAGTCCTAACTCCTGGTGCCTATGAATGGGACTTTATTTGGAAATAATGCCTTTGCAGATAGATTAGTTAAGTTAGCATGAGGCCATAGGGGAGTAGGCTGGGTCCTGCTTAAAAGAGAAAAGACACAGAGACATAGAGAAGCAGAGGCATGTGATAATGGAGACGGAGATTGGAGTGGTGCAGCTACAAGCCAAGGAATGTGGAAGATGGTGGAAACCCATTAGAATCTAGGAGAGAGACAGAACAGCTTCTTCCTCCGAGCCTTCCAGAACCTTGCCAGAACCATAGTTTCAGAAATCTGGCCTCTAGAACTGTGAGAAAATAAATTTCTGTTGTTTGATGTCTGTGGTACTTTGTTACAGCAGCCATTGGACACTAATACCCTCCCTGAGTGATGATAGTGAAGGAAGCCCCCTGGAGAGCAAGGACGGCCACTGAACGTAACCTGAGTGAGAAATAAATCTTTGTACGTTAAACTGCCGAGATGCTGGCTTTTTAAATTTTATTTTGTATTGTGGCATCCTGATCTGTACTTGTCCCAGAGACAGAAATTATTAAAGTGGGTAGATGCCCAGTGACAGACTTGTGCATCAAGTATTTTCAGACTTTGTCTTTTCGGGGCATTTTCCCCAGCCCCTGGAGGTGAGTATAGTCTGCCCAGAGGATGAACAGAGCCAAGACTAGAGTAAGGTGAGTAAGGTACTTCCCTTGGGCACAAGGTCTAAGTGGGTGCCCAAACACTCAGTGTTCAAAATAAATAATATATATGTATTCGCACAAAAGTCCAAAATCATTTTTATTATATGTTGTTTATTGTTTTCTGTGCAACTACTCCCTTTCATTTGAGACTTCCAAGCATATAGATGGTAATGGTATTGAAATTTACAAGACTCATCAGATGCAGTGAGTTCTCAGTAGCAAGAGACCTTTTCAAAACTTGAATAGATGTTATAATGATATTCTGATTTTTTAAATTTCTGAAGTCTGTATTTAGTTATTTTTATTGTGAGGGAAACATACACAACCATTCTCCACTTCAAAAATATCTCCATGTATAATTCAGTGATACACGGAGTCAGTTCCTCATCGTGTACAGCCATTATAACTCTTCTTTCCTGAATTATTCCACAACCAACTAACAAACTCAATGACTCCTAATCAAAAACTCCCCTTTTTTCCCTTCCTCCCACCCCTGGTGACCACTAACAATCTTTGGTTTCTAGTATTTGCTTATTTCGTATAAGTGAAATCATACAGTGTTTGTCCTTATATGACTTATTTCGCACAGCATAATGTTTTCAAGGTTCATCATGTTGAAGATAAAGAATACTCTGATGTACTGTTTCTAAATCTCAAAAAGAATGCAAAAACCTCTATGATGAACAAAATGACAAACTTTTTAATAAAAACAGGTTCTGGTCCTGCATCCGTAGGACTCTGCCTCACTTGCCACTCTGTAATCCCAGTCCTGTTTACAATAAAAGTTTATTTGCAAAATCAGGCAGCCAGCCTGCAGGATATAACTTGCTAATTTATTTAAATATTGCATTAAAATGTTATTTATCTTCCTTAGTGAACTCTTTGGTGCCCCCCTTAAATTTTGCATTCAAATTGAGTGCTTCATTTGTCTCATCCTCCAAAAGGTTGGTGGTTCAAATCCACCAGCTGCTCTGGAAGGAAGTTGAGACAGCCTGTTTCCGTAAAGATTTATAGACTTGGAAAGCAAATGGGGTTCACTGTGAGTCAGAGTTGACTCAATAGCAGTGAGTTTGGTTTGGGTTTGAGAGTCCTCACCCTGAGAATTAAGGCACCTGAACTGAGTCTAAAAGTAGGAGTCAATCAGGTGTGGGGAAGGACATCTCATTAGGAGGAAGCAAGGGGACGAACAAGAGGCGAAGCAGCAGGTGTGCACAGGGCCAACTGGAAACCACTGGTGCTTCTGGAGAGACACCAAGCAAGACACATTTGTAAATATTCAGTCTCTGTTACGCATTGTCAGTTTCTTGCATTCCCATGCTCTGAAAATGCGAGTACCGTGCAGCATGTATAGTCCCTGGTCACTCTTCCTGGCACGCCCGAGTGAGGCAGAACTGTCTGTAAGTTGCTTTCTAAGTAAAAGAGTTGCCCTGTGAACTTGCTTTGACAGGTAACAAGAATTTCAGGAACAAATCCTTTGAAGTTACCTCTCTTGCCTCCAAAAGCAAGTTTTAGTCCATCAGGACTATGCTGGACCACCTCCATGTGCCTGTGGCCACTGATGGTATCTGTTAATTACCAAGTTTGCCTTGGGAAAAGAGAAAGAGCCTTTCAGCTCTGTGGTATACTAGTTGCATAATGACCCCAATTCTCTGCTTCTCCTAGAATTGAACCCTTCGCCCTGTGATTCTGGAGCTCTTCCCTTGGAAAGTGGAGTATATTTTCCTACCCTTTGACCATGATTTCACCATGTTTGACCATGCTTTCCTCTGGCCAATGGAATGTTGGCAGACATGATGCCCTGGCAGAAGCTTGCACGGTTGGCCTTGCTTTGTGTCTGCTGTGGGCCGATGCCCAGGCTAGCCTGCTGGAGGGTGAGGCAGAGCTGAGGCACCTCAGCTGTCCTACATTAGCCAACAGCCAGACAACCCAGCCAAGATCAGCCAAGCCCAGCTCAAATCAACCAAACTTCATGTACTTAGGAGCCAAACAGATATTGACTGTAGTACTTCACTAAGATATATTTCTCAGCCTTCAGATGTTTAGTAACCACCCCACACTCTTCCCTTGAACCCTCTAAGTTTGCTCTTCACTTAACAGAACTTGGAAATTATATATATATATATATGCTCTGGTAGCATAAGGCATTTGACTGCTAACCAGAAGGCTGGTGGTGTGGTTCCAACCCACCAGCCACTCCTCAGAAGGAAGGTTGGGCAATCTACTTCTGTAGTGATACCACCTCAGAAACCCAAGGAGGGGTCACTATGAGTCGGAGATGACTCGACGGCACATAACAACAACAAATATATATGTATGCATACACACACACACATGTATATATGCTGTTGTTATTGTTATTGTTGGGCACCATCAAGTTGGCTCTGACTCATAGCGAACCTATGTGTAACAGAACAAAATACTGTCTGGTCCTGTGCCAGCCTCACAATCTCATAATCCTGAGACCATCGTTGCGGCCTCTGTGTCAATCCATCTTGTTGAGGGCCTTCCCCTTTTTCACTGACCCTCCACTTTACCAAGTATGACATCCTTCTCCAGGGAATTGTCCCTTCTGACAACATGACCAAAGTAGGTGAGATGATGTCTGGCCATTCTCGCTTCCAAGGGGCATTCTGCCTGCACTTCTTCCAGGACAGATTTGTTCATTCTTTTGGCAGTCTGTGGTACTTTCAGCATTCTTCCCCAAGACCACAATTCAAAAGCATCAACTCTTCTTTAGTCTTCCTTGTTCATTGTCCAGCTCTCACAAGCATATGAGACAGTTGAAAATACCATGGCTTGGGTTAGGAGCACCTTAGTCTTCAAGGAGACATCTATGCTTCTCAGCATTTGAAAGAGGTCTTTTGCAGCAGATTTTCCCAGCACAATATGCTGTCTGATGTCTTGACTGCAGCTTCCATTGATGTTGATTATGGAACCAAGTAATATGAAATCTTTAACAACTTCAATCTTTTCTGCATTTATTGTGATGCTGCTTATTGGTCCAGTTGTGAGGACTTTTGTTTTCTTTATGTTGAGATGTAATTCACACAGCAGATTGTAGTCTTCAATCTTCATCAGTAAGTGCTTCAAGTCATCCTTACTTTCAGCAAGCAAAGTTGTGCCATCTGTGTATCACAGGTTGTTAATGAGTCTTCCTCTAATCCTGGTATCACACTCTTCATATAGTCCAGCTTCTCGGATTATTTGCTCAGCGTACAGATTGAACAAGTATGGCGAAAGGATACCACCCTGACTCACTCCCTTCCTGATTTTAAACCGTGCAGTTTCCCCTTGTTCTGTTTGAACGACAGCCTCCTAGTCTATGTACAGTTTCCTGATGAGCACAATCAAATATTCTGGAATTCCCATTCTTCTCATCCTACTGCCATACGGACCCCCATGGCATGACCCCCATAGGGTTTCCAAGGCTATAAATCTTTATGGAAGTAGATGACCTTATTTTCTTCCTGTGGAGCAGCTGGTGGATTTGAACCACCAACCTTCTGGTTAGCAGCCAAATGCCTTACCCACTGAGCCATCCGAAAAAAAACCCAAACTCACTGTCATCAAATCGATTTGACCCATAGTAACCCCTCCTTGGGTTTCTGAGGCAATATCTCTGTGGAAGTAAATTATCCAATCTTCCTTCTGAGGAGTGGCTGGTGAGTTTGAACCACCAGTCTTCTGGTTAGCAGTCAAATGCCTTAGGCACTATGTTACCAGAGCTCCCCATCAGAACCCCATATATATATATGATTTGTTTCAATTGTAACAGAAAATAATAATAATGGCTTAAACAAGACACAAGTTTATTTCTCTCTCAAGTTCCAGAAGGGAAGGACAGCGCTGGTATGCATTTGACAGGTCAGAAACCTAGGCTCTATTGTTGCTCAACTTAAGTGTGGCTTCCATTCCCAGGTCACCTCATGGTTTAAAATAGCTGCTGGAGCTACAGCTATTGCACCCACATCCATTCATCAGAACTCAAAAAAAAAAAAAAAAATTCTTTTTTGAGAATTTGCATTTAGTGCCCCTATTTATACCTCACTACGACAACCTAGGAGTGTGCCCATACCTAACTTCTAGGAAGGATAGCATCCACCTCCCACTGCCCAGGAGCTAAAAATCAGCTCAGCTGAAAATCAGTTACTTTAAACTGAGGAGGAAAACTAGCAGTCTTTCCTATATAGTGCACTGTCATTTTATTGTTGACAATAATAATAATAGTTACTCAATCAATTTGACCTTCAACAAATAGAAGATGACCATAGAGGGTACTGAGAAATCAACCCAAGCTAGAAAGCAGGGCACCTAATTCATAATCCCAATTCCATTCTGAGCTGTGTGACCTTGGGCAAGATTCTGAACTCCTCTGAGCCTATTTTGAACCATCTAAAATTCAAACCCAGTATGACTAGAGATCTCTACGGACACGTCCAGCTCTTTTCTAACTAAGGGCTTTTGTACTGGGTATTCCCTCTCCCCACTGCTTCTGGAGTGTCTTGCTCCTTTCATTTTGCAGGTCTCAACTCCAAAGCTACTTCTTCAGCAAGGCCTGTCTTGATGCACTGCTACATTGGTTTTGGACTCAGCAACCCCCCGTGACAGAGCAGAACTGCCCCATGGTGCTTTCTAGGCTGATGTCTTTACAGGAGCAGATTGACAGGCCCTTCTCCCGCGGAGTGGTTGGGTGGGTTTAAACAGCCAACCTCTTAGTTAGCAACCAAGTACTTAACTGCTGTGCTACCAGGGCTCCTACAGATCTAACGTAGGTCCCCCATTAACCCTCACAGCTTCCGATTCTTTCCCACCACAGCCTTTGTGGCCTTGTGTGGCTATGTACTTTTTGGCATGCCTACTTGCTAACTGGCTGTAGCCCAATAAATACTTGCTGAATGGGTGGTGTAGTGCCTAAGGCATTTGACTGCTAACCAGAAGGCTGGTGGTTGAAACCTACCAGCCACTCCTCAGAAGGAAGGTTGGGCAATCTACTTCTGGAGTGATACCGCCTCGGAAACCCAAGGAAGTGTCACTATGAGTTGGATCCAGCTTGAAGGCAGTGCGTTTTTTTTTTTTTTTTGAATGGTAAAGAGATGAACAAATGAATGAAAGTGTTTGCTTAAAATGCACTTGTAGGTGCAGGTCTCACCTGTAAGAACTCACACTTTGGATGAGGAGTGGGGGGATAAAAGGTTAAGTGTTCGACCTACTGTGAGTTCAGGAGCATGGTCTACAGTTGGAGGAACTTAAATGGTTTCTCCTATGGCAGCCTCTCCACTGAGACCAACATCCTTTCCAACCTGCTGCCAGGAGCTCTGGGCAGGTACCCCACGGCAGAGATGATGGCCCAGGGGTCCTGGTCCATTTCCTACTTTAGGCAAAACTCCTCCACCCACAAAGTCACTAGAAAGTGACAATGTGTATGCCCCAAACCAGCAACCATAGATTCCTGTCACTTTACCACTCCCCACAGTCCTATCCAGGTTCTAGCATCCAAACTACAGGGGCCAATTCCTTCATACTCACCAGGCTGAAAGGGGTTCCTTCTGTGTGGAAGGCCTGGCTTCCCTGTCCTCACAACAATGACCACACCATTCATGGGTCTTTCTCTGCACTCAGCCCTTTTATAGGTGTGATTTCCCTTAAGTCTTTCAAATGGCCCTCTGAGGGCCCTCAGAGCGGAGATTCTGAGACAGAGTGGCTCATTCCAGCTCCAAATCACTCAGCTGGAAGGAGGTAGAGCTGGGCCCCCAAAGCCCAGGCTTGTAACCCTATAGTGACCCCCCCCCATATTACAGTACTGCCTGATGGTGAAGAACACAGCCCCAGTAAGGGCCTCAGTGTCCCCCACCAGCCCCCTCCCACACGAAGAAGCCACGAGAGGCTCTCAGCTGAAGCAGTGGGCAGAGGCAGCCGAGAACAATGGGGCCGGGTGAGGGGAGTCTGTGGGGTTCCCTGGCTGCCTTGCCATCGCCATAAACCTCATTACCTCGTGGTCCCCTAGGCCGCCTCTCTCCTTACCCAAGGCATCAGCCGGCTTCGCTGCTGATTCCCACACGGCGTGAAAAGCTCTTAAACCCCCCGCTGTATTTTTAATGGGGGCAGTGACTAATTTAGCCCTACGCCACCAACCGTCAAATCAAATCTTCTGTTGGTACTTACTGAGGGCTCACCTGGGCTCCGTGGGGTTCGGGATAAATCCGGAGCTGGAGAGGGCCCAGAGACCGTGATCTGTCAGGCTGCACGACAAACCGGTCTCTTCAGTCTCAGCTCTGGCCAAAAGCGGGCCTGGTGTGGACACAGTAAGGCCCAGCCCAGCCCAGCCTGGGGCTCACCACTTTTTGGGGAATACGGATGCCAACCTGAAGGTCGTCCCCCAAAACAGCCACATTTCCGTCAGTCTAAAACTTGGAATTCACTGCCTTTTGCTTCTGGAAGATGAGAATCCTGAATTCTAAAGGCAACTGTCCCATTCTGTCATTGGCAGGAGTCTGATTCACAGGTGTGAAACTGCTTTTGAGAAACTGAATGCCCCAAGTCATGCGCGAATGTTCTATGAGGTAGCAGGAAGGGGAACTCTTGATAGATCACCAGAAACCCCTCAACAGATGAGGCAGAAGATGATGGGTATAATTGCTCCAAACTCCACACCCGTGACTTAGTATTACATTATAATTAAGTGCAATCTGTTTGCCTCTTTCATTTCCGCTCTGCAGAGGGTAATCACCAATTCGCTTGCCCCATGTGAAAAGTTAACAGCAAAGGGTTTTCCCACGCAGGTTCAGAAGCCCTGGCCTCTATTTGGTGAGTCAGCTGACACCAGCCAGATGCCAATGTGAGAAGGTGGTGCATGGGAGCTATTGGTAGGATGGCCACTACTGAGCTTTCTGGGTGGGCCCTGGGGCGCCTGCAGGCCAGTACTAGGATAGGCAAGCCAGGCACCTAGGGTGCAAGATATAAGGAGACTCACTTTTCAGGGCCTGCAGGTACAGGGCTGGCACCCGAGAGGGAGGACCTCCTCACCTTTTCACCATAGGCACCTGGCTCACCTCCCTCAGCACTTCCATATCCCACTCATCTCTGGGGCTGGGCACCAGTGGCTCCTACCTGAGCTGCATGGAGTGGGGTTGCTGCTGTTTGGTTCTTGCTGTTGTTCCAGTTGCCATCAAGTCAACTCTAACTCAGTGCCAACTTGATGTGTAACAGACGGAAGGTGTCCTGACCTGTGCCATCCTCACGATTGTGGGTGTGATTGTTGCAGCTCCTGTGTCCATCCATGTCACTGAGGGTTTCCCTGACTTTCACTGACCCTCTCCTTTACCAAATATGATGTCCTGTTCTAGCCACTGGGCCTTCCTGATGACATGTCCCAAGTAAGCCAGACAGAGACAAGCCATCCTTGACTCTAAGGAGCATTCTGGCTGTACTTCCTCCCAGACTGCCATGTTCATGCTGTGTCTAGCCCCTGCCATACCACTATGTCTCAGCCCCCATTAGAACCCAAGTCCTGGTGAAGTCTGGGTTTTCCATTTGATCACTTGCATCTAGCACAAAGGAAAGTCATCCCGGAGGTGGAGAAGCAAGGAAAAAGCATGGGAATGGGGTGAGCATGAGTCACACCTGCTACGTGGCCTTGAAAAAGCCACATCCTTATCCTTGGGTTTCAGTTTCCCCATTCACAAATGCAGTTTCTCATTTCTAAATGTTCTTTCCACTGTGACCTCTAGGACCACAGCCCAGATTCATCTTGGCTGGATGCGTCAGCTACTTGTTAGTTGCTGTCAAGTTGATTCCAACTCATAGCCACCCCATGTGTGCAGAGTAGAGCTGCTCCACAGGGTTTTCAAGGCTGTGAGCTTTCAGAAGCAGATTGAAGGCCTGTCTTCCTAGGGGCCTGTGGTTGAGTATGAATGGCCAACTTTCCAGCTTGTAGTCCAGCGCACTTAACCGTTTGTACTGCCCAGGGACTCCTGTTAGCTGACTCCCCATCTTCTTTCCCAAGGGAAACAGAGTCTATTGTGTGTAGGCCCCATGGGGACACACACTCAAGAACATATCCCATGCGATGATAGCACCCACACTGCCCCAGGCGGGGGAGGAGAGAACCAGGCAGCACATGCTAATTGCATGAATTCCCTTTATTGAACTGTACTAGTTACTGCAGTCAGATTAAGTCACATTTAAAAGCAGACCATCCAGTTGCACTGAAACCGATTATATTCATTACATAGTTTTAATCACTGTCCGGTGAACTGGCAAATCCAATCAAAGCATTAGTCTTTAATTAAAAAATTAAAAGGAAATATTCAGACAATAGCCAAGCAATCACTTCACGATGCACAATTACCTAGAATCGCAATTAAAAAGTAGTTAACCGAAGGGGGGAAATAAAAACAAGAAAGAAAAAAAAAAAAAAAAGAAAAGAAGCAAAGAAAAAAAAAATCACGCTAATCCTTTTTTTAAAAAAAACTATCAATATAATACATGAAGGAACAAAGGACAATAGCCTCAAAACGCAGGTTTGTCTAACTCTAGAAATGTAGTCTGCGGCAGAAACTCTAAAAGCACACTAGCTGTAGCAGGACAATAAAAAATACTGAGCATGGAATACTTTTAATCTCTGCCATTAATATTCATTTCCAGCTGCTTATAATAGCAGCGCCTCATGGCCAAATCATTAGAGTTTTACATCTGGGTTGCAAATGACACTTTGATTGGATGTAATGTTCAAATGGCCCTCCCCACGGCGTCTCCGGCAAGCCTTCTGCGGAGAGGTGTCCTGTCGAGCGGTCCCTCACTGTGCGTGCTGGCTCATCGTGTGGTTCTGCAAAGACGAAGAAAGGAGACACGCATGAGGGCAGAAGAATGGCGAGCGTGTCCGTCCCCTCCCACTCGGTGCATTTGCGCCCAGGGCTGCAGCAAAGCAGCTTGATGAGGACGAAACAAAATGCAATAAGGAAAAAGTACTCTGGGGACGCAGCTGCCAAGATGCCATGTTGATTTGGGCTTGGGGATCAGTTCCTGTTGCTGCCAACCTGGGCTCTGTATATATTATAAAAAAAAATTTTTTTTTAGACCGTTCTGGTCTTATCATGGGGACTGGCTAGGTGGAGGGAAAGGGGAATGCTGGGAAGGTGGCAGGGAATTAAAACATCCCTGCTCCCCTCTCCATCTCCCTCTGCTCTAATGATCAGGAGGAAATTATCTCTCTGGTCGCCCACAGGCCTCCCCCGTATTTCCCTCTTGTCCTTCTCCCTGGTGGCTGCTCAGAGCCTAGCAGAGGAAGGCAGTAGATGTGCCACGAAGCTCTCAGGCCAAGAAATACTCAAGTGGGCACAGATGTGCTGAGGCAGTGGGCGGCCACAATCCCTGCGGCTGAGGCAGGGGACAGGTCACCAGGCAGGGAAGGCACTGGGAACAGCCTTGGCCCCTCTGCTCTGGGAGCCTGCCCCGTTGGCCACATGATGGTGCTCAGGCCTGAAGATAGGACCATTCTGCAGTTTGGCCAAATCCCGCTTGGGAATCCAGGGCCCAGGTGGGATCCTCTGGCTACACGCTTCCCTCTTGCCATGGCCCACGGCATTTTCTTCCTCATACCAGGCTGGGCTGGACAGCAGTCCGTTTCCACAGGAGCCTGCAGCCTGGGGCTGGGGGTGGGATTTGGCCTCTACCAACTCCAGTGAGTCTTTTTGTTTTTCAGTAGCCAGTATTCCAAATTCAGGCTGATCTCATCAAAGCCTCAGATGGTGCTCAAACTCATGACACCTGAGGAGCGGGGAGTGGGCCCCATCAGGGGAGACCCGCACTGTTTAGGGGCAGCACAGGGCCTCTTATCACCAGAGCAACTTTTTGTTTCTTCATTTGGTTTTATGTGCTTTATGCACTTTTCAAAATTTGATAATTTTATTCTGACTAGAAATATATTCTTTATGAAATAATATTTAAACATTATAAAAATGTACAGTTTACAAATAAAAATCTTCCTTTATCCCACTTTCAAGAAATAACCAGTCCCTAACAGTTCAATGGGGTGCTCTGGTGGCATAGTGCCTAAGGCATATTTGACTGCTAACTAGAAGGCTGGTGGTTCAAACCCCCCACCCACTCCTTGGAAGGAAGATCGGGCAATCTACTTCCATAGTGAAACTGCCTTGGAAACCCAAGGAAGCGTTGCTATGAGTCAGATCTGACTTGACAGGAGTGAGGTTTTTTTTTTAACAGTTCAATGTATGTTACACTGAATTTGTTTTTTCCTTGAAGACATCACTTGTTTTGTGTATGTTTGTTTACTTTTAATACTTCATTTTGTTTTAACTCAGAGAACAGCTTCTTATGAAAACACCCGCCTTTCCAGACCTGGGCACCTGGCTGGCCACACTGACTTCTCTCTGGCGAGGGGTACGGACCATGCAGCTCTGCCAACGACCACCAGAGGTCAGATGTGGTGCTCATGTCGCCTTCCTGGGCTTCAGGTCTGGACTGTGATGCCCAGCGCTTCACTGGGAGGCCGAGGGCCCAAGACAGAGATGGGAGGACTCCTTCCTCCACTCCCGAGAGAGGCTCTCTGCAGCAGTCCCTCCCCACGGCAGGCTGCTGCCTTGGTGGTGATGTCCTGGCCTGTTAGGCCAGCTCCCTGCCAGCAAAAGGCAGCCCTGAAATCCATCTTCACATAGCCGATGCACACAGCCCAATCTGCAGCTCCAACCACTGCTGTCCTCCTTGCCCTGCATTTCCAAGTGCAGGCCACACAGGTGGTGTCTAGCAAGCACGTGTGCTCTGTGCCAATTCAGGTACTATCTCTTTTCATCTTCACAATAGCCTTAAAAAAGCCAAAACCAATCCAACTGCCATCAAGTCAATTCCAACTTAGAGCTACCCTATAGGACAGATAGTGCCTAAGGCACTTGACTGCTAACCAGAAGGCTGGTGGTTCAAATCCACCAGCCACTCCTCGGAAAGAAGGTTGGACATTCCTACTTCTGTAGTGATACTGCCTCAGAAACCCAAGGAGGGGTCGCTATGAGTCGGGGCCGACTCGATGGCAAATAACAACAACATAGGACAGAGTAGAATTGCCCCCTAGGGCTTCCAAGGCTTCCATCTTTATGGAAACAGACTGCTACATCATTCTCCCGTGGAGCAGCTGGTGGGTTCAAACTGCCAACCTTTTGGTTAACAGCCGATTGTTCTAACCAGGACTCCTACAATAGCCTTACTAAACCAAACCAAACACCATCGGGTCAATTCCAACTCATAGCAACTGCCACTGCATTTCCAAGGCTGTAAATCTTTACAGAAGCAGAATGCTTCATCTTTCTTCTGCAGAGCAGCTGGTGGGTTCAAACCACCGACCTTTCGGTTAGCAGCCAAATGCCTTAATCTACACCACCAGAGCTCCTTATAACAGCCTTACAAGGCAGGAAACTGTAACAAAGGGACACTGTGGTTCAGTGGGGCTAAATTTACTAGTCCAAGACCACCAGCTAGGAAGGATGAGGGGTAGAACTCAGGCAACTGGAATCCAGGAAAGCCAGGGGCTTTGGCAGGAAGGCAGGCTTCCCTCCCTGCACCCTGCAGCCCACTGAGCACCCAAGCTGTGTCCCATCCATCTCAGCACCAGAAACAAGCATGAGCTTTGCCAGTGTAACCTGGTGGATTGGTCAGGGTGCCTGGACCAGAAGTACCAGTTAGGTTGTCTGAAGCCACAGATGGGATGCAGGCAGTTTCCATGGGAATCCTCAACCTCCAGCCAAGTCACAAGAGCAGAGACAGCAGACAGTCCTTCCAGGACCAGATCCACTCCCACAGAAACCATCCTCCTTCTAGCTGCTAAGCCTTGGCTGAGTCAGTTCTCATCTCCTCTCTCCCCCCTCTGATCAAGCCACCCTTTAAGACCTCTAGGCCATGGTCACATCCCCATCCTTGCAGCCTCTCAAAGCACCTCCAACCCATCTCCCACATATCTACACACCCCTGCAGTTGCAGCAATGGCAAACCCACCATGGGCAAGACTGGCCTTCTCTCCCGAGCTGCAAGCAGCTTCCTCTCACTTCCCCAACTTCCACCAGCCGGTCAATTAACAGTTGTCATGTGGGCTCATGCCTTCTAGGTGTGGTGAGGTCCTCTTTAACTGTGGAGGGCTGGGAGAAGAGCGTCCCTGGGAGGTGCAAACTGTTAAGCGCCCAACTACTAATCAAAAGGTTGGCAGTTCAGAGCCACCCAGAAACACCTCGGAAGAAAGGCCTGGTGATCTGCTTCCAAAATGTCACAGCCTTGAAACTATGGAGCAGTTCTACTCTGGAACACATGGGGCGTTGTCATGAATCAGAATCAATTTGATGGCAACAAGTTCAGTTTGTTAAGCTAACTCCTGAGGTACAAACTGCTTTAACCAGTTGGAAATTTTAAGTGGCAGCCTACAACTGGGCTTTTGAGTGAAGTACCCATTTATTCACAGAGAGTTAACAAAAGCTCAGAAGTCTCCTTGCTACACAATGTTCTCTGAGTTGACTAAAGCGTCTGCATTAGTTCACTGTCCAGGATGCATACTGACAAACTACTGCAAGATCACAGCCATTGGCAACCCTATGGCCACCACTCTACTCTGCATACGTGGCGTTTCTAAGAGCCAGAAGCAGCTCAGCAGTCGTGGTTTGGTGTTTTGGTTTGAGGAGGAGGACAAGGAATGAAGTTAGGAAGATAGAGACGTTTATAGCTCTTTTTCCTGCTCTCAAATTACAGTTTCTAGTGCCTGGCACAATGAAGACAGTAAGTATTTTTGGGTAAATTCAAGAAGAAATGTATGAGTAGCATGTAGCTTATGGGAAGGAGAGAGAGAGGGCATTCCAAGAGCAGAGCAGAGGCAAAGGCATGGAGGCTGGAATGAATGCAGCCCCTATGGGGAGATCCAGGCACAGAGGCCACATGGAGGGCTGGTGGGAGTTTGGACTCCAGAACGGAGGCCTGGAACACCCATGGACATGGACTTTGTTCCACCAGCAGCAGAAATGCAGGGAGGATATCTGATTTCCACAGACTCCTCAAGGACCAACCCCGCCCCCCCAGCGTGGGGTAAGGGAGGTCTCTAGATGATGATGCAGCCCCTTGTTGGGATGTCAAGGTCAGGGCCAGTTTAAAACACATATTCACAGTGGCTCACACTGGGGCAGCTGGCCGCATAGGTCCTGGACATGGAAACCCACTCCTAGAACCACTGGCTAGGGCAATGAGAGTGAAAAACATGACTGTCTCAGATAAAAACCAGAGTGGGCCTTTGCTCTAAAAAGCAGGTAGTTCTTGGGTTAGATTCAAGAAAGAACTCCCTCAAAGAGAATTCTGAGACAGAGAAAATGCCTTTCCCTTAAATTCTGCATGAACAAAAGCCCAGGATGTCACAGCAGATGGAAACACTGAAACTCAGTGCGAGAGGGACCAGGCGCCCGTCCAGTCAGCAAGGCGTTATTCAATATCTGCTGGGCGCTGGGCTGTGGGTACGGCACAGTGCGTGCCAGGGGAGAGTCCAGCTGGGCCCACCCCTCCAGGTGCCTGCGGCACGCTGGGGACATCTGGACACTCCACCATTTGTGTGGGGTTGATGGGGCAGATGGCGATTCAGGGAGGGTAGGCCAGTGAAGGCCACCCAATAAGGATGAGGGTGGTGGGAGAGAGGGTGCTGAGGGACCCAAGTGCCAGGCGAGGAGGAAGGGTGCGGCCCCCCCATCGCAGGTCTCACCAATCACCCAACACCTGTGCTGAGCGACTTCAGGCGACACCACAATGGGCCCAGTTCAATAACCCTAAAGCAGCCCGAGGCTCCTCCCCATGGCTCAGAGCTCCGGTTGGAGGGGAGGGAGTTTCATCAAACCTTCTTAAAAGAGTTCCTTCCAGCCGGCATGGTTCTCACAAGGGCATTTTGGCTTAATGTCTATTTCTCTGTTTATGCCTGTGCTATATTTAGCCCCTTTGGAGAAGGAAGAAAATCGTTTTTTAAAGACGCTACCGACCTCGCAGATGAACACTTCCCAGCACTATAAAGGCCGGGGATGGGATGGGGGGTGGGGGCGGAAAGGATTGGAAAGTGCCCAGAGGGGAGGGCTGGCAGCCACTCGGGTCTCTCTGCCTGCCAGGGAGACACAGGTGTGGGGCAGGGAAGCAGGTGAAAAAAATAAAACAGGAGCGCCAGAGGGGGTGGGCGCGGCTGCGGCGGCCACCATCCATCCGCTCGAGCCATCAGATCCATCCGCCTGGCGGAGCTTCGCGCTCCCGCGGACGTACGTTCCTGGTGCGCCCGTTTGGAGCGCCACTGCCATCTGCCCAGTGACACAAGTTAGTGATGGGCGGACAGGGTGGCGTCGACCGGCACAGAAATCCATATGCTTTCACTTGTGAAGTCTCTGCCAACGGAGCCCTCTCCCCTGGTAATTCGTGGGCCCACAGCTCAAGAAGGGGGCCCTGTGTCATGCCCTTGACCTCTTGAGAGGTCAAGTCATTTACTTGACGTGGTCAGTCATTCACTCAACAAACCCTCTCCGAATCCCTGCAGGGTGAAAAACAGCGTGCAGGTGCTGAGAATTCCGCAGCAAGTCATCCCCACGCCCACCCTGATCCAGAGGGACAAAGCCAGAGACCCTGGAGCCCGGCTGTAGGGCCATCCCTCCAGGCACTGGCACACACCTGAGTGGGTCAGGTGGAGTGAGTGCTGGCTCTCCCACCGCTGTGGCAACTCAATGCTGCTCCCAACATGACCGTTACACACACACACGCATGCGCGTGCACACGCGCACACTCACCCACATTCACTCACTTATATACACACACATACTTTCTCTCACACACCTGTGTGCTCCTCTGTAGTACGCAACCCGGGATGTCCTCTCCCAGCAGGGACCCTGTTTGGTCTACACCTGACACCCACTCACCATAGTGTCAGGTGGGGGAGGCTAGAGGTACACAAGCATGCTGGCTGCTTGAGGGCACAGCAGCTACTGTCCATGAAAACAAAACAAAACAAACCCAAACTCACTGCCATCAAGTCATTTCTGACTCGCAGGGACCCCTCGTTGGGTTTCTGAGGCAGTTATCTCTATGGAAGTAGATTGCCCAATCTTCCTTTGGAGGAGTGGCTGGTGGATGTGAACCGCCAGCTTTCTGGTGAGCAGAAGCACCAAGAAAATGCTTGGCACACCCGGAGACACAGGGGCAGGGCCTGGAGAAAATCTGGCAGCAAGGCAGGTCTCTCCAGGACCTCATTAACTTCTTCTGCTCCTTGTGCTTCAGTTACTCTGATGACAAGATGCCTGTAAGTCCGTCCTAGCATCTCACTGAGCCCGTAGCAATTGCCCCATCTGTGTAATCTACGACTGTGGGCTGTCACAGGCAGGCAGTGAGCCTTAGTGGTCGGGTGGGCTCAGTCCTCACTTTCCTAAAGTCCTGGCTCTGCCACTTGCTCACTATGTGACCCTGAGCAACTTCCCTGACCTTTGGGGGTGGGGGTGGGTGGGGCGCCCCCTTCCTGAGATGCTGTGAGGACTTATCACTGGTGTCCCCATGACCAGCCTCGGGAGCTCTGTGAGGAGGGACTGTTTGCCCCCTGCTGGCACCCACCTGGCACCCAAGCTGATCTGGCTGTGCAGTATGGGCCTCACAGAGATTTGATGGACTGATCAACTGTGCCTCTCCCATCAGACCGGTGATCCAAGAAATGCATGTCACTCCTCAGAAGGAAGGTTGGGCAATCTACTTCCGTAGTGATACTGCCTTGGAAACCCAAGGAGGGGCGCTATGAGTCGGGTCCGACTCGACGGCACATAACAACAACAACAGGGCTGGCAAGGTCCCGGGATTGCTCTTGGGTGATAGAACCCTTGGATGACCCTGCCCCTATTGTAGCAGGCATCTGGTGAACACCTCACCCTTAGGTCCCCTCCCTATAGCCCACTGTCTAGAACTTCCATACTCAAGAATCACTTTATTTCCCTTCTGCCCAAGGAACAGAGTGAAATAACCAGTGAAGAGGGAAGCCTCGAGGTTGTATGAGGCCCCAGGTTCAATCCCCAGCACCTCCACCAAAAAAAAGAGAGGCGCCTCGAGGATACTCTACAAGGGGGAGGAGGGAGGCACTCATTCACTTGTTCACTCACTCATTCATTCATTTACTGATGCCCACTGAGGGCCTCCATAACAGGCCTCAGGCGGGTACTGGCATACAGAGATAGGGAAGCCCTAGCCCCTCCTTTGAAAAGCACTTAATCCACAGTGAGGGTCAGGGAGCTAGACTCACAGACCCTCACCCTCAAGGGCAGAAGAGAAGGAATTGCTCCTGGGGACCACGCTCAGTCCCTGTGGCACACGAAGGGTGCGTAGATGCTTAGCCCCCAAACATCCGTCCCTCCCTGCTCTCCTGGACTTGCCTACAGAACCTATTGGGCTTCACTGGGCCCCATATATTACCTCCCTCGGGTTCCTGGTTGGGAAACAAGCTGTGGCCAACCCCTTTTCTCCCCACTGCCCCCCCACTAGACCACTCTCTGGTGGGCTCCTCATGAAGTTGGCTTTGCAGAGAGCTTTCTCCAGAGTCAGGGACCAAGTCCAAGAGCCTGCCTTAACCCTGGGGATATTTGGTTTCCAGGTTAAGACTGCTGCAGGTTTAAGTTAATTAGAATGAGGCTCTGTAATTTGTTCATTCAACAAACCCAGAGCCTGGTCCTGTGTGGTCGGTGGAGGATAGATAGATAATGCAGAAGAACCTATGTCCTGGCCTTTTACAAGCTCATGGCCAACAGAGGGGATGGGATTTCACACAAAAGACTCTGCAGGGGGGACTTCTCATTGTTGTTTGTTGTTGTTAGGTGCCGTCAAGTCAGCTCCGACTCATAGCGACCGTATGTACAACAGAACGAAACACTGCCCGGTCCTGTGCCAGCCTCACGATCCTTGCTGTACCTGAGCCCATCGTTGCAGCCACTGTGCCAATCCATCTTGTTGAGAGCCTTCCCCTTTTTAATTGACCCTCCACTTTACCAAGCATGACATCCTTCTCCAGGGAATGGTCCCTTCTGACAATATGCCCAAAGTAGGTGAGATGAAGTCTAGCCAGTCTTACTTCCAAGGAGTATTCCAGCTGCACTTCTCCCAGAACAGACTTGGAGGGGGTGAGATTTCACACAAAAGACTCTGGAGGGGTTACTTCTCATTAGGAAATGCTTAAGGAAGAGGCTGGCCTTCCAGTTACCTGGCGAGGATGCCATGTTAGGATTTGCACTATCAAGTTGGTTCCAACTCATGGCGACCTCCTGCATGTCAGAGTAGAGTGGTGCTCCGTAAGGTTTTTCAATGGCTGATATTTTGGAAGTAGACGGCTACTGTGTGGACTCAACCTCCGGCCTTTCAGATAGCAGCCAAAACCAAAGCAAAATGAAAAAAAAAAAAAAAAAAACCATGGGGGATGACAGTGCAGAGATGGCTATCCAGAGAGCAGGAGCCACCAAGCAATGCCATGGAGATGTGAGTGACTGTGATCAAGACCAGTGCTGACGTGAGTGCACACTGTGGGTTGGGCTGGTTCTCCACGCTCCACCCATGTTAACCCATTTAAGCCTCACAGCAACTTCATGAGCTAAATACTTGCATGATCCCTATTTTACAGATGAGAAAACTGAGGGGCAGAGGAGTTCAGTAGCTTGCCCTACACTGCAGAGCCGGGAAGGGCAGTGCTGGACCCGCACCCTTGCAGTCTATCTGCACAGCCCACTAGGAACCACGCACAGTTCTGCCTACGAAATGTGAAAAGTGCAACATATGTTGGGGGAACAATGAATAATTCAGCTTGGCAGAGGCACAGGGTATGTGCCATGGAGACGAGCCTGGAAAAGAAGGCGGGGGGCTTATTGATGAGGCTCCTGGATGCCAGACGAGGCAGCTTGCCCTTAAATCTGGGCCATGGGGAGTCATCGAAGGTATTTGAGCTACGGAGTTACACGCGAGGCGGAACGGGGAGAAGCTCATACCTCCAGCCGAAAAGGTGGATCAGCAGGGCCCTGGACAGCTCTCCATGCTCCTTTGCTCCCTCCCCTGGCGCCTTTCAAGCCCTCTTCCCGCTCACTTTGCCGTTCCCTTTGGGGAGGGTGCAGACGCAGGGAGCCCCGCTTCCCCTTTCTGCTGTGTATCACCTGGGCAGCCCTGCTCGGCTTGTGAGCACTTATTTTTAGAAGCGTTTGACAATCGTCCAAGGGTCTAAGACGAACAGATGGCCTGTCTTAAAGGCTCGTATGTTCGCTAGTTTGCACTTCTGACAAACGGTAAGCGCACTCAAGAGCACACCATAAACAGCGCTGAATGAATACTCAGAACACAATTTAGCTAATGCGCGTCATTAAAATTAGGGGTGAGTGATAGCCGAGGTTCCCTCTAAATGCCTGCCTGGTGACGCAGCTGCTCCCCTGGGGCGTGGGCTGTGATGTGGCTGTACCCCGCTTTCCCAGCGGCCCCCACTCAGCAGACTGGGCGACTGTCTGGTTTACACAGAGGGCAGAGGTGGGGTTGCCTGTGTGGAAGTGATCTCTCTCCTTGGTGTCAGTGCCTTTGGTGAGGCTGGTGACCCACCTACCTGGGACAAAACTGAAATGTCTGTCCTACAAGTCACAGGGAGCATTCCAGGGAGCACGTGGGGATGTCCATGAGGCTTTCTCATCCCTGCCTCCCTGACAGTGAGACAGACTGTTGTCTGCCACTCCAGAGCAGCAGGAAGTGGGTGGTGTACCTGCTTAGCCAGGGACATCTGTCTTCCATGTGAGTGCCTCAATGCACCTGGAACTCCTGGCCTTGAGGGAGATGCCGACTTCTAAGAGCAATGGCCTCCCCCCGCAGCGGGGGTGGGGTGGGGTGGGTGGGGGTGTTGTGCCATGCACTTGGCTGCTAACAGAAAGGTTAGAGGTTCGAGTCTACACAGAGCCATCTCAGAAGGCTTAGCAATCTACTTCCAAAAATCTACTTTCAGCCATTGAAAACCCTCTGGAGAACAGTTCTACTCTGACACACCAGGTCACCATGAGTTGGAACCAACTTGACAGCAATTGGTTTTTTACTTCTTTATTGCAGAATCCAGAGCTACAGCAGATCCGAGAGCCTACAAGTCACCATGGGGCATGTAAGGAGAAGCTGCATTCAGCCTCCCACCCAGATCGTTGGAGATACCCAAAGAAGCTGACTGAGAACAAGTTTCTCTTGTTCTCACTGCTCCAGATGGGGAGAGCATCTCTCTCAGAACTCCCTCTAGACAGCACCCTACAGCTTCCAGGACACAAAAGACCCAAGCAGGTGGCCTGGCCAACAACTAGTTCCATGAGCAGGAGACATCTCCCTTGGCGTGAAAATGTGGGAGAAACTGTTGTTTTGAAAAAAAGTCCCATAAACTCCCAAGGGGGTAGGTTCTGTACTGCTGTGCTTTGGAAATAAACTCCCCCAGAGGATAGATTATTAGGAGGGAGCCTAAGCCTTCTATTAGGAGCCCAGTCTGTAAACAGGCTCCCACTCAGAGTCACCCAACAAAACAAGGGGACTAATAATACCTGCCCAGAGAGACAGCAGCCTCAGGGAAATTGCAGTCGTAATGCAAATGGGTCCAGTCAATCTGTTTGTGAGCAGAGCATCACAGGCAAGTGCAAGGACTTTGGATACAGCCGCACAAGGGAGAGCTTTATGGCTGTTGTTACAAGCAAAGGAAGAAGAAATATTTCCAAATAAAAGGCATCCAAATTGGCAAAAATGAAGTAAAACTATTTCTGTTTGCAGATGATATAATCCTACGCACAGAAAATCCCGGACACTCAACAAGAAAACTACTGGAACTAATACAGAAGGATTCTGCAAAGTGGCAGGGTACAAGATCAGTCAGATTCCTCTACACTAACAAAGAGAACTCTGAAAAGGCAATCAGGAAAACTATACCATTTGCAACAGCCACCCCAAAGACAAAGTATGTAGGAACAAACCTAACAGAGATAAAAAAGACCAAAAGAGACCTAGATAAATGGAAAAATATACCATGCTCATGGATAGGAAAACTCAACATTGAGAAAATGTCAACACTACCCAAAGCAATCTACAGATATAATGCAATCCTGATAAAGAGTCTATGACCATTCTTTAGAGAGATGGAAAAACCACTCACTAACTTTATATGGAAAGGAAAGACATCCTGGATAAGCAAAGCACTACTAAAGGAAAAGAACAAAGTATAAGGCCTCACACTGTCCAACCTCAAAATCGACTATACAGTCACAGTGGTCAACATAGCCTAGTAATGACACATTGACTAGTGGAACAGAATTGAGAACCCAGAAATAATCCAACCACCTATGGACAACTGATCTTTGATAAAGGGCCAAACCCACATTAGATGAGAAAAAGAGAGTGTCCTTAACAAATGGTGCTGGCAAAACTGGATACCCACTTGCAGAAAATGAAACAGGATCCATGTCTCTCACCCTATACAAAAACTAACTCAAGATAGATAAAAAAACATAAATGTGAAACCTAAACTATAAAGCTCAGCAAAGAGAAAATAGGGTCAAACTTAGGGGCCCTAATACATGGCATAAATATACACTACCATAACTAAAAATATACAATCATCAGAAGACAAACTAGACAACTGGTATACTCTAAAAATTAAGTATTTATGCACATCAAAAGACTTCACAGGGATGAAGTAGGAAGAGAGCTGTTGTTACATTATAGGGACTGCAATCAATGTTATGAAACGAAATGTGCATGAACTGCTGTATGGAAAACGAATTTGCTATGTAAACTTTCACCGAAATCACAGTAATAATAAGAATAAAGAATAAAAATAAACAAACAAGCATGGTTGTGGAGGACATCAAGCTCAATTGGCACAATATAGTACACAAAAATATTGTTCTATATATTACTTTGGTGAGTGACTGGGGTCTACAAGTGGCCATCTAACATGCAAATCTATTGGTTTCTCCTCACCTGGAGCAAAGAAGAATGAAGAAAATCAAAGACACATGGAAACAGTTACTTGAAAGGACTAAAGGACCATGACAGCCCCAGCCTACATGGTCCTGAGATGAGAAGAACTAGATGGTGCCCAGCTACCAGCCACCCCTCGGAAGGAAGACTGGACAATCTACTTCTATAGAGATACTGCCTCGGAAACCCAAGGAGGGGTCGCCATGAGTCACAATTGACTCGATGGCAGTGTTTTTTTTTTTTTTTTAAACCAATGCTAACCACTAGGACAGGGATCAAAATTGGAGATCATGGGTAGAGTGAGAGAAATAAAATGTGGAACAAAATTTAAAAACAACAACAACAAAAAAACCAGGTTCACCAATCAGATAGAGACTGGTGAAACGCCTGAGACTATGGCCCTGACTCCCCCTTCAGGCCTGGAACTGAACTCACTCCAGTGGCTTACCTCTCAGCCAAAAATTAGACAGGCCTACAAGCTGAGCACCTATACCAGGGAGATATACTTCTTAGAAAAATCAACCATAGGAGAACAGAAGGGCAGCATTTGCACAAGGAGAATGGTAAGGAGGCAGGAATGCATAGGCAGGAAGGACACAGGGAAGGGGTAACCACAGGGAGGAAGTGGGAGGAGAGCTGTTCTACTGTGGGGAATGTAAGCAGTGCCACAAAACAAAACGTGTATGAACTGGTGGACATAGAACGAGTCTGCTTTGTAAATTCCACCCAAATCGCAATAAAAAGTTTTTTTTTTTTTTAAAAGCATCTCTTTGGGTAAAAAAAATAACACACATGGAATACCTCTGGAAGAATCAAGCATTCTATCAGTGGGGGTGCCAAAGTCTACTAAATGTTTATTTAATAAAGGAGAACAAAGGAATCCCTAGAGATTCACCTTAGTGGGCAGGAGACTCATACAATGATGTCGAGCCACTGGTCTGGAGAGAGGCCTTAAGATTTAAGGGCCAAGGGTGCTTTCATATTTACATGATGAGGTGCAGGCTGAGTGGCAGGCAATAAGGCCTGGTGGGGACTGTGGCAATCTACAGAACACATACCAGGTCAAAAGGGCAGCTCTGTTCAGCTCCAGGAAGTCACTGCCACATGGAAGCACAGGTCAGTGTTGCCAGAAGTCTGGTTTTAGTAAACCAGAAAACCAAACTCACTGCCATCAAGTCGATTCTGACTCACAGTGACCCCCTTTGGTTTTCAAGGTTGCAAATCTTTATGGAAGCAGGCCACCTCATCTTTCTTCTACAGAACAGCTGGTGGGTTCGAACCATTGACCTTTTGGTTAACAGCCCAATGCCTTAACCACCAGAATTTCTTACCTGGTTTTAGTAAGGAAAGCTGGACATCTAGATTTTTACATAAAATTTCTCAGTGTTTGAAAGTACTGTACAGACTGACATAGTCTGCTCTTCACTAAACTGTAGGTTCTCAGAGGCCAGGACCTCGTCTGTGGGTTTTCTGCTGTACCTAATGTTGACTCACAGCCTGGCACTGGGTAAATTCTGAGCAAATATTTCTGAAGTGGCATTCTGCATTGTGGCAAAGCAAGCCTCCACAACAGAGTGGGAAGATGAGGGAAGAAAAGTGGTTGCCCCTCTCCCACACCACTCCCTGCCCTGCCCTGTGCAGGGTAGGTGATATTTTTTTCTTAAAATCAAGAGGGATCCTAGAATGTAAGCAGGGCAGGCAGGTGGCAGAAAGGTCACCTTCTGCACCAAGAACTGAAGCATTCAGGGCTGTTCTTAGGCCACTGCCCTCCTGTCTCTGGTTCTGGGGCTGGTAGGTGTGCGGACTGTAGCAACAAGATGCTGCCTGTGTTGGTCTCGGGTGGATGGAAGGGAGCTACAGTATCCAGGGATGGACATGTGACCCGCCCATCAGCTACCAACACTGGCTACAAGACCTTCTTGGTCTCTGTGTTTCCTTGTTTCCTCTGGTGCTGCCAGTTTGCCAGTTTGGAATTTATGCTTGAAAGGTTGGTGGTTCAAGTTCACCCAAAGGTGCCTTGGAAGAAAGGCCTGGCAATCTGCTTCTAAAAATTCAGTCATTGAAATCCCAGTTCCATTCTGATACACATAGGATCACCAGGAGTCAGAATCAACTTGACGGCAACTGGTCCTGGTGTAGATTCATAGGCAGTCAGAGTGAGGCATACCTGCAGATGTTAAATGTTTGCCATGTCCACCCGACCAAAAAAAAAAAAAAAAAAAGTAACGTGGGGTGGTTAGGGTGGGAGATGTTCTCCCGTGATTTTTCTGGTATTTTCTAGGCTTTTACAACTTTAAGTATTTGTTGATTATAATTAGATGAGCAAACCAAGCTCCACATACAGTCACCATAGTTCACAAAGCAAAAATCAGGACAAACAGCCATTAGCTGGGATGGAATATTTGAAATCAAGGCTGCACTGGGAAATCTAGGTCACATGATCACTAATTCTACAGAGTACATATGTTCAGTTCCCTATACTAACTGTGCTTTCAGATTTTACAAGTGATATTTTAAAATGTTGACCATATCCATATCTGCTTTCCTCCATATTTATCCTAAAAGGAAAACTTTCCCAGCCCCTCAAAACTCCTGGAAAATTAACCGCTGCAGATGGAGAGCTATTCCCTTGAAATTCCGAGGGTGGCCCCCTCAACAAACGAAGCATGTTTGTCGAGGGGGCCACCCTCAAAATGGCCCACCCCCTCACTGACAGACCTCCTCCTGGCCCTCCGCGGGGCCAGAAGTTCTGAGGCTGGACCTCATTGCTGTGATGAATTGAGTGCATGCACCAGTGAGCAGAGCTGAAGCTGAGACCGGCTGTATTTAATGACATCTACAGTTCTGGTGAAAACGCTTAGGTGCACACCCTTGCCTGGCCAGAGGAGGAGTACAGCTTGGCACAAAGCGAAGGGTAAAGCCTGACCCTCTCCGTCCAGGAAGGCAGAGCTCCGCAGCTGCCCACTCTTCCGAAGTTGATCCCACAAACGGGTGGAAGGACGCTGCGGCCCAGCCTGAAATGGTTCGTCTGCCCCAGTGTACACTCAGCTTCCAACCAGCTGGGCTGATCTTCACACCCCACACACCTGTCCCACAACGTCCAAGCAGAGCTGCCCTACGCCTTCCCTTCCAACCTAAGACAGGACTCCCGGGTTTCCATGAGGAAAGTCAAGATCATTTACATACTGTCTCTTCTGTCCCACTTAATTCACAAGACGTGCGTGTGTGTGCATGTGTGCGGTTTTACAGTAGGGCAGGGATGAGTAGCCATTAAATGTGGAATTCCAAGTATAGGAGGAAGGGGTCACTGGCACTGATCTAGCACTCAATACTGATGGATGAGTAGGTGGATGGATGGAGGGATAGTTGGTGGATGAGTAGATGGGTGGAGGGTTAGAGGTATGAAAGAATGGATGGATGGATGGATAGATGTATAGATGATGAGTGAATAGAAAATGGGTGGAGGGATGGTGGGGAAAATGAATATGTGAATAAGTCAGTGGATAAGTGGGAGGATGAACTGGAGACTCTGGAGTTCAAATCTTTCCTTAGTACTTACAATCTGTGTAACCCTAGGCAAGTCAGTCACTTCTCCAACTATCCATTTATTCACCTGAAATGTGGGACGAATAATATTATCTCATAATCTTGTCATAAGCTTCAATTTAGATAACATATGTAAAGGAATTTTTAAAATGTAAAATGCCATGTTGTTTTTGTTGTTAGATACAGCTGAGCTGTGCTAGTGCCAACTCACAGTGACCCCATGTATGACAGAATGAAACCGCCCAGTCCTGTGACATCCTCATAATCGTTGCTGTGTTTGAGCCTCTTGTGGCAGCCATTGTGTCAATGTATCTTGTTGAAAGTCTTCCTCTTTTTTGCTGACCCTCTACTTTACTAAGCATGATATTCTCTTCCAGAGACTGGTCCCTCCCAATAACATGTCCAAAGTACATGATAGGAAGTCTTGCCAACCTTGTTCCTAAGGAATTCCAAGATCGAGTTTGGTCTTCTGACAGTTCATGGTAGATTGAATATTCTTCGTCAACACTGTTAATTCAAATGCATCAATTCTTCTTTGGTCTTCCTTATTCATTGTTCAGGAGCTCTGGTAGTGTAGAGAAGTTCTGGTGGCATAGTGCCTAAAGCACTTGGCTGCTAACCAGAAGGCTGGTGGTTCAAACCCACCAGCCACTCCTCAGAAGGAAGGTTGGGCAATCTACTTCCGTAGTGATACCACCTTGGAAACCCAAGGAGGGGTTGCTATGAGTTGGGTCCGACAACAAAAACATTCATTATCCACATGCATATGAGGTGACTGAAAATACCATGGCTTGGGCCAGGGGCACCTTAGTCTTCAAGGTGATCATCTTCACTCTTTAACACTATAAGAGGTCTTTTGTAGCAGATTTGACCAATGTAATATGTTATTTGATTTCTTGCCTACTATTTTCCATGGGAGTCAATTGTGGATCTTTAGTAAATGAAATCTTTGACAACTTCAAACCATTTACCATGATGTTGCTTTTTGGCCCAGTTGTGAGGATTTTTGTTTTCTTTATGTTGTGGTGTAATCCATACTGAAGGCTGTAGGCTTTGATCTTTACCATATCAGTAAGTGCTTCAAGTCCTCTTCACTTTCACCAAGCAAGGTTGTGTCATATGCATATTGCAAGTTGTTAACGAGTCTTCCTCATGACTCTTGAATCATGGATCCTGATGCTATGCTCTTCTTCATACAGTCCAACTTCTCAGATAATATGCTCAGCGTACAAATGGGAAAAATATAGTGAAAGGACACAACCCTGATGTACACCCTTCCTGATTTTACACTATGCAGTATCCTCTTGTTCTGTTCCATAAACCACCTCATGTTCTATGTACAAGTTCTGCATGAACACAATTAAGTGTTCTGAATTCCCATTCTTTTCAGTGCTATCCATCATTTCTTAGGATTTACACATAGTAAATAAAACAGAGGTAAACTTCTTTCTGACACACTCTGCTTTCAGCCCGGACCTATTTGACACCAGCAGTGATAGTCCTCACTCCACATCCTTTCTGAATGCAGCCTGAATTTCTGGCAGTTCCTTGTGCACGTACTACTGAAAGTGTTTTTTAATTACCTTTAGCAAAATTTTACTTGTGTGTGATATTAATGTTATTGCTTGATAATTTCCATATTCTGCTGGATTACTTTTCTTTGGAAAGGGCATAAATATGTATCTCTTCCAGTCAGTTGGCCAGGTAGCTATCTTCCCTTGGCAATGAGTGAGGGCTTCCAGCATTGCATTTGTTTGTTTAAATATCTCAGCTGGTGTTCTGTCTGTTTCTGGAGCCTTGCTTTTTTTCATCAATGCCTTCATCAGGGCCGGGAGCCTTGTTTTTTTCATCAATAAACCACTGGTTTTCTATCATATGCTACCTCCTGAAAAGGTTAAATGCCAACTAATTCTTTTTGGTACAGTGACTGTGTATTCCTTCCATCTTTTCTTGATGCGTCCTGTGTCATTCAATATTTTTCCCATGGAAATTTGATATTGCAACTCAAGATCTGAATTTTCTCTTCTGTTCTTTCAGCCTGAGAAATGCTGAGCATGTTCTTCCCCTTTGATGTTCCAACCCCAGGTCTTGGCACATTTCATTATAATACTTTACTGTGTCCTCTTGACCTGCCCTTTGAAATCTTCTGTTCGGCTCTTTCACTTCATTTCTTCCATTTGCTTTAGCTACTCTACATTCTAGAGCAAGTTTTGGAGACTCTTCTGATGTCCATTTTGGCCTTTTCTTTCTTGCCAATCTTTTAAATGACATTCTGCTTTCTTCATGCATGATGCCCCTGATGTCATCCCACAGCTCGTCTGGTCTGTGCTCACTGGTGATCAATGCATCAATCTATTCTTGAGATGCCTTCTAAATTCAGGTGGGACTGATAATATTGAACTTCTCCATTGCCTCTTTCCACAAATGTCATCTACTAGATTCCTGTGTGTTTTATCTGGCAAGGTCCATGTGTATAGTTGCCATTTATGTTATTGAAAAAAAGTGTTTGCAATGAGTAAGTCATTGGTCTTACAAAATTCTATCATGTAATCTGGGGCATTGTTTCTATCGCCAAGGCCATATTTTCCAACTACTGATTATTCTTCTCTGTTTCCAACATTCTGCATTTTCATCACCAGTAATTATCAATGCATCTTGATTGCATGTATGATCAATTTCAGACTGCAGAAGTTGGTAAAATCTTCACTTTTCTCATCTTTGGCATTAGTGGTTGATGTGTAACTGGTCTTCCTTGTAGGTGTATGGATATTTTCCTATCACTGAGGGTGCTGCACTTCAGGACAGATCTTGAAATGTTCTTTTGGACAATGAATACTACACCATTCATCTTCAATAGTTCATTTCCAGCATAGAAGACCCTATGACTGTCTGATTCAAAATGGCCAACACCAGTCCATTTCACCTCACTAATGTCTAGGATATTAATCTTTATGTGTTCTATTTCATTTTTGATAACTTCCAATTTTCCTATATTCCTACTTCATACATTTTAAGTTCTGATTATTAATGGATGTCTGCAGCTGCTTTTTCTTCTCATTTTGAGTCATGCCACATCTGCAAAGGAATATTCTGAAAGTTTTACTTTCAGACGTCATTAAGGTCGACTCCACTTTGAGGCGGTGGCTCTTCTCCTGCATTCTGAGTGCCTTCCAACCTGAGGTGCTCACCCTCCAGCACTGTGTCAGACCACGGTCTGCTGCCACTCATGAAGTTCTCACAGCCAATTATTTTAGAAGTAGGTTTCCAGGTCCTTCTAGTTTGTCTTAGTCTGGAAACTCCACTGAAATCGATTCACCATGGGTGACCCTGCTGGTACCTGAAATACCAATGGCATAGTTTACAGCATCACAGCAACCCCAAGCCACCAAAATATGACAAACCGACAGATGAGGTGTCACACAGATGTTTAATAGTGCCATAATTGCTACCAACCACACAGCTTTGCCATCACTATCAACTAAAAAATAAATAAATAAAAGATAACCTCTAAATTTCTGATGCAGCATTTTCAAGAGCAAAGATGGAGGAGACAAGACAGTGTCACAGGTCAGGGATGCGGCCATCTGGTCCAGGTGCATGGGTTTGATGTCAGCTGGGGCACTCTAACAGGTGCGGTACACTCTCATTCCCACCATGGGCCCCACTTCTCCCTGCCAGGCTCCTACCATAACACCCAGCTCCTAGCCTCAGTTTCCAGTTCTGATAAATGGGGAGCGTAAAGAGCACTTCTAGTGGTCCATGCCGTCTAGGCACCAATGAGAGAATATTTGCAAACTGTGAAGTGCAGTGACAAGGGCCACAATCTCAAAGTCCAGGAAGGCAATAAACCAGGTGAGCCAGGCCAGTTAGGGGCCATGTTGGAACAGGGAGCCTATCCCATCCTCCCATCTAAAGGGGGCAGCAGACTGCTGCCAAATCAAGAAACACAGTCTTTCAGTGTGGTGGTAAAAAGACAGACTCTAGGGTCGGTGGCCTGAGTCCAGCACAAACCTGCTGTGTGGCCTCAGGGAGTTAGTTAATCTCTGTGCCTCAGTTTCCTTATCTTCCTAATACAGGTGTTACGAAGATTGAACGTCTTAATGTTTATAAAGGGTTTAGAACAATGCCTGATACGTACTAAGTACTAGTAAATGTTAGCAATTATAATGATGGGAAGTTACCCTATTTTGAAACATAAGCAACCATTAAAAGGTGCTAGATCCCTGGACCATGAATTCTGAGTTTTCAGCCTTCACTCTCTATGAATCTTTAAGGCTATTACATTTGGAGGGTATTTTCTCCATCATTCTGGAACACCTAAAGGTGAGGGAAGGGGCTAGCATGCTCCATTACCCAACAGGGAACCCCACTCCTTGTCTCAGATAGCTTCAGAATCTAGCTTCCTCCTCACCTTCCACCATACTTCCTACAAATGCTGTATTTTATCTAATCTAGGACCCGAAAGATCCTAAAATGCTCCAGTATTTTATGTATCACGAGAAATGAAAAACACAGCCAATTAAACTATAATACACAAGCAATGCATTCCAACCTAAGAGCTATTCTGAGAAAGGCTGCACCTGCGGGGATGGATCAGGGAAATACAGCACCAGCTACTCCGTATCCGTTGTCCTTAGCTGCCGGCAAGCTGGCTCTTACTCACAGTGGAGGAAACAGTCACCCTGCCCTGTGCCACCCTCATGACCGCTGTATGTCTGAGTCCACTGTTGTGGTCATTGTGTCAATCCATCTCACATGGTTTCCCTTGTTATCGCTGACCCTCCACTTTACCCAACATGATATCCTTCCAGCAACTGGTCTTTCCAAATGACTCGTCCAAAGTAAGTGAGCCAGAGTCCTGCCATTCTTGCTTCTAAGGAGTATTCTGGTTGTCTTTCCTCTAAGACTGAGTTATTTGTTCTGTCAGCAGCCCCACAGATATTTTAAACTCCTACTATGTGCCATAAACTGGGCTACCTGCCTGTCACATATTATCTTTACTTCCTTCAACTGACCCATTTGAATCAGGAAGAAACAGAGGTTCACAAAAGCAAAGCAGCTTGTTAAGTCATCCAGCTGGTAAGAAGTGGATCCAGACAGCCCGATCCTAAGGCCACTCCCTCCGCCCCTCTGCCTGCACTGCACTGCACACCCTCCTCTGCATCCTCGTGCCACAAAGAGGAGACACCAAACTGAAATTATCAGCTGTCCCTGCCCATATCACAATGAATTCATTGCAGCCCTGGACAAGCCCCAGCCAGTCCGTGCTTAATTTTGTCTAAACTTCGGAAGCAGAGTGAGCGGGACACATTCATTATTGACACAGCAAAATTAATTTTCTGCCATCTCCTCCCTCTTTCCTCTCCATGCTCAGCCCCCTCCCCTTTGCCTCTCTTGTGAGTGCTGACGCGCGGCTGCTGACTGGCGCCCCGAAATGCCAACATGCATTTCCCATCATTAATTTATTTCTAAATGTCATTAGTAATTGTTCCTGCTCGACCAAAGAGTGCAATCTAGTCTTCTGCCATGAGCACCCAGTTCTCATTTCTCAGCTGGTGGGGGCCAGACACCCTGGCCACGTCAAAGCCCAGCATCCTGGCTGCTAAGCACCCAACCCCACTCCCAAGAAGTTGGGAAGAAAGACTGCTGTATATCAAGAGAGACATCAGGCTTTTTTTTTTTTTTTTTTTTAAACAAACAAACAAACAAGCAAATAAACAAGAATGAGGTGCAAGGACAGAAAAAAGCCTACCCGCCGTATCAGGGCAGTGTTAAATTCTCAGGCTCTAGAGCCAGACTGCCTGGGTTCAAATCCCATCTCTACCACTGCCTGGCTGTGTGACTTAGGCGTGCGTGTGCCTGAGTCTCCCCCTCTGGAAAATAGGAATAATGATTGCATCAGCATCACAGGATTATTCTGTAGCTAAAATAGGACCATCAATGGAAAGGGCTTATATAGTGCCTGGTGGTTGTTGTTGCTACTATTATTTTCTACTGCCTCTCTGACCCTTAGCACCAGGTTGCAGGCTCAGTACCACCCCTTACTGTGTAACATTAAGCAAGTGGCTTGACTTCTCTGAGCCTGTTTCTCCCATCTGTGAAATTCGTCGCTAAGTCTACCCCCAATGACATCATCCCCCCATATCCTTTCACTAGGCCCTCCTGGGGGGCTAGGCACTGTGCTCAATGTCTCGCTAACATTATGTTGTATTCTCACTCCAAGAAATGCATGGTTGGCCCACTGTCTGGATGAGGACCATGAATCTCAAAGAAGGGAGGTCATGTGCCCAAGGTCACACCGACAGCAAGCAGGAGCTCTGAGGTTCACATGCTCTGGCAATGCCACCCCACATCTTTGCTGGGCACTGGGTACCTCTTTGCCACCAAGGGGTAGAGTTCAGGTCAAACAATGTAGGGGTCAGGCTCTGCACCTCTGTGAACACTGATCCAACAAAGTACCTGTGATTATTGGGATTGTCATTGTTACTAAGAAACTGAAGGCATTTGGTCCCGGCTGGGACGGCGCTGGCGAGGGGCTGGGCTTGAGGCACACACAGTGGCTACGGCTCGAGGCTCCTGGCAGCTCCTGCAGCTCCCCCGTGCCCATCTGTCGTGATGGCATGGTGCCCTTCTAAAGTTGGTTGGTCCCCCGCCCTAGGGCATGAATAACAGGCTCCAGTGGGCAGACAGGCAGCCTGAGGCCAATTCCAAGTGCCATCTCTTCCTAAAGCTGGGCCTTGGGGGAAGGCCCCTGGCACTCAGCCCCCACCTGGGCCTCCACATACTTCATTGCACAGGCAGGCAGACCCCTGGGGCTTGGGGAAGTCGAACACAGCCAGGCACAGCCTTCTGCCCTGATGCCACCCCCTTTCTGGATGCATGTCCTCTTCTTCTCCTAACTGCAGGGACCATGGACGGGAGCCTCTGCTCAGCCAAGGCTGCCCGGAGCACTGCCAGTCATATGCCAGGAGCTGTGTGAGTCACTGCTGGAACTCCCCCCCTCTGTGGAGGAAGGTCTGCCCGCCTCCCCACAGCACCCAGAAGCTTACCCTTGTACTTCAAAGGGCTTTGAGAGTCATCCCCCTGACCCACTGCCTCTGGTCAGGGGCTAAGACTGCAGAGGCTAGTACCAGACAGCCTGGGTCCATAGCTCTCTGTCTCCAGCAGCTGTGTGAATATGGGAGTTGCTTTCTCTGTCGGAGCCTCAGTTTACCTAAGAAGTCATACTCACGGAATCCTTGTGAGGTCTGGGTGAGATCATGCCTGTGTCAGGCTCCCAGGGCACTCAGTAAACGCTGTCTAGTTGTTTCCACTGTGGGACGAGGAGCTCAGACCTGTGTGCTGGGCCTCATCAGGGCAAGGAGCAGAGGCAACCCCAGCTCCCAGTCTTCTCCAAACAAAGATGCCAAACCGCCACATGCCAGCCCTCAGGACCCTCTGCTGCCACTCCAAATGGTGGCACCAGTAACAACAACAACACACTTTACTGTGAGCCAGAAAAGCCTTGTCCCTCTCAAGACAAGTAAATAAACTGAGGCTCGGAGAGACAGAGGGACCGTAATAGCACATAAACTGTGAGCCAGGAGGTGTGTAACAGGATATCAGGTTATGTTATCTCACAAATATATAATAAACATTATGTCTGTGGTTATTAGCTTACTATTCACTTCCCCACACCATGTGAGGGACTTGGCCAAAGTGTCTGTGTGTCCCCAGCACCGGCACACATTGGGCTCAGTGGACACTTGTGGTCTAGCCTGAAAACATCCACACACCACTGAATAAATGAATACATCAATGGAGGCATGAACTACAGGCCATGGCCTTCAGAGCATGGTCACGATGGCCGTGCCTCTCAGCAAAGCCTGGTGTGGAGGGCTTTTGAGGCACCACCATCTCAGTCCCCCAACCTTCCCCAAGGAAGGGACTGGTGCTATTCCCAGTCTGCTGAGGCCCAGAGAAGGTCAGTTACTTACGTAAGGGGTCACAGGACCATGCAGTAGTGGCGCTGGGACTTGGAGGCAGGCCACAAAGTGTGGCCACATCACTGCCATGTGATTTTGCCACACTTAATCAAATCCAGGCCTGTGGTAGGCCCTGATTTCCTGCCCTTGTGGGGAAGGCAGGAAACAAAGTGATCAGTCCCTGACATGTTCCCTCCTAGTCCTCAGGAATCCTTACCATAAATGCTTCTGAGGGCTTAACGCACATGAACTCTTCACTGTCATAGTAACCCATGGCAGTAGGTCCTACTCCATTTTACAGATGAGAAACCTGAGGCCAGAAAGGTACAAATGTTTATAAAGGGAGAGGGGCAACCTGGGGAGGACAGTTGTCAGTCAAGCCCCCAGCCCTCCTCAGGCTCCCAGCCTCACGGGGGGGGCTGAGACCACGACAAGCAATAGTTGTCACTTCCCAGAGTCCCTGCCCCTAACTCCAGGCACCTGCTGCCCCCCACCTCCAGGCCCAGCCATGCAGGCTCTGTTCTCCCTGCCGCAGTTGGGGGTGAGGAGAATGGGCTGCCTTCAAAGCAGGAAGGAGGAAGACACTGCTGCTCAGAGAAAGCTCAGCCAAAGAGTCAAATGCTAAGTATGTGCCTAAAGCACTTTTAATTTTTAATTATTATTCGTTATAATTATCTGGCTGGGTCTGACAGCAGCAGTGCAAAGAGACAGGGAAAGTGGGTGCCAGTTACCTGTTCTTATCAGGACCAGGAATGCTAGACATGGGCTTCCAGAATCTGCAGACTCCTCCCCCTTTCCCTGTTTGCTTTCTCTTACTTATTTGTCCTACTTTGTAAGGGCTCAAAAAAAAGAAGACGACGACGGTAGTGAGTAAATGAATGAATGAATGAATGAAAGATCACATGGGAAAAACAAAACAATACAACTCACATCTGAGTGGGAAGTCAGGTGTAGAAAAGGCTATTTACAACCCATATTGGCAAAGGGGATCCAAGGGTTAAACCAAAGAGCTGAGCAAGCCAAAGGAGGGAGAATAAGAGAGGGCTTCTGCCTAAGGCATTAGACTGCTAACCAGAAGGCTGGCTGTTCAAACCCACCAGCCACTCCTTGGAAGGAAGGTTGGGCAATCTACTTCCGTAGTGATACTGCCTCAGATGCCCAAGGAGGGGTCGCTATGAGATGGATCTGACTCAATGGCAGTGTGTGTTTCTCAGAGAAGGGGCCATGTGAGCTGGACCCTGAAGGATGAGAAGCAGGGAAGGGCGTCTGAGCTGAAGGACCAGCACGTGTGACCATGTCCAGAAAGCATCCAGCTCACTCAGTAGGTGACACAAGAACAGCACAGAAGAACGAAGCAAGAAGGCAGCTGCTTGCCCCTTGCTCACCCTGCAGCCACACTGCCCTTTCCTCTTCCTTAAACACCTTGTTCTCAGAGTCTTTGCACTGGCTGTTCCTTTTCCTGGAAGATCTCCCAACCCTTCTCTGCACCAACTCCTTTCAACCTTCAAGACTGGGCTGAAATGCCACTTCCTCAGAGAAGCCTTCCCTGACCACCAATCGATTTTCCATCCCTACAGTGGGGGTTCAGTGGAAGCCTTTCATGTCAGGAATCCGAGTCTTCACTTTGCAACCAATGCACCTCATGCGTGGCCACCATCCATCTTGTGTGTTGCTGTGATGATAAAAAGGTTTCAGCAGACGTTCCAGACTAAGGCTAGGAAGAAAGGCCTGGTAACTTCTGAAAATCAACCAGCGAAAACCCTCCGGATCATAATGGTCTGATCCACAACCTGCCATGGGGTGACACAGGAATGAGCTGTGTTTTGTCCCACTGCACCTGGGGTCATCATAAGCCAGGCCTGGCTACACCTACACGGCAGGTAACAACAATATTCTCCCATCCCTGCCCTTCCAGGCCCCTTTCCCCCCTACACACACCATATCCTGTCACAACACAGTGTTTTCCCATCTTCAGAACTTCACACTCGGAGATCACCTAGTTGGTGTATTTACTGACTTATCGTCAGGGTCTCCATAGGAGATAAGCTCTGTGAGAACAGAGGCCTACTCTGCCTGTTCACAGTGTGTCCCCCGGCTCCACCACGGGGCCTGGCACAGAGCAGGTGCTCAGAAAAGGTGTGTTAAATGAATCATGGAATGTGAGGAGGGGCAACCCCAATACCTGCCGGCCTGGGGAGGTAGGGTCCTGACCTTAGGCTCACAGAGGTCTCCCCTGGCTGGGTCCCAGGATCCAGCCAGGCAGGGCCCTGCTCACCCCACTGGAAGGGCTCCGGGTTGCTTGTTAGAGTACCTAGCTCTGCTTTTAATCAATTGTGGTCATTTAGCTGGAAGCGGTGTGATTAGGCACACACAAGCAAACAGCATGAGCTAATCCTTTAAATGTGCCCGCTCAACGCTGGGTTAGCCACATCGCCACTGCGGGCCCGGCTCAGAGAAATGCTTCCTGCAGCCGCTGGCTTTGTAATGAGGGAGCGCAGATTCCAGGAGTGGAACAGACCCACTGCTCCTCCCAGCCGCAGCTCCTCCTCGGGCTGATCTGACCCCTCAAGGAGCTTGGTGTGCTGAGGCAGATGCCCCCACCAACTCCTGGGTACCACAGGTTCTAGCAGTAAAGAGACCTTTCACTGGCTCAAGCCTCCACCCCTGTGACAGCACTAAGCAGGTGTCCGGCTGCCAGAAAGGGGACAAAGGAGGGGGCACCAGAACACTGCAGGTCTTGTCAAGTCACTGCCTCCATGACAGAAACTGATCCTTCGGCTTCCCAAGCCTCGTCTGAGCCCAACCCACCCCCTCGCTCACTCCAAGCAGGCAGATGTGCAGTGAGCGCTCCTGGCTCAGTCAGACCTGCACACGGGCCTGTCTCCTGGCAGAACGCGCCCCAGGGCTTTTCCACCAGGGCTCACCCCAAAGCAGATTTTTTTGTATCCCCTGTTACTGCGACTTGTGCTACCTGCTTGGCCCAACTACGAAAATAGTTTCTGAATCCCCTGACAACGGAGGCTTTTTATAGTTCTGCACTGCAGGCCTCATTTAAATCTATTAGCTCATATAAATGGCAATTTATTTAAACTTTGGAGGGTTTCTATTTGCCTTGGTGGTGAAGAGAATTTGGCTTAACCTCTGGCTCGGCCACTTGCTAGTGACCCTGGGCAAATCACATAACGTCTTGAAGCCCCAGTCCTCCTATCTGTAAGTGGGAACAAGAGTGCCTACTTCCTAGGGTTGTACGGAGACAATCCGTGCAATCCGGGCAGAGCCTGGCCAGCAGCAGGACACGGGGTGGGGGCTCATGACTGTCTTATCCAATTTCCACCCAACTTCCCCTGGGCTTCCTGGATGTGCAGGGGAGGGGAGGGTAAACTCTTGGAGGTGGGTGGGGGACTTGTCCACTGTGTCAGAGCCCAGCCTCGTGGCCAGTACTCAGCATGTTCCCTGCATCCATGGACATCAGACTTTGGTGATGCTGAAGAATAAGATGCAGCAAGGTTCCTGAGGAAGGAGAGAGAGGTGCCACCCGTGCCCAGTGTGTGTGGACACAGAGGTACCCACGGGGCTACAGAGACAGCTGGGCTGGCCGGGCAGAGCCTGCCCCTGCCCCAGTTGGCTCACTCCTGGCAAGGGGCCGACAGAACCCCAGGCCTTCATCTGCTGAGGCCTCAGGCTGGAAACACAAGGCTGAAAGCCCTGACATTTGTAGGATCTGCAGTTTACAATATTCTCCCGTACTCCCAATCAAATCTGCATACCACCCTCCACGGAGCAGGTGCACAGCTGAGTGAAACAGGTCCGTAGAGAAGGCCCCAGGCCAGAGGCACTCAGTGGCAGTGGAAGAGGGAGACTGGAAGTCCTGGTTTTCTGGACCCACACTCCTTGCCCTTTCTACCTGGCTTCACTGCTCTGAACCCTCCCCAGTGGGAGCCTCCTGTGCCCATGGCCTTGAGCTTGGCTGGGTGCTACAGAGGGAAGGACTTGGAGTCACTTTGTTCAAACTCAAGACAGAAATTGTAAAATCATGGTAAACCCAAACCAGAGGGAACTCTAAAAGTCATCTCTTCCAATATCTATCTGATCCTCAAATTGCTTAAATAGTGACCATTGACAATAAGAAGACCAAAACCAAACTCACTGCCATTGAGTTGATCCTAACTCATAGGAACTAAGGCTATAAATCTTTACGGAAGTAGATTGCCCCAGCTTCCTTCCAAGGAGCAGCTGGTGGATTTGAACCACTGACCTTCTGGTTAGCAGCCAAATGCCTTATCCACTACACCACCAGAACTCCTTTGACAATAATGTTGTTGTTGTTATGGCCGTTGAGTCAGACTCGACTCAGAGCGACCCCTCCTTGGGCTGCTGAGGTAGTATCACTACGGAAGTAGATTGCCCAACCTTCCTTCCAAGGAGGGGCTGGTGGGTTTGAACTGCCAGCCTTCTGGTTAGCAGTCAAGTGCCTCATGAACTATGTTACCAGAGCTCATTTTGATAATAATAGCAGGTAGCATTTATCCAGCCCTCCCTTGTGCCAGGAGCCGTGCTAAGGGCTTTACCCAACACAACTCTGAGATAGGAACCATTAATACTCTTATTTTACAGATAAAGAAACTGAGGCTCACAGCTGGTAACTGATGGAGCCAGGACCCAGATACAGAGCTGCCTGTGCTCTACCGCCCACTCCTCTGTAGCATTTGAGACAAGTGCTGGTTGCACAACTCTACCGACGAGAGCCTCCACCATCAGGGCAGCTCTTTCCATTTCTAGATGGTTTTCTCATGTAGGAGACAATCACAGTGTATCCCCAGCCTGGGCTCATCTTCCTGGAGCAGCACCTTCTACCTGCTGGTTTGTACTGAGTGACCCCCCTTCCTGGCCATAGCTCACTGCAGCAGGGGTGGACAGCCAACCCATGTTCAACCAATCAGCTTCCCTGTTCCAGAAATCTAGACTTTGTTGCAGGTGTAGCTGGAGGCGTGGCTGCTATCGGCAATTTCTACCTCTGGGTTAACTGGATGTTCCTTCTGGCTACCAATCCCCAAATTAAATCCCTTCTGTTGAAATACCCAGACTGTTTGTCTCAGCAAAACTGATGGGAGCTATGGCAGGGCTCACCACTTTCCATCATATTTAGAACAGTCCAGAAACTCAGGTTGCAGAGAAAGAACAATATAAGACAAAGCATAAAGGGGCAGAAGGAAGGGACCAGGTAGTCTTAGACAAAATAGGAGTGCCACTGAGGTTTAAGTGACACTTGATTCCTGGGAACAGGGTCTCTGAAAATCCCATGCCGCTTCCTGCTTTTGGCAACCTAAAGTCACCCCTATGTCCCTACAATTAATCTTCCTGCATGACCTAACTCCAGAGAATGATGTCTGAACCTTAGTTACCACAGATCAAAGTCCGTGTCCCTTTTGTCTACCTCACAGATGTCTCACTCACTGCTGTCATAGCGACTGCTCCTTGGGTTTCCAAGGAGGTATCTCTATGGAAGTAGACTGCGCAGTCAGTCTTCCTTCCAAGGAGTGGCTTGTGGGTGTGAACCACTAGACTTCTGGTTAGCAGTCAAATACCTTAGGCACTAGGCCACCAGAGCTCCCACAGAAGCCTAAAACCAAAAACCAAACCAAACTCACTTCCGCTAAGTTGGATCCGACTCATAGCGACCCCTCCTTGGGTTTCCGAGGTGGTATCACTACGGAAGTAGATTGCCTGATCTTCCTTCCAAGGAATGGTTGGTAGGTTTGAACAACCAGCCTTCTGGTTAGCAGTCAAATGCCTTAGGCACTATGCCACCAGAGCTCCCACAGACGTCTATGGCCACCCAAAGCATGTTGAGAAACTCTTCCATCCAACAAAGTATAAAATGCTTGAAGACAATGGTCCTGCATTTCTACTGTGATCCATCCACGTTTTCTCCTGGTTAAACAGACCCAGGGAGGTCCCTTAAAAACTCCAAAGGCAGCTCTTTGTCCAGGCTGGATTGCCACAATCTAGTACAATGCCTAAGTTCTCCCTGCCAGGAGCTCTGGTGGTATAGCGATTAAAGTCTTTGGTTGCTAACAAAAGGTTGGTGGTTCACCATCAGCAGCTCTGCAGGAAGAACATAAGGCAGTCTGCTTCCATAAAGATTTACAGCTTTAGAAACCCTATAGGGCAGTTCTATTCTGTCCTCCTGGGTCACCGTGAGTTGGAATCAACTCGATGGCAGCAGGTTTGGTGTTTGGGTTTTGGTTCTTCCCTCCACCTCCAGCCCCTGGCAACTACTTGTCTTGTTTTTGTTCCTGCATTATTGCCTTTTCCCAGAATGCCATGTGAACAGATTTATACAGTATGGAGGCTTTTGAGTCTGGCTTCTTTCACTTGGCATTTGAGATTCATATATGCTGTTGTGTGTATCATTAATTCTTTTTATTGCTGGGTGGTATGCCATTGTGTGGATGTGCCACAGTCCCAGCCATTCATAGGATGAAGGGCATTTAGGGGATGTCTAGGTTTTGGCTATTGCAAATGGAGCTGCTATAATCACTCACGTAGAGGTTATCGTCTGAGTATAAGTTTTCATTTCTCTTGGGTAAACCCCTAGGAGTAGGATTGCTGGGTGATATTTTACATTTATGTTTCACTTTATAGGAAACATACCAACACACTGACTTGCCCTGTGGCCATACCATTTGCATTTCCACCAGCAATCCATGACAGTGCCAGGTGCTCCACGTCTTCACAGCACTTGGTTTGGTCATGATTTTGTTTTTCGTTTTGTTTTAGTCATTGTAATGAGTGTAATGGATGTGTAGTGTTACCACTTCGTGGTTTTCATGTGCAGTTAAGGAATAATGACGTTGAGTATCTTCATCTCTTCTTTGCTGAGGTGTCTTTTTAAATTTTTTGCTCACTTTTTAGTTGTTTTCTTTGTTCTTTCTCATTACTGAGTTTTCAGAGTTATTTGTATATTCCAGATACAAGTCCTTTATTAGATATGTGATTTGCAAATAGTTTTCCTAGTCTGTGATTTGTCTTTTCATTTTCCAAACAGTGTCTTTCAAAGATCAAACTTCTTACATTTTGATTCAGGGTATAAATCAGATAGTGTATCTCCCCTGCTTGATTTCTCATCACAATGGGAATGAAATCCAAACTCCACTGTCCTGCCAACCTTGCCATGACCTGGGCTCCATCTGTCTCCCTGCATTCACTGTGCTGCAGCTCTGCTCTGCTTCTCATGTTCCAGCAACACACCTAGCTCATGCCGGCCACAGGGCCTTTTCACTCATGCCTTCCTCCACATACTGTCCGTAAGTGGCCCCCTTCACCATGTAGGCCTCAGTTCAAATGCCTCAGTTCACAGATGGTGCTTGGCTACCAATGCCAACCACTCAGGAAAGGATCCAATCTTGAGATCCTGGATAGAGTGGGAGGGAAAACGTGGAACAAAGTCCAAAAACTCAATAATGACCAGAATTACTGGTCAGATGAAATCCGGTGAGACCCCCAATACTATGGCCCTGGAATACATTCTGTGTCTGGAATAAAAGTCATCCCCAGGGGCGGGCTCTCAGCCCAACAGTTAACAAGATGTACACACAGACCACTCAACCCAGGATGACACACCCACATACTCTATGGTAATACGTTCCTTAGAGCAATAGGCCATGGGACACCAAAGGACCAACATTCAAATTGAGAAAATGCAGGACAAACAGGAGTGCATAAATATGAGGGGCACAGGGGGAGGGTTACAGGGTAGGGAGGAGAGGAGACTGGGTTAGGGTTGGACACGGCGAATGGGGAATGAAACTAAACGTACGTGTTACGTTGAATGTAAAACAAGCTCTTAAAATAAAAAAAATAAAATAAAAACAACAAGAACAACAAAATGCCTCAGTTTAAAGGCCCTCCCTGACCACACTTACCAATGCATGCCCACCTCACCCCCGTCGTACTCTAGCTTGTTATCTGCCTTTATTTTCCTCATGCCATTGACCACTGCTGGCAAGTGTCCACCAGCCCCTCTAGAATACAGGTCCCATGGGTGCTTCTCTAATCATTCACCACTGTCTTCTCAGTTCCTAGGACAATTATCTGGAACACAGTAAGCCCCTTACACGCATGCTTTGAAGAAATGAACAGCAAAGCCTAGTTCCTCTCATGCTTCTAGTCACCATGTTATGAGTGGTTCTAACTCATTTCCTTCTATGCCTGTATCTCCACAGCAGAAATTCCCAGTACCATAGTGTGAATAATTCTAAGCCTTGAAACTTCTCAAGCTCAAAGTCACTTGTGCCTGCAAACAGTAGATTCCCTGAGTCTCTTCATGTGACCTCAAATGACATATGGTGATGACAGCCAGTCAAGGCATCAGCAAAGGCAGAAAATTTGGCCAGGTCCTGCCTCCCAGTGCCCTGCCCAAACCTCTGCATGTCATCCCAAGTAAACATCACACTTGGCGTTTTCTACTCAAGCAGGGCCTCTTGACATAATAATTATGAAAACTTTAATGCCTTAAAAAACCCTCTTGTCAAAAAAACCAGAAAACTGTTATTCACATTACTTAACGAAAGCCATTATTTGCATAGATTTGGCATTGTTACAGCACTTCCACATTTAAATGGTCTGTAATTAAAATAATTAATTGCAGAAAATAGTGGCTCATTAAGGCAATAATATAGTGAGGTTCTCAGCATTTGAGGATCTGACTTAAAGGTTAATGGGGTCACCCAGGAAACCACCCCCTTGCAGGGACCATTCTGGGGTCTGATACCATCTGTGTGCAGTCCTAGGTGAGTGGAGCAGAAATGAGGTCCACTTCTCAGCTCTCAACACCTCTGCACGAATGAGGCAGACCTACTGCACACTGATGTCAATGAAGCTTGAAAGGAAGGATTGGGAAACTTCTCAGGGAAAAGCATTAACACAAACAAAGAGGAGATCATTCATCCCTCTCTGGATGTCCAGGACAATTTAGGGAAACCAGATAGGGGCTGAGTTAAATTCCAAATTGCAGTAAATCATAGCTTATATGCACTATACATTTAAACAAGAGTTCCTGGGTGGTGGCAGTAAGTGGTTAAGTGCCTGACTGCTAACCCAAAAGTCTGTGGTTTGAATCCAACCAGAGGTGCCCCTCCAAAGGAAGCTCTGGTGATCAACTTCTGAAAAATTAACACTTGACAACCTTATGCTTAGAAGAAATGGACAAATTTCTAGAAATGCAATACTTACCCAAACTAACACAATCTGAAGTAGAAAATCTGAACAGACCCATCACAAGGAAGAAATCGAACAGGTCATTAAAAAAAAAAAAAAATCACATAAAAAAAAGTCCTGGCCCAGATGGCTTCACTAGCAAAATTTGCAAAGCATTCAGAGAAGAGCTGAAAGCAATTCTACTCAAATGATTCCACAACACAGAAAAGGATGGAACATCCCCAAATTCATTTTATGGGACAAGCATAACCCTGATATCAAAACCAGGCAAAGACACCACTAAAAAAGAAAATTATAGATCAATGTCCCTCATGAACATCAATGCAAAAATTATCTCCAAAATCCTAGCCAATAAGTGGGAGGGGAAGGAAGGGAACACTGCAAAAATAAAACAAACAAAAAAAGAAATGTAATAGGAAAAAATCCTAGCCCCGACAACTTATCAAGAAAATAATACATCATGACCAAGTGGGATTCATAACAGGTATGCAAGGATGGTTCAACATTAGAAGAACAATGTAATCCACCACATAAATAGAACCAAGGAAAAGAACCACATGATCATATCAACTGATGCAGAAAAGGCATTTGACAAAATTAAACACCAATTCTTGATAAAAATGCTCAGCAAAATAGGAACAGAAGGGAAATGTCTCAGCATAACTAAGGGCATATAAACAAAACCAACAATCAACATTATTCTCAATGGCGAGAGACTGAAAACATTCCCCTTGTGAATGGGACAAGGATGTCCTTTATCATTATTCCTATCCAATATTGTATTGGAAGTCCTAGCCAGTGCAATAAGGCAGGAAATGGAAATAAAATGCATCCAAATCAGCAAAGAAGAAATAAAACTATCTCTATTTGCAGATGATATGAACCTCTGAAAAACCAAACTCACTGCCGTCGAGTCATTTCTGACTCATAGCAACCCCTCCTTGGGTTTCCGAGGGGATATCTCTATAGAAGTAGATTGCCCAATCTTCCTTCTGGACATGAACCTATACAAAGAAAATCCTAGAGACTCAACAAGAAAACTGGACATAATAGAAGTAGTCAGCAAAGTGACAGGGTACAAGATCAACATACAAAATCAGTCAGATTCCTCTACAATAACAAAGAGAACTCTGAAAAGTGGGATCAGGAAAACTATACCATTTACAATAATCACCCAAAAGATTAAGTATTTAGGAATAAATCTAACCAGAGACCTACACAAAGAAAACTACAAAACACCACTACAAGAATCAAGAAAAAAACAAAAAACAAACACACTGCCATCAAGTTGACCCGACTCATAGCGGGTTTCCGAGGCAATATCACTATGGAAGTAGATTGCCCAACCTTCCTTCTGAGGAGTGGGGGGTGGGTTTGAACCGCCAGCCTTCTGGTTAGCAGTCAAATGCCTTAGGCATTATGCCACCAGAGTTCCAAGAAATCAAGAGACCTACATAAATGGAAGAATATACCATGCTCACGAATAGGAAAACTTAACATTGTGACAATGTCAATACTACGCAAAGCTATTTTTACATATATAAACAGTCCCAATACAGATTCCATCATTGTTCTTTAAAGAGATGGACAAACAAATCACCAACTTTATATCAAAAGGAAAGAGACCCTGGATAATCAAAGCACTACTAAAGAATAACAAAACAGGAGGCCTCACACTCCCCGATCTCAAAATCCAAATACAGCTACAATAGTCAAAACAGCCTGGTATTGGTATATTGATAGACACATAGAACAATGGAACAGAACTGAGAACCCAGAAGTAAATCCAACCCCTTATGGACAGCTAATCTTTGACAAAAGGCTGAAACCCATTAAATGGGAAAGAGATGTCTCTTTAACAAACGGTGTTGGCAAAACTGGGCATCCATTTGCTGAAGAATGAAACAGGATCCATATCACACAACACATACAAAAACTAATTCAAGATGGAATCAAAGACCTAAGTGTAAAACCTAAAACTGTCAAGATCATCGAAGAAAACATAGGGACATAGGGGACCTAATACATGGTATAAATCCACTATCAAACATAACTAAAAATGCACAAACAGCAGAAGACAAACTAGACAACTGAGATCTCCTAAAAAGTAAACATTTATGGACTTCAAAAGACTCCACCTAAAGAGTGAAAAGAGAGCACAGAGACGGGAAAATTTTTGGTAATGGCATATTGGACAAAGGACTAACCTCTAAAACTTATATAAAACTTCAACATCTCAACATAAAAAAGACAAACGATCCAATTAAAAATTGGGCAGAGGACATGAACAGATACTTCACCAAAGAAGACATTCAAGTGGCTAACAAACACATGAAGAAATGTTCATGATCATTAGCTATTATAGAGATGTAAATCAAAACAACGAGATATCATTTCACTCTAGCATTAATAAAAAATAACCGAACCAAACTTACTGCCGTCCAGTCGATCCGACTCATAGCGACCCCTCCTTGGGTTCCTGAAGCAGTATCACTACAGAGAAAGATTGTCCAACCTTCCTTCCAAGGAGTGGCTGGTGGGTTTGAACCATCAGCCTTCTGGTTAACAGTCAAATGCCTTAGGCACTACGCCACTAGCATTAATAGCCAAATTAAAAAAGAAAGAAAACAACAAATGTTGATGAGGGTGTGGAGATACTGTAACTCTCACACACTGCTGGTGAGACTGTAAAATGGTACAACCACTGGGGAAAACAGCATAGTGCTCCCTTTAAAAATAGGAAATAGAAATACCAAACGATCCAGCAATCCCATGAATAGATATATGCACACCAGGTTCATTGCACCGTTTGGGCCATGCAGTATTTTTGTTCTGTTGTACACAGGGTCGCTACAAGTTGGAGCCAACTTGAAGGCACCTAACAAAACAACATGTTCATTGTAGCACTATGCACACAGCAAAAAGATGGAAACAACCTAAGTGACTGTGAACAGATGAAGGAATAAACAAACTATGGTACATACACACAACAGAACACTACACAACATTAAAGAATAGTGATGAATCTGAGAAACACCTCATAACATGGATGAACCTAGAGGACATTTGCTGAGTGAAATTAGTCAATCACAAAGGACAAATATTATATGAGACCATTACTATGAAAAGAAAAGGTTTACACAGAGAAAGAATCGTTCTTTGAAGGTTACTAGGGTGGGAGTGGAAAGAAGGGTGAATCACTGACTAGAGGGCTGTTTCTGTTAGGTGCCATTGAGTCGTCTCCTACTCATAGCAACCCTATGCCCAGCAGAACAAAACTGCCTGATCCCACACCAGCTCCATGATCCTTGCTATACTTGAGCCCAGTGCTATAGCCACTGTGTGAATCCCTCTCATTGAGGGACTTCCCCTCTTTTGTTGACCCTCCACCTTACCAAGCATGACATCCTTCTCCAGGGAATGGTCCCTTCTGACAACGTGACCAAAGTAGGTCAGATGAAGTCTGGCCATTGTCGCTTCCAAGGAGCATTCTGAATGCACTTCTTCCAAGACAGATATGTTAGTTCTTTTAGCAGTCCATGGTACTTTCAGCATTCTTCGCCAGCACCACAACTCAAAAGCATCCACTCTTCTTCAGTCTTCCTTATTCATTGTCCAGCTCTCACATGCATATGAGGTGACTGAAAATACCATGGCTTGTGTCAGGCACATCTTAGTCCACAAGGAGACAAATTTGCTCTTCAGCACTTGAACGGGGTCCTTTGCAGCTGATTTCCCCAGTGCTATATGTCGTCTGATGTCCTGACTGCTGCTTCCATTGGTGTTGATTGTAGAACCAAGTTACGTGAAGTCTTTGACAACTTCTATCTTTTCTCCATTTATCGTGATCCAGTTGTAAGGATTTTTGTTTTCTTTATATTGAGGTGTAATCCATACTGCAGACTGTAGTCTTCAATCTTCATCAGTAAGTGCTTCAAGTCATCCTCACTTTCAGCAAGCAAAACTAGAGGGTAGTCACCTATTAACTTGGGTGAAGGGAAAGGCAACATACAGTAAGGGGGAGGAGGTCAGCACAAAATGATTAAGGGAGAGGAAGATACTGGGAGGAGCCCAAGAGTTAAAGGCAAAAAGGTAAATGCTACTACATTCCCAATCCTGCAATAACAGATACATAGATATATACACCAGCAGAACAGAGCAGGAAGGTGAATGGAACTATATGCCCACGAATATATATAGGTTTGACAGAAGATATTTCCACATATATATCTATATGTGTTGCAAATATATCCATGAATATAGTAGAGCATACAGGGGACAAAGTTACGAAAACTTCTTAGCCATCACCAAACACTTTGAGGGAATGAGTCACTGGGCGTAGGGATTCAGGATCATAGTCTTGGAGGACATCAAGGTCTATTGGTATAACACAGTCCACAAAGGTAATACTCTGCATCCTACATTGGTGAGTAGTGACTGGTGTCTTAAAAGCTTGTGAGTGGCCATCTAAGTTGCAACTATTGGTCTCTTCCTGTCAGGATAAAAGAAGGGTAAATCTAAGTTGCAAGAAGAAAATTAGTCCAAAGAACTAATGGACCATGTGAACCCCAGCATCCATTACCCTGAGACCAGAAGAACATGATGATGCCTGGCTACCACTGCTGACCGCTCTGAAAGGGATCATAGTAGGAGATCCTGGATAGAGTGGGAGAAAAATGTTGAACTAATCTCAAAATCATCAAAAAAGGACCAGTGTTATTTGTCTGAAAGAGACTGGTGGCGCTCCTGAGATTATGGTCCTTAGACACCTTTCAAGCCTGGAACTGAACTAAGCCTTGTGGCTCAACTTTCAGCCAAAGATAGACAGGCTATACGGTGAATGTTAACACCTGGGAGGTACGTGCTCCTTAGACCAACCAACCATATGAGATCAGAAAGGCAGCACTGGCCCAGCAATAAAGCTCAGAAGTCAAGAAAGGATGGGAAAGAAGGACGGTAACCACAGGGAGGAAGTGGGAAGAGTGTTGTTACACCGGGGGATTGCAATCAATGTCACAAAACAAAACATGTATGAATTGTTGAATGGAAAACTAATTTGCTCTGTAAACTTTCACCCAAATCACAGTAAGAAATAAAGGAAAGAAAACCCAATGGAACACCAGGAGTTGGAGTCAACTTGGCAGCAAGTTTTCTTCTCTTTTTTTTAATGGGTTCAAAGGAAGCCTGTGGAGTTGGGCTATAAAAAAGCTTCATTTGTCAGGGGACTCAAAACCTATTTTGGTCACTGGGCCAAGCAGGTAAGGCAGGTACGGTAAGGCAGGTTGCAGAGACTGCACTTGGGAATGGGAGAGAGGCACAGTGTGCACATGAGGAGGCTGCCTGGATGGCACGTACAGCAGGCACCCAGTACTTGTCCCCTTTGGTCCAATGAGAGGACAGCTGGCTGTTCCTTCTCACGTCCTCAGCACAGAGGCGTGCACTCTGTGTGTGATCCATGGGTGATGGTGATAGGTCTTGTGTGGGGTCACATGGCCCTGGTATATCTACCTTTTCTCACCTGGTATGCTTGTGGAGGTGCAAGTGGACCTGGGCCTGTAAAACTGGGTCCCTAATTCCATCCTGCATTATGACAATGGGATGAAGGCTACATGAGTAACCATAAAACTGAGAACTTATGGGAACTTAGAGCGGTTTTCCAGGGAACCACTAGGTGCCCTTCACAGTCAGAGGCCAGGGCTGAGTCAGCTCTGCCTGCTCAGCCCTGGCACAGGGCCTATGGTGGGGTTGGAGTCCTGACCATCTGATGGCGAATCTGCCCTCTGTAGCCCCAGGGGCCTATTCTTACTTCCTGTGGACAGGCTGGGCCCAGGCCTGGCTGTGTGGGCAACAGTAGTAGCACTGGAAGGTGGAGTCTGGCTTTCCACAGGTTACAGGCTATAGCCCTCCACCTCAGAAGAGTGGCACCAATGTCACCGCCCAAGCGTCAGATGGCGTTGTGACCCTGCCTGGTTGCCTTGGTCAAAGACATTTTATTTGAGGGCAGGATAGGAGACTGGAGAATGTAAAATGGTAGGAGAGTAACTAACTTCAGGGGAGAGAATGACCAGTATCAGCCCAAGGCTGAGCCCAAAGAGGTGGAGGTCAGACATACCTCCATTCTCCAACCTTTTTACCAATTCTGACACCAGCTGTCCCTCCCTTCTCTTCTGGGTTTGACAATCTGTTGCAATGGCCACATACAACTCACAGACCATACTTACAGTTAAGTGGTTTATTAAGGAAGTAACAGGGTACAACTTGGGATCAGGGTCAGGATTAGGAAGCAGGTAAGAAAGGCCTCTCCTACCTCTCAGCCATGCAAACAGGCAGGCCCTTCTCTCTGCCATACACACTCTTCTCAATCCCATCAGGGCAGACCCTCTTGGCCCCCTGAAGACGGGTTCTTCCTGGCCTCATCATCTGTTGCGCTGCCTCTGCTGCTGAGCCCTTTCTGGGCCTTTTACTGTCTTCAGTGTTACAGCCCTTTACCTGTTCACAACTCTTTCAAGAGCTTCTTGCTTCCTCTCTTTCTTTCACTCTGCTTCTTTTTTTCTTCTTTCTTCTTCCTATCTGAAACCCTCTATGGGACAGTGTGTGTATATATATACATACACAAAAAAACAAATCAAACTCACTGCCACCGAGTCGGATCCGACTCATAGCAACTCCTCTTTGGGTTTCCAAGGAGGTATCACTTACAGAAGTAGATTGATTGCCCAACCTTCCTTCCGAGGAGTGGCTGGTGGACTTGAACCACCAGCCTTCTGGTAGTCAAATGCCTTAGGCACTATATATATTGAGTCAATTCCAACTCATAGCAACCCCTTTGGGGTTTGCAAGGCTGTAAATCTTTATGGTAGTAGGTTGCCCAGTCTTCCTTCTGCAGAGTGCCTGGTGGGTTTGAACTGCCAACCTTCTGGTTAGCAGCCAAATGCCTTAGGCACAATGCCACCAGAGCTACACACACACACACACACACACACACACACACACACACACAAACTCCTTGTCAATTTCAAGGCAAGGCCCTTCCCAGCTAGGGCCACAAACTGACCAAGTCCCTCTTAGTAGGTCACAGACATTTCATTTGCATAGACCATAGACACTTCATTTGCATATTAAATAGTCACTTCATTTGCACAGTATATTGACCAATCCCTGCAAGGTGCATACCAATCACAGGGCAAGCTGTAGCCTAGGACTGGACCAAAAGTATCAAGCCAGATTGTTTATCGCTGTAACAACAGACAATGTAACAAACCTCTGGGGTAGAAAACTAGGGCAAAGGTAACTCATTAGAATTTAAGGGGAAAATCTCTTAAACTGTTTTTCCAAAGACCCAAGGCAAAAGGCCACATAAAGGAACTCATTTCACCATAACAAGTCAGGTAGGACATCTCCATGCATATGAGGGGTGGGATTCTGGAGGGGGTGCTTCTCAGTGTGTGTCTACACCCTTGTGGACATGCAATGCCTGGTTGTCATTAGGGCTGACAAATGGCAGCTCTTCTTTCTTTCCAGGCACTGGGTGGCATTACTTTACTTTGAAATCAGGCACCTGACTTGCTTTGGCCAATAAGATGTGGGAGGCGGAGGTGTGGCATTTCCAAGCCTAAGCTGTAAGAGCTGGTGCATGATCAATTCCATCCTTCCCTGTGCTTCAGTACCCATGGACATATGGGTTGAGATGGACTGCCAGCGGCCCAGGCAACTGAGTGATTATCGGAAGCAGGGTTCCCCATCACCTGCCTGGCTATGTAACATGAGAACAAATGAATCTTTGTTGATTTGAGACACAGCAATCTAGAGGGTGCTTGTTACTGCAGCAAAACCTAACCTGTACCCTAACTGATGGGAGCAGTATTCTCAGTACATGGCAATTCAGTGTGTCATTTTGTGGCAATTCAGATTGTGTGTAGGTGTGTCATAAGGCCAATTTGTGTTCTACATAGTTTGCTGACTCGGTATCCATTAATTCCTCCTAGTTGTCCTGGCGTAAGGAGACCTGGCAGCAGAGAGGTGCTTGGTTGGTAACCAAAAGGTCAACAGTTCAAACTCCCAAGTCATTCCACAAGAGAAATATGTGGCAGTCCGCTTCTATAAAGATTTGAAAAAAAAAAAAAAAAACCAAACTTACTGCCATTGATTCATTTTTGACTCATAGCAACCCCTTCTTGGGTTTCCAAGGCAGTATCTCTACAGAAATAGATTACCCGATCTCCCTTCTGAGGAGTGGCTGGCGGGTCTGAACCACCAGCCTTCTGGTTAGCAGCCAAATGCCTTAGGCACTACACTACCAGAGCTCCATAAAGATTACTTGGAAACCCTATGGGGCAGTTGTACTCTTTTCTATAAGGTTGCCGTGAGTTGGAATTGACTCCATGGCAATGTGTGTGGGCTCAGTTGCCCCATCACAAGTTTCTGACATAGGCCATTCCTGTCTTGCCACATGGTCTCTCAACAGCTGCAGCCTCTAACTATCCCTCCCAGCTATGCTTCATATGGTTTCCCATGATGGAAATCCTACCGCTATCATGTAACCCAGTCCTTCGTAGTCATAGTTACGCCCAGCCCCTCCTGGTCATGCTGTGTGATGAAAACTTCTCCCTTTCCCCATGCTTATGCACTGGAATCCTTTATACTGACCAATGAGGCTTTAAGCAAAACCTAGCTAACTCCATCCTGCATATCATACACATGTTCCAGTTTGTTGTTGACTGGTTCCAGGCACAAGCCCCTCTGTGGTCCTTCACTGAGGAACCTGTGAACACTAAATTAAATTCTAATTGTTTTCTGGCCTTCCTGCATGAGTCTTACTTTTTCATGCTATACCTGACAGACCATCCATGATACCCACAGACTCCTTTGGGTCAAACTCAAGACAACATGTGGTATTTCTGGGGCTATAAGGGTGCTGTGTCCCTTTCTGGGTTTGGTATTTTGCTCTGTGTATGGCATTCTTCTGTATGTATGTCCTATCACTCTCTGTAAATTACCTTTCTGTTTGTACATGTGCTAGACACTATGTGTGTCCAATTTTCCTTTGTGTGTGTGATGCTATTGTACATGTACAACTTATGCATTACCTGCCAAATCCAGTGGGTGAGAAGGCAGGGACACCTGGCAACAGCTTCAGGCCCTCAGAAAACCAGTAACAGGTGAGACGCTCCCAAGGAGAGTGGCCTCAGGTGCCTAGGGACAACTACAGTTTCCCCTAGTTCCTCTCGGCTACTGCAGACCCTGGCAGTGAGGGAGGAAGCTGTTCAAGGCCATGGTTTCCTGTGCCCCACCTAAGAGGCACTTCAGTTTCAGGACCTGTGTGTCACCAGCTGCTCCTTACTGAGTTGGGACCGACCAGACATCCATAGCCCTTACTTTTAAGGCTTCCATGGCCAAGCTGGAGGCTCTGAGGCCCCAGACCGGGCTTCAGTTCCCACACAGCCTGAGGACAGAGCCACAAGCCACACAGGCTACCTGCCACACAACCTAAGTTTAGTCAAATGCCATCGTGCGGCATCAGTGGGGAATGGAATCCCCACAAGGGGAAGGGACCTGTCACGGAAGCACCTCAAATGGAGGCCTCTGAGTCCTGCTCCAGGGCCCAGCCTGCCACAGTCCAGCTCTCCTGTGAATCTCAGCCAGCAGACACCAGGAGGCCAACACCCCATGGCAGCCAGGAGGGCTGGCCACCAGTTCCAGAGTCACAAGTACAAGTCCTGCCGGCCGTTACTTTTCCGGCCAGAGATGGTGCCAGGCCCAAGACCTCCATCTAGGCTTAACCTTGACACCCTCTTGATGCAACAGGGGAAACCAACGAACACAAGGAGGGGTGTGGGCGTGATTGAGGCACTCACCTGCAGCTCGGTCTGAAAGAAGAACTTCTGTGGGCACTGTGAGCAGTCGTAGATCTTGTCCTCCTGTCCGTGCACAGCAAAGATGTGCTGCTGCAACTTGTTGGCCTGGACGAAGACTGGAGACAGACATCACTGTCAGAGGGCAAACTCCGAGGCTGCCCAGCCCTCCCCACATTGCTGACAAGCAGGTATCTCCCAGCAGGAGCATGGCTAGAAAGCAATAAGCTATGGGAAGAGTATTAGCACCTATTAGAGGGGGATCTGGAGCCAGGTACACTGAGCTCTGCCACTTAGTGGCTGTGCAACACTGGGTAAGTTGCTTAACCTCTCTGTGCTTCCGTTTCCTCATCTGAAAAATGGGATCACTAAGGTATGTACCTCGTGAGGTGGTTGGTAGGATCAAAAGGGTTGCTACTTGTCAAGTGCTTAAAAGATGGTCTGGCCCATGATTAACCTAACGGGTGTTAAAGCAGTCAGTCACCACTGAGTCTATACTGACTCAAGGTGACTCCAGGTGTGGCAGAGCACAACTGTGCTCCACAGGGCTGTCAATGGCTGATTCTTTGCAAGATGATCACCAGATTTTTCTCCCAAGGTGCCTCTGGGTGGACTTGAACTGCCAACCTTTTGGTTAGCAGCTGAGTGCAGTAACCAACAGCACCATGCTGGGACTAATGAACGTTGGCTGCCAACCTCCTAATCACCATCATCATTTGCCAGGTATTTTCCACCTGTGAACTCCTTGAATACAGCATAAGACAGGCACTGTGTTTTTCCTATTTTATAGAAAGGAAAGCTGAGGCACCGGGCATGTTAAATGAGTAGCCTAATTTTCACCGTTAGCAGATGGCAGATCCGAGATTTGAATTAGATAAACTCCACACAGTGTCTGCTACACAAAGGTGTGCAGTACACACGGATTGCTATTCTTGCTGTTGGGGTTGTTGTCAGCATCCTCAAGTCCCTGGTAGGAGCCCTGGATCAGCAGACCTGGCAGCTGGGGCTCCTTGGTGCCAGCCCCCACCCAGCCCACAGGGTGCAATGCTAACAGATGGGCAAGGGCTCCTGAGATAGAGGGGGAAGAGGCACTGGGGTGTTCCAGGGCTCTCCGGAGCCCTGAGCTGTGTGTGAGGGGGGCTTCTGCATAGCACAGCCCCCTCCCCTGACCCGGCATGGAGCAGGTTGCAGCCCTGGCTTCACTGTGGCAGGAGCCGTGAGGCACCCAGGCCCTGGTGCACACAGGACCCAGCCCCAAAGCCACTGTCTATTGGGGAGGGGGCTGTTTCAGAGATCTCCTCCCACTAGGCACCCTCCCCAGGGTGGGCTTCCCGCCGCGGCAGACGGCAGATGTCGGGGAGGCAGGGGAAGGCCAGGCTCCCCTACGCACACCGGCTGCCATCTGGGCAGCAGAAGGGGGGCCACAGAGCCCCTGAGACTCGCCTCAGGCCGGGACAGCCACTTGCCTGGGCAGGCAGCCAGCCTGGGGGCTGGGACTGGGAACTTGGCCGGCAGAGCTGCCCTTGTACCCCCCCAGCCTGGAGTGGGCAGGGACAGAGCATGGGGACAGGGAGTTGGGCAAATGTGCCTGAGTTAGGAATGAGGAGGGGACAAGGAGGTGCGTGCAGGGGCTGGAAGAGTTCTCAGCTCTGGAGACAAACGTGAAGCCACTCTATAAAGGGGAGAGGGGCCAAGGCTAGATTTCCAGCTGTCCTGTGCAGGGGTGAGTAGAGGGAAAGGTGCCACTCACTTTGTCTCCTAGCAGAGGCCAGAGAGCATTGAGATGGAGGGCTGGAGCCTTAGTTCTGCATGGAGGGAGGCAAGCTATGGGCCTACTGATCCCGCAGGGCTTCCCCGTTCCTGGGCCACATCAGGCCTACAGAGGGAAGGGGAGTGGCACATGCTAGAGTCAAGGAATGAAAGGGCTGCATCCCTGGGTCCCATCCCTCTCCCTTCATACTCCCCTGCTGGGAACAGGGCCAGGCACCTTACCTGTGAAACACACGGGGCATTTGAAGGTGCCACCCATGCCCTCAAAGCTGTGTTCAATGAGGTGACAGAGGAGCTTGGCTGGGGAGTCAAACGTCTGGTTGCACAGCTTACACTCGTGGTTGATGCCTTCCTCTACAACAGAAACCCACAACTGGTCAGCAACCCTGTACCCCACATCCAATGGCAAAAGCCCACAAGGCCCCCAGTAGCCCCAATGCCAGCCTCTCCCTGAGCCCCATAACTAGGGCTGGTGTGGGGGGCACAGATACCAAGGTCTATACCAGCTGTGGGTGGTCCAACCACTGGGGACCCCAGTAGGCAGGCTCCAAAGATCAGGCCCGAAAAGACAGCATGTGCTATAATTTTTCCTACAACAAGGTATGCCGGCTGTATTAAACAGCTTGGATCCCCAGACCAAGTCACTGTGGGGAAAAGGTCCAGGGCTTTTAAATGTTCACTCAAACATTTATTATTCACAGTGAATACGAGCTCACTAGTTCCAAAGTACAGGACATTGGCGGCTCGGTATAGAGTCTCACTTTCCAGGCAGAAGACCCAGGTTCGATTCCTGAACAATGCACCTCAAGCACGGCCACCCCCGTCAGTCAGTGGAGGCTTAAGTGTTGCTGGGATGCAGACAGATCTCAGCTGAGCTTCTAGACTAGGGAGAAAGGCCTGGCAATCTGCTTTCAAAAATAAGCCAATGAAAACAACCCTATAGACCACAATGGTCTGACCCACACTGACGGTGAGGATGGAGCAGGACAGGCAGAGTTTGGTTCCACTGTGCGTGTCATTCACTGTTGGAGGCCAACTTGATGGCAGCTACCACGTGCCAGGCGCTGTGCTATGAGCCAGGGATTCTGCAGGAAACTAAACAGGCAATGTCCTTAACCACATTCAAGTGGTGGGAGAGACACACAAAAAATAAGAGTGATCAATACATAATACGGGGTCAGGGGGTGAAGTAAGTAGGTGCGATGCAAGCATTTTGGGAAGAGGGGTGAAGACAAAAGCTGCTAGAAGCTCCGCCAGGGCCACAGAGGGGTCTGGAGCCCAGAGGGGTGAGAAGAGAGATGGAGACATGGTCAGAGGCACAGGGTATGCAGAGGCGAGGGCTTGTTGGCCACTGTGGCACTTTGGGATTTTAGTCTGCATGTGCTGTGCAGCCACTGGAAGCTGTTGCAGTAAAGCAAGGACATTCTCTTCTCTTTTTGAAACAGATGGCCTTCCCGCTGGATTATGGACAATGGACAGTCTCCCTCTCCTGCTTCCAGATCAAAACAATGCTCATCTTCCCACCTGGGAGCTTCTGTGACCCCAAATTTTACTCAAAGGTGGCAGGGAACAGAGCTCCAAGGGCCAGTGAGAGGTGGCGTGGAGCCAGGTGTGGCGCCCTCATCAAATCATGCCAACCTGGGTTCACATCCTGACCCTCTCCCTTGCTGGGCACCCTGCACCTTTTTACTCCTCAGCACAAGGACAGCCTGCGTCCCCATCTCAGGGACATGGGAGGATGGCGGGGTGGCGCCTGTAACCCATGTGGCCCAGCGATTACTGTGGGTGGTAGAGAATGACCAGGTTCGACTGTCACATCACCTATGGTTGGGATCCTGGCTCTGCCACACAGTGTGTCATCTCAGGCAAACTACGTAACTTCTCTGTGCCTCAGTTTCCTGTTTTCTAAAACACCCAAGGATAGCTTTCTTCCAACAGTTGATGTGAGGATTAAATGAGTTAATACACACAAAAGGGGTTTTGAACAGCCTGTGGTACACAGCAAGAGCTCAGTAAGTGTCTTCTGCCGGTCACGTCAGCACTGGCTGGAGTATTATCTGGGGCAGCCAAGGACACGGGCTCCCCTTTGGGCTCCTCTAGGGAACCAGCCTGACAAAGGCACCAGGTGCTCCGATTCGCCCTCAAAAGCAAGAATTAGGTAGCAGAGGGCTCTGCCGGTGGCAAGACATGACCACAGATGGGCTGAGGCTCATGGTGAGTCCCTGGTTCCCCAGGCCCTGGCAGGGGCTGGCAGGGACAGCAGGCACTCCCCTGGCCCAGCCGCCCGCATGCCCCTAGGCACCATGCAGCAGAGGCGCGTGCACACACGTGCGCGTGCAGGTGGGCCTGCCCCACATAGCCCACTGGCTGGAATCTACCGGGTGTTTGTCGTGCCCCTGGAGCCTCGGCAACTAGGCCACATGCATCTGACAGAGACTGGAGCAGAGCTTCCGTTTATACTCGTGGAAAAGGAATTCATTGACAAGTTTTGGGACACAGGGCGGGCTCAGCACACTCGCCTCACAGGCCCATGCACGTCCTCCAGTTCCCTTGGGGAGCCTCTGATCATAATTAGAGATGGCCTACAGTGTGGGGGCTACTCCAGAGACCCCCCTCACACACACACACACACACACCACAAATAATACTTCCTAGTGCCTGCCACAGAGGATGGGTTCAATGAGTGAGTGAATGAATGAATGAGCCACCACTATGACATTTGACATCACCTCCCTATTAGAATGAAGACACCCCTGGACATTAATGAGGCAGAGGGTTGTAGAAATGGACAGCAGATATGCTATGATAGTTTATGACAGATATGTTACCATTGCTGCTGCTGTAAGGTATCACAGAGTCAGTCCTGACTCATAGTGACCCTAAGTGACAGAGCAGTACTGCCTATTAGGGTTTTCTTGGCTATAATCCTTATGGGAGCTGATCTGCAGGTCTTTCTTGTGCAGCGCCTCTGGGTAGGTTCAAACCAACAACCTTTTGGTTAGCAGCCGAGTGTTGAACAGTTTGTGCCACCAAACTTTCCTATTTGAACTTTTGCACCAACCCTATTTGCTGGGAAAACTGCATTTATCAGGAATAGAAATGGGTTCAGAAGTACTTGCTGAGCTAACACAGTCAGGGTGGTCTCTGAGTAGGATACAAAAACACCCCTATGTAGATGTAAATGAGCTGTGGTAGCATAGTGCCTAAGGCACTTGACTGCTAACCAGAAGGCTGGTGGTTCAAACCCACCAGCCACTCCTGGGAAGGAAGGTTGAGCAATCTACTTCTGTAGTGATATTGCCTCAGAAACCAGAGGGATTGCTATGAGTCGGATGCGACTCGACACATAACAACAAAACAACATGTATATGTATGTATTCTACGTACACACCACCTCCAGGCAGCCTTCTCTGATTGTTCCAGTGCATGCTACCCCCTATCCTTGCACACAGCGGCCCTGGCATGGACTAGACTCATATAACTACAACCTGTGAGTATTTTTGATCCTGACAACCAGGCAACATCTTTTCCTTCGACATCCCCCAAAGCATCCAGCCCACAGAAGGGGTTTGGGAAATACTCGCAGAGGAGAGATGCCCAGAGCCAGCTCTCAGAGCTGAGCTGGCAAAAGGAGATTGGCTGCTCTCTGCCGGGCAGGGGGCCTTTAACCACTTGGCTATGAATGGAGACGTGTTCGTCTGATACACAAACAAGAGGACAAAGAAGGCGCCTGCAACTTATAAATCAGAGAAATCATGTCTGACAGTCAGTTTCCATTCTCCGAGTGCTGAGCAATTCATCACCCTTGATTCACGGCCGCAGCTACACCCAGCGCCCACATCCATAAATATGTGCACAGCCGGGCAGATCTGGCGCTCCAAGCTAGTTCCCGGCCTAAGCGGCTGCCACTGAAGGCAACCGCAGCCCCAAACCAGTGTCAACGGAAGGTTCTGGGATAATTAGATCAAGAGCCCCACAGACAACTCAGTGTCACCAGTCCCCTTCCTCGTTCTCCCTCAAGTGGCTACCCAAAAGAGTCAAGCCCATGAAAAGGAGAGAGGAAGAATAAAAGAAGCCGAAAGTAAAAATGGGGTGAAAAAATAATAAAGCCTAGGGGGTTCCCATAGCTCTGGGAATCGCTCCCCCTCGAGGCCAGACCTTTTGATTTGCAAATCTCCTTCCTGAATGATGAGGCCTTCTTTGACTGGAGGGGCTCCTGAGGGGCTCCCTTGGGTGTCCATTATGTGCACCTCTGCCTATAAAACCATCCAGGAAGGAGGGGGGAGGGCTGGGAGGCGCTGCCCTAGTTAGTGTGACAAACACTCCTTGGCGTGCCTGTGACCCACTCTGAGTGCGCCCATGGATATTGATAGAATCCGCCACCACCATCACTCTCGTCCCGCTGGTGCTGACAACCGCTCATTCCATCCCGAGATGCGGGGTCTGCAGATAGCGGCACCCTCCGAGAATAACTTTCCTGAATTATATAAGATCACAGGGCACTGAGCCGACACCTTGGAGCAGAATGACAAAGCTGTCTGAGAGACCGCACACACTTCCACCTCGACGTGGGAGCTGGTGGATTTTGTGAGTTAAGACGTACCATAACTTCCCCTCCTTTTTTTTTTTTAAGAGAGCGGGCACATGACAGGCATCCATAAGAGAGACACCGTAACTCAAGTGAATTATGCAGTCTCGCTCATTTGTAAGGTAAAATGCAGATTGCTCCTGCTCACTGGGCCAGATCTTGCCTCCCAGTCCCCATAAGTCGGGGCTGGTATGGGGAAATCTATTGATTTATTATGATTTAAAAAAAATAATAGAAATAAATAAAAACCCAAACTGCCAAACAAACAACGCAGCAAGCACGAAAATCCCAGAGTCCCTCTCCCTCTCTTTTTTCCTGTGTGCAGGAATAATAAGTGTTAATTTTACACTTCATTTCTCAAAAAAATAATAGGACGCGCTTTTGCTTAAAACCAAGTCGGCCTGCTGGAACCTTTCAGGCTGAAACTGTGTCAGCCCAAAAGAGGAGTAGAGGGCTTTGTGGAAGGGCATCGTGCAGAGATGATAGCTCCCTGTAATGTCCTCGGTACCGACTTTTGTCTCCAAAAGCATTTGATCCCTGGCAGACACATACTTATTTCCATACGGGTCTTGGGGGAAGCCAGAAGGAGAGAGAGCTGATTATCAGAATCCTGAAGGTGAAGCTCAGGTGGGCCCTGCTGATGTCAAAGGCAGGCCCAGGCACACATTCCGAGGCCATAATTTGCTGCCCGGGAGGGAGGAGCAGCAGGCTGCAGGGGGAGTGGGCAGGGCATTGTTCTTGGGCTCTGCTGCGCTGAGTGCAACCGGCTCCGCCATATTGGTGGGCCTGGCCTGGCCCTTCTGTATCACAGACCCCACTCGGGGTCGCTGACCTGGGAGTAATAACGCCATGAACGCATGGACCTCTGTAGGACAGAGCCAGTGACTGTGCCTCGTGCTGATGGGGTGCCTAATTAGCCACCTTGATTCAGGAAGCAGCAATTACTGGCACCAAAGTTAGAACCAGAAACATCTGGGTCTGAGACTCAGTTCCATCAGGTCCTTGCTGTGTGTGCTTGGGTGTGTTACTTCACCTCCCTGAATGTCATGAGAAAAGGGGAAGGAGGTAGCCAAATGGGCTCTGACCCAGGACATCTGCACTTGCTGGACTTGCTGCCCTCTCGCCCAGGCCATCTCACTGCCCCTTCCTTCAAGTCTGTGCAAGTGACTTTCCTCAGAGAGGTCCTACCAGACATTCCTGGCTAAAACAGGATGCACCTCCACCACCCTGCCTGGCGTCTTGTTGCTTTTGCTGCTGTTAGTCACCGGCAAGGTGATTGGACTCATGGAGACCCCACATGTGCAGTGTGGAACCACCCCATAGGGAAGATCCCCAGGCCTCTCTTCCAAGGTACCTCCAGGAGAATTCGAACCACCAACCTTCTGGCTAGTAGTCAAATCTTTAACCATTTGTGCCACCTGGGGACTATGTTTCTTTTAGTTTTCTTCATTGAACTTACCCCCATCTAGCATATTTTGCAGTTGATTATTTAACTAATTCACACACACACACGGTGATGTATGCTTCATGGGGAGTATTTTGCTCAGTTCTGTAGCATGCCTCCTAGAATAGGATCTAACACATGGTATCTGTTCAATAAATATTAAAAGAATGATTAATGTAACAGTACAATGCTTGGAACATGGGGGGGGGGCTGTTGTTGTTGTTATGTGCTGTCGAGTTGGCCCCGACTCATAGCGACCCCTCCTTGGGTTGCTGAGACAGTATCACTATGGAAGTAGATTGCCCAACCTTCCTTCTGAGGAGTGGCTGGTGGGTTTGAACCATCAGCCTTCTGGTTAGCAGTCAAGTGCCTTAGGCACTATGCTACCAGAGCTCCTCATGGGGGGGGGCAGTAGTGGTAAATGCTGGTTATTATACACAGATGTCTCCCTCAGCCACCACGTTGCAGGGTGTGATGGTTTATAAAAAGCCATTCTCATCTTCAATAATTTCCTGTTTGGGGTTATGAAACATTAAGGGGCTTCCTCAACTGACCAGAAAGGAAATAAAATGGGCACTAAGAGAGGATGGTCCCCTACCAGGAGTGTGGCAGAGCTAGGCGGGACAGCTGTTCATCTCCCCCCACCCCAGCAGCCCTCTCTGGCATTAGAAAATACAAGACAAGCCCACAAGACTTGAGACCTGCCACCAGTAAGCCCCACCTACTCTCGCTCATCCAAAAAGTGCAGGTGAGGAGGAGGGAAGACAGACCCACCCTGCACTTTTCCACATCTGAGCGTGGCGGGTCCCCTTAGTGGATCCCACTAGGTTGGCAGGAGGGCTGAGGACCCCGCCCTAGTGAGAGGTGCAGGCAGCCCCCGAGTCCGACAGTGGGGGGCAGCGACCCCAGGCCGCAGCAGCGTCCCGGCAACAGCATTTCTGCAGGAAGAAGTGATGCGAGGAATACAGAAGCTGCTGCGTAGAGCTAAGGTCCCTTTGCCATCGGCCCTGGTAATGAACTTTGCCAGACTTAAATTCCAGAGAACCACCACCCATCACGGCCCCAGTGATCAGGGCAAGTTGAGACCTCGGCTCGGACATGGCCAGCAGGCTCCACATTTCACCTGGAGATCTGGAAGAAAAGCAGCAGACGGCTTGGCATTTGTCCAGGCAAATGAGGAAGCAAGAGGGTGATGGGTGAGTGCAATGGCCCGGGAGAGCCCTCTGCCACCATCCCAATAAATAACTGAGAACAGGCACAGAACAGGAAATTGAGACATGGGCCCATGGGGACCTCTGTTCTTTGTCCCCTGTAAGGAGACAAAGACCCTCTGGGCAGAACAGAAGAAGGCAGGTCACAGTATCTAGGTGCCAGACCAGGCTGTTTATCTATTGATTTGTCGTTAATTACCACAAAGAAATTAATCAAGCCAGGCTGAGGGGGAGGTGACATTTGGGCTGGGAGTTGACAAGGGTCAGAGAGAAAACCGGGGTGAGGGAAAGTCCTTCAATGGAGGCTGGGTGAGAATCAGAGAAGGCTTCAGTGGGAGCAGGGGCTGATCTTGGGGTGGCTCTCGAGAACCTGCCTCCTGCTACCCAGAGCATGGTTCTTGGACCAGCGGCCGAAGCATCACCTGGAAGCTTGGTACAAGTGCATGTTCTCAGGCTCTACCCTAAACTTGCAGAATCAAAATCCGCATTTAAAAAAGTTCCCAGGGATTCAGACCCACATTAAAATATGAGAGCCTCTGATGTCTAAGAAAGTTGCAGAGGAGCACTGATCTTGGGGGAGTATGGTTGTCATGAAGCCGTTTTCATAGCCATCCCAGTGTTTTTAACCAAGGTGGCATAGCCCGGATCTCAAAAAAAGGTGGAAAGTTTTCTAAAATCTTTTTTTTTTTTTCCCCGACACTTTACACAAGATTGAGAAATCACTAATAGTGTGAAATTGACTATTATGATGATTGGGGTGAAAATGCGATGGGGTGCCTTTGGAGGGGCTGCTGGAGACTCTGGGGGATAGCTAATGGTCTCCCAGACCACCCACACCACTGCTGCCCCAGGCCTCCATGCTAGAGGGTGCTCTGGGCTGCTCTGGCCGCTCTTCACTCAAGGAAGCTCAGGCTTTTCTGGCAGAACACCCCACCACCTCCGCCCCCATTCTGGGCTCACATTTTTCTAATTAATCCTGGAGGATGGGCTGTGCCCTTCCTCCTCCCCCGGGGGTATCTTCCCAGGCCTTTCTGGCCAGGAGGGACCCAGCTCATGGTCCCCCGTGCTTCAGAAAGGCTTATAAATGAGCTCTGGCAGCCTGAACTGGGGCCCCACTGGGGACCCGGAGCCTCTTCAAAACAGAGCCCTGACAATTAGGCAGTCTGAGTTTTGAAAGGCTTGGGATTGATGGCGTGGACAGTAAAAATATCACCTGGGGAGCTGGGTGTAGTCCTCCGAGGGTTGCCTGAGGTCAGTTGCCATGGTAACAGAGAATGAGCTCAACCTTGTAACTGACCCTTATCTTTTTTTGATCTGTGGGCCACTTGGGGCCAAGGCTTGAAATCAACTGGAAAATAATCCGGTCACATATCAGAAAGAAAACTATTTATACTTATTTACCCAGGTACCCACCAACGGCCCCCTCTGATCACTCTACAGCCACAATATACCCACGTTGCAGGTCCAAAAGGAGGCTACCAGATGGAAGGAGAAAGGGGGAGTGCTGAACTGCCCATCTTGCAAAACGCAGTTATCTCCATGTGTAGGCAAGTGAGACTGCACCATCACTGCCAGCCCTCGTCGCCACATTTTTGCTGGACAACACTGGGCCTTCTTGCACCCACCAGCATGCAGTTAAAGTCCACCGAAGGGATGGGACTGTCAGCTGTCTCCTGGTACTGGCTGTTTATTACCCTAACGTGTAGTTGCAGCCTGTCTTGATTCTCTTGCTTTATTTCAGGTCTGCCCTCTGCCAGAGGTGTGTGCTAAGCCAAGAAGCTAACCAGAGGTGCCAGAGAGACCTGAGGGCAGGTGTCGAGAAAAGGCTGGGAAGGAGGACAACCACAGGCCTTCCTTCCTCATCCTATGCTCCGGGAAGGCCACTGGCTCGGCCACCACCACACTCTCCCTAGGGTTTTCTCGATGAGAGTGGCCCTCTGGCTGAGCCTGTCTCCAGGACACTGCTATCCGAAGTTAAAAGTACTCCGCCGTCTCTCCTCCTCCTAAACTCAAATCACGAGACTCCAGATGGTTCCACTCACCAACTGCTCCTAAGAGTCCCGTCAGATGGATCTTCACTAGGGGTCAGTTAAGCCTGAGAATGATTCCAGGTCATGCCCTGCCCCCAGAGGTTTTCTATCATGGCAAACAGGCCAGTATGCTGACTGCCCCCACTCACCCTTGTTCCATCAAGGTTAGATCTTTTCAGGAGTGGGAGCAGGAAAGGCTAAGAATGAGGCCATTTGGGGATATTCCTGGCTCTACCTCAGACCCACACTGGGCCAAGTACTTTCCCCTCCAGGCCTCAGTCTCCTTGTCTGTGAAATGGGGAGAAAGTTTTCCAGCTCACAGGGCTGTTATGAGAGAGAGAGAGAGAGAGAGAGAGAGAGAGAGGAACATAGGGAATACTCATTGCAGGACTATTACTACCACTATCACTGCTGTTCTGGTTATTTCTGATGTGATCCTACCCTGAAACACACTGCCAAGGTTGGTAGCATGGCACACACAGCCCTCTGTGTCACTGAGGCAGGGAAATCCACATGCCCAGTGGTACATGTTTCTACCTCCCCAGCCACAGTGAATGACCAAAGAGCTCTGAGACAGCACCTGGAATGTTGCAGCTGTCCATCCATGTTGTTTCCATTTTCGAAATGTTTCTATGTCATTTTTTCTTGGGTCTGTCTTCCACCACCTCCCTGCTGTTGTTAATTGCCGCTGAGTCAGCCTGGACTCATGGTGACCCCACGGACAATGGACTGAAATGCTGCCTGGTCCTGCACCATCCTCATGACTGGCTGCGGATCAGACTCGTGAGCCACAGGGTTTCCACTAGCTGATTTAAGGAAGCAGATCACCAGGCCTTTCTTCCTAGCCTGGAAGCTCCATCCTTAGAACAACACACAAGCCTCCAGTGGCAGATGGGTGGTGGCTGCACATTTTCTCACCAACTGAACCCGGATCTCCCACATGAAAGGCAAGAACTCTACCAATGAACCACCAACGTCCCTATCGACTACCTACATTTGGGAAGGCAAAACTGTGCCCAGATAAAAACCCTTTTGTTCAATTGAGGCTCACTGCAGCTTCCTACATTGGACATGTCACTTTACTTTCTTGCCTCCCTGATGCTCCTGTGACCAAAAGTTCTTATTCCTTTGTGGTTCTTTTCCTTGTTCCTCTCTTTTAACCTCAGTGGAACATTCATGGGGGTCCAAGCAGGGCCAGAGATGCTGACATGACTCAGGAGCATGTGGTCCCCCTTAGGCCTTGACCAGCCCTCCCTGTAAGTGGGCCCATGAAAGAAGCTCCTACCTCAAAAGGCCTCAGTGGGCCAAGACCCTCAAAAGCTTGCCTGGTCCGGACAGGATTTATGATGAAGTCTCCACAGAGTCAGCAATCCCATACTGCCAGGAGCCCAGCCCTGCCAGCTAACTTCTTAGGACAGCTGGCAGGACCCACCTCTCAGCTCTCTGAGCAGAGGGTCAATAGTTTTCAGGACACGCTGACTGGCAGTCTTCGGCAAAAGGAAACTCACAAAGCAGATCTTGGATGCATAATCAAGAGACGGCAGGTAACAATCTCACCCATTTAATGGAAAAAACCAGAGAGTAACTGAGGGAATCATCGAGCAGACGACAGACAGAAGGGAGGGAGCCTTCCCTGAGACCTCCCAGGAAAGACAGGTCTTGGAGTTCTGAAGAGTTTAGAACTTATTTGCCTCCAAAGTTCTACAACTCAAGACTTCTGGGGCTCAACCTGTCCTGCCAAAGACATCCACCAGTCCTCCTCACACACACCCTCCACCTGCAGAGAAGCAGGACCAATCGCTGCAGACAGTGAAGGCCCTGCAACCTCCTCCCGAGGACCCACTAGGTAAAAACAAATAGCTCATTCTTTACACACCAAACACCTACTGATACGTATCACTGATCTTCAGATTAAAGTTTTCGACAAGGTGATTCCCTAAAAATTCATCATGTTAATAATCCTCAGATTAACGGCCTCTAATAATATACAATTAACATGATAGGCAGGCTGCAAAACCCTTACTGTCACCAAACCTGCCAGGGATGCATGAATTACCCCCGCTTCTACTACAAGGGTTTTCTCTGCTGTCAACATCGTTTTTCCCCTACCAAGATCATTTTTTTTTTAGAAAATGAGCAATGGTGATGCATCCAAAAGCCAGACAGCTACCCACGTGTACTCACACAAACACACATGCACGTGCAGAATGCAAGCAGGCAACATTTTTCAAGGTTCGCCGTCCAGACAGACACAGAATTGTCCCCGCCGTTACGAATACTTAAAGCACAAAGATCAAGCATTAAGCTTAGAAGCTGAAATTCACCACTTCCTGAAAGTCCCGTTTGACCATGTTTAGGAGACTGGGGGTATCCCTCCTTTCAGCAAAACCCCTAAGCAAAAATTTATGATGAGATTACAAAATAATGATGGAATCTTATTGGAAAGTTTTACAAAGTGTGCATCTGCTAGATCCCCACTGTCCAACTTGGTAGTAACTGGCCACATGTGGCTATTTAAGCTGAAATTAATTAAAATGAAATAAAATTAAAAATTCAGTTCCTTAGTCAGAGTAGCCACATTTCAAGTGCTCAATACCTAGTGTGGCTAAAGGTTACTGATCTGCACAGCACAGAATAGTTCCATCATTCCAGGAAGTTCTACTGGGCAGTGTTGTGCTAGACTGTACACAAACATGAGGGCGTGGGTTCCCGTCTTGCTCAGTGTAGCAATCCCTGAGCCTACAACAGTGTATGGCTTAGGTTGTTGTTATTAGGTACTGTTGCGCTGGCCCCCAATTCATGGCGACTGCGTGCACGAGAGAACAAAACGCTGCCTCGTCCTAGGCTGTCCCCGTCGCCATCGTGAGCCACAGGGTTTTCACTGGCCGATGTTCAGAAGCAGATTGTCAGGTCTTTCTTCCTAATCCGTCTTAGTCGGGAGGCTCCGCTGAAACCTGTGCAGCCTCGTAGCAAAATGCCGGCCTCCACTGACAGATGGGTGGTAGCGTCACCTGAGGTTCACTGGCTGGAAATCCAGCCCGGGTCTCCTGCACTTCATCTGGCACATCCAAACCTATTACTGTCAAGCCGTTTCCAACTCAGAGTGACACTATAGGTTATAGTAGAACTGCCTGTGGGGTTTCCAAAGTTGCCTTTATAGAAGCAGACTGCCACATCTTTCTCCCTCAGAGTACCTGGTGGGTTCGAACTGCCGACCTGCAGTGAGCAGCCAAGGGATTAACCACTACACCACCAGGGCTCCTTCTCATCTGGTACAAAGCAGGTGCTTAAAAAACATTACTGGATTCTGGTATGGTGTTTCAAAGCATTGCAAAGAACACCTTATTCCATCTGCTTGTTAGCCTTGGATGGGAAATGCTTAGCTGTGAATATATGTGACCTTCACCTGAAACCATCACCCTGATAATTCTGTGGTCACCTTCTCCAGGGCAGTAAGAACATGGTGAGCTCAGAAGCATTCAGCACTGCTGCTGTTTCTCTCAAGGATGTGACTAAATAATGTAACTTTGGATTGTGCACTAGAGCAATAGTACCTGGGTCTCTAGCTGGTCTAGCAGCCTGGTGCCACACACCACCACCGAGTCACTTCTCATTCAGGGACCTGTGTCCTCAGCTCCCTGGGTCTCTCCACGAAACATCGAAACACCAGCCAGCAGGGGACACCTGCTGCTGTCAAGGCAAAGAGACAGAATGACCAATTCAGGAATTCAGGTCATTTCCCCTTTCCCCTTTCCCCTTGTAAGATGGCTTAGCCTCGTAGTTAGTCAAGGAAATAAATGCTTGGATTTGTAACGCTTCACTAAGTGGTACGCGCAGTTTTTCCATCCTGCTTCTGCAGGCTACACCTCAAAGAACCAGGCTTTTACTGTGACCCGAGTGAAATTAAAATTGAAGCTAAAATTGGAAATCCAAACGCAACATGGAATAAATGAATAAATTCAAATCAGTGATACTTCCTTCAAAGGAGTCACCTGACTTTAACAATAATACAAGCACTGGGCTGACGCTGAGGGATCAGTTCTTCAGTGCAGCTGGAAAGTCACAAGAGATGGAGCAAGGCTGACAGTCGCAGTGCTCACAGCCCCGTGCACCCAGCCCTCCTCCTCTGAGCTCGGTGCTTAGTGGGATTCTCCTCTCTCCTTCACGTTCCTCTCCCCCCAAATCCACCAAAATATCTTCCGCTGGAGGGCAGGCACAGCGCTACTGCTTTCCCCCAATGGACCCAGGATTGAGAATAAATGAGGGCTACTGGATCCCCCTACCACTACCCCCGTTTGTCAGTTTGCTGTACTGTGGTGGCTTGGGTGTTGCTATGACGCTGGAAGCCATGCCACTGGTGTTTCAAATACCATCAGAGTCACCCGTGGTGCACAGGTTTCAATAGAGCTTCCAGACCAAGACAGACTAGGAAGAAAGGCCTTCCAAAAATTAGCCAGCAAAACCGTATGGATCCCAGCAGAGCACTGTCCCATCCACTTGCTCTGTGTATGTCATCAGCAGGGAGCCATCGTTGAAGGAGGATACCGCGCTGGGGGAAGCTGAGGGCCAATGAGGACAAGGGAGAGCCCTGGGAGATGCTGGACCAACAGCCGTAAGGATGGACTTGAACGTGCTGGTGATCATGAGGCTGGTGCAGGACCAGGCAACATTCTGTTCTGTGGTACAGAGGGACACCATGAGTCAGAGTTGCGAGCTATCCCTTCCTTCTCCCTTCCTCCCTCCACCCATCGACTCACCCATCCATCCACCTACTTATCTATGTTTCTGATTCTTCAAGCTTCCATTTAACGTGAACTTGTTGAATTGTTCAGCTCCCCAAGCTGAGCTCTCCCAGACAGTTATCTGGAATGGTTTGGGTCCAGCAGCCAGAGACCAGATGTGGGGGGGAGCTGCCACTTCTGGGTAGCCCATACCCTACAGCCCAGGTCCCAGAGGCCGGCTGGTTGGCCTCTGCCCCCAGCCAGACTTCCTGTCCGCCTCCTGCCAGTAACTCTGAAATCTAAGGGCTGGGTGGCTCCCACCCCTAGCCCAAGGTGACAGTGCTAACTGACAGCAGCTGACAGCCCTTACCCCCAGAGAAAGGGGACAGGCAGCCTGCAACAAGGGGGGAAACCGAAGTGAACTGCTGCGAGGCTGGGAAGCGGGGGTGGAGGCTGCCCCCTCGACTCTCCATGCTGGCTCAGCAAGCGGAACAGCTGCCATTGGCTGTGATGAGATGTGAGCAGCGCCAGGCCCACGCATGGAACAGAAGAACGCCCCTCCACACAGCTCTGCCTGGTGTCCTGTCTTCTCCTCCTTGGAAAAGACATCGTCATAGGTATATAGCCTGGCACATTTGCCCTCCACCCTCTCTGCCTCATCGTGCCATGCCTACAGGGCCGTCTCCCTGCAGTTCCTCTAGCACACAGACTCACTAATGCCTCCAGGCTCCATGGCCACCAGGTCACTCTCTTGCTCAAGATCCTGCTGTGGCTCCCAGTTATGGATCGAATTGTGTTCCCCATAAAGACCCTAACCCCTAGTAACTGTGAACATGATCTTGTTTGGAAATAGGGTCTGTGATGACATTATCAGTTAATCTGAAGTCACACTGAAGTAGGATGGGTCCTACTCCAATCTGAGTGGTGTCCTTAATTCAAGAGGAGAAGAGACAGAGACAGTAGAAGGATGTCATGGGAAGATGTATCTACAAGCTGAGGAACGGCTGGGGCTACCAGAAGCCTTCATGACACTGAATATGGTTCAGCAGAGCTTCCAGACTAAGACAGACAAAAGAAGAAAGGTGTAGCAATTTACGTCTGAAATCAGCCAATGAACGTCTTACAGATCACAATGATCCCACCCACATTCATCATGGGGACAGTGCCGGACTGGGCAGCGTTTAGTCCCACTGTGGATGAGTCAGGGGCTGAATCGACAGCGGCTGACAACATCAACCAGAAGCTGAGAGAAATAAGAAAAGATCTTCCTCTACAGATTTCCGAGAGCACGTGGCCCGGCTGACAAGTTAATTTTGTCTACCACTCTCCAGAATGGAGACAGTAAATTTCTGTTTTTATAAGCCATCCAGCTTTGGCATTTCATCACAGCACCCTAGAAAATGAATACCTTCTCATTCTCCAAGTGTAAGGGGCTTCACTCTTCTGCCAGACAGCCTAAGCCCCACCAACCCTTACTTACTTTGCTTTCTGCGTAAGGACTTGACTGGTAACCAGAAGGCTGGAGGTTCAAACCCACCGGCCGCTCCTCAGAAGGAAGCCTGGGCAATCTACTTCCGTAGTGATACCACCTCAGAAACCCAAGGAGGGGTCGCTGTGAGTCGGATCCGATTCGAGGCAGTGTGTGCGTGCGCGCGTGTGTGCATATATACCGCCTCAGAAACCCAAGAAGGGGTTGCTATGAGTTGGATCCAACTTGATGGCAATGAGTTTTTTTTGTTTTTCATCCACAGCCTCTCCTGCCCCAGTGGCCTCCTCACCCTCATGGCCTTGCTCATTTCTGACTGTATTTTTAAGCCAGCAGGTCTCTCTGCCTTGCCTTCCCATCATTTTCCAAGACATTTGCCTGGTTCCAGTTGCCTGAACTGATGCATAAGTTATGTGAAATAAATAAGTAACTTTCAAAAAAAGTCTTCCCTTTGCTTAAGCTAACTTAAGTTTTGTCACCTGCAACCAAAAAGTCCTGGCTGATAATTTCACTGAGGACAAAGATTCATTCTTTCACGGATCTGGTATTTTTGGTAGGACTAGACAAACACCAGGTGCTCACTGCTTGCTAATATAATAGTTTTGTTGATTGACCGCCCTCACTTGCCCCCTCTGTATAACTCTGGACACTGACCCTGGGCCATTCAGGCCTGGGGTTCCTATGCTTGATGATGTCCCCAACATACAAGCTGAGACCCGTGGCTCTGGGCCACAGACACTACACCTACTCTGAGAGCTCCTCTGGCATACTGGGTCATTGGCCATTCCCAGGATGATGACAGAGCAAGACTGAGTCTTCTTGGTGACCGCCATCCCCCAGAACTATGCTGTTCTCAGAGCTAGGCTCAACCGCTCTCTCTTGCTCACCCCTGCATCCAGCGATGGCTCTATGGTGGTAAAGACAGCACCTGGCCCAGCAGTGCAGTCTCCGAGTTAGACTGTTCAGGCTCAAATACTCACTCCTGCCATCTGCAGGGTCCTGGACAAGTGACCCAACTTTCCTGGGCCGCTGTCCCTCCTGATGACTGCTAACCAGAAGGCTGGCAGTTCAAATCCACCAGCCACTCCTCGGAAGGAAGACTGGGCAATCTCCTTTCGTAGTGATACCACCTCAGAAACCCAAGGAGGGGTCGCTATCAGTCGGATCCGACTCGAGGCAGAGCATGCATACATGTGTGCATATGTGCCGCCTCAGAAACCCAAGAAGGGGTCGCTATGAGTCGGATCTGATTCGACGGCAGTCAACTGGACACAATAGTGTTTAACTCCTAGCACACTGTGAGGATTGACGAGCTCAAAAGTATTCACTACTATTGCTGTGGTTACCACTGTCACTATTACTATTAACTCTGTGTCAGGCACTGCGTGAGGCACTAGGGTAACAAGGATCAATGAGACACCCCCAAGTTGCACAGGAGTGAGGAGTTTGAGAGGCCAGGCTAAGGAACATGCATGATGACACAGTCATCCAGAATGCCCTGACATACCCCAAACCAGGCCTTTAGGAGCCATGAGGGGCAGCAGAGGTCTCTGTACCCCAAGACCCTATTGTTCCTCCATCTGGATACTCAGCACCTGCTCAGCACCTCTCTCACACAGCCCAGGGGTTCATCCAGGGCCCGCTGGGTACTCCTAGGGCTAAAGCACCTCAATGTTTGCTCAGTGACTGTAGGTGGCTTGGAAGGGAGTGCCACAGAGACGAAGTGACAATGCTTGTCCACAGCCTTGAGGGCTAAACACCATCTCTGAAAGGAAAGTGTGTTGCTTCAGACTAATATGTGCCCACCTACAAATAATATAAAATAAAATAATAGTAATAATAAGGCATTGGACACAATTCTATTTCAGTCAGAACAAAAGGGAGGGTGAGAATCCTGTATTTGTAGGTACGCTCATTGAAGTCTCTGCAAGGATGTGCACAAAGGTGTTTAACAAGGTCAACTCTGGATGCACAACGTTTTTCTTACTTTTGCTTGCTATAGTTTCTAGTTTTCCTGCAATAAGTATGGATAGCTTTTGCAATCAAACAGAAAATAAAAGCTTTGTAAATTAAAAAAAAAAAGAGACTTTCCTGACGAATGAAGGAGATGATGGCATTACGCCTCTCTGGGCCCCAGTCTCCCCATCTGCCATGTGTGGTAGGTGGGGCAGACATCCCCATGGCCCCATTTGGCTCTGCTCTCAGTGTGTCTTTGAATCATATTCCAGGGCAGCAGAGACACTTCTCACTCAGGTGGCTTCTCACTGAGCCAAGGCCTGGGCAGACCTGCCTTCTGGTCCCTGCTGGGTTTCCACCTCTGTGGGGAACTAGTGGAGCAAACTGCTTCCTCTGGCTGTGACTTCATTTCCTCGCCTGTCGAGTGGGATGGGCACATCACTTTTCAAGTCTGCCACTGTGTGACTTGAGCAGGTTACCTCTCTGTGCCCCAGTCTCCCCATTTGAAAAATGGGGAATAGAACTGTGCTTCATGCCTAGGGCTGTGATGAGGATTGAGGGACACATGCATTTCTATAGTTCAGAGCACACTTGATAAGCACTCAGCAAATGTGAGCTCTTTTGCGTGTCCATGAAGGTGCTTTGGAAATCGTGTGTCACTGTCCATCTTCACACCAGGCACTATGTCTCATGAACCAGCATGAAGCATATGAGTGGTGGTGTTTGCTGCAGGGTCACACAAGGGAGGTCAGGTGAATATGCCTGATGCAACTCTGCATGGCCATGAAGCTGGTGACGAGGAGGTGCAGGGAGAGGAGCTGAGGGTCACGAGATGAGGAGGTGTGGGAAGAGCAAGTGCAGGTCCAGGAGGCGAAGAGGTATGGGGAGAAGAGGTAAGGAGGTATGAGGACAGGAAGTAAGGGTCCAGGAGGTGAGGAGGTGTAGGGAAAAGAAGTGAGGGCCCAGGTGGGCGAGAAATGGCAGGGGAGCTTATGACCTCCTGGTCAGGAGGTCGACGTGTGATGGCCTCAAAACCAATCAGACACTCTTAGCAACCACTGCCTCTGGCTGGATCTAGGCCGGGCCAGGCCCACCCTGGGAAGGGAGCAGCTCCAAAGGCTTGCCCAGCCAGATGCGGCCAGATCTGTAACCTCCTCGAGATTGGAGATGACAGGCTGTGGGGGCTGGAGGAGGGGGGGTCAGAGGAAACCTGGCAAGGGGAAAGGCAAGAGAAGCAGCTGGGCTTAGGGACCCCGCAGCCCCACCTGCTGGGAAGCCCCGGAAGGGCTCCTCCCCAGCGCCCCTGCAGTCTTTAGATGCGTTCGACATGCTCCTTATCTGAGGCTGGGGTCCTACTGCTGCCCCTTTCCATCCCACCCGCTTCCAAAGAGACAGCAGAAAGTGATCTAAAGATCCAATATTTGTATTTTGAATGTTAATTTGACATAGAGGAGTGGGCATGGGGGAGTGTTTATAATCAGCACTCCAATAAACCCACAAATGACGCCAGTATTTTATAAGCTTGTTAGGAACAAATCACTCCCTCAGCTTGTATTTACTTACTGATGAATCATAAAAGGGCTCAATACACAGAGTAAATCCAAAAAGAATGTCTTTCTTCAGTCCCATCTTCGGCAACAATGCTGAGAGCCAGGCTTCACCGAGCCCGTCCCCAGCGCCTATCCCCAGTCCTCCACTCCTGACAACCTTCAGAGGTGGCAATCCTTGGCCCCAACCCGTCCCTGTACCCACCCCCACCCCCGCCTCCACCCATCCCATCGGCTGGGCTGCCCTAATCTGGGGCTCAATCCTCCTTCTGGAGGCAGCTCCGTCCTTCGGCTGCCCCCGGAGTCCTCTGTGGAGCGGATCCAATCCAGCTAATTTGCATAATGATGAAGCCCTCCACTGCGGGCTGGGTCTTCAGAGGGTTGGAAGAAATATGCCCTGTCCTTTGGAGAGGCGCGGGGAAGGCTCGGTGCAGGCCGGGAGGAGTGGGGCTCCTGGCAGGGCGGGGTGGCAAGGCCCGGGCAGGCCGCCCACCTGGATGGCTCTGCTCAGTGTTCTGGAGGTGAGGCTGCCCAGAGCTGTAACCCAGCAGGAAGGAGGGTCGAAGAGCCAGCACCAGACTCAGGCGGAACAGACTCAGGCCACAATGACTGCCACTCACCAGCAGGCTGACCTTGGGCAAGTCCTGGACCTCTCTGAATCTCAGTATCCTGATGTGTAAAAACAGAGGGTATCCACCCACTGGGCTGTTGTGAGGGCCAGATGAGCCAGCCCATGAAGCACTGACCAGCACTGACAGACTGCAACAGTATCAGCCAGTGTTATAGTAGTTAATATAATAATAATAATATTAATAGAATTCCTGGTGGCATAGTGGTTAAGCACTTGGCTGCTAACTGAAAAGGCGGGCAGTTTGAACCCATCAGCTGCTCCACAAAGACATGGAAATCTGCTTCTGTAAAGATTCGCAGCCTCAGAAACTCTATGGGGCACTTCGACTCTGTCCTATATAGGGTTTCTCTGAGTCAGAATGAACTTGACAGTAACAGGGCTTTTTTTTGTTAATTATATTAATGTTTACATATTAATAGATAATGAAAGGAGCCCCTGAGTGGTACAAGTGGTTATTGTGCACAGCTGCTAACCCAAAAGCTGAAGGGACAAGTCCACCCAGAAGTGCATCAGAAGGAAGGCCTGGCAATCTGCTTCTGAAAACCCAGTCACTGAAAATCCCATGGGAAGCACAGTTCTACACCAACACACATAGGGTCGCCATGAATCGGAATCAGAATCAACTCCATGGCAACCAGTTACTGGTTATTGTATTAATAGCATCATTATCCTTATCCCTGCATTATTTGGCCCATCCATCATCCATCCATCCATTCATTTGTTTATTTAACAAATGCCACGCAGTGTGCTCAGCAGTCCAGCAGTCCCGGGGATGAACCAGACACAGGTCTTGCCTGCAGAACTCCCGCAGGGTCAAAACACTCTGCGGGTCAGAGGTGAGGACGGCGCTTGCCCTGGAGGAGGAGGCAGCGCCTGGAAGGGGGTAGGAGCAGCTATAGGAGGGCTGTCGTGTTCTGTTTCTTAATCTGGATGCACTTCCTTTATGGAAATCGTCAATTTACGATCTGTGCATTTTCTTAGACTTCAATACAAAGTTTTTTTTTTTTTTTTTTTTTTAACACACTCTGGTGTCTACTCAGGCACATCAGCACATTAGCATGTACCAGGCAGGAGGGCTCAGTGAGCCTTAAGAAGGGTGTATGAAAGACTGGGGGTAAGGGGTGAGGCAACACCAAAGAAGGAAGAATTTCCTTCTATGAGAGGGGAGGGGCAGTTCAGCACGAGTCTGCGGCTGAAGTGATGCTGAGTGAATGAATGAATGACTTCCTGGGAGAGGTGGCCTTGGGGGAGCATGGTGAGATGCAGTAGACAGGAGGGGGTTCTGGGGAAGGGTCTCCTGGGAGCGAAAGGTTTGGAGTGGGTTTGCTCCAGCCAACAAATGCTCACCAGGCACTGCCAGGTGCCTGGCCAGGCTGGATGTGGCAGTGACCGGGGGGGGAGGGCCTCTGTCCCTCTGTGCTCACATTCTGGGAGAGTCAGACATCCAAGAAGTAAGTCAAGGGAGACCATGCCCTTTATCCACTCCACTGAGGCTATCTCCGTGCTGAGTAGTGTGCTAGTGTTGGCGGCATGCAGATGAACGAGGAGACACGGCCCATGACCTCTCGGGCTCACTGCCTCCAGTAAATGCTCTATCAGATGGGAGGCTAAGCTTATTTTATTCATCACAGTAACACTATGAGGCTTGTCTCATTATTCCCATATTGTAGGCGAGAAAACTGACACCAAATGAAGTGAAGTAACTCGTCCAAGGTCACAGAACTAACTAAAGTGCCAAAGATGATCCTTAGCCTTGCCTCTACAAAAACATGTCTACATCCCTGTCTTCTTTCCAGCCCTGTGAGTGAGCTGGACAGAGGTACCACTCCTAGTCCCATTTTACAGACAGGAATACTAAGATTTCAAGTGCTAGGCCACAAAAGGTAGTAGCAGCAGGAGGAGTGGACTGCAGGGGTTTGACTCTGTCCAGGGCCGTGGGGTGGGACCATGGAGACTGTCAAGAAGAGGCGTGGGGAGTCAGGCTTGAAAAGAGCACCACTGGCACATGACGTAAAGGCGTGTCAGTCATTCCGTCAACCCTGCTTAGAGTCCGTGAACTATGCGTGGCATCCCCCAGCCCTGCTGGCCCGTGCCAGCCAGGATGACTACCCACTTCACTGCCTCCAACCCAGTGGGAAAAGAAACTACAGGCTGGGGCAATAATTCAGGCTGAAATTATATTCCACAGTTGCCGCTGGGCAGACATTGCTGCTTGAAGAGGCAATTTTGCAGTTTGGGGTGCAGAATTCTTTTCCACGGCACATGGAGAGTGGGCAGAATGGATTCGCCTGTGCCAAGCTACAGTTCTGCATCCCAGGCAGACGTGCACAGACCAATTCTATGGCCCCAGTTCCTGTTGCACTGCCCATCTCAGCTCCGGGACTGGCTGGGACTGGGCTCCCAAAGGCTCAGCTGCTACAGCTCTAACATAGTACCAAACCCCAAATGCCCTATCAGCAAGTCCAGTCCAACTCACAGCAACCTTACAGGACTGAGTAGAAGTGCCCCATAGGGTTTCCAAGGCTGTAAATCTTTGTGGAAGGAGACTGCCACACCTTTCTTCCATGGAGCAGCTGATGGGTTTGAATCACCAACTTTCCAATTATCAGCCAATTGCTTTAACCACTGCACCATAAGGGCTCCTTCCCATAGCACAGGAGAGCTAGTAACTGTCAACATTTATTAAGTGCTGACTATGTGTCAGGTAGTATGCTAAACACTTTACATCTGGGATGAGAGGAGAAGCCCTACACAGAGGGACCAGTCTTGTCCTAATTTCCTAGTAAGTGATGGAGCCCAGGCCCTCCAACCACAGAGTTGGGCTCTTAACCCCCAAGCTGCACTAACTGCCTTACTATTATTAATAATTACTGTTGGTAATATAGGAAGGAAGGCAATTAAATTCAATACTTAATTTGGGTTATGTTCAAGCACTGGGCTGGGCATTAAAACTATAAACATGAATAAGACCCAAGATCTGTCTGTAAGAAATTTCAAGTTATTATACCCACAAAGAAAGGATGATCTTTCACTGATATGTGTTTTTCAGTGATCAAGTACTTTGCCCAGTACCTTGCACAGAGCAGGCCCATAGTAAATGTCTTCTAAGCAAAAGAAAAGAAAAAAATAAAGTTAGTATTTTTAAAGATCACATTTTTCTTCCCTGATTCTCCACCTCATTTCAGTTGGCCCTCCACACCCACTCAAAGTACTTCTTCCTCCATTTCCAAACAGTAACTCTCTATGAAACCACTAGCTGTGTGTCTTTGGATAAGTTGCTTCCCCTCTCTGAGCTCAGAGGCTGCAACTGTAAAAAGAGGTGATCAGATGAAATAATTCATAAGGTCCCTCAGGATTTATGATGTTAGGGGTAAGTACTCATCCCAAGCATAAAGGCGTTTATCAGTTGGAGGAGGACAGTAAGAATAAGCAGTGAGACTTTCCTTAGATAGGTCAAGATTTAACTATTGTCCAGAGTAGGATGTTGGTCAGAGATATTCCCACTGAGCCCACAATATGGTTAATAGATGTTTTCTCTGGAAGTTAGATATGTCAATAGGAGGCACAGAATCAAAGTCCAAAACTGGCAGACTGTGGGCAAAGTGTTGAATTTTAAAGCTATTAGAACATTTACTGCTGTCCCTACCAACCCTGTTGTCTTATACTCCACGGCCCCACCTCTATCTGCCTAATGTTCAAAAGCAATTACGTTTAGGACCTCTGGTAAACACTATTCTCTCAAGGCAGAGTAGGAAGGAGGGAAGAGCATGGTATTTATAACTGAGAAGCATAGATGCAGGATGCACTGTGAGCTGTGTGACCTTAGGAAAGTCATCTAACTTCTCTGAGCCTCAGCTTCCTCACTGCCAAAAGCAGGCACAAATCTGTATCTACTTGACAATCTTTTCAGGGAAAAAAAAAAAAATTTCAGCCAGTTTCCCAGCTCTCCCAGCGCTCTGGAGAAAATCGTAACATTTGGAGGAACCCAAGAAGGCTAAGAGGTGCTCTGGTGACAAACAGTCCCCAAAACTCAAAGGCTGCAAACGACCAAGTTTTATCTCTCATTCGCCCTTCATGTCCACTGCAGGGGGCTCTGCTCATTGAAATCACTCAGGCACCTGGGCTGGGGAGCAGCCTTCACCTCCAACACTGGCAGTCTCCGTGCCCAAGGAGAAGAGAGAACTTGGAAGGGTCTCACCCTGGCAGCCAAATGCCATGGCCCGGAAGGAACATGGAGTCCTTGCTTGGGTACTGTGAATGGTTAAGGTGATGGCTGCTAACTAAAAGGTTGGTGGTTCGAGTCCACACAGAGGAACCTTGAAAGAAAGTATTGGCAATCTATTTCCGAAAAATCGGCCATTGGAACCCTGATGGGTCTCCAGTACTGCGTTCCCTCTAAACCCAGTTCTTCCACAGAAACTAGCCTATGACTGTATATGGCATTTTCCTGCCACTGACTGTTAACGCAAAAACAAACACAACGCATCTGACTCATAGTGACCTCTCCTTGGGTTTCTGAGGTGGTATCACTACGGAAGTAGATTGCCCAACCGTCCTTCTGAGGAGTGGCTGGTGGGTTTGAACTGCCAGCCTTCTAGTTAGCAGTCCAATCCCTCATACACTACACCACTACTCACTGCTAGGGGGAAAAAAATTCACTGCCATTCAGTTGATTCTGACTCATAGTGACCCCATTGGGTTCCCAAGTCCGTAAATCTATACAGAAGCAAACAGCTTCATCTTTCTTCCACAGAGTGGCTGGTACGTTCGAACCACCAAACTTTAGTTAGCAGCCAAAGGCCTTAACCACTACACTACCAGAGCTCCTTATTTACCATTTAGTCCCCTTAAAAGTAATGTCGAGAGACAATGTCGGTCTCCTCTTTGGACATTTTCCTCCAAGGCTCTGACTCTGTACCCCTCCCATGTGCACTTTAACTTCTCTGCCCTCCTTTCCTTGTCACTAGCCTCTCTGTCACTCATTCAGGAAGGACTGCATTTAGTAGCTGCTAACACATAGTGGCTAAGACACTTGCCTGCTAACCAGATGGCTGGCGGTTCAAACCCACCAGCCACTCCTCGGAAGGAAGGTTGGGCAATCCTACTTCTGTAGTGATACTGCCTCGGAAAGCCAAGGAGTGGTCGCTATGAGTTGGGTTTGATTCAACGCACATAACAACAACAACAACAACGGCCTAGGGCAGAACACAGGCAGGTGTACTTTTATTTCAGATGATATTCCAAGACATACAGGAAACTGGATCTGTCGAAACTATGGAAAACGTTAAGGCTTTTGTTTTGTTCATGAGTCTTTGGAATGGTAGTATAGTTGATGTTGACATTCACAGCTTTCTCTTTATCTTCTTCAAATTTGAAGGCTCTGGTAACCTGTGGTATATTTTTTTCTATTTCCTGGGATTTTATTTTTTTCTTTCTTCCTTCCCTTTGACCTTTTATCCATGTCTCTTTCCATTATGAGTAGATTAAACCTTACCTACAAACTCCTTAATACGATCTGTGGAGAATGTCCAGGATTAAATACATTAATAGATATTTTAACTTATACACACACAACAAAGCAAACCCTGTGGAGTACAGTTAGTACAATTCTACTCTGACACTCACGGGGTCAGTCATCATGAGCCTGACAGCAGCTGTCTTCTGGGGAAGGAACACAGGCCACCACAACCACAAAATCAGCCAGGAGGCCCCACACCACACAAAGGAGTCTAGATCTGCAATGCTGCCCCACGGCCAAAGACACGAATGACTCACGTGTTAGCAAGAAGAGAGACGGCTCTCACCAGACAACTCTAAGGATCTCAAGACAGCACTCAGGAATGTAAGAAAGAAAGTGCGACTGAAATACTTGTGGGGTGACAAAGCCCTACAATGTCCCCACTTGCCAAGGCAGAGGAGGCAGAAGGACAAGGCGCTCAAGGCACACTGTCTGGGTTGGCGCCTGCGTGGCAAAGTGGGCTCTGAGAGCAAATCTCCAAAGCCCCACGCCTTCTCTGGAAGGTGGAGGGTGATGCTCTCTTTCCCACCCTCCGCCATGGCCACCTGGCTCTCCAAAGAGAACACCAGGTAAATGCCACAGTCTGTCCTGGGGCTTTTTGCAAAAGTCACTCTTGACGATAATGGCTTTAGGAGGCTATGCAACCGCACGCCTGGCATCTGAAACATCGTCTGAGGCCAGGTGTTGCATCTCTAATTAGGACAGGGATTTTTTTTTTCACCCCACACAGAATTTACATAATTGGGAAGGAGGTTACCGTGAGGACCCTCCCTACCAATTGTGCGTTCTCTATGGCCCCCTTCCACTTTCCCTTGCATACTTCAAAATTAAGGGAGAAATGAATCGTTTTGAATTTTTTGAAATTAATTATCATCATTTCAATGGAAATGGGAGTTGAGAGAGAAGGGGAGGGATGATCTCATGTGGAGAAGAGCACTAGGAGGTGACACATGTCACCCATTGTAATCTTAAGGGGAAACACACACACACACACACACACACACACAATGGCCTCATCCAGTTCTCAGGGTGCCTCCCAGTTAGGTTTGAGCATTCTTCAAAAATTTTTTAGCACCAAAATTAATGCTTTAAAATGTCACTTGCTACAGTAAAATTTATCAACATTATTATATACCATAGAAACTGCCATCCCAGACAAATGCACGACATTAAAATTTGGTCTAGAGCTCCCCAGAGGAAACGTTTACTGCAATTTGTATAACAGTTTATATATTTATGCTATTTAATGGTACAAAGCAATAATTATGACTTCATTCACTGATAAGCAATGGCATTACATAAATCTGATGCGGATTTAGAACACGCCAGCTCTGACACCAGTGTACGAGCTGTAAATTATGTTGCTGTTAAAAAAAAAAAAAATCCAAGCAAATATGAAGGAGCAGCAGGAAACTAATAATGCGTCTCCAGCTGTTGCAGTTAACCTGCAAATGTGGCCATCTGCACCTCGGGAGGAGGAGAAGGGGAGAGGGACGGACCGGAAGGCACGACAGAAGTGGAGAGAAGGAAGGAGCCACCTTTGGGAAGCACAAAACCTTCCCTTGGCATCGAACCAGTGACCTTGCTCCTTGTGACCAGGCAAACCCAGGCCCAAATCAGAAAAAGTTCCCCAAGTGTGGAGGGTCCCTTCTCTGCTTCTCTGGAACCCACAACCAGCCCCATGCTCTTGCCTCCTCGCTAAAAATACAGTTCCACCGTCTTCTTTCCCTTCCTTTTCCACAGGGTTCTCTCTCACCTCAGAGGCCCTCTTCCCGCAGCGCAAGCCTGACCATACAGCTTCCTTTACAACTTCTCTGTTTCATTTCCGTTCCTTTTTTCCCTTTTTTTTTTTTCCCCCACTTTTCAACATCTCTTCACAGATCCATCTTACATTGTTTAAAAAAAAAAAAGGGTGGAAGGGAGGTGGAAAGTACTTATTGTCAGAGATGTGGGCCCGCCTCAGAGAGTTCAATGGAGCCACAGGGCACAAAGGCTCAAATTATCAAACAAGACGAAATGCATAGACAGTGGCAAGTCACAGATCTTCTGGTACGTGGTGGCTCTGGTCTGGGCCGACAGTTGTGGGCTCTGCCCAGTGAGTGCCGTGCAGCAAAGACAGTTCTGGGGGGCATGGAACACGGAAGGATCTTCGGCCAGGCTCAGGCCAGGCTCCACCCAGGCCAGGCAAACAGCCGCCCCAGCCTCCCCCGGATGGCACAGGACTCACTTCCAGGCACTCACAGGACTCTGCACAGGAACAAGGGACTCCACCATCAATGGTGTGTGAGCTGTGCCCCCTGGGATTGTCCTAAGGTGTTGGGGGAGGGCCCGGAAGAAGACCTGTCTGCCACCTCACCTCCTTGTCTATGTCGAAGAGTGGATCCCCGGCTTCAGCACTAACAGCTAACAGCATAGCATGTACTGTGTGCTTCCCTGCTCAACATCAAATGGACTCGCCCATGGAATCCTCCCACCAACTCTTTGTGGTAGGCACTGCTACCACTCCCACTTTCCAGATGAGGAAACTTAGAGCGAGACTATACAGAGAGCTTACTGTGCTCAACTTAAGAACTGTATGGTTTAGAAGAATGTTCGTGGGCCATCTAACCTGTGTTTTTCAAACTTTTAAAACTGCAATCTATAGCAAATATATATATATACATCACACCCCATTGCACACTAATACCAACTAACTATCCGCTGAGTGGATTCTGACTCAAGGCGACCTCACGTGTGTCAGAGCAGAGCTGTGCTCTGTAGGCCTTACACTGGCTAATTTTTCACAAGCTGATTGCCCAGTCTTTCCTTCCAGGTGCCTCTGGGTAAAACAATGGAGCTCCAACCTTCTGGTTAGTAGTCAAACACATTAGCTGACTGCAGCACACAGGGACCCCATTACCAACTCTAAACCCAAACCAAACCCAATGCCACCAAGTCGATTTTATAGTGGACCCCCCCATAGGGTTTCCAAGGCTGTAAATCTTTACAGAAGTAGATTGCCTCATCTTCCTCCCCCAGAGAAGCTGGTGAGTTTGAACCACTGACCTTCTGCTTAGCAGCCAAATGCTTTACCCACTTATGCTACCAGAGCCCCTTAATAACAACTCTATACACTATAAAACCAAAACAAAAGTTTTATAAAACCTCATTAAACTTACTAAGTGTAATACACTCTGTTATTTTCTTTTCTCTTCCTTTCCTTTTCCATCCCATCCTATTCTATTCCATTGTCTGCCTTACTATGTTCTTTTTCATTTTGTTGGCTGTAACCTACTAAGGTGATTTCATGATTTGCCAATGAGCTGCAACCTGCAATTTGAGAAACATTGGCTGTTGCAACTCCCTCCTCATTTTACAGATGGAAAGCTGAGGCTCAGAGAGGGAAGTCTGTTTGGCCAAGACCACACAGGTTTGTGGTCCCAAGCTGAAGCCCCAGCCTCAGCCCTCTCTCCACCAAACCTCGTAGTCAGCTTCATCTCTAAACCTGACCTGGCCCTTCCTAGGGCTCACTTCCGACCACCCTGGGGACAACCAGGTCTCTGGCCCCTTAAGGCTCAGCCAGGTTGCTGTCTGTAGTTTGGCATAGAGTAGGGCACTACATAAGAAGCCCTGATGGCACAGTGGTTAAAGCATTCAGCAGATAACCAAAAGGCTGGCAGTTTGAACTCACCAGCCATTCTGCAGGAAAAAGATGAGGCAGTCTGTTTCTGTAAAGATTAACAGCACTAGAAACCCTATGGGGCAGTTCTATTTTGTCCTAAAGGGCTGCTATGAGTCAGAATTGACGCACTGGCAGTGGGTTTAGGGCATGGCATGAGGACTAGGGTGAACAGTGGGAGCAGCAATGGACAGACAGAGGGAAGATAGGGCTCTCAAGAGAGGTTCCCAACTCATTTGGTTCTGGGGGTGGGACTGACCCAATGAGTCTCCATCTAAGGCCACTACCCAGATGTCCTACAGCCCTCTGGAGGAGTCAGGGTGGTGGCCCACGCTCTGATCACACCAGTGTTCATCATGAGGATTAGCCCCCCTCCCACCTGCTGCTAGAGGGAGCCCTTCCTACCTGGGAAGTTGGGAGCCGGGCAGCACTGTCAGCGCAGGCAGAGGTGGGTCTCAGCCCCAGCAAGCACAGCCTCCCCAGGCTCAGGGCCTCAACCCTCCCTCGGCATCACTGTGTCCTAATGAGAATGGCAACCCCTGTCCCATCTCTGGGTGCGTTCCCTAAAGGACAGTCTTGAGCTTGGGACGATGGGCAAGAGGCGTGATTCACATCACCCTTCCTCCTGCTTGCCCCGTCATTATGACAAAAGTAATAAAGCAATGGTTCATGGCTTCTCCCATATTCATAGATTTTTAACAACCCCAGTTCAAACGCCCAAACATCAGCTTTTCCACCCAAAAGTCTCAAAAGCCTCTCTCTTAAACTACAGTTGCATCCTTTACTTCCCTAAGCTGCAGGGCATCGGTTCCTCCCAGCATCTCAAAACACAACTTCATCCCCCACCACACACACACACACACACACACACACACACCAGTTTATTCACGACAAACACGCTAAGCATCAAGGATGTGTCCTTTTACTTTCATGGTCTAAGCAGCATCAATTCCCAGAACTAGAAAAACAATCCCTCAGTGGGAACTTATTCAGTGACACCCCTGGAAGGTCTTGGAGGCCAAGCTAGTAGCTCTGTCTTCTTAGAAGCATGAGGACAAAGGACAGGGCAGACCTGAAGAGGCGGGGTCAAGCCTGCACATGCTTCAAAACACGTGGGTGCGCTGAAGCTGGAATCAAGACAGAAGACTGGTCGGAACAGTGGTGGCCCTCTCCACTGGAAGGGTGACAAGACCCTCCAGAGCACAGGACCAAGCTCGAGTGGATGGGGGACAAAAACAAGGCAGTGGGAGGGAAAAGCAATGGAACCTTCATTTCCGTGACAGGGACAAGTGCATCCGTGAAGAAGGCACCTGGAACAGATGGCAGTCAAGTGCTCAAGCAGGGGGACCAGGACACCTCTAGCTTTGGCAAAGACATGGTGGAGCCTGTGCCACCCTCAACCCACACTACGGTTCTGTTTTGGGGGGCACATGTGTTCTTTTAGTTTGGAATTAATCGCCAATGTTTGAAAATCAAGAAATTTTGTATTAACATCTAGCTATTTGGCTTCTGTTAAAAAATCAGAACATCTGGACTCTCTAAGATGCAATCTTCTTTGGCAACAACAGAAGGGGCATGTCTTCCACTGGGACACAGTAATCCCCGTGGCCCCACACAAAGGCTGCTTCGCTCACCTATGTTAACGTCTGGCCTCTGTAGGCATGGAATTAGTGACTCTTGAACTATCAGGTTGGAGAGACCTGGGTTCTAGTCCCCCTGCCACTAACTTGCTGTGCAACCTTAAGCAAGTCCCTGCCCCTCTCTGGGCCTCAGTAAAAGCCAGGAGTTTTTTCCAGGGTGCCTCTAGGTGGACTGGAACCTCCAACCTATTGGTCAGCAGCTGAGTGTATTAATGGTTTGCACTATCCAGAACTCCAAAGCCATTTCCAGCCCCTTTAAAAGGGATGGCCAGGTGTGGCTTTCCCAGTGAAGACAGGCTGGAGTGAAGAAAGATGGCAGCACTGCCTTGCAGCCAGCCCTGCCGGTCCTAGGCGCCACCCCCGAGGCTGTGCTGACGCCACTCCCCAGTAGCTTGATAGGAATACTGTGTCAGAGATTTGAGATATTAAGAATGACAATGCATTATTACTGCAGCAGGGAAATCTCATGAGTCCTAGAGATAGGATTTCGAAATCCTCAGCCAAAAATCTATAGTAATGCCCAAGAATTTATAAAAGAAGCACGTCAATCTGCATTTGGGAAGACACTTTCAGTTTCCGCCTAAACCAAAAGGACAAGTACGTGTGTGTCTTTCAGGAAGGGCAGGAAACAGAAAGCAAAAACCACATGTGGGATCCCGGTGATGGAAGGGGGCTTGCGGGGCGGGGGAACAAGCAGACAGACGGCTCAAAACCCCACAAGGCAAGCAGAGAAACCAAGGGTGCACATAGGGCTCCCTCTGACCCCTTCAGGAAGGATGGCGATGCCAGACACACCCATTTCTCTCAGCTGCTCCTGGAGGAGCCCTTTCTGTCCTGGAAATCAGCGTTTATGGAGCAAGCAAGAAACAGTCCGTAGGAGGGCCAGGGGCCCCCGTCAGGCCTGTGCCCAGCTGTAAAACAGTTATAGTAATAGAGGTGCCTCCTCTCTCCTGGGACTGTTGTGAGGATCAAGTATTAATCTTAAAAAGTCAAGTGTGTTTTAGGAAGTGTCAAGACCCACCAAAACAAGCACAGGCTCAGAAGGCAGAAGGGGCTATGTTCAAATCTGAGCTCCACCACTGGAAAATGATAGCAATAACGCTGGCCTTATTACTAAGCCCTTGCAGTGATCGGATGTGGATTAAAGGTGGTATCTGTATGGCATCTGGTATATCGTAGACTACCAAAGTGATAGTATTTTCAATGTTATGGTCATTATATAAATATATATAAACAAGTATTTACAAACATGAATATAAACATATATTATACAATATAAGTATTAGAAATATAAACAAATATTTTTTTAAAAAAAAGTTCCTGTGGAGTTGATTCCAACTTACGGCCACCCCATGTGTGTCAGAGTGAGTGTTCAATGGCTGATTTTTTTGGAAGTAGACGCAGGCCTTTTTTCATGGTGACTCTGGGTGGACTTGAACCACCAACCTTTCAGTTAGCAGCTGAGTGCATTAACCATTTGTACCATTTAGGAACTCAACACAAATACAATGCACCAAACAAATATACCCTGCCCGTGAGTGGTGCAAAGGGTGAAGCATTCTCCTACAGGGCAGAAGGAAGCCCCATCCCCTCATAAGGAACCTCTCCTACCTGTGGCTGAGCACCAGTGGGCTCCGGGTGCAGGCTGGGCACTAAGGAATTCCGTTCAGATTTTGTGGGACAGTGTCTGGCACACAGGTGTCACCGCTAAATATAAGAAGCATTTGCTGAGCTCTCACTATGTGCCAGGCATTATACACTAAGCACTTTGCATGTAGTATCTGCTTTAATTTTTACAACTAGCTTTTGTTACCCTCTTTATTTTCCCCCATTCTACAGATGAAAGGATCAACACATGGATCAAATAAACTGTCAAAGGACATAATGGTATTAGTGATGGAGGTAGAATTCTAATTCAGGAAATCTGACTGTGGAATTTCTGCTTTTAATCCCTATACAATATAAAGTATTGTGGATTGTGAACGGATGGGTGGATGGACAGATGGATGGAAAGCTGGTGATGACCAGATGGATTGTGGGGGGATGAATGGTCAAGTAAGTGGTGGATAGATAGACAGATGTATGGGTAGATGGTAGATAGATGGATGAATGAGTGGATGGACAGGTAAGTAAAGGGATAGATAGTTGGATGGAGCAGTGAATGATAAATGGATGGTGATAAATAGATGAATGGGTATAACGATAGGTGGGTGAACACACAGAGGTAGATGGGTGGGTAAATGGCTGATTGGATGGATGGACAGATGGAGGGAGAAGTGGATAGATGGATGGATGGTGATGTATGAGGATAGATGGATGGATGGTGATGTATGAGTGGGTGGATGGATAGATGGCTAAATGGATAGCTGGATGGACAGAGGGGTGAATGGTGAATAGATGGTAATAAACAGGTAATTGAATATAAAGATGGGTGAGTAAAGATAGAGAGGTGGATGGATAGGTAGGTAGGTAGGGAGATGGTTGGGTGGAATAGATGACCAGGCAGGTGAATGGACAGATGGAAGAAGGGGTGGACAGTGAAAGCACAGCATACAGATGGATAAATGGACAGGCAGATGACTGAAAGGGCAGCTGGATGGACGGTGGATAGGTGGGGGGAGGAGTAGATGGTGAAAGCATGGTGGCTATAAATGGATGGGTGGGTAGAAAAGTGGATGAATGGAAGGGTGGATGAATGGATGGATGGATGCTATGTGGGTACCTGTGTGATGGATAATAGTCATGTACCTACTCAGGTCTGCATCCTTCCCCTTCACTCAATGCCTCAGCACCAGAACATACAAGGAGATGATCCAAAGGGCTGTTCCCATCAAAACTACAGTGACATGAACACCATGGCTTGGCTTCCCTCTCATCTCACCTAAGAATCATCTTTATCCAACCCATGCAAGGCCTGAGTTTTCAAGCCCACAAGGACACTAATGTCTTCTTGCCCCACGGGCTTTTAGCTGAGGTGTGGGGTGGGATTTGAAGGGCACCAGGGACGTACAGAGTCAAGGCAGTCAATTCCACTTGATCAGAACCTTTGCATCCACATTGAAAACAGACTTTGAAGGCTGCCTTGGACTTCGTTCATCTCCAAATATTCCCTGTGGCTCTTACCCACTTCCAGTCAAAGGAGAAATGCTACCTCTTCCCCAAATCCCTCCTCTACCCCTAGACACAGTCAGACGCTCCCTCTCAGAGTGCCCCCACACATAGTTCTTGATTCGAGCAGCTCTCGCATTGATTTGTGAGTTGTCCTCTCCCAGGGGATAAGAAACATGATAGTGGACATTTGCCCCATCATCTCTGAGGTCCCTGCAGCCCTTAGGTACTTTGCACATAACCCAAAAACCAAACCCACTGTCACTGAGTCGATTCTGATTCATAGCGATCCCCATTGGGTTTCCAAGGCTGCATATCTTTATAGAAGTAGATTGCCTCCTCTTCCTCCAGCAGAGCAGCTGGTGGGTTTGAACCACTGACTTTCTGGTTAGCAGCCAAATGCCTTACCCACTGCACCACTGGAGCTCCTTTGGCACATAAAGAGAGCTCAATAAATACATATGGAATTGATTTCAGCGCCCCACATCGAGACATCCACAGACTCCATAGCTTCCCTGTTCCTAACCATAAGCACACCAGAGTCCAGCCACTGGGCCACAGAATCTACACCTGCAGTTGCTTCTTTAACCACAAGAGAGCACCGTGTCTTGAGGCTCAACCCACATTCTTTTGTAAATGCCTGGTGTACTTACAGAACACAGTATAACTCAAAAATTATAATTAAAATGTCTTAGCTCCTATATTTATAGTAACATTTAAACTACTGTGCTTTCTTGAAGTCAGTCATTTACTTGAGAACAGCACACTTTATGGTGAACAGATCTTTGAAACGGTACCGCGGGGAACTAGCCCAGGCACATGTAACTCAATATATGTCAACAGCTGTAAAAATATTGGTGGGAGAAGGCAGGAAAAAAGCCATGAGCCCAGATCAAGTGCCCTGTCTCTCACATCTGACTGTTGTCAGCTGCTCCCTCCTCTTCCCAATAATTGGCCCATTTTGGTGCCCGCTGTCACACAAGGCGGGCCCTCTTTGAGGCTAGATGATCAAAAAGGTTATAAATGAGAATGATTTCGATGTTGGCGGCCTGGAGAGTGACCAGGGCGCTCACGGCGGCAGAAGGGCCTGTTCTAATCTTACCAACTGCACGCTGCCTTCGGAGCGTATTCCTAGGGTGTGAGCAGCTCCCCAGGGCGCGGCCACGGTCAATTCTGCCTAATCCCTTCTGCATACAAATGAGCGCCTGGCAGGAGGAGCAGGGCCAGACGCCGCAGCCCTGCGCCTGCTCCTCCTCTCCGGGTTGGCTGGGTTGCCTGCAGGAGCTGAACAAACAATTGGCCAGGCTTGACAGTGGAGGGGGCTGCAGGCTGGGAGGGAGGGATCCCATGGCTGGGGCCAGGGAAACTGATTTGGGGTTCCTGGGAGGCAGAGCTGGGTAGTGAGGACAAGGGGTGGCATGGCCGGAGGGGAGGGGGGTTGACCGGGTAAGGAAACGGAATGTTCATCAGTCGAGGACAGCTGGCAGTATACCACCAGAGCGCCCTTGGTTAGCATGGAAGCTGGCAAATTCCTATTACTGGGACAGGCTCCCTCTGCTGGAGCCCTTCAGTCCTACCCAGACAGGTCAGGGGTTTTCCCTACATTTAAATGATAGTTCAGTGGTGGCATAGTGCCTAAGACATGTGACTGCTAACCAGAAGGCTGTGGTTCAAACCCACCAGCCACTTCTCGGAAGGAAGGTTGGGCATTCTACCTCCCTAGTGATACTGCCTTGGAAACCCAAGGAGGGGTCACTATGAGTTGAATCAGACTCGATGGCAGTGAGTTTGGTTTTTGGTTTGGTTTCAGTGCAAAAGGCCATTATGAGCGAAGGGCCCACGTCTAAGAACCCAAGGGCTCCAGGGCAGTGGAGGGATGGCCCCTGCAGGACCAAGCCACAAATGGGGAAACAGCCCAGGAAGGGAAGGATGTGCAGCCAGTCACAGAGGAGCCAGGACGAGTTACACAGTGTCCCCTGCAATGGAGTGGGCTGGGTCTTTGAAGCCAGGCTTGCCTTCAGTAAAATGGGAGAATTTTATTAAAGGTAAAACCAACTTCAGCAGTGGTTCAGTGGTAGAATATTCACCTTCCATGTGAGAGACCTGGGTTCGATTCCCAGCCAGTACCCCTCATGCACAGCCACTATCCTGTTCATGTGGGCTTCTGTTGCTTTGATGTTGAACAGGCTTCAGCAGAAGTTCCAGACTATGAACTGAGTGAGGAAGAAAGTCCTGGTGAGATGCTTCTGAAAACCACCCAATGAAAACCCTATGGGTCACATTGGTCTGGTCCTGTTGTGCATGGGTCCCTATGAGCCAGGGGCCAACTCGATATCAGCTAACAACAAACATGGGAGGAAGGACTGTCTTGGAAAATGAATTGTTGAGTCTTACAATTATAACTGGGTCTGTGGATGGACCTCACAGGGCCCCAGACCCCTGCAAGAGTGGGCAAAGTTCCTAGATGCACTGTACTTGACCCTCACAACTTTTCTACAGGACTAAGAGGTGGTTTGTGGGGAGCTCTGGTAGTGTAATGCCTAAGGCACTTGACGGCTAACCAGAAGGCTGGCGGTTCAAACCCACCAGCCACTCCTCGGAAGGAAGATGGGGCAATCTACTTCCGTAGTGATACTGTCTCAGAAATCCAAGGAGGGGTTGCTATGACTCAGGGCCAACTTGATGGCACATAACAACAACAACAAGAGGTGGTTTTGGGAGCCCTAGTGGCACAATGGTTAAGCGCTCAGCTGTAAACCAAAAAGTTGGCTGTTGGAGCCCACCCAGCGTCTCCCTGGAAAAAGACCTGTGGTGATCCACTTTCGTGAAGATCACAGCCTAGGAAACCTTGTGGAGCAGCTCAGCTCCAACCCAAAGAGGTCGCTGGGAGCCAAAAACCAACCCCGAGGCACCCAGTAGCAACAAGGGCAATTTAAATGGGCTAATATATGTAAGGTACTTAAAACCAGGCTTGGCATATAAGCACTCAAGAAGCATTAGCTAGTATTATGATGTTCATTTTTCAGGGCAGAAAGTGCCACAGCACATACACAAAAAAGATTAATGGCTATTGCTCTAGCTTTTCAGCTGCCTGCTGGCCAGGCTAATGTCCTGGCCCTAGCACTTGGTCACTTCCCAACTTGAAGCTGGTCTGAGATAAGAGAGGCCAGCCCAGAAGTGGGTCCAAGAAAAGCCTTCCCCAGTGTGGTGGGGACATTATGCCCTTGGCGTGACGGTGGACCCAGGGCAGACCCAGGCACATGGCATATCTACACATCTCAAAAACATCATTTGCCCAATTGTGCCCAGGGACACACACACACACACACACACACACACATCTACCTCTTCCATGAACAACATCAGCAGGAACTGCACATTGTGAGGACCCAATTAGGCTCAGTGTGTATTTGACAACCTTTCAACCTCCAAAAGACTTTTATTTTTACAACGCTCTCCAGCTGAGAAATTACTAGGTTCCTGCCCTTCTCTGAATAGTCTTGGCATCGGGAAGCACCAAGGTGTATTTGGGAGTAAGGAAGCAGACCCTGGCAATGAGTCTCACTCTACCACTTGGAAAGTGGGTCTCAGAGGCTGAGGCTGACCCAGGTAAGGCCCAACCCTGAGCCCCTAAGAGCTACAGGCTGACGACAGGGATGGATGGCCTGGCTCGACTGCCCCTGACAACAGCCATACAAAATCTGGAGGCCTAATTGCCCCTTCCACTTTCCATCATTCTCTGAGCCTCTCAGGCCCTCTCCTAAATGCCACTCTGAGAGGCAGATATGTGTTCGGGTGTGAGGTGCTTTCCCACAGACAAGGGAACGGAGGCTTAGAAACATCTCCTGGCTTATCTGTGGCCTCCCCACACAGAAGGGGCAAAGCCAGGGTTCAACTTCAGAGCTACTTCCACCACCGCTTTGTTCTCTGCTTCTCAGAACAAATGGCCACCTTTTCTATCAGATTATCTGAAAGTACTAATCCAGATGGGGAGGGGTCCTCTTAGGTGGCGGGGCAGGGAGCAGGGCAGGCTGTGGGAAATGAAAAGTCAGGAGGGGAGGGGAGGGGAGAGTAAGGGAGTGGAAGGGAGGGGAGAGGAGGGGAGGGGAGGGGAGAGGAGGGGAGGAGAAAAACTTTCTCTGGCAATGAGGTAAGGTGGGCGAAGCCATCAGTCCAGGCTGGATGGGTAGAGGGGAGGAGAAAAACTTTCTCTGGCAATGAGGTAAGGTGGGCAAAGCCATCAGTCCAGGGCTGGATGGGTAGAGGTTCCTTCTTAATTTTACCAGGAGGCCCCAGTGACTTCCTCATCAGACTCTGTCTCTGAAGAAATTACTCCCATTCTCTCCTACTCCCAGAACAAGTACCTGGACCCAAGCATCTTAGCATCACTGACTCACCTCTCTCCCTGGAGCACAGTTTTTCCCCACTTAAAAGAATAAGGACTTAACATCCTTGTCTGGGAAAAAGAGGCTCACAATTGTGTGTTTTCTCACAGATGACACACTCATGACCCTGGTTCTGCTGACCTCTGTTCAGTCTAATAATTTGTACACTGGAACCAAGGTCTCCTACCTACATCAGAATCATCAAGACATTGGTGGGAAATGACCCCAAAGAGCATCGAATTTCAGGGGCATTACACAGCAGGGTCCCACATGTTCTAACATTTGTAAATAACACCCCAACACTCACTTACCCCAGAGCTGGGAGCTGACTCCAACCCACGGCAACCCCACGTACAGACAGTAGAACCGTCCACCACAGGGTTTCAAAGCCGTTTGCTAAGACGCAGATTACCAGGCCTTTGCTCCAAGGTGACTCTAAAGAAGAGAGTTATCAAGGTACTATCCCAGGAGAGGAACAAACAGCACCACCACTTGTGAATTCATCAAGTGTACGTCCGCAACTTAAATGTGAGCCTCTCTTTGGTCTATGACCCCTCAGTAGGGTGGTGACCTGGCCCAGGTGTAGGGTGCACCCAGAAGGCGGCTGCAGGGAAGAAGCCACATCACCACAGCAGCCGGGAGCGGGGGTAGTGACGGGAACACGTGTGCTTTGTTTGCACCTCAGCCTCGGCTATCTCACGAGCAGCAGGCTGGCGATTAGCAAAATAGCAATAGCATTAAAGCCGGTGACAACTGCCATAATCATGACAGTGATGACAGCCGTCACCAGGCGCCACCAAGCCTGATACTCCCCCCACTCGAGTCCCCACGTAGGCAAGAGCTTTAAGAATTTTAGGGAAGCTCGGCCAATCATTTTTGTGAATCTTTACTGCCTGGATAGATTAAACCCAGGCCCCAAGGGGCTCTCCCAGTTGACAATTTTTCTTTCAAAAAGGCAGAAGTTGCTGGGAGCCAAGTTCTTGCAGCCGAATTCCTGGACACAGTTTCCAACTATTCCAATCAGCCGGCTCTGCGGTTGGGCTGGGATTTCAAGCTTGCCACAGTATGAAGTCCAGTTTGGGCTATATTCCCTTCCCTCGCGCAGCGTGATGAAGGTTTCCCCGCAAAATCAAAAGGCTTACTGTCAAGTTTTCGATTGGTCTGGGCTCCGTGCTATCATGTGTGTGGTGATGGGAAGGAATATGAATGTGGTACCAGCTCTACCATGGGGCCTGGAGGCCTTGTCCAAGCCGTCCAGGGACCTTATGAAAGTGGAGCGGAACTCTTTTCATGTATATTCCAACTGCTGAAATTCCCCAGACGCGCCACAGTGTGCAAATGTAAGAAAGAACAATGGCTGGATAAAAACCGAGGCAAGTCCGCGGAGTACGCCGAAGACAAGCCAGCCTTGCTAATGCAAGGGAAACCAGGCCTGGCTTCTCCTCCTCCACCTCCTTCTTTTATTTCCTTCCTTTCTTTTTCCTTTTGCATTTGGAACTTAACGAAAATAAAGTCACCGTGTTTCTAGGGGAGAAGGCCTGCTCTTTACTTGTGCAAAATATACACGCAAATTCACCAAAGGAGGGTGACGCTTGGGAAAAACACACAGATGATGCTCAGGGCTCAAACTAATGGATACACTTTATATCATCTTCCTTTCTTCTTTTTTTCTTAAACTCTCTTTCCATATAGATACCCTGTGTGTGAAATAGTGGCACGCCGGTGCCAGCTAGTACTGGTTCCTGACAACTGAATGTGCGCTTCTCTTCCTAACTCCACATTCAATGAAATCATGTTGGGAACTTGAAATCAACCAAGGTGGGAGTATTTACACCACAGAAATTAGCAAACATCAAAAATAAGAATCTTTCTCCCCTCTCAGAGAGCCAGTTGTTAAATATTTAGCATCACACCACTGCACGTCTATATGTAGATATATATATTTATGCACATGCATACACAGGAAGCCGCTGGTACAGCAAATGGTTAACATACCCGACTGCTAACCAAAAGGTGAGGGGTTCAAGTCCACTCAGAGGTGCCTCAAAAGAAAGGCCAGGCAACTGACTTCCAAAAGAACACAGTCTGAAAACTCTGTGCAGCACAGCTTTACTCTGACACACATGGGGTCACCTGAGTTGGAATCTACTTGATGGCAACTGGTAACTGATTACATATATATATATACATATATTTATACCACCAGCCTTTCAGATAGTACTCAAAGTGCTTAATAATTTGACCACCTAGAAACTCTCTCTCTCTCTCACACACACACACACACACCCCTAAAGAGAGATTACATGCACACAGTAGTATTGCTACGTTTGTATGTTTTCCCCAACTCATCACTTCCTTTTAAGTGTTCTTGAAAGCAATAGAACCGGGGATCCAAGTGATTCTGTCTGCTTTTATGATAAAGAAGAAAAACCAACCTGCTCTTCCAAAATGTAAAAGCAATAACCAAATTGATTCCTTTTTGCTGGGCATTAACTTTCTCCTATTACTGCAAATTTGCTGCACTTGTATTTTCTTCCAGCTCCAGAATTAAACACACTTCTAATTTCTCACTTCAGGTGCATTAAGTGCAATACAGGGCACAAATGAATAATTTTATTGATAATAAATTTTATAATCCATGCAGCACTTGCTGAAAATGGATGTGCTCGGGATGCATTCATTATTTCTCCTAATTTGAAGACCACAGGATTGCAGCCGCTCTGCTCACTGAGCCTTCTGGTAATTGCTGGCTATTTTCTACCGGTCTGAGGCTTGATTGCCAACGCAGGCACATGCTCTGCTTTATGTGGAAAAATTACAATAACCAGTTTATGAGATTATTGCTTTTATTAATTTAAGAAACTACACAACATTGATGAGTTCTCCTGCAGGCAGAATTTATCCTCCTGTTTTAATGCTACCGTGAGAAACAGCATATACAGCCTCGCTAAAGGCAATGCTTCCTACACACTATCCCCAAATCACACAACCAAAGCGTCGACGGGGAGAAACCATGTGGGAAAGCAGGCTGACCAGGTTTGGCCAGGGAGGAGGAAGGAGAAAAAACAAAGTAGTTAGTTTCGAGCTTGCTCAGAAAGCATAATGGCTAAGAACATGGGTTTTGACATAAGACAGACCTGGTCTCAGTCCCAGGAAGTCCACTAGGTCTCCGTGATCTTGGACAAGTCAACTGTGTGATCCTCCGTTTCCTTATATGTAGAGTGGGACTGAAAATAATAACTACCTCTTAGGACTGGAGAGGATAAATGAGATAATATATGTGAAGTTCTTAGCTAGGAGTCTAACACCAGGTCAACACCCAATGGTGGCAGCAAGGAACTGTTCTTTGGGCCTCACACTGAAGAGGAAGTCCAGAAAGCAGCATCAAGGGAGAACTGTCAAGAAAGTACAGAGTTTGAAACTGGGTCCACCAAGACTGTCTGTGATCGCAATGGCAACTTGGAGTGAGTTCCCCATCATGAGAGGCATTCAAGGAAAGCTGGGAAGTTGAGAAAGAGACTCATGAATGGACTCTGGGGTCAGAAAGATGGCTTGACGTTCTAGGATTTGATATCTTTCCCTCTCAGAGAAGACTATTCTAGATTAAAGAGGAATCTGACCAAATGGTTAATGTTCACTGGGTACTCACATGCCCAACACAGTTAGAAGCATTTTGCATGTTATCTCATTTAATCCTCAAGACAACCTTATAAAAGAGATGCTATCAGTATCCTCATTTTATAGATGAAGAGAGTGGGATGCTGGGAGGTTCAGCAACCTGCCCAAGATTGCACAGAAAAGACATGGCAAAGCAGGGACTCAGAGAGAAGCAGTCTGGTGCCCAGGGCGTGGCCTTTGGCCTGTAGGCCTGCACATCTCCAGAACACACCTCTGGACCCAGCCAGGAGCACCTGCCTGCACCTCTGCCTTGGTACCTCGCTCTCTGGCTTGACAGTGGAACCCGTCCATGCCACTGCCACAGCGTGCTCAGGAATCGAAGCAAACAACAAAAACCTGATGGCACATTAGAACCAAAGCTACCATCTCCACAGCTGCTCATGATTCTCAAATCATGCTACCAATGGGCCATGCTCATTACTCACTGTCTGATGGTCAGAGGATGCACAGTATAATGTTGTAGACACCAAGACTCTTAACATCAGAGAAACTGTCTCTGTCTATGCGGGACACCAAAATCATTAACTCTTTGCCTCAGTTTGTGTTTCTTCAGTAGCAAATGTACCTGATACTTCCACAAGCTACTGTGCCTGTAAGAGTCCTGGTGATGCAGCAGTTAAATGTCTGGCTGCTAGCCAAAAGGCTGGTGGTCCAAACGCACCCAGTGGCTCAGTGGGAGAAAGGCCTGGAAGCCTGCTTCCATAAAGCTTACAGCCTAAAAAACCCTATGGGGTAGTTCTACTCTGTCCTATGGGGTTATTATGAGTCAAACTCAACTTGACAGCACCTAAAACCACCACCCATACATGTGACCTGATGGGATGACCAAGTAAAGGCATAAAAAAGTTTTGTTAAATGGATGAGAAAATTAATTCACTATAGATGAACCACACACACACAAAGGCAACTGAATTATGGACATGGGCTATGCTATTTATAATCACAATGGTAGTTACAGTTTAGTTGAATGTTTTCCTTCAGTTTTTACAGTAAAGACTCGCCTGATCCCTTGAGTGGGGAGAGCTTTGTTTTATACAAAAATAAAGACAGATCTAGATTTCTCCCTTGGTGTCCTGATTTTTCTGACATTGGGGATTTTTCAATGGGGTTTGAGGTGGCATGAGTGATGACAGAAAGCACCCTCTCTTCAGTCTGAGTCAGCCTCAGGGCCCAGAGCCAGACCCCTGCAAGAGTCTTCTCATCACAAGAGGAGAAGACAGCCTTGACGGCCTCAAAATTGAGGTCAAAAAGCCTGGGTCTCCAAGCTCTGGCCAGGGCGAAACCAAGGTTGGCTGGTGGCAGGTGGATCCACTAGTATCCTTCTTCCTGGTCCTAGGTTAGACCTGGGTGATCCCCAAGGGCAAGAGCCATTTTAGCCAGGGGTCCTCTGGGCATGGTGCAGTGACACTAGCTCTTGGGGTCCTTTGGAAATAATGTGGAAACACCCAGATGTCCTTCTTGTTCACCCAACCCCCAAACCAGCTATTTGGAGTAAGTCACAGTGAGGCTGGGATGATGCACCTGGCACCAGGGTCTCAGTATGGCCCAAGAAGCCATGGTTCTGCACAGAGGTCCTGGTCTAGACTGGACACCCCCATGGATCGCCGTCTCCTCCTCCTCTTCCTTGCCTTCCAAATCCCCAGCATTCCACAGTTCCTCTCCCTCCCCCACCTCCTGATTAACAGCCGGCCACCTCATTTAGAAAGCTAACTTTTCTCAGAGTTCCATCCTGTTCTTGAGGTTTCGGTTGGAAACTTGGCCTAGATGACAGCTGTGTGGGCCTCTCCCCAGCTCGACCCAGCAGGAGTTCTAATACACTTCATTCTGGGGCTGGTTGCTGCTTTTAATCTATCAGCACGGCGCCGCAGCTGCTGTAAGCTAGCTGAAAATTGTCTGCACACGGGGCGAACCGTTTGTAACCCTTTTCAGTGCAAATGTGCACTTCAGCAGAAATGTCTCCCATGCCTAGGAAACACGTGGGCCCAGAGGGGTCAAGGTCTCCCCGTGGACCAGGAAGCTCCCACTCTAACAACCAGGAGACTTTCAGAAGCCTCAACATATTGTTATTTCACCCTCCTAACTCCACTTCTTGCTCCAAGGGGGGCTGAAGTGCTCTTTACAAGCTTTGGCCATAGCTTAGGACCCCTGCAACTAGGGCTTCTCTTTGATTCTTCATAACTGGAGGTGGCCTTTCTCCTCAGGGATGCAGAAGGTCTGTGGAGGGCCTTCGAAGTGCCACCCATGCCCAAGACTTGGGGAGGGCCTGGTCCAAGGCAACGCCATCTGATTCTCAAATCTAATGGTGCTGTCAACTCTAATGGGTCTCTCACTGATCCTCTTAGCAGTGTCAGGCCCAACGGGGCTCCATGAACAGGGTGGTGGCAGAGCGAGTTGAAATACTTGCCAAATATTAATCATTACAGTTCTTACAAAATAGCCAGTATTCCTCAGGCATTAAACACAATTTTAAATGTCAAGAGGGAAAGAGGAGGACAAAAAGGAAAATTAGAGAAGAGAAAAAGAAAGGGATGAGATGGAAGGAGAGAAGGAAGGGCAGGGATGGGAAGGGAAGGGAAGAGGTGACTGGAATAAGGAACATGTTCCCATCAGGAAGCACCATCCTGCCATCCCCCCACACCCTGTCTTCCACATTCCTTGTTTCTGGGTGGTCAGCAGGAGGAGGCCCAGCTCACTCTCCCTTTTGAGTAGGGAGATGCTCACAGGAGAGCTCTCCATCCTCCTAACCCCGCCACCTCCATCACTAGAGAAGACAGCCTCCCCAGGCTTTCCCACCTGTCACAGAAGCCTCATGACAGTACCCTGGACAGTCTTCTCTGTGTCCTAGGGAAGGCACAAAGAAGGACCTTCTTCTACTCCTCAAAGAGGGTCCATGACTCTTCCCTCTCTGTCATCAGTCATTCAGATCTCTCTGTTTGTAGAGCAGCCCCCATGGGAGTCTGCATCACCTGGCCAGAGCAGAATTCCCATCCTGTTCCTGGGGCAGACAGGTACGGAGGGGCTCAGCACTGGTTGGGGGAAGAAGGGCTGTCACAGACTACACATGGCCTAGAGAACAGAAGGCGGGGCAGGGGACAGGAGTGGGGAGGGAGTTTGAGGGGTGACCCATCTCCCCAAACCAGTCCAACTCAAAACCCAGTATTCCTGAGAATTGATACGGCAGCAGCTGTATCTCTTTCATTTGAGTAATTATCATATAATTAAGTGCATGAATTACAAGAGAGCCAAGGCATTAAATTAAAATATTTAATGCTTGTAAATCTGAAAATGATTACTGTGCTGATGCGCAGCCAGTGAGAAGTGACGCTAATGGCTCAGTGACCAGCGCCAGGAGGTGGTGGCAGAGCCGGGCGTCACCTCAGAAGGCAGGGGAGAATGAGGGGGAGGGCTTGGTGGGGAGGGGGCAACCTTGAGAGGGGCAACCATTCCACAAGTCTCACAGCTGATTCTCCCAGCAGGAGAGATGCGTCAGTTGTAAAGTGAGGGCCAAGTGCTCTGAGACCCCAGCTGCACCTAAGGGTGAGGAGGCGGTGAGCTAGCCCACTGTGAAATCCCACAGGGATGGTTGGAATAGGGCCAACGTTGATGATGTCATGCCTAAGTGCAGTTCTACCTTTTGGAAAGTGCTCATGTCCCTGTGTAGACAAATTAGGAAACTGAGGCACAGGAAGAAGAGAGGAAGGCTTGCCCAAGAGCATGTAGCAAGTCACAAGCAGGGCTGGGACTGGGCCCAGGGCCTCTGAAAATCTACACCTCCACCCTCTGGAGAGGTGATGAGCCAGCTCACCTGGCTTTGATGTGGCCCATGACAGCATTAGCTGATCCTTTCACTTCTCATATCAACCTGTCCCCTCTTGAGAACCAAACGAGGTATAAAGCTCCTAGAGGGATCCCCCACAATGCTGACAAATAATTACACAAAGCAGGAACTGGGGGGAGCTTTAGGTTTCTGTCCAGAAAACACCACACACTGCCACACAGAACCAGGCTAGACAGACCCCTGGGAGGGTTCAAAAGAAAAGTCTCCCAGCAGAGCGAGGCCTGCCATCTCATCATTGTTCATGTCGGCCAGCCAGGAGCCAGATCACAGGAGGCAGGTGTCCATTCCCACCTGGAATGTTCTCCCAGGGAAAGGGGGTGCCTGGAAGGAGCAGTCCTGGCTGGGAAGGTCCAAAGAGTGGCCACAGAGCTCGGGTGCAAGACAAAGAGCGGGTGAGGGGCCGCCTCGCACCTATGGCCTCTGCCAGAATTCATTATTTCTCAACCTCTAAGAAGATCCTTAAGTGCTTATATGTCAACTCCCCTCTTCAGTGCTGAGCAGACCCTCTGTGGGCAGCCAGCTCCTGACTCTCACTTGTAATGTTTAGACCCAGCTCAAATTAAGCATGTCCTGCAGGGGAGAGGGAGCTCTGGTGGCATAGTGCCTAAGGCACTTGACTGCTAACCAGAAGTTTGGCGGTTCAAACCCACGAAGCCACTCCTCAGAAGGAAGGTTGGGCAATCTACTTCCATAGTGTGATGCTGCCTTGGAAACCCAAGGAGGGGTCGCTATAAGCTGGGTCCAACTCGAGGGCACGTAACAACAACAGGTTACTTAAAGAGCTTTTGTTTCCTCATCCAGAAGATGAAAATAACAGCCCGCTTGTTGCAGGGATCGTGGAAATGGATTGTAAGTTTCCCCTCTGTGCCTTCCACTGACACATAGTAGGATGTGATAAACTGATAGCAAGTGCTATCATGGTGGTGATGGTTGTGTCCCCAGCCTGAGTAGTGAGGTACCCACAGAAAACACCTGCCCGCATAAGCAGGCCAATCTGAATTGAAAACATAAACAAAAACTGAAATGAGATGGAAGCTTACTACATGTCAGGCACTATTCTAAGTATTTTCCATTTATTAAACTCATTCAATCCTTACAACAGTCCTATGAAGTCAGTAATATTTTTTTCCGTAATAAAATAATTAGGATGCAATGCCTTTGTTTTTCATTCTTTTCATATTTTTTTTTCTTCCTTTCCTATCTTTTTTTCTTTTAAATTTTTTATTGTGATTTGGGTGAAAGTTCACACAGCAAACTCATTTTCGTGCAGTAGTTCATACACATTTTGTATCATGACACTGACTGCAATCGCCACAATGTAACAGTTCTCTTCCCACTTCCTCCCAGTGATTACCTTTTCCTTAAGTCCTTCCTTCCTATGCACTCCTGCCCTCTGAGCTGTCTCCCTATGCAAATGCTGCCCTTCTGATAATTAGATTCTGATAAGTAATAATTATTTTCATCCTCATTTTAAAGAGGAGGAAATTGAAGCACCAAGAGCTTAAGAAATTGCCCAAGGGATTCCAGAGCTTCTGGGGGACGGGGTAGGAGCTGAAGCCAGGGGGTCTGACTCCAGAGCTTGTGAGCTCCTAACCACTGCACTGCCCATCCCCACCCCCTGGGCCTGCCTGAGCTATGGACTGTGGGTCATAAAAAAGTAAAGTAAAACAGGAGGCTCCTCATTCCTGTTCCCAGAACCTTACAAATGACTCAGGAAGAAAAAATACCCTGACGTGCATTTCCAGGTCTTGCCTTGGTAGAAAAAGGACTTCTAATTTGGCCAGAAGGTCAGTGGTTCAAACCCACCAGCTGCTCCATGGGAGGAAGATGAGGCAACCTGTTTCTGTAAAGATTTATAGCCTTGGAAACCCAGCGGGGATTGCTATGAGTCAGAATTGATTAGATGGCAGCAGGTTTAACCTGGCCCTGACACCATGGAATGTAAAGCCTCCAGCCTCTGTGCACTTGAGTGTCATGGTGACCCTATAAGGAAGGCCCACTGTGTGCCAGGAACTGTGCCAGCCTCTTTCCCTTGTGATCTCATTTAATCATCACAGCAACTCTGTGAGATGGATATTATCATCCCTATGTTACTTACATGTAAAGCTCTGGTGGTGCAGTGTCTACGGCATTTGACTGCTAACCAGAAGGTCGGTGGTTCAAATCCACCAGCCACTGAGGTTCAGAAAGGTAAGTGACTTTGCATGGTCACACTGCACAAGAGAGCTGGGAATAAAAGTCCACAGTGTCCAGTAAATAAAGCCATCTTCATCTATATTGAGGAGCTATGGTAGCGTAGTGCCTAAGGCACATGACTGCTAACCAGAAGGCTGGCAGTTCAAACCCACCAGCCACTTCCCGGAAGGAAGGTTGGGCAATCTACTTCTGTAGAGATACCGCCTTGGAAACCCAAGGAGGGGTCGCAATGAGTTGGAACCAACTCAATGGCAGTGAGTTTGGTTTTTGGTTTCATCTATATTGAGTAGGGGGTTATCTACTTATATATTTCTTTTCTTCACCACCCCCCCTTTAAAAAAAAAAAAAAAACAAGCTCACAGGGATTTAAGAGAGGTGGTTGTTAATGAAGAATGAAAGAATTTGCTACAATTTGCTCCAAAACAGTATGCTTAATTACCACAAACTCTTCCCCAACCAAATCACTTAATTGAATTCAGATAGCATGTTTGATGTTATATATAATATTTTACAAGTTGGCCCTCTTTGGGGAGTATATTGATTGAGGAGGAAAACAGATGTTCTGGAAGATACTTCCAGATCAGGGCTGGACCACAAGGCTGTGGAACTGAAAGGAAGACACACATACCGAGGAAATTCCGACACAGGGGCCAGGCCAGGGCAGGCTCCAACCCCCTTCTCACCAGAAGGCCGCCCCGACCCCAGCCCACCCTACTCCCAGCACAACTGTGTCGGTGGGGGCTTCCAGGGCCCTATCCTCACCTATCACACAGCTCGCGGTTGTGAGTGCAGGAGGGGAGGCTTGTAGGAGGGGCAGAGGCCTGGCTGTGCAGACCCTCATAATGAGGCTGAGGAGATGGCCGAGCAGTTGCTGGCAGGTGTGTGTGTGTGTGTGTGTGTGTGTGTCAGAGAGAGAGGGTTAGGGCGCACCGAGTGGGAGAATCACCAGCTAGAGCTTTTCCAAGAAGGCATTGAGCACCCTTCTCTAGTGGCTCGTTTGTTTGTTCATTCAACAAAGCATTTCCTGAGCACCCACTATGTATTGTTCATTTATCCCATTCACTGAATATTTACTAAGTGCCTACCATGTATCTTTTTCATTTATTCATTGTAAAAACATGCATCAAAAACATGCAAAGAACCAGTCCTTGGTGGTAAACCAGATGGCCACGGTCCCTGCCCACTTGGAGTTCACAGTCTGGTAGGGGAAAGTATTAACCAATTGTAATCTGAGGAGTGGACACATAGGATAGAGAAAGGGGCACCTGATATGAGGACACCAGATACGGAGCTGGACCATGTCAAAGACACGAGGAGCAAGTATTGAGTGTGGGGGAAAGTACCCAAGTCAGGGAACAGTATGTAAAAGTTGGGGGTGGGGACGACATTTATGGGCAAAGGCTTGTGAGCCATGCTGTGCAGCTCTAACAGCAATGGGGAACCCCTGAGAGCACTGAATGGGTGAGACACTCCATGTCCAACAGAGAGAACAGCCTGGGAGCACAGGGAGCAGAATGCCAGGTTTGGTACCAGGCTTGTGGTTGTTTGGTGCCATCAAGTCGGCTCCGACCCATAGAGACTACGTGCACAACAGAACGAAACACTGCCCGGCCCTGTGCCAGCCTCACAGTCCTTGCTATGCTTGAGCCCATCTTGCAGCCACTGTGTCCATCTGTCTCATTGAGGGCCTTCCCCTTTTTCGCTGACTCTCCACTTTACCAAGCATGACATCCTTCTCCAGGGAATAGTCCCTTCTGACAACATGACCAAAGTAGGTGAGACGAAGTCTGGCCATACTTGCCTGGAGATTCAGAAATGAGTAAGACATCATAGCTCCTCCCACTAGAATCCACGAGTCACTCCAAGGACATGGACAAGTGAGCATGGGCTTGCTTGCAGTCCTTGGTGACTGGCACCTTATAGGGCAAGAAGCTTTTGGAATTTGTGCTATAATTCTTGCTTTATTTGGTCTTGATACTTATTTTGAAATTACAAACAACAGTAAGGGGAGATGAATTTTTTCATTCATTCTTTCACTAAAATGATTTAATGAACACCTACTATGTACCAGGTCCCATGTGTTCCACAGGATAAACAACAGTGCTTAAGGCTTTTTAACTAACAGATTCCAACAAGCCTTTCTAGATCTATCACTCACAACATGCATCTCAGACACATGTAACTAAACCCTGAGCTTCAGAAGCAACACCTATGCTGTGTTAGGCACTGCACCCTGAGCTGTGACAGAGACAGACACAGACCTACTGCCACCCACAATCCATCATGAGCATGAGCCTTGCAAATAAGAGGCAGATGTGGGAAGATGAGGGACAAGAGACAACAGGCTTCTGAAGGGGGACTGTCCGTCCCATCGAGAGACAAAAGAAGATCCTATAAGTAAGTGGGAAGGCACTGGGAGGGACTGTGGAGCCCGGGGAGAATTCTAACAGGGTGGGGTGAGGGCTGTGGGGTGAAAGCATATGCAGAAGCATGAAAGCTAAAGAATGTGCGAATTTGCCGGAAACAGCAAATCCTCCGCTCCCAACACAAGTCGGAAACCAGAGGGTAATAAGGTTGATAAACAGGCCGGGGACAAGCATGGACAGCATCGAATGGCAGAGCGAAATTGTGGATTTTGTTTATAGGCAGTGAAGAGCCATTGGAGTATTTGGAGTGGAGAACTGACAGGATCAAGTGCTCCATTTCCAGAAAATGAATTACAACTCATGAGTTGGGAGAGGCTGGTTAAGTGGAGACCAGTTGAGACACCACTGTCATCGCCAGAAGCAAAGTGATGAAGGTCTGGACGGAGGCACAGGCAGTGGGGAAGTGTAGCCTTTTTAGAATGCACGTAGGGAAGGGAGATGAGAACTAGGAGGAGTGGAAGAGGAGACCCTAGGCTGAGCTGTGGGCAGATGAGATGCCGCCGTGATCCAAGCTGGACAGCGTCTTATGGAAATGGCCACACACATGGCCAGGATTAGCTTAAGTTCCTCTTCAGTTGAGAAGGACATAAAGTGCCTGGTACAATACCAAACCAAACCAAACTCACTGCCATTGAGTTGGATCCAACTCATAATGACCCCTCCTTGAGTTTCTGAGGTGGTATCACTACGGAAGTAGATTGCCCAATCTTCCTTCTGAGAAGTGGTTGGTGGGTTTGAACCACCAGCCTTCTGGTTAGCAGTCAAATGCCTTAGGCACTACACCATCAGAGCTCCTGCCTGGTACAACAGGTTCTTCATATAGGAGGGAGAGAGGGAGGCAGGCTTGGTTAACTGGTGGATAGGTAGGTGGGTAACGAATAGATAGATAGATGGGTGGATGAATGGGTGGGGTGGTTAAGCTGATGGGTGAGTGGATGGAAGTTGAATATCTGGATGTGTAGACTAACATGTGAACAGATGGCTGGCTGAGTGATGGATAGGTTGACGGAGGGTGGGGTCAGCAGTGGAAGGGTGAGCGGACGGATGTATAGATGGGCTGGTAAGTTAGGGTAGGTGGGTGCATGGATGCATGTGTTGCTAATAACACCCTGCAGAGCATGACTGGAGAATGCTAAGAGCTCTGGGCTGGTAAATATGCTATGGGTTGATAAACTTTGGACCTCTCCTTGGCTTAGCTCATTACTTGTGACTGAAAACTCTTCTCTCCCAGCTCTGCCCTCAGCATTCAGTAAGACAGTCTAACAGAAAGAGCTGGAATCCAGAGCTGATTTTTATTTCAATTTTTCCTTTGATTTGCTCTGTGACCTTCGCCAAACCCCTTTCCCTCTCTGGGCTTCCCTTTCCCCACTTCATACAATGGAGGAAAAAGATTATATCCAAAATTCAGCTGTTGTCAAGTCTATTCAGCCTCATGGTGTGCCAGAGTAGAACTGGCTCCACATGGTTATTTTCAAACGTTCTAGATTGCCAGGCTTTTATCCTGAGGTGCCTCTGGGTGGATTTGAATCTTCAGCTTTTCAGTTAACAGCTGAGCACAGTAACCATTTGCAATGCTCAGGAACCAGGACTAGACCAGGACTGCCTACATGTGGCAAGCATGCTGTCCATCTCACGCCCTCATCTAAATAGAACGCAAGTCTTACTAATCCCTAAGGGTTCATTTGTGAGTAACAAGTGTTCTCAAACTTCAGTGCATTACAATCAGTTGGAGGACTTGTTAAAATACAGATGTCTGCTCCTCACCCCAGACTGCTTATCCCGTAGATTTGGGGTAAGACCAAGAACGTGCATTTGGGACAAGTGCCCAGGTGATGTTGATGTTGCTGTCCTTCAAAACCAAGAATCCGAGGATCCCTGCCAGCGACATTTCTGAGAACTGGTGCCATAACCTGGTGAGTATCTGCCCCAGACAGCGGGCCTCCCGCACCCACTGTCTCCTGCAGTCACCCAGCGGAAACCTGAACCACAGTATTAGGATGGTGAAAGGAGGTCCACGCCTGGGCAGTCAGCCCCGCCCCAGGGCCCTGAGCCCCATCTCCCAGGGTGCGCTCCCCTGCTCGCTTCCTTTCTCTCCTCTCCTTCTCTCCGGAAGCCTCTGCCGCCTGCTTCCTCTCGTTCCGGAGCTTGCGAGAGAGCACGGCACCGAGAGCGCCGCACCTTCTGCTGCCTGCGCGCCGCCTGCCCCTGCCGCCCTCGGAACAGCTGTGGGCTTAATTATCAAAATAACATTTTAATAGTCTCATAACTGAACTCCCTTCAAAACATGCCAGTGGAGGAGGCGGGAAGGATTCTTTTTAGCACCTCTTCCCGCCCCACTCGCTAATCTGAGGCATTTAAGATGCCAGGAGGCCCTGATGCCCGTCTCTGCCCACGGAGTCCTTCCCCGCACCCCGCATGGCTGTGACTCTCCCTGCACAGGATGAGGAGTCTGGACCGTGTGCCAAACCACGCTGAGGAGGCCGCCTTTCTCCCTCCTCATGAAAGGAAAAGCAACTCACTCTTGGAGACCCAGTCATCACTCAGGAAAGTGGATATGCTGAGAGAACTTAGGCAATTCATTTGCGATCACCAGGGGTTTTACCGGCTTTTAACACATTTTTCTACTAAAAAAATTGCTATCACAAGCATTAACTTTGGTTCCCCTTTTCCTGCTACTCTATATAATAATTCCACCGGGAGTCCTAGCTGGTATTTAGCTCCCGAGTTAAGCTCCACTCAGCAAGCCCAATGCAAAAGGAGCTTGGCAAACCCCAGTGTTTTTCCCTCCCATTCGCTGCAGCCCCCTCACCCGGGGTTCTTACAGCAACTAACATTACACTGATCCCTGCTTCCCATGGCCGGGCGGTGTGCTAAGTGCCAAACATGTGCTCCGGGTTATTACATATGATCCTGGTTCTGCAGCCCAAGGAGGAAGGGCCCACTGTTTCTCTGATCCCCGCTTTACAGATGAGAAGAGTAAAGACAAGCTGCACAGGTGGAGGTGAGGTCAGAAGTCAGGCGAGTGTGTGTGTAGTGAGGACAGGACCCTGGCCTTCCCTGATGTTGGCCGTGGTTGAACTGTCTTCTAGAGTAGTACTTCTCAAACTAACGAGTATCTAAATCACCTTCTTTTTTTTTTCTTTAAATGCAGATTCTTGGTTTAGCAGGGCTGGAGTTGGGCCACGGATTCTAACACAACACACCCATGGGTGATACTGATGTTGTTTGTTGGCGGTCCACACTTACAGGAACTAGGCTGGAGAGGGACAGCCCTGTTGTGATGTACCATCGAGTTAACTCTGACTCACAGTGACCCTATGTACAACAGAACAAAACAGTGCCCACTTGCACACCATCATCACAACCCTTGCTAGGTTTGAGCCCATCGTTGTAGTCACTGTGTCAGTCCATCTTGTTGAGGGTCTTCCCCGAAACCCCTGAGTCTATGGCCCCTACCTACCCTTTAGGTCTGGAATTAAACTCACTCATGATTTCCAGCCAAACGAAAGACAGGCATATGGACTAACATTTACATCAGGCAGATACACTCCTCAGAGAGAGCAATCATGGCAGAATAGAATGGCTGCATATGCAGAGAGAGACCGCTTGGGGGGCAGGAGTGCATGGGAGGGAAGGACACAGGGAAGAGGTAACCATAGGGAGGAAGTGGGAAGAGAGCTCTTACACTGTGGGGAATTGCAATCAATGTCATGAGACAAAAATGTGTATGAACTGCTGTCTGGAATATGAAATTGCTCTGTAAACTTTCACCCAAATCACAATAAAAAAAAAAAAAAATGGCCATCTGCCAATCAGAAAACCAGTCCGGTTCGAGAACCCCTCAGTAACCGCACTCTGCTGGCCACACACTCTGCTCTCATGGCATTGAGAGCTGTGAGTTCAAGTCCTGCCCCGCCTTCCAAGCTGCGTGACCTTGAGCAAAACTGTTTTCTTCTCTGAGTATCTTTTCATCAGCATTATGAGCAAAACAGCACTTGACTTGATTCACAGGATCTGGCTGAAAGGGTCTAGCACAGAGCAGACACTCAGCAAAATACAGATTTCTATTTTTTTTTTTTAATTGAAGCAAAAAGACCTTTACCTTTTTTTCTTTTTTAAAAAGTACTTACTATTATTCTTCTGCGGTACCTCTGGGGTAGACCTGAACCTCCAACCTTTTGATCAGCAACCCAGCACGTTAACTGTTTGACCACCCAGGGACTAACTATGACTTAGAGATGTATGTGTCTTCTAGCAGCTTCTTGTGCCCACATGGTAGCAGAGGGGTATGGGGCTGCTGTGCTAGGGGAAACAACGAGGGCCACAAGGCTTGCCCATGGCTGCCACCACGCTTCCTGCTGGGCTCCCCAGTCACCTCCAGGTCTCGGCCCTCTCACCACACCTACCCTCCTGCAGAAGGGTAGGGCCTACCCTACCTTCCCAATACTGCCCATCAGCCCTGCTGCTCTTGCCACTGTTCCCAGTGATGTCTGGGCTCTTGTTTTCTCTGTGTTTAGGGAGATGCTGGCTCCTGGCTGGTTCCTAGGCCGAGCTGGACTCCAGGCCAAGAGACCAAAGTGGATGAGAACATGGACTCTCCCTGAGGCTGAACCTCAGTTCTACTTCCTACTAGAGCTCAGTGACTTTGGGCACATAACCTCATTGTGCCTGTTTCCTCATCAAGAAAATGATGATGATAACCGACCCTTCTGAGAAAACTGAGAATTAAATATGTAAACTGCTTAGAACAAGGTTGACACCGAGTAGTCACGAGTACGCAAAGGTTTGCTATTATTATTGCTGTGGTGGTGGTTTTCTTTATCTACAACCCGATTTTCCTCTTTCCCTGAATTTGGCTCAAAGCCCCCTCCTGCTTCCCAGCCTGTTTTTCCCCCCAGGGCTCTCACTAGCTGCCCTGAGGAGTTTCACACTCATTCACTTGCTGCCAGGTTGTCTGTCTGACTCTGTCTTTAATGGTATGGTGTGCACTGGGCACTTCTCAGTTAAATTCTGCATTCCTTAATCCATCCACCACCCCGAGACACACACACACACACACACACACACACACAGATAGCATTCTGGCCTAAGCAAATGCTCCCTAATTCTGACACATGGGATCACCATGAGTTGGTGCTGACTTGACAGCAACTGGTACTGGTAATTCCTGTCTGCCAGCACTAGGGACCCTGCTCTACACCACCCTGTACCAGAGCCGGCTGTGACACTCTGCACTTGCAGTAACGGTCCGTGTCTTTCCTGGCCTGGACACCCAAGCACATACTCCATGCGTGGAAGCAAGCAGGAGGAAGCAGAGACAGGGCAGCAGAAAGAATTCCAAAGGCCTCGCCTCTCTGGGCAGGGAGCCGGGCATTCCGTTGTCCAAGGCCTTTGAAACCAAAGGTGGCACCAGTCCCAGCAAGCACCCCAGGAGACAGGACAGAAACGTGCATCTTTGTCCACAATGGCCACCTGCCCAGGACCCCTTAGGCAACAAACCCCCCTCCCTACCCAGAAGCACCTCTGTCCATCTAAACAAGGCAGGCAACCAGGGCTGTCTTCTCCCCAGTTTCAAGCTGGGGTAGGGCTGCCTCCATTCATTATGGATCTTCTTCATTTCCTTCACCTTCGCACAACTCACTTTCCAGAACAGGATATTAAGGGAAAAGAAACCGAGGGCTTTCGGGGGTTTTTGAGCCTCCGCTCCAGGGAAAAACAGACACTCATCCCTGCCTGAAATTGCTTCACTCCGCGTGCTTGTGGGCCGCGGGAGCCCTCCCACCACAGATGAGCAGAAAATAGAGTTTGTTTCTCTATTTCCCAGCCCCCCAGCTTCGTGCCCTCCCTGATTCACCCCTCCTCCTGCTTTCTCCATCCTTTCTGCCTGGCTCCTGGCTGGGGGCTGGGCCTCACAGCTCCACAATGCTGTGAGGTGCCAAGGGGCAGGGCACGGGCTCCCACAGTGTGCAGCCATGGCAGGGAGGCGGAGGTAGCAGCCACCTTCCCGCTGCCTCCCACCCCTGGACTATGCAGCCTTCAAATAAGCCTGGACCAGGCCCTTGTTGGGAAAGCAGACCCCAGGACCTTTTGTTCCCTGAAATATTCAGGTTTTCAGGTCATTCTCAGGCCTTGCCAGCAATGCTGTGTGCTCCTGGCTTGAACTAAATGCTCTGGTGTTAAAATATTCATCTAGTTTTTGTTGGGACTGAGGGGTATGTGTGCATACGTGTGTGTTTCAGAGAAACAAAAACATTGCTTTCCCTTCTTCCTTCCTCTGCTCCTAAGCACACCTGGGAGGTTCGTGTTCCACCTTGATTTTTGGCAAGTTTTTTCTCAGATTCCTCAATGGCTCCACTGAACACAGGGAGCTGAAGAGACACAGATGGATGGATTCAACTAAGTTGTTGCCTCTCCAAGGGAAAGAGGATGGGATATTGGATGCTTTCTTGGAAGTTAATTCAGCTCAAAGCTGGGCACTGGGAATATTCTGTCCAAGCAATTAATCCCCACCCCTTCCCCAACCTTTGACTGCCTCACCCCTCCATCAGCTGCAACCAGCCCACCTTCCAGAGGGCCAGGTAGGCAAATGCCCACTGACCAGGCCCCACTGAGAAGGCCCCTCAGGGGCCAAGTGGACCAGCCAGAGGCCCTTAGGATGCTCTAATTATCAGTCACTCCACTTCCCTTCCTCTTTGCTCCCCAGCCCCCATCACGGAAACCTGTCAAACGTCCACCCTGAGGACTTGGAGAATCAGCTACCTACTGGTCCTGGTCTTTAACTAAAGGCTGGAGCTAAATTATACCACAGGCCTTGGGGAGCCCGAGAGTGGCGGCTGGAGGAAAGGCTGTCGGTGGGGACGGGGGGGACAGGGAAGGGTCCCAGAGCACTGAGTGTCTTCCATCTTGCGAAGAGGAGCTGGGGAAACCAAGCCTCAAGAATGAGTGACCTAATGCATGGGGGGCAGGGGAGGCAGGCAGCTCAGCCAGTTCCTGCTCCATCCTTCTCCAGTGGGTTCCAAATGGTCTAAAGAGAGAGAAGACAGACACACTGGGGAGGAAAAGCCTGTGGCTACTCCATGGGAGGGCACAGGGGGGCACAGGCAGGGGCTGGCCACGAGGCCAACTGTAGGAACTGACCGCTACAGAGTCATCCAACACATTGTTCTGCCTGGCGTGCAATTTACCAGTAAGCCTGTCCATTCTGCCTCCAAAATGTATCTTGAATCTGCCTCCCCATCCACGGCTGCCACCACGGGCCATTATCTTCAGCCAACACAACAGCAATGGCCGTCCAACTGGACTCTCTGCTTCCACTTTTGCTCCCTTGTGATCCCATCTCCACCCCGTAGCCAAAGCAACCTCTTTAAAAACGTAAATAGGAAAATATCACTCAAAGGCTTAAAAGCCCAGCAGCAGTTTGCTACTCCAGAGAATAAAATCCAAGCTCCTGACATGCCCCAAGGCCCGAAGGCCCTAGCCTGGGCTCTGCTGACGTCGGGCTTCACTGGAGCCACTCTCCCGGTGTCTCAGTACACTCTAGCCCCATGTGCCGCTCCCAGCTCCTGGAACTGCAGCCTCGCAGCTTGTGCCCTGCCTCAGCCTCTTCACCAGGCTGACTCCTTTTCATCCTTTAAAGCTTGACTTAAGCAACCACCTCCTCTGTTTTCTCCACCCCTGCACTAATAACACGTCTCTCCGTTTATAATTACGTATTTGCTTGTTTACCTATTTATTCATTCCCATCTAGACAGGAAGCAAGACAAAGTTGGGGAAACATTTATTTGTTCACCAGCATATGCCACAGCCCAGCACGGTGCCTGGTCATAGCAATCTCTCCGTATTGTTTGTTGAATGAATTTAAGGGCACATGGCTGCCAGTTAGCTCAAAGCAGGCCTTCCCCATAGCCAGGAATGTAGAAAGGGAGGTTGCTAGACCAGGAGAAGCAGACATTCTTCCAACATGCAATGAATATCAACCTTCCCCTGCTCTGTCTTAATTCTCGGTCACATTTGGATTCAGATATTTAAGAAATCAGGAGGCAGTTTGTATGTAATGCCTGGAGAAAAGCCCCTGCGCTTCAGCGTTTGAGGGTAAAAAAGTTTCACTTTCATAAAGCCTAATCCAATCTTTCTTTGACGGAGGGCTACGCACTCAGAGAGCCTACAGGGCACTCCGTGGATGCAGAGAACGCGGCAATGTGCACTGTGACCAGAATACAGGAGTGTGCTGGACCTGCCAAGGGGAGAGCCCGAGGCCTGGCCGGACCACAGCACACCTAGAAAAAGAGTTCCGAGAGTTCACGAGCGGAGAAGATTTATGCCCCTGGCTGTGATATTTGTAACAATAAATGATTCATACTTGTCCCAGCCCACAGCCATCCTCCTTAAGAACCCTGGACAAAAACACATACTCAACCCCGCACCCCCGGAAAAAAAAAAAACAACCAAGGGGGAAAGGAGGCAGCAGCGTGTTCTTCCAGCCCCACTGATGTGGGCTTACCCATTACTCTAATGTAATCAGAAGAACATTAAACGTTTCCAAAGTCTCCTCTCTTTTCCATGGCTGATTAAGCAGTTGGGAGCAGAGAGTTTACTGTGAAAAAAGCAAACAATTATGTGCTATCCGAGGTAAACATTACCTTAGTAATGGAAGCCGAGATGCACAGTCCTATTGTCAGTAGGGATTATCATTATAATACTTAAAATAACATTTATAACACTTACTGAAATTACACGAATGAAGTCTACAGAGACATCGAAATGAAATCAGCTCAATGTGTTTTTATAAGAATACTGAAATCTCCATCCCTTGGAGGCAAGTTATAGGCATTAACAGTTTTTGCTGGGCCTCCATTAGCTGGTAAAATTTGAATACTGTTTCTTAGGTGGGCTCTAATCTTCTTTGAATCCTCCCAACACATTTTATCTGTAAAAAATTGTAGTTAAAAATTTAGTTTGATGGAATGATATTTAAGTGCTTTTCCTCATCTAACTCCCTGAAAGTACCCCAGAGAGTCTCCCTGTAATTTGTTCAAACGAAATAATATTTTCATTTCCCCGTTTCTCTTTGTTGTCTTGTGTGATGAAAAGTAACATTTCTTTTCTTTCAATCCTATTAAGGGAGGCTCGTGGAATGCCAGCCACTCAATCCAAATGTGATCTGGCAGGCAGGCACTCGGCTTAAAAAACGGGGCCTGCCAGCCTGCATTTCTGTCAGGGCTTGACGTGTCACTAGGCGTCGGTTCCATACAACATTTCCTGAGCAATACACCAGCACTATCAGCAAGCTGAGTGGGTTTTTTGGTGGTCCCCCCTCTGGGTCTCTCCCTTTCTTTTTTTCCCCCAGCTGATACACTGGGATCTCTGGCTTAAATATTTGGTCATTTGTACATGTCCTGTCTTCCTTCCTGCAACCCATCATACTCACACGTTCCCATGGGCCTGGCTGACACCTACACTCCCAATGTAAGCTCAGGCTGGAGACACAGGAAACCAGTCCCCGCTCCAACTGTTGGGGATTGGCTCCATAGAGCAGCCCCCTCCAGGCAGGAAGGGAGTGAGATTCTGCCCTCGTCCCTTCTCCAATCCTCTGAGTCTCCCTTATTCCTTCTCTCACCCTGCCTGACTTCCTTCCATACTGCAAGCATCAACAAATGCAGCTTCACCTTAAGACTCCAACTCACTCTTCAAAACCTGTTATCAAATGTCACCTCCTCTCTGAAGCCCTCCCCAGCACCCAAGGGCATCCACTCTCCTGTTGTACTTTGCACATGTTTTTGCTCCATCCAGAAAGGTGTGATGAAATAAATAATGGTACAGCCATACAATGAAACACCATGCACTGCTGCTATGAGCTGCTGTCAATTAGCCTCCAACTCCTGGTGACACCAAGCACAACAGGATTGGACCACTGTGATCCACATGGTTCTTGCTGGCTGATTTTTCAGAAGCAGATCGTCAGGACTTCCTAGTCAATCTTAGTCTGGAAGCGCCACTGAAGCCGGTTCATTATCATAGCCACATGCAAGCCTCTACCGACAGACTGAGCTGGAGATGCACTGGCCAGGAGCTGACCTGGGCATGGAGGCGAGCATTCTACCATGGCACCACCACCACAGCCAAAACGCCACGCATACTCCTTTTTAAAAATAAAGTGAAGCCAAATGGATTCATATGGAAAGATGCCTATGGTACATGGCTGAAAGTGAGGTTAACAAGATGCAGAATAACAAATAGAATTGATCCTAGTTGAATAATACATAGAAAATTCCTGGAGGACACATAAAAATCAGACAAGAGTGGAAACTGGGGAGAGGGGATCAAGAGAGATTAGGGAAAGAAGAACTTATGTATGAATATGTGTTACTTTTCTTTCCATGAATATGTAAGTAAAAAAAAAAAAATAGTAAAATCTGCCGAGGAGCTCTGGTGGGCATTGTGAGTAAGGCATCTGGCTGCTAACCAGAAGGTAAGTGGCTCAAACCCACCAGCTGCTCTATGATAGGAAGATGAGGCAATCTACTTCTGTAAAGATTTACAGCCTTAGAAACCCAAAGGGGGTAGCTATGAGTCGGAATCAACTCAGCAGTGGTGGATTTGGTTTTAGGTTTGGTATACTGATGAGACAGACTTACTAGTGCCATTTTGAATTTCAATATGTAACCCGCTACAATCAATACCATCACAGGACCAATTGTCATCATCACCTACCAGTCCTAACACACTACTTTCTCAATGATCCCCACTCCCTTCCTATATCTGTATGTGACCATCTTGACATTATGTATATTGATTTATTGTTTGTATGGAAACCCTGTAAAGATAAAGATTCTCCTGATGTCCTATTCAGACATAGGCTCTCAAGCAGCAGCAAAGGGGCAGACTTAATTCTCTAAGTCTTACTGGCAATAAATGGTCAAGTCCTAGAGGTATTTTAGCCAACGTTCGGTGATGGGTTTCCTCATTTCCTGTATTTTCCCATGCCTGGATGAAAGAATGGTTAGAACAATATGACCAGGAGGGTAACGGGGGGCTGACATTTGGCTTCTCCAAATAAAGCTGCCATTTGATACCAGGATATTTTCCAGGACAGTGGGAAAGTGTCCTGTGATTATGCACAAGTGTGTGTGTGTGTGGGAGCTTCACAATGGCAACATCACTGAATATCAAGAGATTGAAAATTATTTGAAAACAAATGTATTTTTAGGTATAGAAATATTAAGCCTATTAATTTTAATTTAATGGCATACATTTCTTTACAAAGACATGAACCACCTACAAAAGTGTTCATACACAGTGTAAGTTAAATCTCAGTTGCCTGCTGGCATCTGTTATGAATTCATCTTTGTCCTCCAAAGCTATGCTAAAGTCCTGACCACTGTACCTGTGAAAGTGGCCCAAGAGGAAACAGGCTGTCTTTTGTTATGTTAATGAGGCCACACTGGAGTAAGATGGGTTCTAATCCTAATCAATTTTGAGTGGTATCTTACAATGGGGAGCAAAGATACAGAGTGATACCCAAGGAGAAGACATACCCTGTGATGGTGGATGCCAGGGATCTCAAGAACTGCCAGCAGCCACTAGAAGCTGAAGAGACAGAGAAGACTTTCCCCTGGAACTGATGCCCTAAATTCCCACTCCCAGCTTCCTGAACTGTTCTCTAACGTCACCATATGTGGTATATTTGTTAGGGTAGCTAAGACAGCAAACGAAGAGCCCAACTCTTCTTGTGGATATTGATAAAATTCCATTACCCAGAGAAGAAGAGTCTCTGGGTGGTGCAAACAGTTCGTGTGTTTGGCTGCTAACCAGAAGGCTGGGAGTTCAAGTCCACTCAAAGGCCCCTCAGAAGAAAGGTCTGGTGATCTGCTGCCAAAAATCTCAGCCACTGAAGACCCATGGAGCATGTATCTACTCTGACACACACGAGGTCCCCCTGAGTCAGAGTGGACTCAGCAACTGGTTTTAAGGTACCCAAGGGTGGAAACGGCATCAAATCTATACCCAGGAACCCGAGGTGTGATAGAGCACCAATGAGCAATCAATAACCAGACTCACTGATCATGTTTAGGCTACTTGTCCCAAAGCCAAGTCAAACAATTTCTGGAAACGTCAACAATTTGTCCAGAATTTCTGCTGCTTTGCTTTATAAGTTAAAAGTAAATTAAATGGCTTTAAATTATGGACCAGGATACAGCAGGAGGCAGTTACAGCCTAAGGTGCTAAGAAATATGTCAGCCGCAGGCGTGCCTTGTCCACTGAGCAGATAAGAGGTTTAGAAATATGCTCAAATGACCTCAGGTGACCACACGACTGGCTTCCAGGCTTTCAAAAGTCTCTTTCTAAAATGGCAGTTTGTAGGCACAACACCCATGTGCTCAGTGAAGGAAGACTTAAGGATGTAAACTTCTCCCATGTTTCCCCATCAAAGTGGGAGCTAGAGATGGTCCATGCAAGTGGGCAAGAGGCCTCTGAGGAATCCACTTCAAATAATGAAGACAATCTCCCCCCAGAAGCCTCTGGGTCCCTTTGTAGTAAGTGTGGGTGTCGGAACCAAGGTCCATCAACCCCCTTTACAACTGGACTCCTTTGTAGAATGAACGATGAGCAGCCACTAAGCTATCTGCTGCCCAAGCCTGGGGCACATTTCTTTGTCCCAAACCAATATTTTTCAAGTTAAAAGGGGGCTTCTGACCTTCGGTTTTCTGGAATTTTTCCAACAAGCCTGTGCGCCACCCCACCCCCCCAAGCCTATTCTGATGGAACTCCTCGGATATGTCCCCTCTGAGTCTTTGCTGTTCCAGATAGAAGGAGTCTCTCTGTCTCATCTTTGACAGATCTGGGTCTCCTCTGGCTCCTTTATGAGTTGAGGTACCTTCCCCAGACTTCTCCAGACAGAGGGATCAGAAATGCCCATGGAATTCCAGAGAAGGATAGGACTTGCTATCTCCTAATCCTTTTTCCAAATTACCTTTTGGCTATAACAGAAAGGATCTGAAGATAACCTCAACCACTCCCATCCCAAGAGCCCTCTGGGGTGACAAGGTCCAAATGGAAGAACCAGTGCAGAAGTGATCTAACTCTGATCCAAAGGACAGAGCCATGGTGCCCAACTACAGACAACGGCTGGAGGTGGGAGATGGCTCAGGGCATAGGCAATAACTTCGCCTCTCAGCCCACCAAAGGGGCAGCAAAAACTCCTCCTCCACTCCTGACTCCTTCCCAGTCTCTCATCTACTGATGGGTAGCCAGACACCCCTCTCAAACATCATCCCATCATTCCCAAACAGCCGGCCATTGTTGCATGGTCCTGGAGGGGGGTGAGAGTTTTGTTTTTAGTTGTGTATGTTTTTAAAATTCTGTTCACGTGTGAGATGCAGCCTGACTTTGCCACTGAGGGCATGTTTTGCAATCTGAATCGGCAAATTTGTTAACTGACTGTTGAGTCTAATGTCATACCACTATTCTGCCTCTCGTTAGCAACACAAATTACCGGCAATTAGCCGGCTGACTGTTCAATTTCATGTATAAAGAGAACTATATAATGCTTAATGTATCTATCAAATGTAATAGCCCAAACAAAATTAATGATATGAATACAATGAGTGCTTATGTGGGATAATTACAAGGTGTCCGTCGTGAGAAACGTGCCATGGAGTCAGACACACAATTCAGGCAAACAGTCACCAAAGTTGTTGAGGCTGGCTTAGGCGATGAGGAGAGAGAAACGAAATGGTGGAGCAGAGTGTGCCCGGCCCCCGCCAGGGACAGGGCAGGAAGAGCAGGCCACTGTGGCTTCCATTCTCGGATGAAGGGAGACCTTGGGCAAGTGCCTGAGACTCAGTTTCCTCATCTGTAAAATGGCAGCAGTAGCCTCTGCCTCCCAGAGTTCTAATCTGGCACAGCACAAGCCAACAACACGATGTTGTTGGCTTTCGAAAAGCTTTGCTGATGCTACAGGTCCCATCCGGTGGAAGCTGCCGACACTACTGATGTTGTTGTTATTATTACGTAAGCATTTCCGAATCCAGGCCCACAGACCTCTGCTCTCCTGTGTCACTGACGGAGTAGCGTGGCACAATACAAACGACACTGCAAGGTAATTACCACCACCACCCTCCCCCCCGCGGTTAACTAAACATTTTCCTCTGCTCAGTATCCCTAGAATGGCAAGGCCATTCCCAGTGTATTACTTGCATATCTATAATTAAATAATTAAGAATTGTTCAAGCCCTTCCAAACACAACAAAAGGCGATGATTATTTCAAACCCACTTTAGGAGAAGTCAAGCCCCTATCAGCTCCATTTTTTGCTAATAGTTATGCAAGGCTGCACCAGCAGCATTCCCTCTTGCATGCCAGCACACCAATAAATTAAGATATTCCTGGCCGCATCTGCACGAGGGAAATTAGAGCACTACCTGGTCCCCGCCAGTGTGCCAGCTCCGAGCGGCAGGCGCAGCCCACGCTGGGCGACCAGCTGTCTGCGAATGTGGCGTGTGGATCACAGCTCGGAGCCAGGGGATCTCTTAGGAGGTCTGCTCTAATATCACAACTGCCTCGCTGCAGGACTGTTCCCTTCACAGCACAGTATTCAAACACTTCTTCTGCCTTTTCTTTCCAGCTCCAAACCAGGGAGAACCGGGACCTGGGCCCTCCGAGCCGGTCCCAGGACACTGGAACGTGTTCGGCTGATATTTTCTTGCTCACATCAGAGTCCTTAATGGTGACAACTGTGCTGTATTTTGTGAAATTCCAGCCCCAACTGCCCGGGAGGAGTGGTGACCTCATTCCTGGTGGGTGTCATTTCACTGGGAACTGTGGCTTTGGCTCTGGATTGGGGGGCAACTGGCCCTTGTAGAGGCTTAAAAGTAAAAATGTTCCCCAAATGGTTTACACAACCACAAATTCACAGTCCCAAAGGGAGGTAAAGCCCTATTTTTCCCGGAATTGGGTGGAGGCTTCTGACTCGTGTGTCCAAGCGTATGAACGCCTTGGGGATCAATATTCTGTCTTTGGTATGTTCCTTTAAATCTGAGTCCCCTTCCCTCTGCATGGCTCCTAACTCTCTGGCCATGACAGGCAGGCCCTGGAAACAATCCCCGTGCTTTGGACAAACAAAAGCAAAGAGGATGGAGTGCCGCCGACCTCCCATTTGGCAAATGTGCCAGGCATCCGGGATGCAGCCACTTTGGCAAACAGCCTAAGGCGCTGCAGGCCTGAACCAGAGCTGGGGCTTGACTGGCCAGAGGAGGGAGGTGATAGACAATGGGGGCCCAAGAACCGTGTGGGTGGGGCCCACAGGGAGGGGCAAAGGAGCCAAACTAGGAGATGTCCCTGGAAGCATAGAAACAAGGAACTTCAACACAAGGGTATGAAAGAGGGTGCAGATATTTCCAGATATGTTGAATTGGATGGCCAGCAGGCAGCAGGGCTGTGTGGGTAAACATGAAAAAGAAAGAGGTCAGGGATGCAGGCCATGGATGTTGGGGTTGTCAGACATGCATGGGGATGAGAATGTCCAGGGAGTAGTCAGCGGAATCCAAAGCCAATAGAGTCACAGGTGACTCTAGCCACAAGAGCTTCAGGGGGACATCAAATTCTCATTAAAGCCTCTGAGCTTCTGCTATGCCTGCCACTTAGAATTACCTTTCCCTATACCCTCTCTCTAAGGAGCTCTGGTAGCACAGTGCCTAAGGCATCTGACTGCTAACCAGAAGGCTGGTGGTTCAAAGCCCCCAGCCACTCTGCAGAAGCAAGACTGGGCATTCTACTTCCATAAAGATTTATTGCCTCAGAAACTCAATGGGGGTCACTATGAATCAGAACTGACGCAATGGCAGTGGGTTTGGGTTTTTATACCCTCTCTGGTGAACTTCTCTCATCCTTCAGAGGCCCAACTCAAACGTCACTTCCTGTTTCAAACATCCTCTCTATATTCACATATATACACTCACCCACATATCAAGGACAGGCAATTCTTTTCTAACAGTTAAGTGCTCGGCTGCTAAATGAAAAGTTAGCGGTTCAAACCCATCAGCCACTCTACTGAAGAAAAGACGTGCTCCCGTAAAGATTTACAGCCTACGAAACCCTATGGAGCAATTCCACTCTGTCCTGTAGGGTTGCTATGAGTCTGAGTCGGGTCAACAGTACACAATATTCATAAAACCACAATATTCATTAAAAAAACAGCTCCTACTATGTTTCTAAAAGCATATTTGTATGTGCTGTAAGAATGTCCAAGTATATAGTAGAGTTGACAAGGGACAAGGTTGTGGCAACTTGTTGGCCACAGCCAGCTACTATGAATGAGTAGCTGGACCTATGGGCTCAAGACCATGGTCGCAGGGGACATCAAGCTCAGTTGGCATAACAACATACTATACAAAAACATAGTTCCACATCCTACTCTGGTAAGTAGCGACTGGGACCTTAAAAGTTTGCCAAGTGGCCATCTAGATGCAACGATGGGTCTCTCCTCATCCAGAGCAAAGAAGAATGAAGAAAACCAAAGATGCATGAAAAAAAGTAGTCTGAGGGACTGGCAGACGATGCAGTCCTCAGCCTATATGACCATGAGCCCAGAAGAACTAGATGGTGCCTGGCTACCACTGTCAATCACTTGGAGAGGGATCAGCGCAGGAGATCCTGGATAGAGTGGGAGAACACTGTGGAAAAAACTCAAAATCATAAATAAATAAATACCAGGTTTGCTGGTCTGATGGAGCCTGGTGAGGCCCCTGAAACTATGGCCACTAGCTGCCCTTCGGGTCTGGAATTGAACTCACTCCTGTGACTTCCAGCCAAATAATAGGCATATGGACTGAACATTTAAATCAGGTAGATAGACTCCTTGGAGGGATCAATCACAGGAGAACAGAAGGGCAGTGTCTGCACAGGGAGACAGCTTGGGGGCCAGGAGTGCATGGGAGGGAAGAACACATGAAAGAGGTAACTACAGGGAGGAACTGGGAAGAGAGCTGTTACATTGTGAGGAATTGCAGTCAATGTCATGAGATAAAATGTGTATGAACTGCTGTATGGAAAATGAATTGCTCTAGAATAGAGCAAACAGAAAAGAAATTTACCCAAATCACACACACACACACACACACACAAACCACCCAGCTGCCACGAATCCAACTCATGGTGAACCCTGTGTATATCAGAGTAGAACTGTGCTCCATAAGGTGTTGGTTTGTTTTTCATTGTAGTCAGTATTTGCTATTTCTACAGTTTTTGCACAATGTCCTCAGTGGATGATTTTAAAGAAGTATATCACGAGGTTTTTCTTCTGAGGAGTCTGGGTGAACCTGAACTTCCAACCTTTAGGTTAGCAACCAAGCTCCTTAACTATCTGCATCACCCGGGGGATGTGCACATGCAAAGCCTGTCTCTTCCATCAGACTGGATACTCCTTTAAGGTGGGGGCTCTGTCTGCCTCGGTTCATGGTCCTCAGTACTCAGTGCAAAACCAGGCACAGAGCTGGCAGATACAGACTAGAAGGCTGACTAGGCCAGTATAGCCTGGGTGGAGAGTCAGAGACCCTAGGAAACTTCTGTGCAGGCAGGGGGAATCAAGAGGTTGGTCTGAGGTTGACTCCCCAAACCAAAGGGGCCCTGAGAATCCAGCATCTGCACTCAGTAAACTGGGATGAATGCCTTCCTTCCTGAGCACACCTGAGGCCTCTGCCCAGACGGGTGACAGCCGACTCCCAGTCCTGCACACATGGAGGCTAAGCCCCATCCCCAAAGGACAGAGCTCCCTTGGGGTCCCATGAGGCCATGCAAAATGAAAAGGGGATTCTTCTCTTTCCTGCCATCTGGGTAAGAGTTACTACAAATGTGCCACACCTTTCTTGGCTTCGCAAGTATGTTAAACTTCACCACGCTGGTCTCAGTACTATACCCTTCTGGTATTTTTTCTGGCTATACCACACCTCCACATCCTTGTCCCTGATTAAAACTTCTACTCGAAGATTTAATCATAAATTTCCTTCTAATACAAGATTTATTTTTTGTTGTTGTTTTGTGGCTGTATACGCCTTCTGAATGTGTTCAAAGTTTTAGAAGGCAGAAACAAGTCCTGTGTTCTCCCAGGATCTCCTTGATCCAGACTCAGGCACCGGAGCTTAGAAAGTGTATGTGATAGACAAGAACAGGGAAGATGCCACCAAGACACCCAGGGCAGACATTGCCAGTCAAGCACCTATCTGCTACTTCTGTGACTGACTGACTCCTTCATGTAACTTGATCGCTCCTGCCAGTCTTTTTAGCAGCTGACCTCCATCAGAAACAGAAGAAGCTGGGAAATGAACGACTTCAAGAAGGCCCCAAGAAGGCACTGCTCAGTGTGGCAGTGTGACTGGATGGGACCCCTTTCTGAGGTTGTCCCCAGTGCTCTTCTGTTGCGGTCTGAAGGGGCTATAGAGAAACAGAAGGAACAAAGACAAGCACCAGCACCCCAGTTCTCAGCATTTATGTAAAAAAAAAAAAAAAAAAAACCACTGCAACCCTTCTTCCCAGTCAACATTACAGTTTTCCATTGCTCGAAACCCCAGCAAAGGGGAAAACCCACCTCTATGATGTGCTATTATCAGAGCCATCTGACTGCCCACCCAACCAAAATCAGACAAAGAAATAAAACAAAAGGTGAGGAGCTTGTAAGCAGCTGGTTTGCCACGTTTAATATTAGTTCATGAACGTTATTTCTTCCTCCTCTGCTCCTTGCTTTACTCTGGGCTAAGAAACCCAGCTCAAGACCTGATCTGAGTATCACTTTTCAAATGCCCAAATCCCTGTAAAGGTTTAGTGTCTAGCTGTGTGCATTTTGCTCAGTATTAACATGTTCAATGGAGTACTTTGATTTTTTTTTATCTAGACGCCAGAAGCTGGTGAATATATGCTTCATAGCTTCAGATAAACCTTTTGTTCTTCTGGGGCTGATCAGCTGGTAGAGCAGCGAGAGGGAGAAGGGGAGGGGAATTCACAGGGGCTCAGCGGTTTCAAAAAGTCAAATTACCTCTGAGCCATAGCAAGGCTGATAATTTAAATGAAAAAATATATATACAGGCTGCACCACACAACATCGTCTCTGTTAGGACTTTTAATGAAGCCCCAGTTGTGATGACACTGAAGCCGGGAACGCTACAGTGGGATAATTACTTGGCTCCCACACAGCTGAGTTCCATAGATGCATTATTAACGGCACATTCCTCGCCATAACGAGAGCTGAACAGAGGTAGGCTCCGCAGACCTCGGCGTCCGCCATTAGCGGCCTGGCACAAACACAAATGAGTGTTTTCACAAAAGCATGCAAAGGTTGTGAAATTCCAATGAATCCTGGGTTGGGAGGTGGGGATCAGCTGGGGGGTGAAGGGAAAGAGAGGAAAGGGACTCTGTGTGTGTGTGTGTGTGTATAGTGTCCATATAGACGTGACCAGAGATGTCACCTTTCCCTGCACAATGTACTTGGAGGAAGGCAACCTGGGAAATTATGGAGTCAGAACACATTGATTTTCCTGCAGCAGATCCAGGCGGCAGCCCTGATGAATTACAGAGGAAATGCAGTAACCTAATTCTCCTCCAACCTGGCCCTGCTGCGCCGCAGACCCGAGCCTACCTGGCTGGGGCCGTGGGGCGGTGCCTCCTGGCCTGGGGATGCTGCCCAGCCAGCTCCCATGTGGCACTGCCAGGCCGTCCCCGCTTCCCAACCTCGTTTCCATTCCCAAGCCCTGGCTCTCTCTCAGGCCACATTTTCCAGACATGTAAGAATCACCAGCTGCCTCTGAGTCTAAGGCTCTTCTAGAAAGGGGGAAGCCACATCTAGGGGTGTTGTTGCTCCCAGCTCACCCCAATTAAACCAGGGATGAAGACACCTAGAGCATCCTCACACAGGGCAAATGGAGCCCACGCATGTCCCATCTAGAGGTCCAGGGCACTGGAGTGACTTGGAGGAGACCAGCAGGAAGTGGTGCCCTGGCCCTGCGCTTCCCTGCGGTCTTCTCCTTGGTTTTGCTTTCCCTGGAAGCGTCTGTTTCAAGGTGACCCTGTTTCACGAGTTAGCCCCAGCGTCTCCGCCTGCTCACAGAACCAGGGGCCTCCCAGTAATTAACACCCGCACTTGATGAGGTCCAGCTGGCAAACTGAAGCGATGCCAGCAACCTCCACTCCACAACCTGGGCTCCTCCAGACTCCTCCTGGGCTCCTCGGCCAGGCCCCAGTGAGGATGCCCTTCCACAGCCATTCTGGCCACCCCATCCCTGGAAGAGAAGGTGAAAGTCACCCATCTAGCTAGTACAGATGATCCATAAGAAGTTGTTTATAATAGTGGAAACCATAAAGCTCCAATGGCGAGCGAAGGTGTTGAGTAAACCATAGCATTTCCTGCAATGGACCACCAAGCAGCCACCACTAACTGTGTGGAGATGTGTGTGCTGATGCACAAAGTGACCATGGCATGCTTTGGGGTCACAACAACAGCATATACATTATAATTCCCTTTAAAACTCAATGCATTTGTACAGTCCCTCACCCCCAGGACCACAGTGATTCCATCTGCACAAAAGAAGAAAAGCTGGCACAACTGTCTTTGCTGTTAGTTCAGAGCATGATGGTAACGCTAGGGGGTGGGACAAGAAGGGGGCAGCACAGGGTGGTTTTCAGGGGTCTGGCTTGAGTGCTGGCTGCATGGGTGGATCCAGTGTGCGAAACGCAACAAGCTAGACACTTACAACTTACACGCTTTCCCATACCTCAGTTAATCCTCAATAATATATTATTTACTGAGATGTGTACTTTTCTGCATAAATATTAAACTTCAATAATTTTTTTTTAAAACTGTGTTTATATGTGTTTGAACACCCAGAATAAGGGGAAGTAAGCACCAAATTGTTCACAATTGCAGATGAGATTAAGGGCGATTTCCCTCTTCCTCCTTCTGTTTATCAGCATCTTTTGTCTTGAAAGGAGCTCTGGTGGCTTAGTGCCTAAGGCACTTGACTGCTAACCAGAAGGCTGGTGGTTCAAACCCACCAGCCACTCCTCGGAAGGAAGGTTGGGCAATCTATTTCTGTAGTGATACTGCCTTGGCAACCTAAGGAGGGGTCACTATGAGTCAGATCCGACCCAACAGCAGTGAGTTTTGGTTTTGGTTTTTTTGTTTTTGTAAAGAAAACATATGACTTTAAGTTTCCTTTATTTATTTACTAAAAGGAAAAAAAAAAAAAAGGAGAAGCAATTCACCTGAAATTATAAGGAACGAAACTCATTCAAAAATTCCTAACCACGGCCACCAACAACATCGGCATCATTTGCTCAACAAATAAAGAGCTAAGAAGCAGTTTGGGACCTGTTTTGTCCCAAGCCTTCCTGACGCAGGCTCCCCTATAAAAATGGAAACTATTCCTTGGTAGAAGTCATTTGTGGGAGTGAATCGTTTTTCCCAGGCCTGGCCCATCAGCCTTGGGAGCCAAAAGGTGAATTCAACAGCCCTGTGTGTAAGTTCCTTGCTGCAAAGCTTATCACAGTCACCCACATCAGCCAGGAACCGGCTGAGTGTGACCAGTGGAGAGTCAGACAAAAGACTAACAGAAGCAGGCGGGAAATTCAAACCACCTACACCAGATCTCAGCCCCAGGCCTTCCCCAACCCCCTCCCTCTCACCCCTCCTTGCTCATTTTGGGTCACTTTATAAGGGATTCATCTTAACCCCTCTATTCCCCACTTCTTGTGCCCAATTTCCCACGTTTGTTCAAAACAAGAGCAGAAGATATAGAAGGTCCGCAAGGCAACAGAGCAGAGACAGCCGGAGATGTTGGGGGGAAGGAGTCGGCACCAACACGACGCAGGAGGCATCCGGGCAGCTTGTGTCCCCTCCCCAAACCAAAATCCTTTAAAGTCTCCATCAAGATTTATTTAAAGAGAAGGCTGCACGGGACAGCGAGGAGAAGGGGGACCCCTGGTGGTGGCTGCTGCTTTTCCTATACTGTCCTGTCCCCAGCACTTCAGGTCTGACCACAAAGCAGCAGAACAAAAGCTCTGCCAAGGGCAGAAGCCACCCCTTAGAGGCTTGTCCCTTAGAGGTCTCAGCCCCTGTCCCTCACTACCAGGACCACCTACAGCAGCCCCCCTGAAAGCCAAGCTTTCTTATCTGGAGACCCTTCTGGTAGGCTGTAGCCCCTCCCATAGGTTGGCTCCTAAACGCTGCCCCCACTGACCTCAGCTCTCTGTGCCCTGCATCTGTAAAATGGGAAATCTAAGTCTAAGCCCAGCCTGCTCACAGGGAAGAGGCAATGGCTCAGGGCTGCAAAGACCAGAGACCACTAACTGCTGGCACGGGATTGAAGAAACCAGCTTCCTTGGGAAAGAAAGGTGGAAGACGACTTTGCTGGGAAAGTTTGCTGGAGGGCACAGAAAGCAGCCTGTCCCTCCTGGGCCACCACAGGAGTCAGCAGTCAGCGATGAGCTAATCACCTGGCTCTGCCTAGCCGGGCCTACTACAGCCCCAGGGAGCCTGAAGGCAGCCCACCCTCCCTCCCAGAGGGCAGTATGAAGCAACATCCTGTGATTTCGGGAAGGACTCCACGATGAGGAGAGAACTCAAAAACCGAATCCCTGCCAGCACAGGGCAAGTGCTTGAGCCCCTCCCCAAGCTTGCCACCCCTCCGCTTGGCGGCTCCCTCCTGCTCCCCACATGCAAAGGATACCTTTTTGATGAAAAACCGAGAGCAGCATACTTCCCCTGAAGGATTGGGCTAGGTGTTCTGAGCCCTGGGTCCAGTGGTCTTTCTCTTTATTAAAAATTCCACACTTCCCTGCAATGCTCTATCCCCTTCAGAGACTATTCCCTGCCTCCTCTCTCCTTCCCTTCTGTCAAAAAGTTCAGTGCAGAGAAATGGTCACACACCTGCAGCCCACAGCCAGCAGCCTCAGTGCCAGGAAGCCCGCTCTCCGGAAAAGGTGCTGGTTCACAAGAGAGGAAGTGCCTGTCACACACAGACACACAGACACACTTACAGATCCAGAAATGCACAGAGACAGCAGAGGGGTGTACCTGTCACACACACAATGCCCAGAAAACACACACAAACACAGACACGCATGAAAAAAACATCCAGAGTCAAATACACAGATACAAACGAACCCACCACAAGGCCACAAACACAGCCGAACATGCAAACCGAACACCCAGAAACAAACATCCGATGCACTCAACCAAAACACACTCACAGTCACAAAAACACCCAAACACATAGACTCGGAAACAAACCCACAGGCAGGCAAATGCAGAGACACAAAAATAATACAAACAACACACAAACTCTCAAAGGAAAAAAAAAAACAACAAACAAATCCACAGAAACCAGCACCGAGGCTCTGAGACACCCACAGAAATGAAGACAAGCTCAGATAGGCCTGTCTTGGGAGAGCCATCTCAGGAGAGCCAAGAGGGCAGGAAAAGGCTGGTTTATACAGAACTGGGCCTCGATCAGCTGCTCCCAGCACACAGCGGAGACCCAAACAGGTTCTTTCATAACTTGGCTTTAGCTTTCCTGTTTTGGGCCTTTAAACTCCTCCCCTCACAACCCTGTCCATTTGTGTCTGGGACAATCTTCAGGCCATCTGGGCTGAACCCACAGACTCTGTGGCCTCCCTCCCCATCACACTGCTGGCTGGAGGGCAGGGAGTAGACTGGGGCTCTCTCTCTGTTCGCCTGCTTTTCCCAAATGAGGGCTGTCCAAGAGGAAAGGGGCTCAAGAAGTTAGTTTCCCCCCCCCCCAATCCAGATGGGGGCTCATGTGTGAGCAACCAAGACTGAGACATTGTCACAGGTCACAGCTTGGGGCTGAAGAAAACCAGAGGATTGAGGCAGTGTCAGATTACCCAATATGCAAGGTAAGCACAGGTTTGCTTGTGCTGACTTACTAATTTATTTAAAAAAAGACAAAAAAAACCTGAACTCATTGCCATGGAGTTGGATTCGACTCATAGCAACACCTCCTTGGGTTCCCAAAGCAGTATCACTATAGAAATAGATTGCCCAATCTTCCTTCTGAGGATGGCTGGTGAGTTTGAACTGCCAGCCTTCTGGTTGGCAGTCCAATGCCTTAGGCACTATGCCACCAAAGCTCCTTACTAATCTATAGTAACCAATTTCACATTTTATCACCACATCAAAGATTTTGCTTCTCGCTATGGCTGGCATCTATCTCTCTCCCAACCCCACAGCACCTTCCTCTTTTCAAATTTACGTAGTGCCTAAGTCATTTCACTGCTAACCAGAAGGCTGGCGATTCAAACCACAAGCCACTCCTTGGGAGGAAGATTGGGCAATCTACTTCCATAGAGATAATGTCTCAGAAACCCAAAGAGGGGTCGCCATGAGTCAAATCGACTCCATGGCAGTGAGTCTGGGTTTTTTTTTTTTTTTCAGACAGGGACGGAGTACCCAGTAAGCAAGGTAAGCACAAGCTTACTTGTGCTTAATTACTAATCTATAGTAAACAGTTTCATATCGGTTTCTCCATGAAAATATGTGAAACTGTTCACTACAGATTAGTAAGTAAGCACAAGTAAGCCCATGCTTACCTTGTTTATTGAGAACTCTGCCCTGGACCAAGGTCAAATCTTTATAGAAATCCCAGGGCTAAATTGATGTTCAAACGGCCCTTGGTCCTGGCTGAATCCCAATTCTACAACAGCACTCAAAAGCATCTTTATGCCCTCCCAAAAAACCAAACTCACTGTTGTTGAGTTGATGTGACTCATAGCAACCCCTCCCTTGGGTTTCTAAGATGGTATCTACGGAAATAGATTGCCCAATCTTCCTTTCAACTTACATCCCTGAAGAAGTCCATGGCCACTGAGTTGATTCCCACTTACAGTGACCCTAAAGGATAGAACAGAACTGCCCCATAGGGTTTCCAAGGCTGCAAATCTTTATAGAAGCAGGCTGCTTCATCTTTCTTCCACAGAGTGGCTGGCGGGTTTGAACCGCCGACCTTTTTGGTTAGTAGCCAAACGCTTTAACCCACTGCACCACGGTTGCTCCTACAGACCAACTTTGCCCACTTCATTTATAGGGAAAGCTGCACTTTGATATTTAGCCCTCCAAAGACAGGATTCCCAAGTAAGAATTCTATTCTCAAAATAAAATATTCAACAGTATCCATATCCACATTAAGGTAACAAAATATAAATTTTTACACCTAGTCACTTCCCAACCAGTAAAGTAAACTAGGGAATGAACTCAAAAGCCAAACCAGTTTCGCTAATCTAGAAATATCCACCAAAAATAGCATCAAACTTTTACCACAGTGACTTCGTGGAAAATAAAAATATCAATTGTCTTTTTAAACCCCTATAGTATTTTGTCAATATTTTTTTATTACATCAGAGAATGTATAAATATTTTATTATAAACCAAGGGCCTAAAATAAACAGTTTAGTAAATAGTTATTACATTACAAGGAAAAACATCTGTGGAAACGCTTTCCGTGTAATTATTCTTGCTATTTTACATTAGCGCTCAACGTGAATTTCTTTGGCACTAATGTTTCACTTGTTCTAAATCTTCCTCCTTGTTGCTATTATTAAAATCTTAAAAAGGTGCCAAATCTTAAATGAAGAAAAAAAAAATGATTCACTAGAAATTATTCATACCACAGCGAGCTGCTACTAAACCTGGCAGGGGTGCAGTATTTTCGGTAAAATTAACATAAAATATACAACTGCAAATTATCCAGGAAATAGCTATGTTCCTTACAGCATGCATTTACATTGGGGGGGTGCGGTTTGTCTTCTTCCCCATCTCGCACAAAGCCTCAAACAGCTCCATTCCGGCAAGTTTTAAAGGGAAAGTAATAGATTTGTCAGAAGAGTACAGGCTTTGAACATGCACTAATGGCTCAGAGGTGGATCAGCCTTAGGTAATTACCAGAGACAACGCCAGCCCTAGCCGGTCAGGGTAGGGAAGGCAAGACAAACAACAGCCCCGCAGCTCTTCTCTCGATCCGGTCCTCAGCCCTTTCTCCTAAACGCAAGAAAAACTGTAACACCATGTAAAATGCAAATCTCGCTGTAAATATTTTATAAAATTGTTGCATACATCCCAAAAGCTATAGGTCTTAATTGAGAGCAGGCGATTTTTCTAGTCAATATATGGAAATGGAAAAAATGCTAATTTGTGTTTTTCTACTTATGAAAAACCCTAGAGAACAGCAAGCCACAAATGCACTCACTTTAATATTATAAATATAATTTGGCTCCCTCTTTACCATCCCCACAGCCTAGCTTTTATCTCCCTGTGACTGCAGGAGAGAGGAGACTCACTCTCATAGCATCAGCCGGGGGAAGGCAGCCGCAGATGATGGCAGCAGGGACATCAGGCACTGGGCTGCATGTCTCCTAGCCCCCCCCCCCTTCCCCTGGGGACTGCAGGAAGGGGTGGGATATGGTGTGGCCGCATGCCAGAGGAGGCACTGCCCAGCTGGGACAGAAGCATGAGCACAGCCCGGAGGTTGGCCACGTGGCTCCACTCTCCCCACCAAGGGCAAGGTGAACCGACTTGGACTTCTGGCTCCATCTGATCATCCCAGAACTGTTCTCCAGGCAGGGGAAGACTTCTCTGAGGGTCACCCCTGGAGTGGCTATAATGAACACAAGTGGCTGGCAAGGTAGCCAAAGCACTCCAAATTGGGAGTGTCAGTTTCCAAACTTCAGAGAGAGTTCAGTGTTCTCCCAAGGGGACATGGATGGTTTAGCTAGTAGAATTCTGATTTTCCACACAAGAGACATGAGTTCAATTCTTGGCCAATGCAATTCATACAATTTTATTTCAATGAGTACCATTTACAAAAGGGAAGGATTGCCCCTTCACTCTACCCCACATTCAAAGGCTAAATTTCTTTCCACCAACCCTCAACTCAATCCCAGGTCCAAATCTGGACTTGGTCTCCAGGGCTTCCTAGCAGTGTTGCTTTATTTAATGCCCCACCAATGGCAGAAACCTCACCTCCCATGTGGGAGATGCAAGTTTGATTCCCTGCCCCCGCTGTTGGTGGTGATCAGCACGTTGCTATGGTTGCTGAATAGCTTTCAGCAGAGCTTCCCAGCTAAGACAGAATAGGAAGAAAGGCCTGATGTTCTACTTCTGAAAATCAGCCATCAATGTTCAATCTGCAACCAATCGTAGGGGACAGCTCAGGACTGGGAAGTGCTTTGTTCCACTGTACGTGGGATCGCTGTGAACTGGGGGCCCACTTAACGGTAGCTAACAACCACAGCGTTCCCCAAAGAGCCTGCCCCTCAGGAACACAGGCCTGTCCTATGGAGAGCTGTGCTGCCTTATACAGTAGCCATTAGCCACATGGTTACTGAGCACTTGAAATTGGCTGGTCTGAACTGAGATGCACTGAGAGTCCAAATGCACACCAGTTTCTGAAGACTTAGTATTAAAAAAAAAAAGAATGTAAGAATATTCCAGCAATAATTTATATGTCTATTACAGGCTAAAAAAAAAAAAGCACAACACTGCTGTGGAGTTGGATCCAACTCATAAAGACCCCTCCTCGGGCTTTCCAGGTGGTATAACGGAAGTAGATTGCCCCATCTTCCTTCTGAGGAGTGGCTGGTGGGTTTGAACCCCCAGCCTTTTGGTTAGCAGTCAGATGCCTTGGGCACTATGCCACCAGAGCTCCCATTACATGCTACAAGGATAATATTTTGGATATATTAAAAAGTTTTAATTCATTTTTGTTGTTGAGAATATAAACAGCAAAAAATGTACATCAATTCAACCATTTCTACATGTACAATTCAGTGACAGTGATCACATTCTCCGAGTTACAGGACCACTCTGGCCTCCTGCGTTAGTACACACTGAGGTCTTCTATCTCGTCTTTGGAGCTGCTGCTGTCAGTCTCACTCCATGTAACTAGACCCTGGAAGAGCACAACGCTTAGGGCACACATTCCTTACTCTCCAGCGTAGCTAGTAGAAAATCTGGGATCCCACACGTGGCTCCAGAGCGTTTCCCTTGGAAAGCCTGCTCTGGAGGACACTCTGGCTCGTGGTGCACACCCCACATCGTGCTCACACGCTAAGTGCAGCTCTCCGACACATCAGGCAAATGAAGGTCCCCAGTGTTATGATTCCAGACCTCTAAAGTTCTCAAGAGTCAGGGTTCGGTGAAACCATACATCCCCAATTCCGTAGTTCTAAGATGGCACTTGGCACTAAGAGATTCTATCGCAGTCACTTCACAGGATTTAATGGATGTCTGACCACGACAGTCATGAAGAGCACGGGTCCTCTGGCTCACGTCTTGCTCACTCGTCAATCAAAAAAGAGCTCGAACATTTGATGGCTCACAGCTACCTCTCCCCACCCCTTCAGGAGCCCAAGCATAGCTCAGCTCTCCCCACTCCATCCCCACAAAGGCCTCCCCAATACCTCCTGCCCCCTGTGACTCTCCCCTGCTCACAATGCAGGACTCACCTTGGAAGCCTCCTGAGGGGCTCTTGTCAAAGGTGCTCAGCCTCCCCTGGTCTGTTACCCACTCCTGAAAACTATCCCTCAACTTCTCCTGGAATGTGTGTATTTGAAGAAAAGAGCCAAAAAGCAAAGGGAGTGGGGAGGACACATTTAGAGTTAAACTAGTGGCTGTGGAGTTGTCCTGACTCATAGTGACCCTGTGTGTGTCCAAGTAGAACTATGCTTCACAGAAGTGGCAATGGCTCTTCTTTTTCAGAGGTAGGTTGCCAGGTCTTTCTTCCAAGGCACCTCTGGGCGGACTTGAGTTGCCAGCCTCTCAGTTAGCAGCCATCAATGGCACACTAACCGTTTGCACCAGCCAGGTGGCATAGATCTAACCCCAGTCTGTGCCCCTTCCGAGCCATGAGCCCAGCCCCTTAAGTACCTTCCTCAATCTCTCCTTGTCTTGGTTTCCTGATCTGTCAAATGAGAATGAAATAATGTGTAATGTGTACTGCCTAAGCTCTTCTGAGAAAACATATAATGCACGTAAAGTACCCAGACACAGTACACACTCCATAAACAGTAGCCATCCTCTGTATTTTTACTATTGTTGTTTTTATCTTTGCAGAGCTGCTCCAAGGCTCTAAGGGCTTAACAAAGCCAAGTCCTGAAGTCAGAGCAAGTGAGAGGAACTGGCTGCAAAGCCAAGTCAAGGCCCATGTGGAGGCAAAAGGAGGGCACCTGGAGGAACCTTCTAGAGCCTCACTGCTGCCAGAGCCTGGTGGCCAAACTGAGCACAGAGCTGGGCAGAGCAGGAAGTCCCAGGAAGAGCTTGGTGACTGAAGCCTCTTCTTTTATCACCCAGCAGAGAGCATGGCTCTCCACAAGAATCCCGGGGAGTAGACTGGTCCCCTGTCCCCTCCGGGTGCCCCGGTGCTGCAGACACACTCCCAGACATGCAAGGAGGCTCACAAAGCAAGAGCTGTTTGCTAAAGAAATGCCCTGCTTTGTTTCCGAGTACTTTTGATCTGGAAGTGGGGGGGAGGGGGAGGGTAGGACTGGATGGAAGTGATTTCTGATTAATGCAGCAACTGTTTACTGTTTACTATTGCTGAGGCTGGAGTTTCTGGTCCTTGTTGCTTCTAAAGGGCCCTAAAATATTAGGTTGAACCATATGAAAATGCCTATTTGTACATCAGAAATAATTGAATCCTTAACTTGATGGCTTTAAAACCTACATGTGACCTCCATCTAGAACATCAAGGCTGGGTTGTTTTTCAGGAAGCCATGGGCTGGGGTTCACACTCCACCTGGGCACCTCACACAGATGCAAGACACACATACATATTTGCCTTTGAAACTGCTTATAGATTGGAAGCGACAAACGAAGATGAAGGCAGAGAGGAAGGAAGAGAAGGAGGGAGGAAGGTGGAGACGCAGATCCAGCAGCCCTGCCTTTCCTTGTACTGGCAAGCTTCTGATGCTCTGGAGAAAAAGGCTAAGGGCCACAGGCAGGTTTTAAAAATCAAGGCACAGCATCCCCTGTGCACTGACCCCGCTGCAACCACACCAGTGCACAAAAGTGCATGTCCAGGTGAAGCCAGTGATTAAAAAAAAAAAAAAAAAAAGAAGCTCTGATCACTGAGCATGTCCTGGGACCATGTTGAGCACTTGATGGTAGATGCTTTCAACCCCTCATTTCACAAATGTCGAAACAGACTTAGAGAGGTTAGGGAACCTGCCCAAGGTCACACAGCAAAATGAGTGGCAGAACTCAGATTCCAACTTCTTTGTTATTCTCATCACTGAGACCTACTTTGTGCCAGGTTCTGGTCTAGGCACTGGGCACAGACAGAGGAACACAATAAACAAGGTCCCTGCTGACATTCTAACAGGAAAGACATACACTACTCAGATAAACAAATGAGTAAATAAGATGATTCCAGATGGTAAGAGGTGCTAATAACGGAAATAACAACAAGAAGAGACAGAGAGACAAGGCTGGGGTTGGGGGAAATCAGCCTTACAGGGAGGTGGCATGTGAATGAGAAGAAGGTGGCAGTGTGGCAACATCTAGGCAAGGCCCTAAAATGTTCAGGAAGAAGAAGATGCTTAGAACAGAATGAGAGGGAGAGGGGGTGGGACATAAGGTCATGAGGCAGGTAGGACCTTGCAGGTGGGCAGGGTGCATGAGTAGACTGGCACAACCACTCCGGGAAACCATTTGGCTGTATCTACTTGAGATGATTGTACTCCGTTGGGCCAGCCATTCCACTTCCGGTTATGCAAGCAAAAGACATGGGTGCATCTGACCACAGAAGACACCTACCTACACAGGTGGCCTTAGCAGCACTATAGGAACAATCCAGACACCTAACCATAGACAAACTGTGGCACATTCATACAGTGGGATACAACACAGCAACAAAAAGGAACAAACTACTGATAAACTATTTGGATGAAGCTCAGAAACATAATGTTGAGCTAAAGGAGCCAGACACATAGAGTCCAGCCTGTATGATTCTACTTATGTGATGTTCAGAAACAGGCAAACCTAATCCATGAGGATCGAGGTTAGAGTAACAGTTATCCTTTTAGGGGTACAAACTTGGAGGGAGCATGAGAGACACTACTGGGGGAAAGGAAATGGTCTGTTTCTTGAGGTGGGTGCTGGTTATGCAGGGGTACACGTATGTAAAAATGCCTCATGCTAGACTCATAAGATTTGTGTCCTTTACTGTATGTAACTTGTTGTTCCAGTTGTTGTGGCTGTTGACTGCTATTGAGTTGGCCCCAACTCACGGTGACTCAGTGCACACTGGAACAAAACACTGCCAGTCCTACACCAGCCACATGATCATTTGCAGATCAGACTGCTGTGATTGGTAGTGTTCTCACTGGCTGATTTTCAGAAGGAGATCGACAGGCCTTTCTTCCTAGTCAGTGTTAGTCTAGAAGAACCATTAAGATCTGTTCAGCTTCATAGCAACACCCAAGCCTCCACTGATGGATGGATGGTGGCTGTGCTTAAGGTGTGATGGCTGGGAATCAACCCTGCCTTTCCCACATGGAAAATAAGAATTCTGCCACTGAACCACCACTGCCTCTGTATGCAGGTTACCCCACTGCCTTCAAGTCAATTCCGACTCATGGTGACTCAACAGGGCAGAGGAGAACTGCCCAATAGGGTTTTCAAAGCTGTAAATCTTTACAGAAGCAGACTGCCTCATCTTTCTCCTGTGGAGAAGTTCATGGGTTCAGACTGATGACCTTCTGGTTTGTAGCCAAACGCCTTATCCATCATGCCACCAGAGCTCCTTGCATGTAAGTTACACCTCAGGAAAAAGGGGGCAAGGCAGACGGATCTTTCCAAGGTACAGTGGCAGCAAAGACCCTCCATTTGAGGCACTTCTTACATCGCCCTTCTGTCCCTTAAGTTCTCTCCACAACAGCATGATGAACTCATGCAACTCTGCGGGAAGACACCCCAAAAGCCAAGCCATCAGACTAAGCATCCCACAGCAACCTCTGGCTTCTAAAATCAGAGTCAGATGGACAAAATTCTGGGTACCTTCTCAGCCTCAGTTCTCCAAGAAGAGAAGCGACATGAGGGGCCTCACCGCAGTGGAGACAACACAAGGCTGTTTGGAGCCCAGCAGGGAGCTGTGAGCCGAGGCCTCCCCGCTCTCGTGGGGAGCAGGAAGGGAGCCGGCCTCCGTTTATTACCTGCCAGCACCGAGATTGACTGCAGGCCTCCTCTGCCCACACTGAGCCATTAGCTCGTAATGGCCCCGAAGGCTCCCTCGGCCACAGACCCGGCTCGAGTGCTGGGCTCCGACACCAAAGATACTAATGACTACCACATTGCCGAAATAAATCATCATCGCTTGGAAGGGGGTCCGGCCGGCTGGCTGCCTCCAAACTTCATTTCGTGAATTTTCCCCTTAACACTCAGCCGCCTTGGTGAGACGGTTCTCATGACAGGCGCATCATTGGTGAATTACTCTGATAGGGTGTTTATAGATAAAGGGAAGAAAGAAGAAAAATAGGGGGATACTATTAGTCTATACAATTCCACAGAATCTGGGGGTTAGAGCAAAATTCTCATTTGAGGTTGCCTCAGGGGTTCAGCAGTCCAGGGCTGGCAAGCCAGAAAGACCACTGAAAGCAACTGGACTAGGAAGCAACAATGTGTTCCAGGGAACCCTGCTCCCTCTAGATGGATGCTCCATAAACAAGGGGCTCCATGATCACACGGGAGTCCCCACGTGGTGCCATGGCTCAGAACAGACTCTACAGCAATTGTTGTTTTCAAACAATCATATGACAGGCGATTTGCCACAGAGGTTGACACATGGAGTTGGGAGCCAGACCTCCTGGGTTCTAACCACAGCTCTGACACCTGCTTGCTGGGAAACCTTGGGCAGGTTGCTTTGCCTCTGTGTTCCTCGATTTCCCCATCTGTAAAATGGAGAACCACCTCATTGAGATGTTTGAGTCGTTCTCTTTTAGCATGGTGAAATGCTCATTTACTCCCATTCAGTCGTGTTACAGTTGGAGTACAGATCCAAGCCAGGGAAATGCCCTTCTCAGCTCCCAAAGCACACAGAGGCAAGGGCAGGCAGCATTCAAATGCCAGCACTCTCTGTACACATTGTTGTGGTGTTGTTGTTGTTATGTGCCATCGAGTCGGCCCCGACTCATAGCGATAATACAGGCAGAGGTCTACCTGAGGAAGCTGCAAGCAGGCCTAGGTTAGCGCAGGGCCACTGCCCCTAGCTGCCCTATGGGTCTACCCTCAGACCTTGGAACCTAAGGGCACTCCCAGACTGCCTTCCTGGAGAAGGCAGAAGCCAGGTCAGAGGAAATGAAGATGGCAGATTCTGGCAGGTCTCATTCCTCGAGACTCCTCAGGGTGCCCCCCCCCAACACTGACCTTTCTTCTCTCTCCTTGGGGGTTCCTTTCCCATCTCTCTGGCTGATCTGGGGTCCTCACTACAAACCCTGGCTTTGGCCATGGAGTCTTGTTTCAGCTCTGAATCAGTCCTGTCATGGGTCTTACACACAGCGGATGCTCAATTATTGTCTGGGTGGGAGTGACTCTCCAGGCCATACTGCTACCCCAGCCTAGACTCTCCCAGCTTCCTCTCCTGGACCAAAGATTCTCTGTTCTCAATCTTATTCTGTAGAGGACCCCAAGTTAATGAGTGAGGGAGAGAGAGAGAGGCGCTATGGTCAATTCCATCATCATCGCTTCCAGGAAGCCCTCCCTGATTTCTCCAAACTAGCTCTTAAACCTGTTTCAGCACCCGCTGAGCGCTATTCTCTCTGACAATCAATTCTACCCAGCCTGCACCTGACCTGATCTCCCAAGCTTCAGTGCCACTGGTAGCACCTTGAAGGCAGGTCTGCCAATGACTTGCTTCTCCCTTCCAGCACTGAGTACAGAGCTGGATGCCAGGAGGTTATCACAGTGGAAGATGCCCAGAACCTTGAGAACCTAGGCCCAAGGAGGGGCTAGAGGTGAGGAGGACCAGGTGGGTCGGCTAGGAGGCCACAGTGCAAGTGTGCAGACCACGGCAAACCTAGTGAGCTCCAGGTGAGTGCGAGCTACAGGCAGAACCCCCTACCTCCCCTCACCTGGGAGAAGAAGCAAACTTCACCTGCCCAGAAAAACCAGGCCCCACGTTGAAGGCCCCAGTAGCCCATAGGCCGGATTTGGACCAAATTCCTTCTCGGCGGCCATACATTTCCAGCACAGGAATTGCTCCTGCCGATTCAAAACCAGGTCAGAGAAAACCGTATCTCGTTTCCGGCAGGGGTGAGCGTTCCTCCCGGGGAAGGGCTCCAAACCGAGCAGGAGAGAGAAGTGGGAACCAAGCCTCATTCCCTTGGTGGCCCCGCGGCTGCCAAAATTACTGACAAACTGACCTACAAAGAGAGTTTCTATTTTGTGAGCAAACCCCAAAGGTTAACAGCAGAGCCGCCGGCGGGCGAGCAGCATGGAGGAGCGGAAGCTTCCCCAGCAGCGCCAGCCCGCATGGAGCCTGGGCACCTCTGTTTCACGGAGAAACGTGCCCCTGAAACTCCAAGGAGAAAGGTAGGATGGAAGGGGGAGGTTTGCAACTCTGCGAGAGGCAATGGTCTGGACATAAGGACACCAGCCACTGCTAGGTGCCTCTTTGTTCGAGTTCTGAATCACTGTCAAACTCTGGAAAGGAGGCAGGGGCTGGCTGAAATGGCCTTTGGATTGGCCACCATGAAACGTGATGTGCAGAGCGCCCCCTAGAGTCAAGCAGTAAACACCTGCACGACCATACCCTGTGGGGCTCCTGCCACTCAGAGTGTGGCCCCCACATGGGGCTGGGTTCACTATGTGTGTGGCCTGTGCAGTGTCACAGAGGTCCCCACACTTAGTCTCATGCTTGGTTTAATGCTCTACTGTCACTGTCTTGAAATTCTTAATAATTTTTAGCACGGAGCCCTGCATTTTCATCTTGCATCAGGCCCACAAATTATGCAGCTGGTCCTTCCTCTGAGTTTGAGAGGACCAGAGCCACGCCAACGGTGTGGATGTAGAGAGAAAGGATGAGCAATTATCTAGCGGATTCATTACTGAATAATTTATACAAAAAAGTAAGAAAATATGCAGCCCCATCCACTCTTACTCTCCAAGTCCTCCAGAGATATGGGTCTACTCCATGGACGTTCAGGAGTGGGGGCAGGGCAAGAGGAGTCCCTGCTGAGGGGCAAGGCACAGGGGAATTTCCGAAGCTGGGGCCCAAATGCAGGAAGAAGCCTCTATGGGAGCAAGGAACCCATGTGAGGCCACAGCCCCTTGCTGTATTATACCAACGTCTGAGCTTCAAGAAAACCTCCTGGATTCTGGCAGTGGGGGAGCAACAAGAAACAAGTAAGAGAATACATGAGGCAGGCAGGAGACAGGGCAGCCGCTGGCATCCCACTAACCAAGCCCCCTAGACCCCTCACCAGTGACCCTCAACCTGGGCCTCACGAAGTACAGGTCACTACTGACATCCTATCAGATCTCCTTGGCCACCTGGGAGAGAGCATTCACCCCCACCTGACAAGGAAGTCTGAAGATGCCCAGAACTATACCAGGTCTGGCCCGACACAGCTCTCCTAGCACTGGTCATGGGTAGGGTAGGACAGAAAGTGGTCCAGAGCAGCCTTTGAAGACATTTCCAGTGAAATCTTACACAAAACCCCAACTTAACAACACAGGGCAGAGCAGAGGTGCTCTCAAGCCCCCTCCCACCTTCTGGGCCTTCCAGGATCTGGGAGGCCCACGGGCACCTGTATGGAACTTGAGGGTTGCTCAGATTGTAGTTGGAAACCAGTGCTCTAGTGGCCTTGTTCCCAGTCTCCATCAATACTAAGTAAGGGTTCCTAACCTTGGAAGGGTTCCTAAATCTCACTCCGTTTCTGTATCCATCAGAGGGGCACACTGGGGTTGCACAGGAGCTCAGCTCCTTTGAAGGACACATGATCATGGTCAATCAAGCCCTTGCTCTCTCTCTCCTTCCCGACTTCAAGTCCGGACTATTCTCCTCCCTCTGAGCCTAAGAATGGGGCACTGCTACATCCCTCCCTGTTGTTGTTGTTGTTGTTATGTGTTGTCGAGTCAGCCCTGACTCATAGCGACCCCTCCTTTGGTTTCCGAGGCAGTATCACTACGGAAGTAGGATTGCCCAACCTTCCTTCCGAGGAGTGGCTAGTGCGTTTGAACCGCTAGCCTTCTGGTTAGCAGTCAAGTGTCTTAGCCACTACGCTACCAGAGCTCCCTACAAACAGCAAACAGCATCCCTCAGTCACCTGGTTCCTGGGTTCCCATGCCACCGCACTAACTGGTTTGAGTAAAGCAGGATACTGTTCCATCACCCTCCTATCCTGATCCCAGCCTGTCATGCTATTAGTTCTCAGGAGGAAATATTCAGAGTGTGAAAGAACATGGAAAGAACAAAAAACAAGACAAAACTACCCTCCTGGAAGCACAGACAAGGTATTACCAGTATGCCATGTTTACCTTGGATGCTGCCTGGCTTGATTTATGGGCTCCTGTGTGCATAACAAAGAGCTCTGGTGGTGTAGTAGGGAAGGCATTTGGCTGCTAACCAGAAGGGTACTGGTTCAAACCCACCAGCTGCTCCACAGAGGAAAATGAGGCAAGCTACTTCCTAAAGAGTTACAGCCCTGGAAACCCAATGGGGGTCCCTATGAATCCAAATCAACTTGGTAGCAGGAGGCTTCTGGGGTGCACACAACAGCGCACTATTCTCTCCCCTTGCCAAGGGGATGGAGGGTTCCGGAAACAGATCCAGCCCCAGGCCCAAACCACAGGCTCCCAACATCCTAGCTCCAAGATTCCCCAAGCTCTTGGAGCCACCCTCAGCAGGAGTGGTATAGACTGGGACTTCCCAAACTTCCCTGACTGTAAAAGTCCCAGGAGCAGAAACCTCACTCAAGAGGTCAGTTTGGAGCCTTCGTCTGTTGAATGAGCAAGTGAGGTAATGATTGTAAAGTACACATGCAAAGGAAGTATGTGCTGAACAGGAGAAGAGATGGAGCTTGGCCATGGGGAGGCCTGGCTTGAGCTCATCCCTCTCTGAGCCTCAGTTTCCTGCTAAGTTAAATGGAAGCTCTCTGGAGACGTCTCCAGTTCTGACCATCTTAACTTTAGCACAGCAGCAAGACCGTCCCAGATATTCTTAACCAGTAGGAAACACTGGTTCACCCTCCTAAAACGGAACTGACCCCACCCCCCCTCCTGCTACTTCCAGAGCAGACCCTCAGGCCCACCTCGGAAACAGGGAAGCCGACCTTCTCTGGGGGGAAGACCAAGTGAGTCCACAGATACCCGACTTGTTAATGAATTGCTATTCTGAAAAACAGATTCATTTCCAAGTTAGCACGGTTGTGGGACTAAACACTGGGCTGACTGACAAGTGTCAGTTTTTAGCTCGCTGCTTAACAGGGGCCACCCGACAGTAACCAAAGAAGAGACGTGCGAATGACACAACTTCCAAAACTGTCTCACGCTGAAAACAAGGAGAGTGACTCTCTCCAAAAGGTGTTTCCTCAACCTCCACCCAGTCATGACATGAATATGGAAAATCCCAGTGAACTGCTGTGCCGGGAGTCTTAGGGCTGCCTGAGGAGAATGAACGGAGGGGGCTGGAAGGGCCGCAGTGCCATTCAGAAAGAAGGGAGCGCGAGGGGCTGCAATCACAGGCAGTCACGTGTGTAGCTGGCTTGCCGACACTGTTGTCATAGCAGCTGCAAAAATGCCAGGGAAAACCAGGCAACTACTTACTACCTGAAGTTGTAAACAAAATGGAAACTACAAAAGGGTAGATAGGAATAAACCTTCTACAGGAAAGGACCACCATTTGGGGGTTAGAATCAGAGCAATATAAAGTCCCCTTTCTCATTCTCTCTTTCTTTCTCCCTCTCTCTCTCTGGGTGTGGGGGGGAGGGGAAGGGAGAAGAAAGTCAGAGAGACAGAGAGAGAGAGAGTACCTGGGTGGCACAAGGCAATCTGTTTGTCATCAGCTACTAACCTAAAGGTTAGCAATTCAAACCCACCTGGTAGATCCATGGAAGAAAGGCCTGACCAACTGCTTCAGCAAAGATTAAACCAGAACCAAACCCACTGCCACCGAGTAGATTCCAACTCACAGTGACCCTATACAACATGGCAGAACTATCCCAGAGGGTTCCCAAGCTGTAAATCTTCATAGAAGCAGACTGCCCCATCTTTCTCCTGCAAAGTGGCTGGTGGGTTCGAATCATCGACCTGATTAGAAGCTGAAACTCTACGGAGCCCAGTTCTACACTAACACATGGGGGCACCATGAGTCAGGATCAACTCAATGACAACAGGTTTAGTTGTGCGTGTGTGTGTGTGTGTGTGTATCAGTGTTCTAAGATGCCATGCAGATAATGTTTTAACCACCACCACTGCATACTTCTAGAACCTTTTCATCACCCAAACAGAAATTCTAGACCCATTAAGCAATAGATCCCCATTCCTCCCCCACCCCCATCCCAGCCTCTGATAACCACTCATCTATTTTCTGTCTCTACACATTTGCCAATTCTAGATATTAAGTAAGATCATACAATTTTGTCCATTTAGGTCTGGCTAATTTCACTTGTTGTTGTTATGTGCTGTCAAGTCAGACCAGACTCATAGCGAACCCCCTTGGGTTTCCGATGAAGTATCACTACAGAAGTAGATTGCCCACCCTAATGTTTTCAAGGTCCATCCATGTCGTAGTATGTATGGATTCTCTCTTGTAAGAAAAGCCTCTGTAATGCTCATCAACACCCCATAAAGGGGAGGAGATACAGTGTGGGTAGGCCTAGAAGAGGTATGTGATCAGGGAGAAATGAGACTGACCCAAGAAAATGCAGCTCAAGAACGAGGATACAGCATCAGGCCAACCACATGGCTAGAACTCAGCCAGTACTTGCTTTAGGATGGAGATGAGAATGAGCAAAGAGTAAGGTGACAAGCAGGGCTGTGATGCAAGATGCTTTAGTAAGGAATGCACTAGAGTCCCCACTACTCAATATCATCACCTGATAGCCCTAATGGACCAGCAGTCACACTCTGGAGTGCTGAATCCAGGAGAAGTCCAGAGCAGCACAGGCAGGCCTATGGACAGGGGGCTACAGAAAGGAACAGGCTGCCAGCCAATCAGGAAGTATTTCAATATTGTAACAAGCAGAATGGCTGTACTGGTGCATGACGACTAAATATCAGCCTCTAACTTGCCCTGACCCAGATGTGTGGTTGACCGCAGCCCTGCACACCCTGATCACAGAGTCCTGAGATGAGGGAGAACATGGCGGGCAGGGAGGATGCATTTTATCTTTCTTTTGTTGACTAAGCAGTGCTCCTGCCATGCCAGAGACAAGGTTTCTCACGTTTCCAAGGAGAAAAGCAAAATTGTGCCACAAACACTGGCCATTGGAATCCAAGAAAATCTCACATTGGGGGCTTCTATAGGGAGCAAAGGTGCCGCTGGTCACCTGAACAAATAGATCAATGAAACCCCCAGGAGCAGAAACACGGAGCCAGATATCTGAAACCAGGTTCTGATCTCAACGCTGCAGACAGAAGACTCAAAGTGTTTTACAGTGAGGTGTTAAATTTACTTTGTAAAACAATTCTTGAAGGCACATGCTGAGATACTGAAGGCCTTCAAGCAGGCTGATACCTAAATTGGCTCTTTTTGTTTGCTTCTGTTATTTTAAGGAAGCTCCTGGGGTGGGGAAAATAAAGTACTCAGCTGCTAACCAAAAGGTTGGAGGATTGGGTCCACCCAGAGGCACCTTGGAAGAAAGGCCTGGCAATCTATTTCTGAAAATAACAGCCACTGAAAACCCTATGGAGCACAATTCTACTCTGACACACATGGATTGTCATGAGTCAGAGTTGAGTCGACAGCAACTGGTCACCCTTTATTAGAAATCATTCATGAAAACTTCACTTGGGGAAATCATTCTCCTGAACACATGAAAGATGCTTTTCATGAGTCACTGTAGCCTTGTGTGTGGTGAACAGGCCACAAAACCCAGAGTGCATGGACCCAAGAAGGTAAACTGGACCCAGCATGGATGGAGAGCCTCCACTTCAGCATCTTTAAGGATTTAAGTTATCAGTAAAAACGATTTTTCCTAAAGCTCAAAGTTCTTTACTATACATGTAATGCTTGATGGGACTCTAACCCTCACCAAGATTCTGGGACAGATTCTCAAAAAGGAAGGGGCTACTTAAAGGCAGGTTTATGCTGCCGTTTCCTGCATTTCACCAGCCCTGACAACTTTAAAAGAGCAGCCCACGTAATCCCTTCCCAGAATGAAAGGATTGGGCAAGAAGGGTTGTTTTAGTTATCTGAAAGTAAGAATAATTCTGCTTCTTAATAGGTCCATAATTAATTCACACATTCAACTGTTAGGTCCAGAAATATGTTCGTGTTGACAATTTGCATTTGATGCCTTGAAAACAATCTGTCGTGTTTTCGTTTCCTCGCCATTGATGAAACATCACCGCTCTCCAGTACTAGTCCAAGTGCTGTGATTCCACTACAGCTTCCCAAGACCTGGCACAGGGAGGGAGGGGCTCAGAATGCCCAGAGGGCAAAACCGGTGTTCGTGCAAGAAGTGTCCTCCTTGGAAGGGATAAGACAACAAGATGGCTGGTCAAGTCCTAGTCGGTGCCCCTTCTAATTCCCATGCTTTCAGCCATCTGCTCCATTGATTTGAGATCATTTTGCCACTCACATCTCCAACGCTCTATCATTATGTCTCTCCCTGACCCCTAAACACCAATAACTGCCCACCTCCTAGTTCACCTGTCAGTGCACCTAACTGGCATTGTCAGGTAGGATCCCACCAGCTTGTCCACCTCATCATCTCTCAGGAGGATAAAATCAGACAAGGCTCCTTGGAGGGAATTTTAAAAAAAGGCAATGTTGGAAGCAGGGGCAGGTATCATTACCATCAGCTTTCACCTTGGCTACAGTTAGCTTGATTTTCAATGGCCCCTGGGAAATAAGTCAGGAGCTTCACACAGCCCACTCTTCTCTCCCTATGCTAAGGAAGAGTGGGGGTGGGAAGGTCATGGAAATGGTCCTGGCCCCAGGTCTGGCCTAAAGAACACCTGAAGTCCTAGCTCCAAGTTTCCCCACAAGCCCTTGGACCCATCAACCACTGTAGAAGTTGGTATGGAATAAGGCAATGTGTTTCAGATGGCCCAGACTCGAGCTTCCAGTTTCTTCCCTGGATTTACTTTTTTCTATTCCTCCCTCCAATACAACTAAAGACCCTAGCCATTGTATACAAAGAAAAATAAGAAGGTTCTGAAAAGTGGAGAGAAGAGAGAAGACTGGCTAGGGACCTCAAGACCTAAGGAATGGCAGAGTGGAGTGTTTCCTGGGTTGTTTCCCCCACCCTCTCATATATCCCAGACTTGGAAATTAAGAAGCTGGAAACCCAGAAATTCCAATGTTATTGTTGTTATGTGCTGTCAAGTTGGACCCAACTCATAGCAACCCCTCCTTGGGTTTCTGAGATGGTATCACTACAGAAGTAGATTGTCCAACCTTCCTTCCAAGGAGTGGCTGGTGGGTTTGAACCGCCAGCCTTCTGCTTAGCAGTCAAGTGCCTTAGGAACTACACTACCAGAGCTCTGAAATTCCAATGGGTACAGGGAAAAAAAAAAAAAAAAAAAAACCCACCTCCAACCACAGCCTTTCTTCAGCCAAAGGATAAGGAAAGGAAAGAGGGAGCTGGCAACATGGAAAACTTTTAGACAATAACCACTCTACTGCAACTAAATATCACAGAAGAAAACTATGTCCCCACTCCAACAAAACCCAAGTGGTACACTAGGCTTTCAGCTTAACAAGGCACCCCTGTCTTCTCTCTTCCTAACAGGGGATGGTATCAGAGTAAGCCAAGTAAGGAGCCACTTGCATCCTTGCTAGTCACTAACAAGGTCTCTCAATGGTGTCAATAGACAGCCATAAGGACCCTGGACTTCCATCTCCACCTGACACCAGGGTACCCCATCCACCCCCTGTTGTCAGCAGAGGCCATGTGGGGAGCAGGAACAAGGCACCCTTATCCCTGCCAGCAGAGAGGTATCAAAGGAGACCTAGTGGGAGATGAACACGACCTTCTGCCTACACCTGGCAGTAACAACATGGTGCTGCCTGCTTTCTCTGTTGGAGTGATGACAAAGGAAACCAGCTAAAGGCATAAGGTTTAACTAATAGCCAGAGCCTCAATTACATAATATACAAAATGTAAATGCTTTATCCTAAAATCACTCAGCATACCAACACCAGGGAAACATCACACAAAATGGGGGAAAAAGACAATCAATATATGCAAAAATTGAGGTGACAGAGATGTTAGGGCTATTAGAGGGATTTTAAAAGAGCCATCATAAAATTTAGAATGACAATAACCAATTAAGAACACACTAAAAACAAATGGAAAAATTGAAAATGTCAGCAAAGAAATAGATGATAGAAAGAAGAGCCAAATGGCAATTTTAGACACAAGAAATATAATAACCAAAATAAAAATAATTCAATGTATGCATTCAACAGCAGAAGAAGACAGAAGACCTAAGCAGTAAACGGAAAGATATCCACCCACACCAAACCCCCTGCCATCAAATTAATTCTGACTCTTAATGACACCCTTAGGGTTTCTAAGGCTGAAGCAGACAGCCTCATCCTTCTCCCACAGAACAGCTGGTAGGTTCAAACTGACAACTTTTTGCTTAACAGCCCAAATGCCTTAACAACAGCATCACCAGAGCTCCTAAACTGAAAGACAGAACAACAGAAATTACCTAATATGAACAAAAGAGAGAAAGTAGACTGGGAAAAAAAAAAAGTGAGCAGAGCCTCAAGGACCTATGGGACCACAATAAGAGGTCTAACATTCATGTCATTGGAATTCAGGAAGGAGAGGAGACAGAGGGTGGGGTTGAAAAAGTTCTCAAAACAATAATAGCTTAAAAAAAAAAAATCCCAAGTTTGGCCAAAGTCATAAACCTACAGATTCAAGAAGCTGAACTAGACTCAAAAAAGTACTAAACCATCCTATAGCTAAACAATAAAAAAGAACAGTCCAACCAAAAATGGGCAAAGGATTTGAAATAGAAACGTCTCTAAATGAGATATACAAACAGCTGATGAAAAAATGCTCAACATCATTAGTCATTAGGAAGAGCAAATAAAAACTATAATGAGATAAAATTTAACACCCACTAGGATGACTATTATAAAACAAATGAACAATAGAAAATAACCAGTGTTGGTGAGAGTATCAGTACACTTGACTTTGCTGGTAGGAATGTCATATGGTGCAGCTTCTGTGGGTGGAGTTGGCAGTTCCTCAAACAATGAAATTGAGAATAGCCATACGACTCAGCTGCCACTCATATGTCAATCTGTCATACTGTGGTGGCTTGCATGTGGCCGTGATGCATGGAAGCTATCCACTGGTACTTCAAACACCAGCAGGGTCACCTATGGTGGACAGGTTTCAGCAGAGCTTCCAGAGAAAGACTATGGAAAAAGACATGGCAGTCTACTTGTGACAAAAAAAAAAAAAAAAAAAAAAAACCACTGAAAATCTTATGAACAGCAGTGAAACACTCTCAGGTATAGTACCGGAAGATGAGACTCTTAAGGTTGGAAGTCACTCAAAAAGACTGGGGAACACCTTCCTCCTCAAAGTAGAGTAAACTTCAAAGATGTGGGTGGAGTAAAGCTTTCGGGATCTTCATTTGCTGATGTAGCATGATTCAAAATGAGAAAGAAAAAAAAAAAAAAAACGGCCATTAATAATTGAAAATGTGGAATGCATGAAGTATGAATCTAGGAAAACCAGAAGTTGTCAAAGATGAAATTGAACATTTGAAGAGTGAATTCCAGGCAGCAGTGAGCTGAAATGGACTGGGATAGGCCATTTGAATCAGACAATCGTATGGACAACTAACTATATCAGAATGATAAAGAGGAATGGCATCATCATCATCAAAAAAACAAACAAAAAAACACTTCAAGATCTATTCTGAAATGCTGTCAATGATAGGATCATATCTATATGCCTACAAGAAAGACCAGTTAACAAACTACTATTCAAATTTACAAACAAAACTACTGTTCAAATTTACAAACCAACTACTAAAGACAAAGATGAAGAAATTAAAGATTTTGACCAATTTCTGAGGTCTGAAATTGATCAAACCTGCCATCAAGATGCACTGATAATTACTGGCAATTGAAATGTGGAAGTTGGAAACAAAGAAGGCTCAGTAGTTGAGAAATACAGTCTTAGTGATAGAAATGATACCAAAGATCATCTGACAGAATTTTTCCAGCTCAATGATTTGTTCATTGCAAATATCTTTTTTAAACAACATAAACAACAACTATAAATGTGGACCTTGCCTGATGGAATACACAGGAATTGACCCAATTACATCTGTGGGAAGAGATGATGAGGAAACTCAATATCATCAGTTAGAACAAGGCCAGCAGCTGATTGTGGAACAGACATCAACTGCTCATATGCAAGTTCAAGTTGAAGCTGAAGAAAATGAAAATAAGTCCACAAGAACCAAAATGCAATCTTGAGTATATGCCACCTGAATTTAGAGACCACCTGAAGAACAGATTTGCCAACCAAACACCAATGACTGAAGATAAGCTGTGGAATGACGTCAAGGATATATGGTCTACTATATAAAGAAAGCAAGAAGTCATTAAAAAGACAAGAAAGGAAGAGAAGACCAAAATGGATGTCAGAAGAAACTCGGAAACTTGCTCTCAAAGAAAGAGTAGCTAAATGAATGGAAGAAATGATGAAGTAGAAGAGATGAACAGAAGAATTCAAAGGGCAGCTCAAGAAGACAACATAAAGTATTATAATGAAATGTGCAAAGACCCGGAATTAGAAAATCAAAAAGGAAGAGCACAATAGGCATTTCTCAAGCTGAAAGAACTAAAGAAAAACCTCAAGTCTTGAGATGCAATATTGAAGGATTCTAGGAGCAAAATACTGAACAATGCAGAAAGAATCAAAAGACGATGGAAAGAATACATGGAGTCACTGTACCGAAAAAATTGGTCAACATTTTACCATTTTAGGAGGTAGCATATGATCAAGAACAAATGGTACTGAAGAAAGAAATCCAAGCTGCGCTGAACTCATTAGTGCAAATAAAGGCTCCAGGGATTGATGGAATACCCATTGAGATGTTTCAACAAATGGATGTAGTACTGGAAATGCTCAATTGTTATGCCAAGAAATTTGGAAGACAGCTACCTGGTCAACCAACTGGAAGATATCCATATTTGTACCCATTTCAAAGAAAGGTGATCCAACAGATGCAGAAATTATCAAACAATATCATTAATATTGCACACAAGTAAAGTTTTGCTGGAATTAATTCAAAAGTGGTTGCAGCAGTACATAGACAGGGAACTGCCAGAAATTCAAGCTGGATTCAGAAGGGGATGTGCAATGGAGGGTGTCATTGCTGATGTCTGATGGATCGTGGTTGATAGAGAATACCAGAAAAATGTTTACCTGTGTTTTACTGACTATGCGAAGGCATTTGACTGTGTGGATCATAATAAATTATAGGTAAGAATGCAAAAAATGGGCATTCCAGGACACTTCCTTGTGCTCATGAGGAACCTATACATAGATCTAGAGGCAGTTCAAACAAAGCAATGGAATACTGTGTGGTTTAAAATCAGGAAAGGTGTTCACAAGGGTTGTATCCCTTCACCACACTTACTCAATCTGTATGCTGAGCAAATAATCCAAGAAGCTGGATGAAAAGAATGTGGTATCAGGATTGAAAGAAGATTGACTGACAACCTGCAATATGCAATGGCACAACCTTGTTTGCTGAAAGTGAGGAGGACCTGAAGATCAAAGACTATAGCCTTCAGTATGGATTGCACCTCAACAGAAAGAAAAAATCCTCACAACTGAACCAATAAGCAACCATGATAAATGGAGAAAAGATTGAAGTTGTCAAGGATTTTATTTCACTTGGATCCACAATCAATGCCCATGGAAGCAGCAGTCAATAAATCAAATGACATATTGTGTTGGGAAAACATGCTACAAAAGACCTCTTTAAAGTGTTAAAGAGCAAAGATGATACTTTGAAGACCAAGGTGCACGTGACCCAAGCATGTTAATTTCATTCACCTCATATGCATTTGAAAGCTGGATAATGAATAAGGAAGACTGAAGAAGATGATTCCTTGGATTATGATGTTGGTGAGGAACACTGAATATACCACAGACTGCCAGAAGAAGTAACAAATCTGTCTTAGAAGAATTATAGCCAGAATGCTTCTTAGAAGTGATGATGGTAAGATTTAGGTTCTCATACTTTGATCATGTTATCAGGAGGCACCAGACCCTGGAGAAGGGTATCATGCTTGGTAAAGTAGAGGGTCAGCAAAAAAGAACAGACCTCAGTGAGAGGGACTGACACAGCGGCTGCAACAATGGGCTCAAACAGCAATGACTGTGAGGATGGAGCGGGAGCAGGCAAGTGTTTTGTTCTGCTGTGAAAAGGATCTCTGTGAGTTGGCATAAACATAACAGCACCTAACAACAACAACGTATAACCCAATAATTCCACTCCTGGGTATATACTCAAAAGAACTGAAGGCAGGGACTCAAACAGATACTTATATACCAACGTTTATTGCAGCATTACTCCCAACAACCAAAAGGTGAAAACGACAGAAATGTCCATCAACAAATGAACAAACCAAATGTAGTGCATATATACAATGGAATATTATTCAGCCATAAAAGGGAATGTAGTGCTAATACATGCTGTTTTGGTTGTCCAGTGCTACTCTAACAGAAATACCACAAGTGGATGACTTTAACAAACAGAGATTTATTCTCTTATAGTTTAGGAGGCTACCAGAAGTCCGAGTTCAAAGTGCTGGCTCGAAGGGCTGGGCAAGCCCCTTGACCTGGGGCTTCAGCTCTGCCTCTTGCTCTCATCCCAGTGAAGCTGAGGCTTCTCTTAACTCATGCAGCTGCTGGCTGTTGAAGCTGACCAACCCAAGGTAGACAAATAAAATGGCACAGTACCAAGATTATTAAGCAACATGGCAGGCCACTAGGTCAAGTTTAGTAACAGTCCCAAGATTGGCAGACAACATGGCAGGCTACTCACTGATGACTCAGCCAAATTCAGGATCCAAACATGGCAAGAAGCTCATAGACCCTTCTCAAGCCTTCTTCTTATAAACTGGAAACACACTACATCCCTAAAGCAGCTACTCAGCTGCTCACAGTAAATTCCACCATGGAGCTGATTACCAGTCTCATCATGAGGAATAACTACATCCAGCTGCCCAGCCAAGTTGATACATAACCTTAACTACCACACATGTTATGACATGGATGAACTTGAAAACATTATGCTACGTGAAATAAGCTAAGCACAAAGAGTAAATGTCATATGATTCCACTTTAAATGAAACACAGAGACAGAAAGTAGATTAGAGGTTACAAGAGACTAGGGGAAGAGGAAAGGAGAAACAAGGATTTATTGCTTAATCGTTAGATTATGTTTTGTTTAGTGTGAGGAGATTACAAATCGATAGTGGTGATGGTTGCACAATATTGGAAAGATAATCAGTGCCACTGAATTGTTTGATTAAAAGGGAAAATTTAATGTTCTTATATAGTCTACCACGGAGCTCTGGTGGCACAGCGCCCAAGGCATTTGACTGCTAACCAGAAAGTTGGCAGTTCAAACCCACCAGCCACTCCATGGAAGGAAGATTGGGCAATCTACTTCCATAAAGATTCACAGCCTCAGAAACCCAGTAGGGGTAGCTTTGAATTGGAAAAGGCTTGATGGCAGTGGGTTTTTGGGTTTTTTTTTTTTTTTTTTTTTTTGGTTTTATATACTCTACCATAAAAATAAATAAGTAAATTTTTAAAATGAGGGTAAACCAAAAGAAAACCACACCAAGACACATTATAGACAAACTTGTGAAAACTAAAGACAAAGGAAAAATCTGGAAAGCAGTAAGAGTGAAATGATACCTTACCAAAAGGGGGAAAATATAATTCAAATGATAGCACATTCGTCAACAGAAACCATGAAGGTCAAAACAAAATGACACATTTTTCAAGTTCTGAAAAAAAAGATCTGGCAAGCCGAGAATACTATACACAGCAAAAATATCCTTTTTAAGCAAAGAGACAAGACATTTTCAAATGAAAAAAAAGTAATTTGTCACCAACCCACCTATTCTAAAAGAATAGCTAAAGGAAGTTCTCCAAACAGAAAACAAATTATAAGAAAAAGAAAAGAAATAAATGGGAATCTTGGAATTCAGGAAGGAAGAAAGAATATGACAAGCAAAAATATATAAAACTATAAAAGACTTTCCTTCTCCTCCTGTTGTTGTTGTTATGTGCAGTCAAGTCGGACCTGACTCATAGCAACCCCTCCTTGAGTTTCCAAGGCATCATCACACTTCAGAAGTAGCTTACCCAATTTTCCTTCCAAGGAGTGGGTGGTGGATTTGAACTGCCAGCCTTCTGGCTAGCAGTCAAATGCCTTAGGCACTATGCTACCAGAGCTCCTTTCTCCTCCTGAATTTTCTAAATTATGTTTGACAGTTGAAGTAAAGATTTCAACACTGGCATTGTGGTTCTCAATGTAGGTAGAGGAAATATTTAAGACAATTTATAAACAAAACAAAAAAACACCTCACTGCTGTAGAGTTGATTTGACTCATAGTGACCCCCTCCTTGGGTTTCCAAGGCTGTATCTCTACAGAAGTAGATTGCCCAATCTTCCTTCTGAGGAACGGCTGGTGGGTTTGAACTGCAGCCTTCTGATTAGCAGTCAAATGCCTTAGGCACTACGCCACCAAAGCTCCATATTATAAACAGGGCTGAGTAAAAGAATGAAAAGGGAAGTAAGATTTCTGTACTTCATGTCAACTGGTAAAATGACACCACCAGGAGACTTTGAAAAGCTATGTATATATAATGTAATGCTGACAGTAACTTCCAAAAGGTGACAGCCATGAAAACCCTATCAGGTACCATTCTATTCTGCAACACACGAAGTCACCAGGAGTCAGAACTGACTTGATGGCAACAAGTTATAACTGTTAAGGAAATTTAATTTGTAATTAAAATTTCCCTAAAAGAAAAACTCCAGACCCAAGTGGTTTCACTGGAGAATCTTGCCAAATGTTTAAAGACGCATTATAAAATGTATTGCAGAAAATAGAAGACATAACACTTCCCAACTCTGAGTACAGGTATGTGTCACTTAACATCCACGATACAGTCTATGAAATAGGCTGGTACGTGATTTGGTTGTAGTGCAAACACCCATATTAAAACATTATGGGAACCCACTTCCAGTTTTTTCTTCACTGCTGCTGCTAAAGCTCCTGGTGGAGACCAGAAGAACGGGTTCTGGCAACAGCAGCAGCTCAGAGGGACTCAATGGGAGTGAATTGAGAGGAAGCACATGAGAAGGAAGTGGAGCATACCTAGCTCTGCTTGCTATCCACCCACTTGAGCAGCAGGAGCAGGCTGGGCCCCACAGCTCCTGCCACCACCAGCTCCTACCTACCTACCTACCTGCCTGTTCACCAGACAAACCCTATGAGCCTACCCACACAGCCATGTCCTATGCCTCACCTGCCTGTATCCCACCCATGATCCAGTGCAGCAAGAGTCTGGGTCTGGGTCTTTAAAATTATTACAGGGGGAACCAAAAGCAAGGGACCAGTACAATAACATTAAGGAAAAAGAAGACACAGAGAGGTGCACAAGAGGTACCAACAACAAAGATAACCACTATCATATGTACAATACTGCATTATCACTAATAACAAACATTAATCTATGGGTAGATACATAGGTAGACAGGCTGAATGATCAGGTATGTCTAGGTAAAAGGGAATATACCCATGACCATGGGCAGATGATATTTCTACATTTGTTGGACCTGTGAGTTTGGAAGCATAGTTGTGGGACACACCAAGCTCAATTGGCATAACATACTACACAAAAACACTGTTCTACCTCCTACTTTGGTGAGTAGTGACTGAGGTCTTAAAGGCTTTCAAGTGGCCATCTAGATGTAATAATGGGTCTCTCTTCATCTCCTCATCCAGAGCAAAGAAGAATGAAGAAAACCAAAGACACACAGAAACAATTAGTCCAAGGGACTAGTGGATCATATGAACCTCAGCCTATATGACCACGAGACCAGAAGAGCTAGACAGCGCCCAGCTACCACTGTCAACCACTCAGAAAGCGATCAGTGCAGGAAATTCTGGATCAAGTGAGAGAAAAATGTGGAAGAAAACTCAAAATCATAAAAAAAAAAGACCAGGCTCACTGCTCTGATAGAGACTGGTGAAATCCCTGAGACTATGGCCCCTAGTCCAGGTAAGGGGAGGGAGACAGGCCCAATCCCAAGAGGCAGGAAGCAGAGGAAAAGCCAGGGACAACAAAAGCTGTAGGATCTAGGTAAAGGGAGGGAGACAGGCCCCACCCCAAGGGTTAGAAAGTGGAGGAAAAGCTGGAGATGACAAAGCCACAGTATCTCGGTAAGGGGAGGCCAGAGAGGTTTCGAACAGCTAAGGGAGATAAACTTGTCTGTCAGTTTGTCATACTGTGGTGGCTTGTGTGTTGCTGTGAGGCTTGACTCTGTGCCACCAGTGTTTCAAACACCAGCAGGATTGCACATGGTGCACAGGTTTCAACGCAGCTTACAGACTGAGACAGACTACGAAGAAGGGAAGAGGCCCATCCACTTATCAAAGTATTGGCCAGGGAAAACCCTATGACTAGCAGAGAAACACTCTCTGATGCATTAGTGGGCAATTTTATGAATAGCCTGGAAACATTGTCTAATACAATGCAGGAAGACGACCCCTTAGGTTGGAAGGTACTCAAGATATGACTGGGAAAGAGCTGCCTCCTCAGAGTAGAACCAACCTTAATGATATGGATAAAGTAAAGCTTTTGGGACCTCTACTTGCTGACATAGCATGACTCAAATTGAGGAGAAACAGCTGCAAATATCCATTAATAACTGGAACATGGAATGTATGAAGTATGAATCTAGGAAAATTGGAAGTTGTCAAAAATGAAATAGAGCACATAAATATTGATATCCTAGGCATTACTGAGCTGAAATGGACTGGTTATGGCCATTTTGAATCAGACTACCATATGATTTACTATGCCAGGAATGATAATCTGAAGAGGAATGGCGTGGCATTCATCATCACAAAGGATGTTTCAAGATCTGTCATGAAGTACAATGCTGTCAGTGATAGGATAATATCCATATACCTAAAAGGAATTAATACTACTATTCTTCAAATTTACGCACCAACCACCAAAGCCAAAGATGAGGAAACTACTTTTATCAACTTCTGCACTTCGAAATTGACTGAACATGCAATCAAGATGTGTTGCTTATCACTGGTGACTGGAATGCAAAAGTTGGAAACAAAGGAGAATCACTGGTAGTTGGAAAATTTGGACTTGGTGACGGAAATAATGCTGGAGATCACATGATAGAATTCTGCAAGACCAACAACTTATTCATTGCAAATATCTTTTTTCAACAATACAAATGGTGGGTATATACATGGACTTCACCAGATGGAGTACACAGGAATCAGGTTGACTACATCTGTGGCAAGAGGCTATGGAAAAGCTCAATATCTTTAGCCAAAACAAAGCTAGGAGCTGATTGTGAAAAAGACCATCAACTGCTCATATGCAAGTTCAACTTGAAGTTGAAGACAATTATAACAAGTCCACGAGTGCCAAAATATGATCTTGAATATATCCCTCCTGAATTTAGAGACCATCTAAAGATTAGATTTGACGCATTGAACACCGATGACCAAAAACCGGAGGAATTGTGAGATGACTTTAAGAACATCATCCATGAAGAAAGCAAAAGGTCATTAAAAAGACAAAAATGGATGTCAGAAGAGACTCTGAAACTTGCCCTTGAATGGAGAGTAGCTAAAGCAAATGGAAGAAATGTCAAGATTAAAGAACTGAACAGACGGTTTCAAAGAGCAGCTCAAGCAGAGAGAGCCAATTACTATAATGAAATGTGCAAGGACCTGGAGTCAGAAAACCAAAAGGGAAGAAGACGCTCAACATTTCTCAAGCTGAAAGAACTGAGGAAAAAAATTACGCCTCGAGTTTCAATACTGTAAGATTCTATGGGCAGAATGTTGAATGATGCAGGAAGCATCAAAAGAAGAGGGAAGGAATACACAGAGTCACTGTACCAAAAAGAACTGGCCACTCTTCATCCATTTCAGGAGGTAGCATATGTTCAAGAACCAATGGTATTGAAGGAAGAAGTCGAAGCTGCACTGAAGGAATTGGTGAAGAACAAGGCTCCAGGAATTGATGGAATACCCATTGAGATGTTTCAACAAACGGATGCCCCGCTGGTGGCACTCACGTGGCTAAGCCAAGAGATTTGGAAGACAGCTACCTGGCCAACTGACTGGAAAAGTTCCTCATCTTCACCCATTCCAAAGAAAAGTGATCCCACAGAATTTGGAAATTATCGAACAATATTATTAATATTGCATGCAGGTAATATCTTACTGAAGATAATGAAAAAATGGTTGCAGCAGTATATTGACAGAGAACTTCCAGAGGTTCAAGCTGGATTCAGAAGAGGACGTGGAATGAGGGATATCATTGCTGATGTCTGATGGATCTTGGCTCAAAGCAAAGAATACTAGAAAGATGTTTACTTGAGTTTTATTGACTATGCAAAAGCATTTGATTGTGTGGATCATAACAAATTATGAGTAACACTGAGAAGAATGGGAATTTCAGAACACTTCATTGTGCTCATGATGAATCTGTACATAGACCAGGAGGCTGTCGTTTGAACAGAACAAGGGGACACTGCATGGTTTAAAATCAAGAAGGGAGTGTGTCAGGGTTGTATCCTTTTACAGTACTTATTCACAATCTGTATGCTGAGCAAATAATCTGAGAAGCTGGACTATATATATGAAGAAGAACATGGCATCAAGATTGGAGGAAAAATCATTAACAACCTGTGATACACTGACAACACACTTTGCTTGCCGAAAGCGAGGATGACTTGAAGCACTTACTGATGAAGATTGAAGAATACAGTCTGCAGTATCTCAATATAAAGAAAATAAAAATCCTCAAAATGGGACCTATAAGCAGCATCACAGTAAATGGAGAAAAGATTGAAGTTGTCAAAGACTTCACATTGCTTGGTTCTACAATTGATGCCAATGGAAGCAGAAGCCAGGACATCAGATGACGTATAGCACTCGGCAAATCAGCTGCAAAGGGCTCTTTCAAGTGCTAAAGAGCTGACCTTACAAGAATTTTGGAAGAAAATACAAGAACAAAATGACAAATTAAATGAAAAATTAGAAATGATTCTAAATCTACAGATAGAAATTAAAAAGATTAATACTAAATTGTCAGAAATAGATAACACATTGGAAGGGCAAAGGAGAAGAATTAATGCAATGGAAGACAGAATTAATGAGATGGAAGAAAAACACCTGAATACTTCTTTG
>NW_006921596.1:9968379-9970956 GCF_000298275.1 Orycteropus afer afer
ATCTGCAACCTATACAACTATGAGACCAGAAGAACTAGATGGTGCCCGGCTAACACTGTCATCCACTTGGAAGGGATGTAGGAAATCCTGGATAGAGAGGGAGAACAATGTGGAACAAAACTCAAAATCATTTGGAGGGAAAAAAAAGGTGAGGACCAGGATTGCTGGTCCAATACAGCCTGGTGGAACCACTGAGATTATGGCCCCTAGCTGCCCTTCAGGTCTGGAATTGAACCCACACCTGTGGTTTCTAGCCAAACAATGTACAGGCATGTGAGTTAAACATGTGAGTTAAACAGGGCGTAGACACACGCCCTGGAGAGAACAATCATGGGAGAAGGGAGGGCTGCTTATGCACAGGGAGACAGTTCAGGGCGCAGGAGAGTATGGAGGGATGGTCACTGGGAAAAGGTAACTATGGGGAGGAAGTGGGAGGGGAGCTGTTGCATTGTGGCGAACTGTGGTCAATGACATGAGACAAAGTATATGTGAACTGCTGTATGGAAAGTTAATTTGTTCTGTAAATCTTTACCCAAATCACAATAAATAAAAAATAATAATTAATTAAAGAAACACTACATCAATATCCCTCACATCCTTATTAGCATATAGAATTCAATAATATATGAAAATAATTATACAGCATGATCAAGTGGGATGCAAGACTGGTTCAATATTCAAAAATCAATCCATATAATCCACCATTTAACAGACTAAAGAAGATAAAAAATCTTAGGAGCCTATCAATAGTTGAAGAAAAAAATAGCATTTGATAAAGTTCTACACAAATTCATGATAAAAACTCTCAGAAACATAAGAATAGAAGTTCCTTAACTTGATAAAATGCATTGATGACAAAAAAAAAAGAAAGAAAGAAAGAAAGAAAGAAAACCTACAGTTAATAGTATACTCAACAGTTAAAGACTGAAGGCTCTCCCTCTAAGACTGGGAACGAGGCAAGGATGTCTACTCTCACTACTCTTATTCAACACAGTGCAGAAAGTTGTAGTATGGAATGGGGGGGGGGGCGGGGAGGGTAGGAGAAGCCATATACATTAGAAAGGAAGAAATAAAACTGTCCCTATTTCCAGATGTCATTATTGTTTATGGAGAAAATCCCAAGGAATATACAAAAACAAAACAAACAAAAAAAAAAACCTCTTAGAACTAATATGTGAAGTCAGAAAGATTGAGAAATACATGATCAACACTCAAAAACCAACTTATTGCCACATATAAGAGTGAATATGTGGAGACCAAAATTTAAAATACAGTATCATTTACAATCATTCAAAAGATAAAGATGTAAATCTAGAAAAACATGTATAGGACTCATATGCAGAAAATTACAAAACACTGATGAAAGAAATCAAAGAAAATCTGAATATATGGAGAGGCATACCATGTTCATCGACTGGAAGAATCAACATAGTAAATATGTCAATCCTCCCCAAATCAATATACTGGTTTGATGTAATTCCTATCAAAATCCCAGCAAGAATTTTTGGATATACAGATAAGGTTATTCTAAAATTTATGTGAAAAGTCAAAGCATTTAGAATAGTTTAAATAGTTTTTTGAAGAAAAAAGGCAATTAAAAAGGAAAAATCAGTGTATCCTGAAGTAAAACTTCTTATACATCTGCAATAATCAAGACTGCATGGTATAGGCAAAGGAATAAACATATAGATCATTGGACCAAGAAATAAACCCACACAAATATGCCCAACTAATTCTTGCCAAAAGTGCAAAAGCAATTCAATAGAGGAAGAATAGCCTTTTCATGGTGCTGAAACAACTGGACATTCATAGGCAAAAAAAAAAAAAAAGTACCTGAACCAAAGCCTTACACAAAAATTAACTCAAAATAGATCATGGACTTAAATGTGAAAGGTAAAATTATAAAATTTTTAGAAAAAAAAATCTTTGGGATCTAGAGCTAGGCAAAGACTTGACACCAAAACCATGATCCATAAAAGAAAAAAACTGATAAACTGTACTTCACCACAGCTAAAAGACTTTTACTCTGTGAAAAACACAACAAAGATGATGAAAAAATAAGTTACAGTCTGAGATATATTTGCAAACTACGTATCTGACAAGAGACTAGTATCTAGAATATAGAAAGAATTTTCAAAAGTTAACAGTAGAAAACAAACATTCCAATTAGAAAACAAACAAATGATACGAAGAGACCTTTCACCAAAGAAAATAATCATATGGTAAATAAGCCCATGAAAATATTTTCAGTATCATTAGCTAATAAACAAAAACAACAACAACAAAAAGAAAACCCACTGCCATTGAGTCAATTCTGACTCATAGAGAGTCCCACTGGGTCTCCAAGACTATAAATCTTTACAGAAGTAGACTACCTCATCCTCCTCCCACAGAACAGCTGGTAGGTTTGAAACACCAACCATCTGGTTAGCAGCCAGATGCTTTACCCACTACACTATCAGAGCTCCTTGACTAACTGTTGTTGTTGTTGTTATGTGCCGTCAAGTCGGCCCCGACTCATAGCGACCCCTCCTTGGGTTTCCGAGGCAGTATCACTACGGAAGTAGGATTGCCCAA
>NW_006921596.1:9971056-9972101 GCF_000298275.1 Orycteropus afer afer
ACCTTCCTTCCGAGGAGTGGCTGGTGGGTTTGAACTGCCAGCCTTCTGGTTAGCAGTCAAGTGCTTTAGCCACTATGCTACCAGAGCTCCTAGACTAACTACTAAACTGAAACTCACTGCTGTCGAGTTGTTTTCCGACTCACAGCAACCCCTCCTTGGATTTCCGAGGCAGTATCTCTACAGAAGTAGATTGCCCAACCTTTCCTTCAGGGAAGTGGCTGGGGGGTTAGCAGTCAAATGCCTTAGACACTATGCCACCAGAGCTCCTAGGAAAATCAAATTTAAACCACCATGAGATATCACTACATATCTATCAGATTGGCTAAAATAAAAAGAGTAACAACACTAAATGCTGGTGAAGATGTATAAAAACCGATTACTCGAACATTGCTGGTGGGAATGTAAAATGATAACTGCTTCTCTGAAATACAGTTTGGCTTTTCCTTAAAAAGTCAAACATGCAAGTACTGTTATGACCCAGGAACTGCACTCCTGGGCATATCCCAAATAAAAATAACTTATGTATGATTTCATTTATATAACATTCTCGAAACGACAAAATTATAGAAATGGAGAGCAGATTCGTGGCTGCCAAGGGAAGGGCTTGAGGTGGGTGATAAAAGGCTTTGGCTATAAAAAGGCAGCATGGAGTTTCCTTGAGGCGATGTGGTGTACTGTATCTTGACTGTATCGAGGTCAATATCTGGTTGTGAAAGTACTTTACAGTCTTTCAAGACATTACCATTGTAGAAAACATGAGATCTCTGTTAGTCTGCATGTGAATCTACAATTATATCAAAATAAAAATTTTAATTTAAAAATGTTTGTCAATTTTATAAGAATGACCAAAGGATCAGAAAGGTTTAAGGAGTGTGGGGGGAGACCTGAGATAATTTTAAAATCTTGAACCTTAAACCAAAAATATCCCCTGAAGTCTTCTTTAAAGCAAACAATGTTGTTGTTATGTGCTGCTGAGTCGGACCCAACTCATAGCGACCCCTCCTTGGGTTTCTGAGGCAGTATCACTATGGAAGTAGATTGCCCA
>NW_006921596.1:9972201-9974542 GCF_000298275.1 Orycteropus afer afer
TGTTGCTGTTTTGTGCCGTCAAGTCGGACCCAACTCATAGCGACCCCTCCTTGGGTTTCTGAGGCAGTATCACTATGGAAGTAGATTGCCCAACCTTCCTTCTGAGGAATGGCTGGTGGTGGGTTTGAACCACCAGCCTTCTGTTTAGCAGTCAAGTGCCTTAGCACTACGCTACCAGAGCTCCTAAACCAAACAATAGTTTAGCTTAATTAGTAAAGAATGCTGCCTTGAATGCTGTGCTGTTTTAAAGAGCATATATATGAGATCAATTGACAATAGCAACTTGAAAGCTTAGATGAGAAGTTTAGGGGCTAGCAGGTTTATGTTAACGGGTGGAACAATTTGGAAAACGGGTGAGAATTGTACAAACTGACCAAATGTTATCAATGTCAGTGAATCATACATGCAGATTTTGTTGAACTAGTATATTTCTGCTGTGTATATTCTCAACAACAACAAAATGCAATAAAACATGTCAAGATAGCACTACACCACCAGAATGGCTAAAATTAAAAAGATAAAATACCAAGTGTTGGTGAGGACCTGGAGCAACTCTAGCTCTCATACACCGCTGGTGGGAATGAAAAATGGTGCAGCCATGTGTATATTTTTTCATAATAAATAAATTATTTTTTAAAAAAAGATGGGGGACCATTACTGTTCTTCCCTAAGCTAACTGGTGAAACACAGGGATCTACAGGGAACGAATAGTGTCCTAAAATATAGGACGCCAAGATAAACGTAAATTTCAGATACACAGTAAGTTTTAAGTACAAGTATGCTTCATACAATATTGGGGACACAATTAAAAATTATTTGTTGTGTATTTGAAATTCACATTTAACTGGGTGTCCTCTATTTTTATTTGCTAGATCTACAAACCCTAGGAGAGAAATCAGGACAAGAGGCATCTGGAGTCATCTGGGGGCAGTGGATGGAAGGTTCTGCTCCCCTCCCACCTGGGAATTTGGGCTTGCAGCCAGCCTAGGGTCCCTGGGAGGGAGCACTGGGGGCAAGAGGGAGCACAGACACCGAGAGAAGTAAAAGAAAGGCTTTAGGAGGGAGGCCAGAGAGCAGGCACAGGGATGTTACGGGAGCTCAAGGATGACCCAAGCCAGGCAATGCTCTGGGGCAGGAGAAGTACAGACAGTACAGCAGAGGACTGATGTTCCTAAGTTGCTGGCTTTTCTGTATTTCTGCTGATAAAATGATCCTCTGTGGGGTGGTCTGGGCAGAATTTAAGAGAAAGGTCAAAGGAATAGATGTCTGAGTCTCAAGGTCCAAGAGGGGCTTTCTAGGAACTATCACTTGCCATCAAGTGGACCCAACTCATAACGACACCATGTGTGTGTCAAAGTAGAACTGTATGCCATAGGTTTTCAAAGTCTGATTTTTCAGAAATAGATCACTGGTGTCTTTCTTCTGAAATGCCTATGGGTGGTCTTGAACCTCCAGCCTATTGGTTACTAGCCAAGTTCATTAACCATTTGCACCATCAAGGGACTCCTTTCTAGGCACTAACACCAAAAACAAACTAGTGGTCACTGAGTCAATTCTGACTCATGGCAACCCCATGCATTCCAAGTAGAACTATGTTCCATAAGGTTTGCAATGACTGTTGACTTTTCACTGCTGTTGTTAGTTGCCATCAAGTCAATTCTGATTCATGGCAGCTGAGGAAGAAAGCACTGCGCTGGGTGTCAGATGCCCCACGGAAGCTCTGACATATACTGGGCGCTCAAGGCAGAAGAGGCCGAGGCCCCGGGGCACCACTGACCACAGGGCCCTTGTTTTTGGCTAACACTCCAGTGAGGCTGGACCAGAAGCAGATGCAAGGGAAGACCAGCCATGCCCTTGTAGAACTGGATTTGACAAAGTGAAATACAATATAGGCCACTGAGCCCATGAAAATGTGAGAGCAAGAAGAGAAGGATAGAGGGGAATGAGGAAGTATTACTTAAAAGGGACTGAGCTTTTCTGTTAAACGTGATGGAAAATTCTGGAAATGGACAGTGGTGATGGTCGCACATCATGACACATGTAATTAGCATAATTGAATTATACATGTGAAAATGACTGAAATGGTAAATATTTGTTATACATTTTTACTTGTATTTTATTGACTATGCAAAAGCATTCAATTGTGTGAATCATGATAAATTATGGGTAACGTTGAGAAGAGTGGGAATTCCAGAACACTTAATTGTGCTCATGAGGAACCTGTACATAGACCAGGAGGCTGTCATTCAAACAGAACAAGGGGACACTGCATGGTTTAAAATCAAGAAGGGAGTGCATCAAGGTTGAATGCAGATGACACAACTTCGCTTGCTGAAAGTGA
>NW_006921596.1:9974822-9977218 GCF_000298275.1 Orycteropus afer afer
ACTCCTCGGAAGGAAGGTTGGGCAATCTACTTCCGTAGTGATACTGCCTCGGAAACCCAAGGAGGGGTCGCTATGAGTCGGCTCTGACTCGACGGCACATAACAACAACATAGCATTGGGCAAATCTACTGCAGAGGACCTCTTTCAAATGCTGAAGAGCAAAGATATTTCCTCGAAGACTAAGGTGCACTCAATTGACGCAAGCCATGGTATTTTCAATTGCTTCATATGCACACGAGAGCTGGACAATGAAAAAGGAAGGCCAAAGAAGAGTCGATGCTTTTGAGTTGTGTTGACGAAGAATGTGCAAAGTACCATGGACTGCTAAAAGAACTAACAAATCCTCCCTGGAAGAAGTGCAGCTGGAATGCTCCTTGGAAGCGACAATGGCAAGAATCACCTACTTTGGTCATGCTGTCAGAAGGGACCATTCCCTGGAGAAGGATATCATGTTTGACAAAGTGGAGGAACAACGAAAATGGGGAAGGCCCTCAACAAGATGGATTGACACAGTGGTTGCAATGATGGGCTCAGGTACAGCAAAGATCATGGGCCTGGCACAGGACTGGGCACTGTTTCATTCTGCTGTACATGAGGTTGCTATGAGTCAGAGACAACTCAATGGCACCTGACAACAACATATATTTCACCACTCTAAAAATAGTAGAAGGAGTACAATAAAAAGATGTAGATATGGAATGGTCCCAGCAATATGGTGCTCTAGGTCCTGCCCTTCCAGGACCATAACCATCAGCACACCTCTCCTTCATACTTACTCTTCCCCTTCCTGCCGGCTCACTCCCCTCAGCCTAGACACATACTTAGGTCTCACCTTCCTCTGACCCTTAACTCTCTGGCTCCTGTTTTTCACCCACCCTTCTCACATTTTCTTGGCTTGATGTTGTTGCTTTAGGTGTTGACAGATCAGTTTCAACTCATAGCGCCCCATGTGCAACAGGGCGAAACACTGCCCAGTCCCACACCATCCTCACAACTGCTGCTATATTTGAGCTCACTGTTGCAGCCACTGCGTCAAGCCATCTCTTTTTCACTGACCCTCTACCTTACCATGATGTCCTTCTCCATGGACTGGTCCCTCCTGAGAATGTGTCCAAAGTGAGTGAGACAAAGTATTGCCACCATTGCTTATAAGGGGCATTCTAGCTTTTCTTTTTCCAAGATATGCTTGTTTGTTTCTCTGGCAGTCCATGGTATACTCAGTATTCTTCACCAAATATAAATTCAAATGAATCAATTCTTCTTTGGTCTTCCTTATCCAGCTTTCACATGCATATGAGGCATGCTTTAGTCTTCAAAGTGACATCTATGCTTTTTAACACTTTAAAGAGGTCTTTCACAGCGATATGCCCAATGCATTATGTCATTTGATTTCTTGACTGGTGCTTCAATGGGCATTGATTGTGGATTAAAATAAAATTAAATCCTTGATAATTTCAATTTTTTCTTCATTTATCATGACGTTGCTTATTGGTCCAGTTGTGAGGATTTTTGTTTTCTCTATGCTGATGTGTAATCCAGAGTAAAGGCTACAGTCTTTGAACTTTATCAGCAAGTGCTTCCAATCCTCTTTGCTTTCAGCAAAGAAGGCTGTGTTACTGCATAGTGCAGGTTGTTAATGAGTCTTCCTCCAATACTGATGGCACATTGTTCTTCACACAGTTCAGTTTCCCAGATTACTTGCTCAGCATACAGATCGAATAAGTATGGTTGTAATAACTAGGGTGAAAGGATACAACTTTGATCAGAAACACACTTTTCCTGATTTTAAAACCATCCAGTATCCTCTTGTTCTATTAGAAAGACTCCCTCTTGTTCTGTGTACAAGTTCCTCAGGAGCACAATTAAGTGTTTTGGAATTCCTATTCTTCTAAATATTGTGTTAAGTGTTAATTAGTCTGCTTTGTAGGCGTATGAATATTATCCTATGACTGACATCACTGTATTTCAGGATAGAGCTTGAAATGTTCTTTTTGATGCTGAATGTAATGCCATTTCTCTTCAAGTTGTCTTTCCTGGTATCGTACACCATGTGATTGTCCAATTCAAAATGGCCAATACCAGTCCATTTCAGTTCACTAATACCTAGGACATCAATCATTATCCATTCCATTTTTTACAACTTCCAATTTTCCTAGATTCATACTTCATACATCTCACTTTTCAATTATTAATGGATGTTTCTGGCTGTTTTTTCTCATTTTGAGTCATACCACATCAACAAATGAAGGTCCTGAAAGCTTTACTCTAACTATCATTAAAGTCAACTCTGGAGGCAGGGCAAGATGGCGGACTAGGCAGAAGGATTGCACAGACCCTCTTCAACAAAGAAAAGGGAAACCAATTAACACAGACACAGAAGATAATCTTGGACCCCT
>NW_006921596.1:9986048-9988908 GCF_000298275.1 Orycteropus afer afer
ATTGTAAATTTTGGTCAATGACATGAGACAAAGTATATGTGAACTGCTGTATGAAAAGTGAATTTACTCTGTAAATCTTCACCTAAATCCTAAAAAAAAAAAAAAAAAGTCAACTCTACTTTGGGAGACAGCTATTCCCCAGTTGTATGCTGAGTTCCTTCCAACCTGAGGGGCTCATCTTCTGACACTATTAGGCAATGTTCCATTGCTAGCCATAAGGTTCTCACTGGCAAATTTTTTCAGAAATACATCTCCAGGTGCTTCTTCTCAGTCTGTCGTAGTCTAGAAGCTCCACTGAAACTAGTCCACCATGGGTGACCTCGCTAGTACTTGCAATGCTAGTGCCATAGTTTCCAGCATCACAGAAATTCAAAGCCACCACAGTATGACCAACTGACAGACGAGTTATGGTTTCACAGCCTAGAACCTGGAAAGATGAATCTACACTGCTGGTCTCCCCAGCTCCCCTCAATCACTCCTCTAACTGACTCTACTGAGGCACCTCATGCCCAGGAAGCCAATGGCCTCTTGTTCCCAAGTCCAGCAGACCCTCCTGAGCCTCCCTCCTGTGAGCCTCTCTTTGGCTTTTTCCCACTGCTACTCAATTGCTATTCCTAGAAACACTTTGCTCTTTTGGCATCAAGGACATCAGACTTCTCACTCCCCTTGCATCTGTGGCTTCCTTCACCATCTATGCTGATACTTCCAAACCTGCTTCTCCAAACCAGGGCCTTTTCCTGAGCTCCCTGCCCATGGATCTATCTGCTGGCTAAATAGCAACACTCAGATGTCCCATGGCCATTTCTAATGTGACACATGAAAGGTCAATCATCAACAAATTCAAGCTCTTCGAGTTCCACGCACCTTTAGGTACACGGGTTGAGAACACACACTCTGGAGTCACAGCGCCTGAGTTCCAATTCCCCATGAATGAAAGGGGGTTGTAAGTGATAGGTGAAATAACATGTGTTGATACTTACAGCAGTGCTGGGCAGTGAGTGAGCCTCATTAGATGTTGCCTACATTATCAGCCAAGTCCTATGCCATCTCCACGATTGCTGGTATGAGTCCACAGGACTGGGCAACATTTCATTCTGTTGTACATGGTGTCACCATAAGTTGGAGCTGACTCAACAGCAACTAAAAGCAACAACCTTATTAGCACCATCATCTTCCTCCTTGCCAGCCTCCAATAGCCCTTTATCTGATATGATATCATCATCTACTTTTCACCCAAATCCTCGTCAACTGACACTCCACAGTCATTCCTAATCCCTCCTCCTCCCATATCCACTCAATGGCCATATCCTGCTGTTCTTGCCTCTCAAATGATTCTTCAACCCTCACCCCCTCAATCCACATCCTCATCTTCTCTACCTACTCCACTGCACCATCTTCTTTGTGATGCATCCATCTCATGCCTCACAACTGACTCTGCAGCAATTCTGAAGTGTCTATGCTTTCCTTACATACTCTATTGGCCCTCATCTTTATAGCTTGATTTTTGCTGTTCTCTCTGCTGGGAATGCCCTTTTCCCATCTTACTTCCCAATCCTCCAAGACCCTTATTAGGTGTCACCTTCTCCAGAAAGCTCTCCTAGAATGCTCAGATTAGACAAGATTGTCTGTCCTCTGAACTTCCATATTGTAGACTTGTGACCTTCTATTGAAACTATCCTTTTAGCTTACTATCTCCCCAACTGTGCTAGGGCTACCCTTCCGAGCCCACTGAGGATCTCAGTACGGTTTACCAGATTGAAAGCTGTTATTGTTGTTGCTGCCGTTTGCTGCCATTGAGTAGGCTCTGACTCAAGAAGGCCCCATGCACAATGAAACGCTGCTCAATCCGTAACAGAACAGCCCACTGTGATCCACAGGGTTCCACTGGCTGATTTTCAGAAGCCAATCAGTAGGTGTTTCTTCCTAGTCTGTCTTAGTCTGGAAGTTCTGATATAACCTGTTCAGCATCACACTAACACACAGCCTCCACTGACGGGTGGGGGCTGCACGTAAGGTGTGTGTGGAAGGCAAGATTTCTAGCACAGTTTGTGAGAGGCCCTCCCCTCTTACAAACACACATGCCCAAACATAAGAAATTTATGAAAATGAGAGAATTTCCACTATTTAAAACTTCAGAACTCAAAGATTCTCCATAAGCCAATGTGCCTGATCAACTTCCTCAGCTTCCTCAGAACAACCACTGGTCAGTCTTCAGGCAGCATGACTCCAGTGGAAAGGCAAAATGCTAATGCGCCTCAGCAGGGAAACTGAGTCCTCTGGGCTCATTCTCTAGCCTGTGGGGACTGTTGACAGGGAAATGATTATGCCCTAGTTTGGGGTTTTGCAAAAAGAAGAAAGAATAAAAAAGGATAGGATTGTAGGCTCTCTGAACAGGCTTGTTATTCAGACACAACCGTTCCAGAACTTGATACATGATCTCTGGGGGGAAAGGGAGACATTTTTATCACATATTAAGGTTAGACAGATGTTTTAGGTCTTGTGTTTCCTGAATCAAAATATCCATTAAATAGCCTCACACAATCCTGCTCAGTAACATGTGTTCCCGGCAGAAAGTAAACAGGAACCCCACTCTCTCCTCCTGTCACGTGAGGAGTTTGTATCTCCCTAGCGTGAGCCCAAGACACCCGCACTCCAGACCTTCCCTCTCGGACCAGCAATTCCTTCCCCTCAAAACACTACAGGCTGGACCTTCACTGGGGATCTCCAGTGTCCTAATGACCATAGAAAAAGTGGTCTGCAAGGCAGCTAAGAACACGTCTGCAGGGAAGTGCTGGAGGGCAGAAAACGTTTCTCAGTCTCTCTCTCTCTCTCTCTCTCTCTCTCTCTCTCTCTCTCTCTC
>NW_006921596.1:9989008-9993280 GCF_000298275.1 Orycteropus afer afer
CTCTCTCTCTCTCTCACACACACACACACACACACACACCCTGAGCAGCTCCTCTCCCTCTCACACTACCAAATTCCCTCCAGGTGGACCAGGGAAAGGGCTGGGGCCATGGCGGCAGATAAGGACCTGGGGCCCCAGCCTCAGGGTCACTTAAAAACCAGAGCAGGCAGTGGGAGAGGCTGAGCTTCCAAAGAGCCCCTCCATTCTCCAGTTAACCCGACAGCAAGCCCAGCCCTTAAGAGGCACCCGGGGAAAGGGGCTGACATGGCCGAAAATGACTAATGCCCCACCGGGACCGACCTGACTCCGGCCTGGCTGCCAGCCAGACAGTCCACAGCCACTTTCCAAGGACGTGGAGGGCAAATGTTCCTGACAAGATTCCCTGAGGACGGTCCCTTCCCAGCCCTCGTGGCTCCCTCAGGGGCCTGTGAGGCCCTGAGTAAGGACGTCCAGGGGCCTCGAGGCTGAGTCACGCCCGTGGGGCCCAACTTGGGTCATGGCGAATTTGTATTTCAAGGACAAGTTCTCAGACCACTTGTCCAGACTAGAAGACAGATCCCCACAAACAGTGGAGGAGAAGGCTAGCCTTGCCTACTTCCTGGGGTCTCCAGATCCTGGCCCACCTCCTAGGGCTAGACCTTCAGTGGCCTAGGACGGAAGTGCACATGCCTCACACATACATGTTCAACATATGTGGGAAGACCCAACACCCCCTACCCAGCTGCCTGTCATGTTAGGGAGGGGCAGGGGGCTGCCTGTGGCCCTGGCTCCCAACAAGCCTTCTATTAGCCCTCTCTCAACAGGCCCCAGAGAGCCCGGGGCTGGGAGTACAGGGCCTTCCTGCACTAAAGAGCCATTTATGTGGAGGAGGAGGGGCCATCTTCCCAGAGTGGGGAGAAGGGGGGGGCAGTGGGAAGTGGGGAAGGGGTGACTGGGTGGAGCCACGTCCTCCCAGCAGGAGGTCACAGAACAGAGCAGTGGGGCTGCTCCAAGTTTTTGATGTGCCTGCTAGGGGAAGAGGTGCCTAAAACCATTTCAAAAGCTAGGGGAGGCCCAGAGAAGGGGGCCTTCCTCATTCTCTATGGTGGGGGGCAGATTTCAAAGGAGACCCCACAGCTGAAAAGGTTTCAAAAGACCCTTGCCTTTCTATCAGATCCAAATCACTCCTACCCTGGCAGCAGCAAGGAGAGGGGTGCTGGGAAAATGTTTCCAAGGAGACGTGTCCCTGAGTCATCGTAACTCCCAGGGTCTCGAGGCTGCAGAGCCACACAGAGGCCCCCACTCCCGTTACAAAAAGGCCAGTTTATTGTGCCCCAGGGGAAGTCTCTGGCAGTCTGGGTCCCCATGGAGGCCTGCCTCAGACCCCCAATGCCTCGGGTTTATAAGAAGGCCGCCAAGCTGAACAGTGCCAGTTCTACCCACTGAGTCCCCTGGTGCCACTAACGGAAACTTTTACCCCTTCCAGCCCCTGGGTGGCCACTCTGGGTTCGGGCCATTTAGCAGGGGAAGCTGTCCTCAGGGATACTGGGCCCCAGTGGTTTTTTACTAGGACTGCAGAGCCAGCCCCAAACCAGGACTCCTGCACCTACTCTCCCATTCCCACACGCCATCATTCCCCCTGCACCTTCAAAGGACCAAGGCCAGCAAGCCACACAGCACAAGCCAAATGTAAGTCACGTCACTCCCTTCTCTCTCCCTGCCCCATTTCCCCATCCCTGAACCAGACCAGGGTTCTTCTCCATTCTCTTCTCATCTTGTTCCCTCTCGAAACAGCAGCCAGCTTAATTGTCCTAAAGCACTCAGCTCTGTCCAGGCCACCCCTGCTCAAAAACCTTCAATGGCTCCCTACTGCTTAAGCCCAAGGTTGCACACTCTAGGACCCACGGGCACTAGGTTGAGGACACAAATGAGCAAAGCAGCCCCTTAGAATACCACAGGGACTGGGTGGGGGCGGGGGATGCTGGGCACATACACCCATACACCCCATTGAAAGGAAGCAGCTGCTGCTAAGCTTGGCCAGTTGTGCCATGTGGGACTCCAGGCTGCCACCTCTGCTGGGTTTTCAGGAGAAGCCAAATGAGCCATCTGTGGGGAAAATCTACCAGAAGGCACTCCAGGATTGGGCTTGGCATTCAAGGCCCTCCACGGCCTGTCCCCAAACCACCACTTGACCCATACTGCCCATGATGCTACATACGAGATGCTCCTAGCCAGGCCAAGCTCCTCCCAGCTCTGCAAACTCACCTCTTCTGCTCCTGCCTCTGAGCTTTGCACCCCCTACTGTCCTCCCACACACAGTGCTCCCCCCCTTCCCAGCCTAATAACAACACATCCTTCAAGGACCACCTCCTCCTTCTCAGCCACTGAAATCCTCAGAGAGGTTTTGCTCTCCAATAGCTGCCTTCCTTGCCGAGGCTGTCCCCTCTACCAGGAAGTCCTCTCTACCAAGAATGGCTCTACCACAGGGGAAACTCTTTCCAATGGACCTAGTCGAGCCCAGTAGTCCCTATTCCGAAGCATGAACCTCACCTCACTGCACTTGCTTGGATGCCGTCTGCCTCTACCATGGACAGGGAAGCCCTGACGGAAGGGGTCTATCTGACCACAGGCCTTGGCAGGGGCTCCAACCACAATGGTGAGAGCCTGGCTTTTGTTAAGACCCTGGCTCTGTTGCTTACCTTAAGAACGTAACTAAGTCATTTAACCCCTATGATCCTCAGGTCCCTTATCTGTAAGATGGAGAAGCAGCACCTACGTCCAGTACCTGCCCTGTGGTAGGGGCTCAACAAGCAGTAGCTGTTACATCCTTCTGGAATGTGAATGCCCATTGCTGTGTGTGTGTGTGTGTGTGTGTCTGCTGAGGTCCCCCTATGGGATGCTGTAAGCTCTCTGAGGGCAGGGGTCACATCCCCTCACCCCTCTGTCACCGGCAGAGCCCACCACAGCTCTGTACATACAGCAGGTGTGTCATCAGTGTTCTTTGATAGATCACATTCATGATGCCATACAGAGCAAGGAGGGGAAGCAGGAGGGCAGGTTAGAGGGAGAGGAGGTGTCCCTGCTGCCCAGGGTCAGGCAGGGCTCAAGGCCACATGTCCAGGGCCCACATGGGAAGAGTCTGCCCTTGTGTAAATGTCTTGCCTGCACTAGAATCTCAGTCTCTGAAACCAAAGCTCCTGGCTGCCTGCTCCCCAGACCTCCAACGCCCACGTGTCCTGGGAGCCCAGCCAGCTCACAGCACTGCAGAGCAGGCATGGATCAGGGGCCCTGTCCAGCACGTCGGCCACAGAGGCCCAACCCTCAGCTCCCACCCAAGGCCCAGGTCCCCGCCAAGCCCTCCTCCCAACATCTCCCACATCTCTAGTTAAGAGAAACCCCCTCGCCCTCCACCTGAGGATACGCAGCTTCAGACCATGCACAAAAGGAAAGGTAGGTGAGGAAAGGAAGGGGGGTGGGGGAAAAAACCACCTTTGAAATCACTGTGGTCCAATTAGCCAGGCTCTCGCCCTTCATGCTTACAAACAGGAGCGTATATTAACACCTGCTACAAAAGTAAACATTTTTAGATGTCTTCATCTCCACCTCCTTGACACTCCCTTGAAAGCATTCGCAGCAGCCACTAACTGACAGGGTATCTTTCCTTCTTATACTTCAGCAGGGTGCTTTCAAACAGAAGAAATTAAAAAGTCACCAATCTCCCTGTCAGACTGAACTCCCAAGGCCTCGCCTGCCCCTCCCAGCTCCTTTCTTCCCCTCCCTGCAAGGCCGACCCACCATCCACACTGTTGGGGTCAGTGCCTGCAGGGGACTGGCTCAAGGCGGTAGAACATGTCCAGAAGAGGGGGAGAACTGGGACACTGGACACCCAAACCCACTAACAAGGTGTCATCGTAGCTAGCTCAGAACCTGAGCACATCTTCTCTAAAGAGGGGCCTTTGCAATCTTTCATTTGATGTAAAATGTTGAGAATGGCAAAGAAGTAGGGAAACCAGAACTCTCAGATAGTGCTGGAAGCGTAACTTGGAAAAACCTCTTCGGAAAACTATGTGTCAGTATCTTCCACAACAGATCACAACCTGCCTGTCAGTTTGTCGCACTGGGGTGGCTTGTATGTTGCTGTGATGCTGGAAGCTCTGGTAGCATAGTGGCTAAGACACTTGCCTGCTAACCAGACGGCTGGCGGTTCAAACCCACCAGCCACTCCTCAGAAGGAAGGTTGGGCGATCCTACTTCCCTGACGATACTGCCTCGGAAACCCAAGGAGGGGTCGCT
>NW_006921596.1:9993380-10054714 GCF_000298275.1 Orycteropus afer afer
GAAGGAAGGTTGGGCAATCCTACTTCCGTAGTGATACTGCCTCGGAAACCCAAGGAGGGGTCGCTGTGAGTCGGGTTTGACTCGACGGCACATAATAACAACAACAACATGCCTCTAGTGTTTCAAATACCAGCAGGGTCACTCAAGGTGGACAGGTTTCAGAGGCACTTTCAGACTAAGACAGACTGAGAAGAATGACTTGGAGATTCGCTTCTGAAAATCAGCCAATGAAAACCTTATGGATCACAAGAGAACACGGTCCAGTTCACTTGCTTTGGGTAAGTCATCAGGAGAGAGAAATTACTAGAAGAGGACATGATGTTTGGTGAAGAAGAGGACCAAGGAGAGCAAAGAAGACCCTCGGTGAAACAGACTGTCACAGCAGCTATAATAATGGACTCAAACATGCAACAGTGAGGATGACACAGGACCAGGCAATGTTTGGTTCTGTTGTACGTAAGGGCGCCCTGAGTTAGTAGACTCCACGGCAGTTGTTTGGTTCCCTAGTGCCACTCTGACAGGAATAAACCACAAATGGGATGACTTTAACAAACAGGAGTTTATTCTTTTACAGTTTGGGAGGTTTTAAGTCCAAGTTCAAAGTGCCAGCCTCTAGGGGCTGTGTGAAAGCCCCTCGACCTTGGGCTTCAGCTCTGCCTCTTGCTCCCGGCCCCCTGAAGCTAGAGGCATCTCTTCACTCAGGCAGCTACTGGCTGCTGAGGCTAACAAGCCCAAGGCCAACAAATAAAATGGCACAGTCCCAATGTTACCAAACCACATGGCAGGCAATTAATTCAAGTCCATTGTAAGTCCCAAGGTCAGCAGGGCCTGGAAGGGTGCTGAACAATGACACGGCTACATGCAGGGTCCAAGCATGCCATGTGTGAGAGACCATTACCAAAGCTGTTTCTTATATACAGGAAGCAGACCACATCCCTAAAGCAGCTACTCAGCTGCTTGTGGTAGATCCCACCATGGAATTGATTGCCAGTCTCATCATGGGGAATAACTACCACCAGCTGCCTAGCCACTCAACCAGGCCCAGCCAAATTGACACACAAACTTAACCATCACAGCAGTTAACAACAACAAAAAATTAGTCCAAAGGACTAACTGGCCAGGCGAAACTCAGCTTCTATAACCCCTGAGACCAAAGGAACTAGATGGTGCCCAGCTACCACCACCAACTGCTCTGAAAAGGATCACATTAGAAGGTCCTGGATAGAGTGGGGGAAAAATGCAGAAAAAAAGACCAGGCTTATAGCTCTAATAGAAACTGGTGGAACCCCCAAGACTGTAGCTGTTAGTTACCCTTCGGACCAGGAACTGAACTCACTCCTATGGCTCAATTTTCAACCAAACAATAGACAGGTCTCCATGTTAACAATACCACTAGGAAGGTACACACTCCTCAGAACAATCAACCATTTGAGATCAAAAGGGCAGCATTTGCCCAAGGACAAAGTTTAGAAGGCAGGAAGGCTTTAGGGAGACCAGGAGGAATGGAAATGAGAAACACAGGGAGGAAGTGGGAGGAGAGATGTTACACTGAGGGGACTGCAATGACAGGAAACAAAATGTGTATGAATTGTTGAACAGAAAACGGATTTGCTCTGTAAACTTTCACTCAAATCACAATAACAAGATTAAAAACAAAGGATAAAACAACAACTAAAGCTGAACATACGCATATCCTAAACCCACTGCCATCAATCAAGTCACTTCTGGCTCTTAACAACTCTATAAGACAGAGTACAACTGTCCTATAAGGTTTCTAAGGTTGTAAATCTTTACAGAAGCAGACTACCTCCTTCTTTGTCCTGTAGAGCAGCTAGTGGGTTTAAACTGCTGACCTTTTGGTTAGCAGTTGAATGCTTTAACCACTGCTCCACCAGAGCTCCATATATATTCTATGTCCCAGCAGTTCCACTCCTAGGAATATTCCTGTTAAAAAAAAACTATATGCACATGTTCACCAAAAGACATATAAGAATGTTCTTAGCAGTACTATTTGAAATGAGTCCAAACTGGAAACTACTCAAATGCCCCTCAAGTGCAGAACAGCTAAATGCCAGTGTATTCACACAATGGAGTATTATGCAACAATAAGAAGGAACAATCTCCAACTACAGGCAATAATATGAATGAGTGAAAAATGCTACACTCAAATGAGTAGATACTGTATGATTCCATTTATATAAAGTACAAAACAGGCAAAACCAACCCATTCTGTTCGGCATCAGGACAGGGTTAACTCTGTTGGGAGGAAGAATGTCTGTCTGCAAAGGGGCTGAAGGGGGAGCTTCCAGAATGCTGATAAAAGTCTGCTTCTTGATTGGAACGTTGTTTACACAGATGTGTTTGGTTCATGAGAATTCATTGAGCTGAACGCTTATGTGATTTTTATGAATGTATACAATAAAGGGTTTTGTAAAACAGTACTGTTCGCACTTCTGTTGTTGAGACTGTAACAACAATATGTTAGAGGAAAAAAAGTAGGGAATGAAGCAAGGTCAGGATGATCAATACAGGATTGAAATCTCACTGCTCAGACTTAGAAAAGGTGATCACATGTCCACCAAAGGCCCACAGTACCAAGATATTAGAAGCTCTCCAAGGTCCTAATAGCCTAATCCATCCCAGTCCCCAGGCCAACCGTGCCCTTAGAACCTCTGTGCCTTACAGTGAGGGCCCCTCCGGCTGCCAGGGAGACCACACCATTCACAAAATGCAGCTAACAGCAGAGGGCTTTGAAAGATCCCCTTCAAAAGAGACTGAATCTTCCAAAGTCCAATACTATTTGAAGAAGAACAGGAAAGTTACTTTTGTAAGTATTCTGTTTTGACACTATGCCTGAGGAATTCACTATGTTTAGTGGGGAAATGTGAGCAGTTAAATCTATTCAATGTCATGACATACAAAATTGAAGCATAATTGCCCCTGAGTGCTTGACAACGGAAAAGCACTTCTTTTCAGAAATGGAGGGAAATTTATGCTCAGAAATGGGAGAGACTGTCAAAGGTTTGACTGTAATGTAAGTGGAGCTGCAACAAGACGGCTCAGATGATGAACGTGCTCCAGCTCTGACATTTTTACTCCCATTTGAAATGTCTCAGTGACAGAAGCAGTGACTCCATCGTCTGCCCTAAAAGCTGGTGAAATGATGACTGGAACCACAAATTTCAAACCCCAGTGAATAGCCTCAGCGTGGCTGGGAGGACATGGTCTCTTACCAATCATGTGGTTGGCAACATGGATTTGGATCTCTCTCTCGTTCTCGAACGTCATCTGGCACTTGATGCACTGGTATGTCTTTTTCTGTTTGGAAATCAAAAAGAAAGGACTTAGAGGGTGAGGAGGTAGAGAAGAGCAGAAAGCAAAGGTCCCGAAGGCGCTGGGTCCAAGTTTCCCAGTGTGGCTCTGCCCCTCCTGGGTCTCACCAGTCATTCTCTTCCCACCTCCCTCTGAATCCAGTTCTAACAGCTATGTCTGCATAGAAGATGCTCCTCTACTAGGTGCAGGGAAATTCTCCCATCCCTAGATGAGGGCACAGACCAGAACCATACAAAGGAAGCTGAAGAAGGCTGGCCTGCTTACAACCAACTGAAATCCATCTATCCATCCATGCATCTATCCACTTACCCATCCATTCTCCATTGACCCATCCATCTGTCCATCCATCCATCTATCCACCCACCATCCATTAATCCTTTCACTCATCTATCCTCTCATCCATTTACCCACCCTAAGAACCATGAGCTTGAGCAGGTACTCATCTGCCCTAAGCACACATGGCCCACAGCAGACTTCTACACAGGGAGCAATTACCAGCTGCCTTTGAGGAGGGGAGCAGGAAGAACAGTGGAGACTATCAGGAGCTTCAAAGCTTTTGAAAGATCAGTTCCACTTGGAGGACATTATGCCAAGTGAAATAAGTCAGTCACAGAAGGGCAAATGTTGTATGAGTCTACTATTATTAAAAAGTCAAAGAAAGGTTTACACACAGAAGGAAACTTTGTTGGTTACTAGGGATAAGAGCAGAGGGGAGAGAAAATTGTTAGCTAGGTAAGGGACAGGTATTGATTTGGATGAAGAGAAATGCAATATACCAAAAGCGGGTGACCAGCACAGTATCACTAAGGAAAAGGAAGACACAGAGAGGTGCACAAGAAGTACAGATAATACTGTGCAGGGGGGAGTGTGCCCATGACCATGTATAGGGCTGGCAGACAAGGTTTCTACAAGCGTATTTGTATGTTCTGTAAGAACATTCAGGTATACAGTAGAGATGACAAGGGACAAGGTTGGAGTCACTTCTTGGCCACAGTCAGCCACCCAGAGGGAGCAAGCAGTTGGACCTGTGGGCTCAGGACCATGGTCGCAGGGGACATCAAGCTCAATTGGCATTAACATACTACACAAAAACATTGTTCCACATCCTACTTTGGCAAGTACCAACTGGGATCTTAAAAGCCTGCAAGCAGCCATCTAGATGCAATGATGGGTCTCTCTTCATCCAGAGCAAAGAATGAAGAAAACCAAAGACGCATGGAAACAATTAGTCCAAGAGACTGGTACACCATGCCATCCTCAACCTATGTGACTATGAGGCCAGAAGAACTAGATGGTGCCCAGTTACCACTGTGAATCCCTCAGAGGAGACCTATGTAGGAGATCCTGGAGAGAGTGGGAAAACAATGTGGAACAAAACTAAAAAACATAAAAAAAAAAGACCAGGTTTACTGGTCTGATAGAGCCTGGTGGAACCTGTGAGACTATGGCCCCTACCTGCCCTTCAGGCCTGTGATTTCCAACCAAACAAAAGACAACCACATGAGCTGAACATTTACATTAGGTAAATATACTCCTCAGAGAGAACAATCATGGGAGAATAGAAGGGCTATGCATGCACAGGGAGACAACTCAGGAGGCAGGAGTGCAGGGGAGGGAAGGACACAGGGAAGAGGTAACTGTGGGGAGGAAGTGGGAGGAGAGCTGTTGCATTGTGGGAGATTGCAGTCAATGTCATGAGACAAAGTATATGTGAGCTGCTGTATGGAAGATGAATTTGCTCTGTAAACTTTCACCCAAATCACAATAAAATAATGATTAAAAAAAAAAAAATACAGAGGTAAATACTTCTACATACACAATACTGTACATTGTATTACTAGTAGTAACAAACATTAATCAGTGGGTAGATACATAGGTAGACAGGCAAGATGATCAGGTATGGGCAGGTGAAAGGGAATATATCCACGACCATATATATGTTTGGCAGGTGATATTTCTACATACATATTTGTACGTGCTATAAAAAATGTCCATATATATAATAGAGCTAACAGAGGGCAAACTTAAGATTAACTTCTTAGTCATGAACACACACCTTGAGGGAGTAGCTGGGCCTGCAGGTTTGGGACCATGGTCAAAGGGGTCATCAAGCTCCCTTGGCATAATAAACTACATAAAAACATCCTACTCTGGTAAATAATGACTGGGGTTAAAAGCTTGCGAGTGGCCACCTAAGATGCAACAACTAGTCACTCCTCATCTGCACTGAAGAGGAGTGAAGAAACTCAAAGATGGATGGAAACAATTAGTCCAAGGACTAGTGGACCATGGGAATCTCATCCTACACAACCCTGAGAGCAGAACTAGAAGGAACCTGGCTACCACTGCAAACCACTCAGAAAGGGATCAAACTTGGAGATCCTGGACAGGGTAGGAGAAAAATGTGGGACAAAAGTCAAAATCATAAAAAAGACCAGGCTTACTGGTCTGACAGAAACTGGTGAAACCCCTCAGACTATGCCCCCTAGTCATCCTTCAGGCCTAGAGTTGAACTCACTTCTGCAGCTTAGCTTTCAGCCAACCAATAAATAGACAGGCCTATGAGGTAATCAGTTACAGAGGTAGGCACACTCCTTAGAACAATCAACCATGGGAGATCAGAAGGGCAGCATTTGTGCAGTGAGAAAGCTCAGAGGGCAGGAATGCATAGGAAAGGAGGGCACAAGGAAACGGTAACCACAGGGAAGAAATGGAAAGAGAACTGTTACACTATAGGGATTGCAATCAATGTCAGGAAACAAAATATGTATGGACTGTTGAATGGAAAACGAACTTGCTCTGTAAACTTTCACCTGAATCACAACGAAAAGCTTAAAAATAAACAAATAAACAAAAAACAGACAGTTCCAAAAAGTGGCTCTCACACCCTGAAGATAAAAGTCTGGGTGGTGAAACCAACTCTGTGGACAGAGCCGTTGCTGCCTATATAGAAGGATTGTGGCTGTGGGGTTGTTGGTTTTGTCGGTGGAGTGGGGTGGCTATGGGGTTTTTTTAGAGGGGGTGATACTGAGACTCAAAATATCCTTTTTTTAGGGCAACTTTGCCTCCCAAGGTGATAAGGTCTCTCTTGGCCTTAAATCGATTCTGACTCATAACAACCCTACAGCACAGCGTAGACCTGCCCCATAGGGTTTCCAAGGCTGTATATCTTTACAGAAGTAGACTGCCTCATCTTTCTGCTGCAGGGTAGCTGGTGGGTTCAAACCGCCAACCTTTTGTTTACCAGCCCAGTGCTTTAACCACAGCACCATCTGAGCTCCTTGGCCTGTGGAAAACAGAAGGGGAATTCGGATTTCTTGGCTGAGCAGCCAAACCCAACACTCAACTATACACTCAGGATGAGCCACTAGAGGGCTTCGCTCTCAAACTCCCACTGAAGCTCCACCCACACTCGCAGTTCCCCTAAAGTGCCTGGTCTCTCACCTCCAGGTGTTTGCCCGTGTTTGCCCATGCCGTTTCCTCTACCTAGAATACCTTCTCATCCTTTGGGACTCAGTTCAAATGTCATCAGTTCTGGTGACATTTCTCCTATCACCCAGAGTGAGTTCAGGGTCCTGAAGCCCCTGTGCTTACGTTAAAAGCACCTAGTCCCTTAGCATGTCATCACCGTCATGGCTGGCTGACCACCACATCGTGAACACACAGAGAGCTGGAAATGTGTGCTGTCCATATGTGGGGTCCCACAGCCAGCAGAGAGTAAGTATTTGGGAAACATTTGAGCCAAGATGCAAAACAACACATGGGCAAAGCTGCAAATGAGCAAACTTATAAAAACAATACATGCAGATCAGCAGAGGGACAAAGAAAACCAAAGATGACTGAGAGATTCTGGATCTCCATCACCTAGCAGGGAGGCTAGTCCAGTGCAAGTGTCTAACGGTCATCTAACTTTTATTAGCATTGTTGTTTCCATGACCATTATTGGGCTATTCATTACTCATCATTATTCACATGTTGAACAAGCGAATGGAATGAGTGAAGAAACAATGAGAAAAGCTGATGACGGAAGCTTGGGTTCCAAGGCAGGGGCCCTGCTTAGGCTCTGGGACTCGATCATACAAGACCTGGGGGCCTTTCCTCTAATGTTCTCAGGGCCTGGAGAGCTCAACATGTCCTCACTGTAGGCCCAGAAGTGGGCAGTGAGCATGCAACCACCCCTGTAAGAACAGGTTAGTCAGAGGGGGTGAAGGGCAAAGAGGAGGAGGACACACTGGAGTCCAGCAGCCCAGCAGGCAGGAGACTATCAGGCCCAAGATGATTGTAGGGACCGAGGTCTTGTGAGAGGACACAGTCCCACAGCTCCCATCTCAGCTCAACTCCAGGTCTGTGCCCATCACGAAGAGCTACTCCCGTTTAAGTCATGTTGCGCGCGCATACACACACACACACACACACACACCCCCCACTGGCAGGCATAAGAGCCCCTGATGTTTGAATAGAAGAATGAATGAATGAAATGATGAACAAATGAAAGCCAGAAAGAAGCACACCCCAGTCCTCCATCCCAAGGAAGCCCTAAGAAGCCCTGCAGGATGAGGACTAAGAGCCCCTGCAGGTGAGTGAGTGGGAAGAAGGTCTGGCCACGGCTGGGGGAGAAAGACCACCTGCCCTGACGTGGATCTGAGTACGTGCAGAGGCCACAGCCATGGGCAGTCCCTGCCAGTGCAGGGAACAGCCCAGGACTGATGTGGTTTCATTGGTTCCTCCTAGAAGAAGGTGACTGAATGGGCTCACCATGCAAGATGAGAGGCTGACCCCAATGTCCCGCTGCCGTGTGGCCATCCCTTGGTGGCAGTCAACCCCCAAATAACACGGCCCTTTGTGGCGGGGAAACAGGCCCCAGGGAGGGGCAGAGGCAGCACTGCCTGGGAAGAGCTGAGGCTTTTGCCCACTCACACAAATGCACACTGAGCTGGTATGCACACATGAGGCCCACACACACGTGTAAGCACATACGTATTGTCAGCTCTACTCACCATCAACACACAAACCCACATGGATCACCCACTCCCAACAGTCTGCTCACAGACTGTATATGCAACACTCTCCAAGAAGTGGAGGCATCCTCACAGACCCACAAGTCCATACAGGGTGACACAGCCAAACTCATCCCCAGAGACACACTTGCTCTCCTGTCTCTCACTGAACCTGACACCACACCCATCACTCCCAAATACACTCACAGATGCCCAAGCAGCATGGACAGGCCCACACACCCCATACAAGATGCCCCTTCCAGCCTTGCATGCAAGGCTGGGGTGCCAGGGCCCCAGAGCTGGGGGCACTGGCCTCAGCTGTCCAGTCCTCCAGGAAGGTATGATATGAGCCCAGGGGAGGACTCTCACTCCCTCTCCCCTCAACTCCCCCTCTGTGTCCCTTCTGCACCTCCCTTGGAACCCCCAGCCCTCACCCTGACATCTACTCTTGGCTGGCCTCCCCTGTCACTGGGAGGTCCTCTACCTCTTCAGCATCAGCCCCCGCTAAGATAATTACAGAAAGCTAAAACATGGCATTCTGAGCACGTCCTCCACCACAGGGTGCTTGGCTAGGCCAGGCTCAGGAACCCCAAAGCAGAGCTTTAGTGCCTGTGATCAGGGACTGTCTTCCCCACACTGCTCCAAGCAATCTCAAGAAGGGCCCAGGACAGAGAGAGGACATGCTTGGGAACATGAAGACAGGAGAGGGAGGGCAGGGAGGAACTGGCCAGGTCCTTCAAGAAGGGAAGGAGAGATGGAGAAAATGACAGTCATAGCTATGGAATTTCCATAATCCTGATCACAGCTTATCTTCCCTGAGCACCTATTACATGCCAAGCACCCTTAAACTGGACCTCACTGATGTCCCACAACCACCCTGCAAGTGAAGTTTCCAGCCGTAAACACTGACACAGGTAGCACAGGTAATCCAGAGCCCATTGCCTGAGCTGCTGTGCTGGCCTCAATGTGCCAAGCCTCCCTGACAGCTTTCTAGGTGGCAGAAAGCTCTGTGACCAGGATGAGCCCTCTTGACCAGATGTCTGTTTGCCTAGCTATTATAACATGGGTGTGAGAGCCCCTCATGTGCCCACCTGGCAGAGGAAGGCAGCATGAGGCGCCCATGAAGCAATGGAAGGCCAAGTCCGCCCACACTGGCCTCCACTTGGGGTGATGCTGCTATTACCCAGAAACAAGAGGGGGAGGCAGAAACCTCGACACTTCACACTCCAACCGACAGCAGCCTCAGCCCCACAGGAACCCAGTCCTCCGAGAGCTGGTTGCTATGGATACTCTCCCGAGGGTCCCAGGCTGCCAGCCCCCAAGCCCCCGCATAGCCCCCAGAGTCTGCTCTTACATGAGTGAGTCCTGGGGGAGGTGGGGGTGGGCTAGCAGACAGCTGGGCCCCTGCCCCAGGGCGTGCCCAGGCAGGGGGCAGGGCCCCACAGGGTGTGTGGGGAGCTACCTGAGCTTTGTCTAGCTCCTTTCTGTCATAGCCCATCTGCTCAGGCCTCGAGGCAGACAGAGATGTGACTTTCTGCTCACTCCTTCTCTCATGAGGCCTGGAGGCAGGGATAGGGAAGCCTGTCGGGCCCCCAGAAAACAAGCCATTCTCAGGTTTGAATCCTGGCACCGTCATGCACAGCTGTGCATCCTTGGGCATACAGCTTCACCCTTCTGAGCCGGCATTTCTAAAACAGGTCACAGCACAACTCCTGGACTGTTGCCATGGAGATGATATAAGAGTAGTAGGGGCTTTAAGAAGAAGCCTCGGTGATACAATGGGTTAGGGCTGGACTGCTAACTGACTACTGGAGGTTCAAATCCACCCAGTGGCCTGTGAGAGAAAGACCTGGTGATCTGCTCCCATAGAGATTACAGCCTAGAAAACCCTATGAAGTAGTTCTACGCTGTCACATAGGGCTGCTATGAATCAAAACTTGACTCTACAGCATCCAACAAGAATAGGGGCTTTACAAAAACCAGCTGGTTCATGGCGACGCCATGTGTGTCAGAGCCGAATTGTGCTCCACAGGGCTGTCAAGGGCCGATTTTTCAGACCCAGATACTCCCTGAGTCCATCCACACTGCCACAGCCAGCAGGTGACAGGGCCGGGCAGCAGGGACCAGTGCCCAAACTCAGAACCTCTGAAGGGTGCCCCACAGGACCCTTGTTTCAGGGAGGTATTGAGAGGGTGAGGTGCTACAGCCCCTCTGAGGAGCTTTCTACTCCCAACTGGATCTCTGAGGAAGGGCCTGGGGTCCCAGCTGGACACATGGTCCCATCCTCCGTCAGAATGTTTCCCTCTCTCTGCTCACTGGGTCTCAGTTTACCCATCTGAATAGAGGGCTGGGCAGAAGGGCCCCTTCACCACAGGAGTGTCCCTCTGCTCTATCCATCCCTCTTTCTCTCCCTCTCCTTCCACCTCAATCTCCGAATTCCAGAGTCACAGGCTCTCATCTTGAGACCAAACACCCTCAGCAAACACCTCTGTCTTTGCACAAACTCCTGTGGCAGGCGGCCTTTTCCCAAATCCTGCCTCCTCACCAGTGGCGCCAGCAGTGGCCCTCAGGGAAAGACACTCGGGAGAGCCACTTGGCATCTTCTCAGTCTAGAAATAGTCAACAAAAACTCATTGGGAATCTCCGGGCCTGGCCTGTATGACAGCCAGTGGTCATGCTGGGGGCAGGTCCCAGGCCCACCATCAGGACACGTCTCAGTCCCTGTACCTAGGGCTCCTGTGGGCCCAACGGTAGCCAAGATCTCCCCGTCTCATTGAAGCCCAGTGCTTAGAGACCCAAGGATGTCCCTGGCTCATGGGACCCCAAGGCAGGGTCCATGTCTGCTCCTCCTTGGTTGCCTAGGTACCCCAAACATAATAGGTGTTCAGGACAAACATGGTGAATAAAAATTAATAATGAATTGATTAATAAATAATGAATCAATCAGTCAGTAATAACAGCAATGGGAACCATTTCCAGGGCCCTTCCACACACCAGCAACTGTACTAACAGTAATGATGGTGTTGATGATAGTATCAGCTGGTAACTATGGCAGCATGATTGAGCCCTTACTAAGTGCCCCCACATTCTAAGCCCTTTATGTGTATATTACCTCCTTGAACTGTTAAAAAGAATTTGGGGTCTAGAGCCCACAGAGGTTAAGCAACTGCCCAAAGAGACCTGGCAAGCTAGTGAATAGGTCCACCCCAGATCAACAGCAGACCCCCATCATTGATATACACTGTACTGGGCCCTTTACTGCATTTGTCTGTGAAGTCCACACAACTAGTATCCCCATTTCACAGATGAATACTTTACAACTGAGGCCAAGAGAGATAAATAATATAAGTGATATCAGACAGCTGGAAAGGAAATGACAACTCTAGGTTCAAACTCCACCGCAGAGGACATATGCTTAAGCATAATAAGAAAGGGTTGTTTCCTAGGGCTACTGAAAGGAATGCCACCAGGAAATACGGAGTTCAAGGTTTGTGGCTCCTTTGGGGATCAGCAGGGAGCAGGCTCTAGAGGGCATACTTACCCGGGGCACTGGTGACGTCTGGGCACCTTTCCGGGGGCCGCTGGTTTCTGGTGTGAGGTCACGGTGGTCCACCTGCATGTGGCTCTCCAGGTCCTCGGCACTCTCAAACTTGACACTGCACTCAGGACAGCGGAGGCCGACGCAGGGCCGGTCTGCGGGCTCAGGCGGAGCCAGGCCACCCACCTGTCCATTGGCACTGCGGGCCATGCAGCCTGCACAGAGGCCATAGGGCAGCCCGTTGACATCAAGCTTCACCAGGTCCTGCTTACTACGGAACTCCTTGAGGCACAGAGCGCACTTATAGAGCTTCTGCAGCCCCTGGCCATTGGGGGAGGATGCAGCCGAGCTGCCTGCCAGCTTCTGCATATGGAAGGTGCCATGGATCTTGAGCTCAAGTGTGGAGGTGACCGTTTGCATGCAGACCACACAGCGGAAGCCTGTGAGTGAGTTGCGCAGGTCAGGGTGCATCTGGCAGTGCTCAATGAACTCCTCCTCGCTCTGCAGGGGCATCTTGCAGATGCGACAGGTGCCCGTATCCAGGCTCTTGCTGTGGGTCACCTTGTGCTCGGTGAGCGTCAGCAGCGAGGGGAAACGCTCACCACAGATGGGGCACATGTAGTGCTTGGCGGGACCCCGGTGCGTCTGCAGGTGCTCCCGGAGCCCGTTCTCCGAGAAGAAAGTCCGTGAGCAGACGTTGCACTTGTGGCTGCCCTTGATGAACTCGGCCTTCTTCCGTGAGCCGTCGTCCTCGCCCGGCCGGATGTTGTGGTCCCGCAGCCGGTGGTTCTGCAGCAGTACCTCCATGGTGTAGGCCGCCCCGCAGATGTCGCAGCCGTACATGGGCTCCGACGCGTCCACGTCATCCTCACTGGCCTCGTGGCTGTTGGGTGCCTCGGGGTTCTTAAGCAGCATACCCTGTAGGTCAGCCGGCTCAGCCTTCTTGGGGGTGGCGGGAGGCACCCCATTGGCCGTGCCATTCTCAGTGGCCGCGTCGAACACACAGTGCTTCTCCCGCAGGTGCTTCTCCAGCAGGATGATGGCGTGGAAGGCTTTGCTGCAGAACTTGCAGTTGTACTTCTTGCTGTGCGTGGTGATGTGGCACTGCAGCTCCACCTCGGTGCTGAATGTTTCCCCGCAGAAGATGCACTTGTGGGCCTTGGCTGGGTTGCCCAGGTGGCTGTGCTTGACATGCACCTGCAGGTCAGCCTCCTTGCGGAAGTCCCAGTTGCAGGCCGTGCAGCGGTACATCTTCTTCTCGTTGCTGTGCTTCACTGCCAGGTGTACCTGGATGGACACCTTGGAGTCGAAGACCTCCTGGCACAGGGTGCAGTGGTACAGCACAAAGGTGTGCATGTCCAGCAAGTGCTTCTGCAGGTCATCCACCGAGGAGAACTGCTTGTCGCAGCTTTCACACACATAGTGGGTGGATGTGGTCATGTAATGCACCGTCAGGTGCTGCAGGAGGGACTCCTGGGAGTCAAAGTCCTCTTTGCACTGGGGGCATGCTTGCTTCCGCAGGAGCAGCTCTAGATGTAGCTTCAGATGGGTCTGGAAGCTCTCAAAGTTGGAGAACTTGAGGTCGCACTGGTTGCAGGGATACTCGCCATTGGAGATAGAGTTGGCACTTGCCGAGAGCCTCTGCCGCTTCGGGGAAGACACCTCCACGTCAGATGAGACCGGGCTCTGCTCTGTCTTGGACTTCTTGCTGTGGGCCAGTGGAATGTTCTTGTGGTTCTCCTTAATGTGCTTGGTGAGCTTCAGGATGGAGCCGAAGATGGGTGAGTTGGTGCAGTAGGGGCAGGAGTAGACTTCCATGAAGGACTGTGAGGGCTGCACGACTGGAGACTCGAGCTTGGCACTGCCGACGCTGCAGTGGGCCTGCTGGATGTGCTCAGTGAGAGAGGACTCGGTGAGGAAGCCCATGGAGCACTGGTTGCAGAAGAAGGCGTTGTTGCCATCGGGTGGGTTGGCATTGGGGCCACAATGGGAGACGCGGATGTGCTCCTGCAGGCTGTTGATGTCGGCAAACATCTCGGGGCAGTAGTTGCAGTGGAAGGCAGAGATGTTGCCAAACTGCATCACTGGGTAGGCATGGTTCTTGTGCAGCTTGCGGACGTGCTCGTTGAGGTTATAAAGGGTGGGCATGGAGTCCAGGCAAATCTGGCACGTGTGACTCTGCTGGGGCTTATCTGCGTGGATGGTTTTCAGGTGGATCTCCAGTACAGCCAGGCTGTTAAAGTCCCGCTTGGAGCAATAGGGGCAGCTGTAGACAACCTTGGACCAGCCCTGCCCATCATCCCGCATCTTCTTCTGCCCCCGCAGTGGCTTCAAAGTGGAGTCTGGGGTGGAGCCACGCTCCACGGAGGCGCTGGAGTCAGGCGTGGCACTGCTCATGGAGGCCACGCTGCCCAGCACGGGGTCGGGGCTGACGCTATGGTTGCTAGAGTCAGGCTGCCGGTGGCTGTCCAGGTGGCAGTAGACCTCCTCCACCGAGGAGAACTGCTCGGGGCACATGGGGCACTTGTGTTTCTTGTTGGCATGGGCTTGGTGGATGTGGGTAAGCAGCGTGTTCTCGTCGACGAAGACCTCGGGGCAGTGGATGCACTGCAAGTCCGCCTTCTCAGAGAGCTGGGGGTGGCGGGTGAGCACGTGCTTCTCCAGCTCCTCGGTCTGGCTGAAGGTGTCTTCACAGTAGTCACACATGAAGTCGTCCTTCTTGGCCTCCTTCTCCGACTTGGCCAGGTGCTCCTTGTTCTTCTTGTGGGCCTGCATATGGCTCTGCAGTGAGCTGGTGGAGGAGAAGCCTCGCTTGCAGACGGTGCACTTGAAGGGCTTGCTGGAGCTGTGCGTCTTCAGGTGGATCTTGAGGTGGTCGCTGCGGGAGAAGGCTGCCTCGCACTCGTGACAGTGGTACTTCTTGTCACCCGTGTGCAGCTTGATGTGCCGGTCACGGCTCCTCTTGTGCTTGAAGAGGCGGCTGCAGTAGGTGCACTTGAACGGCAGCTTGTCGCTGTGGATCTGCTCGTGCCTCTTCAAGTAGCTCAGGCGGATGAAGGATTTGTCGCAGAACTGGCAAGGGTATGGCAGGCCGGTGCCCCCTTCCTCCTCACCGAGGCCCAGGTCACACCCATCTCCGATCATCTGCGTGGGTGACGCAACATCCTTGCTGGAGGGAGATGAGGCCACCCAGGAGAGTTGTGGGTCGTCATCACCATCTGCAGGGGAAAGGCAGAGAGGAGATTAGAAGCAATTCCCAGAGCCACAGGGAAACAAGGACGGAGCCGCTGTCTCCACAGCACTCAGGCGGAGGCTGTGCAGCTGGCCAACTGCTGTGGGAGGCATGAGGGAGGGCATGTCTAGGGGGCGGAAGCCAGCGGACACAAGGACCTTCCAGTCTGTAGAGGACGTGCAGAGGGGATGGTGACTCTCAAGGGTCAGCAGTACATGGAGGGGAAATGCCTCATCCCTTGGCACCACTCGCCCTTGGCCTTCTCAGACTGAATTCCCCACAAAGAAATGAGGTACTCAGCCACTGCTCTGATGAGAGAGGGAGTGTCAACTTGGACAAAGTCCCTGGAAATGACCTCGGAGACCACAGGCCAAAGGGAGGACAAGTCCCATCACCTGGTCAGGACATGGGTTGACTTTCCCTCCAGCCCCTAATCCTGGCAGAAAATCTCACTGGTCCTCAGGACAACAAGCAACAATTTGTAAGAATAAATAAATAAAATGCACTTTAATGAATGTGGCCACATCACACTCTTTGGAGATGAAACAACTGATGAAGCTGGAAACTTCAGCTTCAGACAACAGAGACATATGAGGTGTGAAGTCTCGGGGCACAAGGCATTGGACAGCAGGGCCACAGGAAGCAGGTGAAGGGTCTGATGGTCTCCCAGTCCAAACCATGCACAGGGAGCTATGCTTCCTTTTTTACCATTCCACCCCTGGACTCATCCCAGGTTCACCCAGGACTCTGGGAGTCGGCCTAATGGTGACAGTGATTAGAAGGTAGGGCAGGACACAGGCGGACTCGGAGCTCAGAGCCAGAACACACTTAGCATAGCGTGGCCCACAAGCAATGCCCTTCTCGCATGGATTCCCAGTCTGTCCCACCCTCCCCAGGGGCAGGGCTGCCCCCAACCCCAATGGCCAGTCCAGCCTCAGAAGAAGCCAAACAAACCCAACTGCTGACCGTCACTGGGAAAAGAAAAGCACACAGGACGTAGCAAATAAAGCTAAGGGCGAGCCCGGGCAGTATGGGCAGGGAGTGAGTTCTGCAGCTAGAATTTCGCATCGAGTGGATTTAAAACTTAATAATGAATGAAATGGGCCGCAGGCTGCTGCGGATAGAGGAGAGAAAAACAGAAGCTCAGATTCCACCACACTGACCTTCCTCCTGTAACCCCGGGGAAGGAAACCAGTGGCTGGCCTCTCGCACCCCCAGCCAGCCTGCCTAGCCTTCAGAAGCCTGCACACATAGAACTGGAGGGGCCTGGCCCAGCAGCAGCCCAGGCCTTGCTTCCGGAAGGGAAGGGGCAGGGGCACCACATTTGCAGGGGGCACACACTGGCATACACACTCGCACACGTAAATACATACTCACACACGTGCTCACCTTACATGTCACTTCCACAACTTACAAGCATGCACTCACACACACATACTCACACACAGTCATACTCCATCACACTCACGCACATCACAGTCTCACATGCAAACAAGCCCCTCACACATGCACACATTCACACACTATCAGTTCCACTCAAGCTTCACTCATACAAACTTAAACACACATGCACATACTATCACATACTCATTTACATGTTGTTGTTGTTGTTGTTATGTGCTGTCGAGTCAGACCTGACTCACAGCAACCCCTCCTTGGGTTTCCAAGGCAGTATCACTATGGAAGATTACCCAACCTTCCTTCTGAGGGGTGGCTGGTAGTGTTGAACCAGCAGCCTTCTGGTTAGCAGTCAAGTGCCTTAGGCACTATGCTACCAGAGCTCCTACTCATTCACATAGACACACATATATACTCACACACAGTCACACACCATATGCCACACATCCACTCACACACTATCATTCCTACTCATACAAACTTAAACACACACACACATAGACTATCACACACTTACATACTCACACACACACTCACATACACTTACACACACACTCATTCACACACAATAACAATCATATACACACACTTAGTGGCACTTACACACACATACACACTTATACACATATACATACACTGACACTTACACACACACACTCACTTGACACGCAGTCTGAGAAGCACGGCACCTACCTGGGTTCCTAAACCCTGTGCACTCAGCAGCGGCCTCTGCTGTCCCAGGTTAGCGCCAACACTTAAAGAGATAGTAACGCCTGACTCCAGAGGGTCTTGAGGGGTCCCTTGTTGCTGGCTCTGAGCCTAGTCCCAGGCCCATGACCACCCCAGTGCCTGCCAAGGCCCCCAGCCTGGGCCTGTGAAGACCTGCCTGCCCCGTCTAGCAACACAAGCAAAGCTCAGTCCGGATGGATGCTGCTCTCCCAGGCTCTGGCTCCGAGTCCCACCTCTCCTACATCTGAAGCCAGCCACCCAGCCCAGCGTGGGGCGCCTTCCCGAACTCCCTCCCAGAGCGAGGGTGCCTACTCCCCCAGGGGGCTTCACGTTACAGGGCCCTTTGGATGGGAAGGACTCAGCCACTGCCAGCTCCTCAGATTAGATGCCGTGGGAGGCACTCGGAGCCACTGGCTGCTAATTCCCAGCTCTTGCCAGCTGGGCTCCACAGGGCGCAGACAAAGGGACCCAAGGGAGGAGATGGCTGGAGCTAGGGCAGCTGGGGGAGCTGCTTGGTCCCTGCCCCCAGTCAGGCTCAATTGGCTTTTGATGATTTTAATTTTTCAGCTCACACTCATTCAAGCTGTCACTGAACTCGTACTGTGTGCTGGAAACTCTGGAAAGTGCTTTCTCACAGCACCTGTAAGGTGGGAACCAGGGCCACTGCCAGTGCCAATAAGGAAACTGAGGCATGGTCTAAGTGGCTTGCTCAGGAAAGTGACAGAACCTAGACTGAGAACAAGACTGTCCACACTCAGTCCCCTTAAGCAGACAACCTCGGCCCAGAAGAGCTTCCACAGGTCAAACCACGGAACAAGACCACTACGTGGGTAGATGAGGACTCTCACCGCATGCTGCTGCCCTCCTGCCAGGCCTTCAGCACAGCCAGCCTCGATCTCCCGAGTCCTTCCTGATGAGGACAACTGGGATGGTCCGATTGTTCCCAGCTCAGGGAGGGGCCGGCCGAGGCCCAGGGAGGCCCAGGAGCTCAGAAGGCTGATGCGTGGAGAACACACAGGGAACTCCAGTCAGGTTGCGGGGCTCCGACGTGCTCCGCAACTCAGTGAGTGAAACAAGGATGAAGCCTTGTCGGGAACGCCAAGCCTTCCAGGAATCGGTCCGTCAGGTATTGCTGCCGGAACTCGTTTGTTCCCAAGCCCTTCAGGCCAATAGAAGACGGACACCAAAGCCCACTCCTCTCGTTCTCCACCCATCCCTCGAACATTGCCCTGAGCCTCCTAGGCTCGTTTTAGGCATCCGAAAACAGAGAATCAGCCTCTAGGAGTCTCTGAGTAGTGAGGCAGAGAGATCCCTGAGGAGCACCGCTATTCTTCCACTGCCACGAAATGTCCGACAAAGTGAATCCGCAGAGACGGAAAGGAGATGAGTGGCTGCCTGAGGCTGGCGGCGGATGCAGGGCTGCAGGCACTCTGCAGAGGGATCCCGCAGAAACCACGGAAATGTTGTAACACTAGAGTGTGGGGACAGTGGCACAGCTCCGCAAATGTGCTACTAGTCAGTGAACTGCACTCTGAAAACAAGTGAGTTTTATGGTATGTAAATTACACTTCAACAAAGCTATTAAACAAAAGCACAATTTGGCCAATAATAATCATTAGTACTAATTAGTATACGCGTGCTAATACTACTAGCAGCCACATTTACTGAGTATGTCCCACGTGCCAGCACTGTGGTGAGTGCTTCTATTATCCCAATTACTTTCTTTTAATCCACACAACAACCCTATGGGTTGTGACCAGTGACACCCCATTCTGGAGACAGGAAGCTGAGGCTTGGGGAGGGAGTGATGTGCCCAGTTACACAACCAAGTGCCCCACCTCAGGGCCTCACTTCCCTGTCCCAGTGGGGCAGGGACCCCTCCACACACAAGACTCCATGTCAGTCATACACACACACACACACACACACACACACACAGACAGCCTTGAGAAGGAGTGTCTTAACCCGCCCCATGCCAGAATACCCAGGATTCATTGCAGGGTTGGCAAGTTGGCTTTATTTTTCTGCAAACAAGTTTCAAAACGAAAGCAAAGTGTATTGTTCTGGGAGTGAAAAACTGAGCAACTGCTGAGATTATAATCATCTGAATTGAAATGAAAATAAGGCTCTTTAAACTGAAAAGGCCCAATCAGGAGAAATGGGCATGTCGGCATATAAAGCCCCAAACTCAGACTGCCCTGTTTAAAGCCTTTTATTCAAACAACATTCAACCTTGGCTGCTGTCATCCCATGCCCTTTAAATGCACTTTTGCTTTGTGGGCACTTAGCTTAGTGCCCTAGACTTAGGCTGGAGAGACAGTCCCCAGCCAAAGCTTCGGAGGTGTTTGCAGTGAGTTTGGGTTTTTTGGTTATAGAGAGACATACTGATACAGACCACATCATGGATGAACCTTGAAAACTTTATACTAGGAGATGTAAGCCCACCATGAAAGGACGAATTTATGGTCCTGCTTATATGATATAACTTACTGTAACAGAGTCGATTCCAATTCACAGAAACCCCCGTTGGGTTTCGGAGGCTATAAATCTTTACAGAAGTACCTTGCCCCACCTTCCTTCCACAGAGCAGCTGGTAGCTGGTGGGTTTGAACCACTGGCCCTCTGGTTAGCAGCCAAATAAATGCCTTATCCGCTATACCACCAGAGCTCCTTATATCATATAGGCAAATGTATAGAGACTAAAGTTTATAAATGGTTACCAGAAGGTGGAAGGGAAGGGGAGTCATTTTTTAGGAAGAATTGAGTATCTGTTAATAAAACCAAATCCACTGCAATCAAGTCAATTCTGACTCAAAGTGACTCACTAGAGCAGAGTAGAACTGCCCCCATAGCTTTTCCAAGCTTTTCTCTTTACAGAAGCAGACTGCCTCCTCTTTCTCCTGTAGAGTGGCTGATGGGTTTGAACCACTGACCTTCTGGTTAGTAGCCAAATGCTTTAAGCACTGCATCACCAAAGCATCTATCTGTTAATAGACCCACTGCCATCGAGTCAATTCCAACTCATAGTGACCCCCATTGGGTTTCCAAGGCTGTAAATCTTTATGGAAGTAGATTGTGTCACCTTCCTCCTGTGGAGCAACTGGTAGGTTTGAACTGCCAACCTTCTGGTTAGCAGCCAAATGCCTTACCCACTACACCACCAGAGCTCCTTCTATCTGCTAACAGTGATGGAAAATCTAGCAACAGATAGTGGTGATGTTTGCAAACCGTGATTAGTGTAATTGGTGTCACTGAATTGTACACATAAAAAATGATGAATTGGCAAATGTTTCTGTTACATATTTATCACAGTAAAAAACAAGGGGGGGGGGAACAGAGATTAAAGTCATTTAGAAAAGACTAATTCTGCAAAAAAGGGCTGGTAGGGAATAGGTTCTATGAGGCTTTTGCTGTCTGCTACAGGAAGAGAACCAAAACAAGCATAAAAGAGGGGAGAAATTTCAATAAATATTCAATTAGGTGGAAAAAAAGAACATTAACTGGGCTTCAGAACACATAAGCAGCAGAAAGGGTTGAGTGGCTCTGAAGCTCGCTTGGCCACATAGGCCCATGCTCCCTGGGAGCCATAGTGGCAAGGCCTGGGGCTCCACATTCCTCATAGAGAATATGGTCCTGGCGGCAGGAAGAGGTGCCTGGTCAGGAAAGGACAGTGGCTAACCCAGAGGCCACAGAAGTAAGCCAAAAGGCGAAACTTCCCACAATGGGGTAGGGGGCCCAAAGACCGAAAGGAGGTAAGCCCATCACCAAAGCTATGCAAGAGGAATAAATAGCCCTGAGAATGACACTACAGAGGGCTTCGTGCACTGGATGTGAATGTGAGGTGAGCTGAACCCAGGTAGTTCCAGGCTTCTAGGACATTTCTGGGCTGGGCAATTCCATGAAAATGGCCATTAAGCCCCAGAGGGGACAAATGCTGAGCTAATTCCAGGAATGGAATTTCCATCTAACTGCACAAGCACTCCTTGCTGAAGACAGTCCCCTTGGCCCTGCTCCGTGGAAGGTCTGTGGAAGTTCCAGATGATGCAAGGACAAGACCGCTGTATGACAAGCGAGGCGCCTGAGGGAGGATGTAATATGGCAGAGAGTCCATCAAGAGACCTGGGCTTCAGCTGCCTCGGCTGTAAAATAGGAAGTTGGAATTCTCAGTCCCCAAGGTCCCTTCCAGATGAGTATCATTGGTCATCACATATTATACTCCAACCATCCAGATTCTCCCTGCCCCACAAAGGCCTCATGATATTTCAAGAAGCCCCAAGGTCTCTCTGCCACTCATCCATTTCTTTGGCCAAATGAAAACTGCCAAGGAGACAGGTTCCCACAGGACAAAGCTCTATGGTACTCCCGGTAAAGTCTACTCTCCACCCAGTCCAGAGCTCCAGGAATGGGAGTCACTGTGGCCCTGCCCAAGCTCACAGAAACAGGAGGTGGACTCAGACATCAGCTACTGCAATCTTCCATGATGCAGAGGGAGAATCTGACAGCCTGAGAAAGAACAGAACTTCCAGGAAGGTTAACTGGGTGGTGGCAGTCTAGATTACTGTGTGGAAAAGGATTCTAAGATCATATTTGGGCTCAGAAGAAATGAGGGCTGAAATGAATTGGTGATGTCTGCCATGAGCAGAGGAGTGTGAGAGTGGCATATACAAAGAGCACTGAACAAAGTAAAGGGAGGGATCTCCTGACTCCCAATGCTAGAGAAGAAGCTTTGAACCATTCATTTTCCCCCTCCAAGAAAGGGGCTGTCCATCCTTGAAAAGACAGGTCTTGGGAAGGAGACAGGTCTTGGGATAGAGTCTCCAAAATCCTAGTTCTTGAGCACAGCCACAAGGACTCAGCAGATACAGTAAAGCTGTGTTGTGGTCTGCAGGGAGGTCTTCAGGGAGAAGGTCACTTTCTACCCCAGTTGATGATGAGGCTGCCCAAAGTGGGAACAATGAAGCCTGGGGTCCTGGCGAAGCAGGTCGATCTTTCCCAGATCCTGGGGGGAACAAGAGCTGTAAGACATACACATGCTTCAGGGCACACCACAGACTGACCCTTCCCACTGAGCAACAACAACCTAAACAGGTGATTTCTAGACAAGAAATGATGGAAATTCAACTCAGAGGAGGTGTCTGGACATATTCTTGGTTCTCTTTGGGAGAAACATCATATCTTTATCCATTCTGCCTCCCTACACACCGTGGGAGCCTGGTACAGATCTGCAAGTCGGAATTCCTAGTCCCCAGAGGTGGCTCTGTTGCTGACCTGCTTGAGGGGCCCTGGAGAAGTCACTTTCTCTTTCCAAGCCACTGCTTCTGTGACACAGGTGAACTAAGCAACCTCAGCATCCCTTTCCTAGGACTGCTTCCAGCAAATTTTGATGTCCACATGCCTGACAGACCCCAAGGTCTCCTCACAGAAAACCCACAACCAGAGAGGAAGCCTAGATGATACTGTACTAAGGCCCAGTAGGAGGCAGAGGCCACCATGTCAGAGCACCCAGGCTGGATGAGGGTCCTCACTGACTCTACACACCAGAGTTCTAGCCCCACAGGCAGAATTCAGGCTCTAACTAGGCCCAGGGGTTGCAAAAGACACTAAGGGGACAAGGTGCCTTCCTGTGTCTTGCCTCCTATCAGGTACCAAAGCCAGACACACATTCCAGAATACTCAGTTAGATCCACGTGTATACAATCAACAACAGTTTGGGGAGCGGGGGCCAGGCAAAGAGATGGGAAAACTGAGGCCACACCGCAAGGAGCAAGCAGATCCAGGACTAAACTCCTAAGAACCACAGTAACCAGTGGCCTCGAGGTGATTCAGACTCATGGTGACCCCATACGTGTTAGGGTAGGAGGGTGCTCATTTCAATAGCTGGTTATTCAGAAGTAGATTTCCAGGCCTGTCTTCCACGGTGCCTCCGGGCGGACTCGAACCTCCAACTTTCCAGTTAGCAGTTGAATATGTTAACTGATTTCAACACTTCTTGTTGTTGTTGTTATGTGCTGTCGAGTCAAACCTGACTCATAGTGACCCCTCCTCGGGTTTCCGAGGTGATACCACTACGGAAGTAGATTGCCCCATCTTCCTTCCGAGGAGTGGCTGGTGAGTTTGAACCTCCAGCCTTCTGGTTAGCAGTCAAGTGCCTTAGGCACTATTAACCACAGTAGTTGCTGTTTATCAAACATTTCCTGTATGCCAGGTGCCTTGCCAATATTTTCCCTTTTGATTCGCACAACAACCTATGAAGGAAGTACAATGAACAACTCCTTTTTCATAACTGTGCACACAGAAGTTTCAAAAGAGGAAAAAAAAACCTTCCTAAGCACACAGCACTAGGAAGTGGCAGATCTATATATCTACGACCCCCCTCACTTGATAACCACTAGACTGTACTGCCTCTCTGGTCCCTGAGTGTCAGTTCATGGCTTGTCCCATTGAAGCAGCTGTTCCTTTCCTGAGGCCACCATGCACAAGCACAGCCCAGGCACTGTGACTCAAGCAGAGCGAGAAGGAGGTTTCAAGTTTTAGAATCCTACCTACCACAAAGGCAAAGTCATGTTCTAAACTGGGCAAAGTCAGTAGAGAATGACCAGGCCAGGCTGGGGTCTACTGCCAACCACCAATGAATATAACTGGCCTCTTCCCTCACTTACTGGCAGCTGGAGCAGGCTGATTAAATGATCTATGCAGAACCAAACTGTAAGGGCATGTTGGGCATAATACCCTGACAAGGATGTTACGTCCTAAACCCCAGAACCTAATGAATATACTACCCTGCATAGCAAAGGGAAGTTAAAGTTGGAGATGGAATTAATATTGCTAATCAGCCTGCCTTAGAATAAGGAGATCATCCTGGATTATTGGGTGGACCCAATATAATCACCAAAAACAAACCAAACTCACTGCCATCGAGTTGATTCCAACTCATAGCAACCCCCATTAGATTTCCAAGGCTGTAAATATTTACAAAAATAGACTTCCCCGTCTTCTGCAGAGCAGCTGGTGGGTTTGAACCACCGACCTTTTGCTTAGCAGTGGAACACCTTAACCACTATACCACCAGAACTCCAATATAATCACAAGGGGCCTTAAATGTGTAAAAGAAAGGCAGATGAGGAGGTTGGAATGATGTGAGAATGGAAGGACCCAGCCTATTATTATAATTTTGAAGATGGAAGGGAGCTGTAAGCCATTGAATGAGGGCAGCCTCTAGAAGCTGGAAAAAGCAAAGAAACAGACCTTCCCTCTAGGGGAGGCTCTATCCTCCAGAAAGGAATGCAGCCCTGCTTACACCTTGATTTTACCCCAGTAAGACCTGTGTCGGGGGCTCTGGTAGTGTAGTGCCTAAGGCACTTGACTGCTAACCAGAAGGCTGGCGATTCAAACCCACCAGCCACTCCTCAGAAAGAAGATTGGGCAATCTACTTCCATAGTGATACCACCTCAGAAACCTGAGGAGGGGTCACTATGAGTCAGGTCTGACTCGACGGCACAGAACAACAACAACAACAAGACTTATGTCAGACTTCTAACGTATAGAATCATTATTTATAATAATTATTATAGCATATATATAATTATTATAAATAACAGATAATTTTGTTATTTCAGCCACTAAGTTTATAGTAATTTGTTACAGCAGTAATAGAAACCTAATACAGATTTTGGTTCGAGGAGTGGGGTGCTGCTATACCAAATATCTAAACATGTAAAAGTGGCTTAAGTATTTGGCAGTACAGTAAGTAGAGGGTGAAAGAATTTGGGGAAATATATTAAAATAAACCTAAATTTCCTGGAACAGATTATTAATGGAAATATGGATGTTAATGACACTGCTAGTGAAGACTCAAAAGGAAGGATCATTGTGGAGAAAACTGAAATTACCTGAGCGAATACCTACCTCATCATGAATGGACTGTTAACATAAATGTGATGTTGAAGCCACTGACAGTGCAAAACGCAACCACTGCCATGGAGTCAGACCTGACTCATAGCAACCCCTCCTTGGGTTTCCGAGGTGGTATCTCTACAGAAGTAGATTGCCCAATCTTCCTTTTGAGGAGTGGCTGGTGGGTTTGAATGGCCGGCCTTCTGGTTAGAAGTCAAATGCTTTAAGCACTATGCCACCAGAGCGCCACTGCCAGTGAGGGCTTAGAAAGAAATGAGGTTTATGTTATTGAAAACTGAAGGAAAGGAAATCCTTATTAAATAATGATAGAAAGCTTAGTGGAATTGTGTCCTGCAGTTATGTGAAAAGTAGAATTGTAAAGAATAAACTTGGATATTTAGCTGAGGTGATTTCCAAGCAAAATGCTGAAGATGTGGCCCGGTTTCTTCTTGTTGCTTATACTAAAAGGTGAGAGGAAAGAGATAGAAGACTGAGAGAACTGTTAATCAAAAAGAAACCAGGAATTGACGGTTTGGGAAACTCTCAGCCTATCTAGATTGCAAAAAAAAAAAACCTAAAATTAAGAGATTCACTGTCAGAAAGCACGTTCCAGAGAAAAAGCTGAAGGTGTGACAGTACAGGCTTTTGCTAATTATCACAGAACAATCAAGAGATTATTTATCACACAAAAGACGCTCAGAAGAGATTAATGACTTACAGATCCCCTAGATCAAACCAGAGAGCATCTAGGAATCTTAGGGGCATTGCCCTATAGCCATTTCAGCAGAAGACAAAAGTAGCAATAACATTATTTAAGAGATGTAGCCACTCCTTAGGAGGAAGACTGGGCAATCTACTCCCACAGAGATACCACCTCAGAAACCCAAGGAGGGATCGCTATGAGTCGCAACTGACTTGATGGCAGTGAGCATGTGGAGAAGCCTCTTATCTAATGGAATGAATCCTTGTGACACACACATGAGACCTACAAGGTTCTTGAACACTTTATACTGGCAGAAACGCTACCAGTTTGGACAGAAAAGGAAAGAAGGCTGTCAGACCTGCCCCCAAATTTCTACAGTCAAGAAGCAGGTTAATAAACTGCAAAGATGTGCTATATTTCATGAAAAAGAAAGGATGAGTCTTGAGCCCAGGGGGTGGAGCCACAGTGAGAGAGCAAAACTTTGAGCCCAGAAGATGGAGCTGTGAGCCACAGTGGATGAGACTGTTATTGGACTGGGTTCAGATGCTAATAATGTCAGAATCTGTTCAGTGTGACCATAGGTGAGTACATCTCTTCTTTGTGCTTTCTCATCTCCAGCTCTTGAAATAGGAAGAATCACACAAATTGGTTTCTAAGAGTCTCTGTAGCTCTAAGGATCTGTGATCAATTAGTGATGTCTGGCCTGGGTACAGCAATGAGGAATGGCAGGCAGTAGATCAATCCCCCAGCTCTCTGCTATGTCCTGGCTTAGGTGTTTTATCACTCAGCAAGTATTTATTGTGCCTGCTCTATGTGCCTGGTCCTATGAGTAGTGAAAAAGGTTTGCAGCAGTCTTAAGTTCTATCCTTCTGTCTGCCCAACCTCTCTGTTACTTAATTATTGTTTTAAATTTAAGATCTAACCCAATCCTTTGACATTCTTCAGTACTTTGAAAGAGAGAGGAAGAAAAAAAAAATCTTTCACCATGGTAGTAATCAGATTTGCATGTAGATATTTCCTAAAGTGGTAGATATGGGATGCAAGACAGCTGTGGTATAAAGGACCAAGGGCCGATCCCTAGGAAATCCCAAGTCCTCCTGGGAAAGGAAAGGGGAGAGGTAGCTGGAGGTCCTTTCCTCAGATGTAGGTCAAGGACACTCACCCATCAGCCACAGAAGGTAACCAGGGCCTGATGCTGCTCCACCTGAGATCCTGAATTAGAATGATGCTATTAACAGAAATAATAGCAGCTTGTATTCACCTATCGTTCCTCCAGGGAGCTCAGATGCCTTGTGGATGTGATCTCATCCCAACGAGGCCACAGTGAGGACCAGTAGAGATCATTCGTTTTGTTGGGGAGGGGGGAGTAGGGAGAGAAGGAGAGTTCGGGAGTCCATGGGCATCACAAGGGTGGAGACAAGCGGGAAAAAGTTAGTCATCCAAATCTAAGAGGAGAGGGGGAGTATTCTTGACCTCAAGCACTGCCTCTCCAACAGGCTCTGGTGAAGAGCAGGCTCCATCTTCAAAGTATACATTGCATATGGCCTCTGAAAGCCAGGGAGAAAGCCATGGCCAGGTAGACCCTCATCCAGTCAGCTCTGGGGGCTGCTGACCAACCTTCAGGAGAGCCATAACTGTCTGCATCACCTGGAAGAGGCTCAGACAACTGCAGGCACTGACGGACAGCACAGCCATGGGAAGAGCAAGGACTCACACTGAGCTGCCATTCATGAGTTGTGTGACCATGGGCAAGCTACTATACCTCTCTGAACCTCCATTTCTTCATTCATGGGATGAAGATAATAGGAATGTCTACCTTATGAAGTAGGTACTGTGGCCATGCTGCCAAGCACTCAACAAACACTGGATAAAGACAGTGAACTGCTATGGTGCTCAACAGGTTTCAGTGGAACTTCCAGACAAAGACAGACTAGGAAGAAAGGCCTGGTGATCTACTACTGAAAATCAGCCAATGAAAACCCTATGGATCACAAAGGTCCAATTCACAACTGATCATGGGGATGGGGCAGAACCAGGTAGCCTTTTCGTCCACTGTGCATAAGGTCATCATGAGTCAGGGCTTGACTCAGTGACAGCCAATAAGAGCAACAAGGCAAAATAAGGAAGTAACTAGTGCAGCTTATACTACTGTGATAAATACTCAAGCCCCAATTCTGTGCGGCCTTAACATTTTACACAGCACTTTCACACCCAACATGTCATTTGGTGTTTGGAGCAACTCTGTAGGTTGGTGGTAGGGGTGGTTATTATTATTGTTGTCATCATTATCATTGTTACAGGTAAGCACCTGTTGTTCCAGCATCCCATCCAGGTAGTGCTCCTCTTCCCCACTCCCAAGTAGCCAGGCTTACACAGTAAGTTGGGTGGTCTCTGCAGATGAGGACTCTGAGAACAGAGAGGTCAGGTGATACCCTGACACCACCAAGCTGATGGTAAACGTAAAAGTCAGCATTGGACTCACAGCTCCAGGCTTTTAACCAGTGGGACTGAAGGAGAATTGATGGCCTGCATGGTGGAGGGGTCCCAGAACACCACTGGACACTCTGGGGGCCACCCAGGCAGCCCACACAGTGATCAGTTATTTTGTAGAAATGCCAACATTTACAATTCTGGAACTCTCATGCCAGAATATTTCAAAAATCCACATTCACATCTGGCTTTTCTTGGAAAAGGATGAGAAGACCAGGTTGCACAGGCTCTCCCTTGGGCCTCTTGGTGATGGCGCGCGTCAGACCAGGCATACCCACTCTCCTGTTTGCAAAGACCCCACAAGGCCCCTCGCCTGCGTCTGTGGCCTCCTAGGCCTGGAAGGTATTTGTGTTCTCTTGTGGCTAAGAGACAAGTAGCTGTGGTTGGAATCCCAGTTCTACCACTTAGTATCTGTGTGACCTTACCTACGCATGCCATCGAGTCAATTCTGACTCATGGTGACCTTATAGAACAGAGTAGAACTGTCCCATAGTGTTTCCAAGGCTGTAAATCTTTACGGAAGCAGACTGCCTCCTCTTCCTCCCATGGAGCAGCTGGTGAGTCCAAACCACTGACTTTTGGTTAGCAGCCAAATGTTTTAACTACTGTGCCACCAGAGCTCCTTTGTGACCTTAACCAGAAAAACAAACCCACCAACACTGAGTCGATTCTGACTTAGTGAACCACGTGAGGTTTCCAAAGTCCGAGTCTTTCAGGAAGTAAACTGCCTCATCTCCCTCCTGCAGAGCAGCTGGTGGGTTTAAACCACTGACCTTCTTACCCACTGTACCACCAAAGCTCCTTTTTGTGACCTTAGTTAATTAATCTCCCTCAGTTTTACAGATAAAGGAGCTCTGGTGGCGCAGTGGTTAAAAGCATTCAGCTGCTAACCAAAAGGTCAGCAGTTTGAACCCACCAGCTGCTCCATGGGAGAAAGATGAGGCAGTCTGCTTCATAACGATTTACGGCCTTGGAAACCCTATGTAGTAGTTCAACTCTGTCCTACAGAATTGCTAAAAATTGGAAATCGACTCAAAATGGCAGTGGGTTTTGTTTGTGCTGGTTCAGTTTTACAGATGAGAAAACCTGTTTCAGTTTCCTCATACGTAAAGCAGACATAAAAATAGTTCCTAAAGTACCTCATAAGGAGCTCTGGTGGCATAGTACCTAAGGCACTGGACTGCTAACCAGAAGGTTGGTGGTTCAAACTTACCAGCCACTCCTCGGAAGGAAGACTGGGCAATCTACTTCCATAAAGATTTACCACCTCAAAAACCCAAAAGGAGTCACTGAGTCTGAACTGACTCGATGGCAGTGACAGCCACCCCCATCAGCAGAAACCTGTGTGTTGCTATGAAATTATACAGGTTCCAGTGGAGCTTCCAGACTAAGACAGACAAGGCAGAAGGCGTGACAATCTACTTGTCAAATAACAGCCAGTGAAAACCTTATGGATCAGAACGGTCCCATCAGCAAACAATCATAGAGATGGTGCAGGTCGGTGCAATGTTTCATTCTTGTGCATGGAGTGGCCATGAGCCGGGGCCAACTTGATGGCAGCTAACAACAGGGTTGCTATGCAAATGAAATTAATTACTTTGTGGAAAGTGTCGTGTAAGTGCTATATAAGATTGAGCAATCTACTTCCGCAGAGGAACCTCAAGGAGGGGTCACTATAAGTCAGGATCGACTCGACAGCAGTGAGATTTAATGTATAAAACAGAAATGCAGTCAGTGCCTCCTGGTTCCCAGCTTACTGGACTCTCATAGGGTAGAGAGAGGCACATATTGGCCATGAGAGTTTGAATAGGCCAGAGACAGTGAGGGCCCCATCTCCCTGAACCCTGATTAATAAGCATGAGGGCCTATACCAAGGACCAAGAGTTACGCTGCAGAAGATGGTTTTCAAAGGAAGGGAAACCCAACTTGTACAAAGGCCCAGAGAGCCCCTGACATTTACAATCCCAGGGCACTAGATTTGAAAAAAGCCTTTAAGACATCCATCCCAAAGCTCTCAAGATAGAGCTGGAGAAGCTAAGGTCCTGGGGGAGGAGAGTTGTTCAAAGTCACACTGCCATCAACAATGAGCAGTTCTATGGCTTGGACTGGAGTCTCCAGGCTCATGGTGAAGGGGCAAGGACGAGGTTCTGACTCCCAGATTGCATCACTGTCCCAGTACCCACAGGGGCCGCCACCTCCAAGGGCTTCCAGCCACTCAGGAAAGCAGAGTCTGCTTTTCCCCTTGAAGCCGCTGACCCCACAGAACACACAACCTGCCCGGCCGCTCCATCCCTTAGACAAATTTACTTAGCACTGATATTGAAAACGCAATACAGCTCAAATTTTATTGCAGAAATTAAACAGACCGGGCGGGGGAGGGGGTGAAAAAGCCAGCATTCACCAACTCACCAGAGAGCTGGCTGTGATTAGACTTGCTAAAGGGCAGCGTCATGATCAACTCTTGCTAGCGAGGAAGGACCCCCAAATCCACCCCTATCAGGGGCTCCCTAAAGAGTAGGGAGCATGTAGCAGCAGAGGCATTCTGGAAAGCTCTCCCATCAGCCACCTGGGCCCCCACGCACCCCCGACTGACTCCGCACCAGGAGAACACGCCTTGTGAAGTCATCTCCATCATTGTTCACAAAACAACATCACCAAGGGCCAGAGCAAAGGGCTTTCTGCTCGACTCAAGAAAAAGCAAAATGCTTTCGGGGTTGAATCACTGTTTTTCTTTACTCCCTTTGGAGATCGCAGAGCCCACATTCGGCCGCGTTCGTGGACTTGGGACTGGAAACAGCTGTGCTCTAATTACATGTAAAGTGCACCAAACATCCCTTTTATCACAGACTGGAAATCTGTTAGCATCTGTCTCTCCTTTGTTTCTTCCACAAGATACAAGCTTGTTTCTACATTTTTCTCACCTGTAGCGGTGATTAAAATTCATTATAAATGAAAGGAGTGAACAGAGAAACAAGTTCCTCTGTGTACCGTTCTAAACTCAAATTAGAAACAGCTGTTTGCTAATTCATGCAGCGATGTTTTGTCGTGCTCTGTGAATCAATAATAACTCACCCTATTGCTGCAGAAATTTTTGGATAATCCATATATTTAACTCGTCGCTGGGTTCTCCAGGCGGGATTGTCACAGCAGAGCTTCCAAGCGGCCTCCAGGCAGGCACAGGGGGACTTTTGTTTGGCATACTTGAGACATTCACTGCCAGCCCAACAGAGAACCCCAAACTCTGAATGGGCCAGCACCTCTCCCCGAGACAGAGGACCAGAAGGAAACCCTGAAACAGTCTCCTTGTCTCCACCTCTCCCGGAGAACCACAAAAATAAATAAATAAATGCAATATACACACACACACAAACACACACAAATATGTATCAATTCTGATTAAACACAAAAGGCACACATGCTCAAGGGCCAGAGGGAACAGCAAAATTAAAAGTCTAATTGGTACCCAGAACAATTTAAAACTATTAAGTATAGGTGAAGCTTTTCTGCGCAAAAATAATCCTTTGATTGGGATTAGGCTTGTTTGGATAGCATTTTGCCTGTTCATACACTGGAGCTGCTGAAACTAGAGCTACAGTCTAAGGAGTCCTCAAAACCCTCAGAGAACTGCTCAAGGCCAGCTTGGCCATCCTCCTTGCCAGCCGCACCACCATCTGAGATCTTCGCAAAAGGCTGGGGAGGGGAGGGGAAGTTCCTTCTCCTTTGTGGGGAGAGAGGTAGCCCATGCCACCACTCTGGCAGTCCAAGCCTGCTCTGCCCTGGAAACACATGCCCATCCTTCAAGACACCACCTCCAGGAAGCCTTCCCTGATTCTCAGCCATTGACAATGTCTCTCCCCATCCTCAAGGCACTGCCAACAGGACATTTCTCACCCTGAACTGTGGCTCCTGGCATCACTGCCTATCTTCTACTTTTCAGTGACCCGATGCCCCCATGGTCAGTTGGGTTTGGGACATGGTCACACTGGGCCACTTTGTGAACTTCAGACTCTGTCTCTTCCCACTGCCCCCCCCCCCAGGACAGCACAACACAGCCTCAGCCGGCAGCCACACCCACAGAGTCCTCTCTGTGTGTCCGAAGGCCAAGTGCTTTGTGAGCTTTTCCTCACTGACTCCTCAATCCATCCTATGCGGCGATAATCATAATTTCCCCATTTTACTGATCACACCCGATACCCGAGAAGGCAAGGGCACTGTTTCACAGCTGTTACACGGGAGGAGCTGGGAATGAACCCATCATTCTCCAGAGAGCCATCAAGACTGCCTACTGTTGTCAGAGAGGGGTGCTGAGCAAACTTTGTGCCCAGTCCAACCTCTGCACCTGGGTTCAGATGTCCTCACCAAGGACACCCTCTATCTGGTCCCCACCCACCCAAATCCAACCCACTGTCTAGAGCCCAGCCCTGCCTGCTTCCCAGAGCACCTCAAGGGTCTCCTGCATGGGCAAGAGTCCCACCCTCATTTCCTCTGTGTCCTGGGGGCCTGCAAAAGACAGGCCCTTGGCAGAGGTGTGGACACAGGGCTCATGCCCAGCTGTAGGGCTATAGAGGGCTCACCCTCAGGGCAACAGACAGCTCCACTCCTGGGCAAGGGCAGGGCAAGGTGAGCACAGAGGAGGTGCCATCGCGGGAGGCAGTGGGCACTCACATTGGGCTTTGAATAAATTACAAGATTTCTACTAGTCCATGTTCTCCAAAACCGGGAACATGCATGCATCCCTGGAGGAGCCTAGGATAATTTTAGGGGGTCACCAAGATGGTCTTACAATGGTGATGCAAAGTGAGACAGTCAGTGCCCCTTCAATTCTTCTTCAACCTTCTGACTAGGCCAATGAGAAAGGCTCCACTGGGTGCTGCTGTGTCTTCAACGACTTTAACATTTTACTGCCTCTCTAACATCTCTAACATTTAAAAGAGCTCTGGTAGTGCTGTGGTTAAAGCATTGGGCTACTAATTAAAAAGTTGGTGGTTCAAACCTACGAGCTGCTCTGCAGGAGAAAAATGAGGCAGTCTCTCTCCATAAAGATTACAGCCTTGTAAATCCAATGGGGATTGCTATGAGTCGGAATCAACTCAATGGCAGTGGACTGGCTTAACATTCTAACAAGGAGGGAGTAGGCCCTGGACTCAGCATTTTAAGAGCATGAGGTTTTCTTGGATTTTGCTTTTATTATAAGGTTCCTGACCACTTACAGCAAATGGTGCTGGTTTTCCATTTGCAGGATTCATTAAATAAATTAAGTATGACCAGAGAAAATACCAGGTAAGTCATCATACCAGTAACACATGAATGTTCCAAAAATCATGGCACATGTGTACAAATGACTAAAGCCTAGGACACCCTGACCTAATAGAGAGAAGGAAAGGGCCTGGCCAGAGAAGGAACAGTGGCAGCAAAGGCTCAGAGGTGGGAGAGGAGACGTTTCAGAAACACCAAGTGGTCAGCTGTGGCTGGAGCTTAAAGTGCCAAGTAGAAGAAACTTAAAGGATGCATGCAATGTGAGCCCGTGATCGAGTCCTTGAATGCCAAGTAAAGGAACCAAAAATTTCCTTCTGCAAGTCCCAAAGAGCCACTAATAGTGCCTGAGCAACTAAATACAGCAGTCAACCCATTAGGAGGCACAGGGGGACCAGGGCTTCCTCAGACCTCCTGTAACTCCAACTCTAACCAACAAATGGCCTAGAAATAAACAACCACTAGGGGCTCTGGTAGCATAGCGCCTAAGGCATGGACTGCTAACCAGAAGGCTGGCAGTTCAAACCCACCAGCCACTCCTCTGAAGGAAGGTTGGGCAATCTACTTCCATAGTGATACTGCCTCAGAAACCCAAGGAGGGGTCACTATGAGTTGGAACCGACTCAATGGCAGTGAGTTTGGTCTGTTGTGAGTTTAGCCTATAAGCAAGAAGCAGAGCCCTGATGGTGCAACAGTTAAGTGCTTACTGCTAATTGAAAGGTCTGTGGTTCAAATTCACCCATGGCTCTGAGGAAGAAAAGACCTGGGAATCTGTTCCCCTAAAGATTACAGCCTAGGAAACTCTAGAGAGCAGTTCTGCTCTGCCATATCAGGCTGCTATGAGTCAAATGGACTCATCAGCAAACTACAACAGCCCCTAAGCAGGCACTGGTGGTTCAGGGGTAGAATTCCCACCTTTCATGCAGGAGACCCAGATTCAATTCCCAACCAATGCACCTCATGCACAGCCACACCTGTCTGTCGGTGGATACGTGTGTCACTCCGATGCTGAACAGCCTTCAGCAGAGCTTCTAAGACTGACTAGGAAAGGGCTAGGGATCTGCGCGTGACAGTCAGTGAAAACCCTATGGATCACCATAAGCCATCAGAGAGATGCAAATCAAAACAACCATGAGACACCATCTCACCCCAGCACTAATGGCAAAGTTCAACAAGACAGAAAATAACAAATGCTGGTGAGGATGTGGAGAGACTGGGACTCTCGTACACTGCTGGTGAGACTGTCAAATGATACAACCACTGTGGAAAGCAGTATGGTGATTCTTTAAAAGCTTGAATTAGAAATACCATTTGACCCAGCAATCACATTACTAGGTATATATCCTAAAGAAGTGAGAGCCAGGACAAGAACAGACATATGCACACCCATGTTCATCGCAGCACTATTTACAATAGTAAAGAGATGAAAACAACCTAGTTGCCCATCAACAGAAGAAAGGATAACCAAACTATGGTACATACACACAATGGAATACTATGCAACACTAAAGAATAATGTAGAATCTGCAAAACACCACATAATGTGGACGATCACGGAGGATATTATGCTGAGTGAAATAAGTCAATCACAGAAGGACAACTATTGTATTAGTTCACTACTGTAAAAAGTCAAGGAAAGTTTTATACTTGGAAGGAAACTTTCTTTGTTGGTTACCAGGAATGGGAGGGGAGGGGAGGGAAAATTTCTAGATAGGTTAAAAATACATAGATATAGATATACAGAAGCCAAAGATTCTTAGTGGTTCCCAGGGGTAGGAGGGAGAGGTAAAAGGCAAGCTTTTGTTTGGGGGGCATTGAGTTTATGCTAATGGTGGTGGAATATTTTGGAAAAGGATAGCAGTAATGGTGACATAAAGAATGTCACCAATGTCCCTGAGCTGTAAATGTGGAAGTTGTTATGTTGCCAAATGTCTTATTGTGTGTGTTTTCACCACGATAAAAGTAAAAGTAGACCCTGTGGATCACAACAGTTGGACCCGCAGATGGCGGCTCAGGACTGGACAGCACTGTTTCAGTGTGTGGGGCACTGCCATGAGTCAGGACTGACTCAGCAGCAGCCAACAGCAATGACTTGAAGCAGAGTCCATTTCAAGGCATCATGTACTCAGCCACCCCAAAGGCCCAGAGACCTCGACACTTGAGATCAGGTTTCCATAGAGCAGGGCAGCCTACACAGTTAGCACAAGCCCCATCCTATGTGGAGGCTGAGCACTAGAGTCACTGTACACTCCCCTAAATACCCCTTAAGGGGGGACCCATGGGAGATGGGCACACCATCATCCATTGATAAGCTCGGTCCAGCCTCGCTTTTCCTCCAATTCTGGAATACATCAGGATGTCCTTGCCTGTGGTAGGAAGCATGGTGTCCCCAAACACATAGCTTAGACCCTAGAATGGCAAGGCGGGGTCTGCTCACACTGTGAGGGGAGTGTTATGGTTATTGTTGTCGTCACTGGGTGTTGCTGAGTCGATTTACACTCAGAGTGACCCCATGTGACAGAGTAGAACTGCCCCCTGTGGTTTTCTTGGTTGTGATCCTGATGGCAGTAGACCACTAGGTATTTCTCTTACAGAGCCACTAAGTGGGTTTGAACCACCAACCTATTGGTTAGCAGTCGAGTGTTTAGCTGGTTGCACCAACAGGGATTCTTTGGAGGGGACCAGACACTGAGGAAGCACAGTGACAGTGGACTGAAGTCTCCATCTCAGGGCCACTCATGGTTACTCCTTGAGCCAGGATTCTCCAGTTATTTTTCTTCCCCAAACCCACACTGCGTTTTCCTTGCAGAGTGGATATAACTGAAGCCCTGGGTGTTATGGGTGCATGTGGTCACCCCAGTGGGATTTCTGGGTACATCTCAAGCAGGCCCTGACATGGGTTGCCCCTCACTCCCTCCTACAACTCACCAACCCCCACCCCACCACCAGTTAGCTGGGGAATCAAATCAAACCCCATCCCATCTACACTGCAAATACATATGATATCAGACAAGGTAAAAGCTGATCAGGTGAGGTGTCCAGACTCAAACCCTCAGCTCCACTCTCCCACCAGAGTGCTTGTATCTGCAGTGTTCCCAAGGCTCTGTGGGGACACAGACACTGAGCCCCTGGTGCTGCACTGTCTTCCCTGGCCCAGGTGTGCCCCAGTCCTCACCCTGTGATGGCCCCTTGGGAGCAAAATCAGGATGTCACAGCAAGCTCAGCCCAGCTCCTCTAGGGAGCAGACAGGAGAGAAGGTTCCAGTTACCAGCCAGGGAGCTGCAGTCGGGGAACACCTGTGCCAAGAGCCACTGCTGTGCCAGGACTCACTGACAGCACCCCACCTCTCAGGTCTTGTCTCTCTTCCCCAAAGAGCACCATCCAGTCCTCTGAGCTCATGGCAACCAAGGGCAGATACCACGGCAAGGTCACAGGCAGGGCATCTGGGTGGGGCTAAGCCAGGGTTCAAGAGGTCTCTGAAGCTCAGAGCTCTCAAGGAGGTCCTCCGGGAAAACTGTAACTCGTCAGCACTGGGGCTACCCCTCCCTGGGGGTCTGGCAGCCCCAGCAGTAGCAGCAAAGGCTGCTGGTTGGGCCATGAGCCTCTCACATCAAGCTGCACCAACCCTGGACTTCGAGGCAGGAGCCCTTGGCTCTGGGACTGGTTCCAGACCCAGCAGGTGAGTGAATTGGGGAAAACCCTTAGCCCTCTGGGTTCTCTTCACCTCATCTACAAAATACAGTTGGTAATAAACAGCTTTCTCATGGTGTCACAGGAAGTACTCAACAAAGGTCAAAGAATGAGCAAGTCAATAAATAGACGACCAAATTCGTTTTGTAATTTTCAGAACACCCAGTATCAGAGTAAACCACGTGATGCCCCAACCCAGAACTCTGCGTCAGAGAAGACACTGAAGAATGATTCATCTGTATGCTGTATTTTATATTCCATGTTGTTCCCATTATATATATGTACATATATGCTGAAAGTTGGGCAATCTACTTCCGAAGTACTCTCGAAGTGACACCACCTCGGAAACCTAAGGAGGGGTCGCTATGAGTTGGATCCAACTTGACGGCAGTGAGTTGAGTGAGTAGGGAGTCCCTATAGAGTCCTTTAGATGGTGCAAATGGTTAACGCACTGCACTGCTAACCAAAACCTTGGAGTTTCATGTCTGCCCAGAGAGACCTTGGAAGAAAGTCCTAGTGATCTACTTTGAAAAAAATCAGCCCTTGAAAATCCCATAAGCATAGTTTTACTCTTGACATGTGGGCTCACCATGAATCCAAATCAGATTCATGACAAGAAATTCACGATTCAAGATCCAAATCTGACTCACCCCAACTGTCTGTATTAATATAGATGGATGGATGGATGGATGACAGGAGAATGAGAGGGGAGAGGGAGGGAGGAAGCAAGCAAGATCTGGTGATTCAGTGCCTAAGGCATTTGACCACTAACTAGAAGGTTGGCAGTTCAAATGCACCAATCGCTCTGTGGAAGTAAGATGAGGCAATCTACTTCTGTAAAGATTTACCACCTTAGAAACCCAATGGGGGTCACTGTGAGTCAGAATCGACTCTACGGCAGTGGGATATACACACACACACACACACACACACATATATGTACCTATATCTAATAAATAGCACTTATTATGGGCTAAACATTTCTGGGGTGTTTGCTCGCTCCATGCCATGCATGTTGTTTCATTTAATATTCACAACTGTCTGATGAGTTGTTATTAACAGTTCTATTTTGCAGATGACAAAACTAAGGCTTACAGAGATTGATTAACAAGCCTAGACACATATGCACCAGAAATGGCTGAGATGAGCTGTAACATCTGCTTTGACTATGGGTCACTTGACTTCAGAGCCTGTGCTCTCAGCCACTGCGGGACGCATGAGTGTGAGTATACCCTATCTGAAAAGAAGAAACAGAGGGGTTACCCTCCCCTCGGGTAATCCACTCAGGGCCAAAGAGCTGGGATCTGTGGGAAGATGTCTGGATCTTGTCCATATTTCTAGCCACGGCCACCTCTCTGAAAAGGGTGAGGTTTCCATGAACGAGGTGCACATGCTATCTGACCTTGAATCACATACCAGCTGCTCTTTCAAAAAGGGGCTTCCCTCAGCTCAGTCAAATCCCATCCAAGGCCCAGCTCCAGGGTGGCCCCTAGAGAAACCTCCCCAGCATCTGTGTGTACAGACTAAGGCACCTTCCCAAAACACTTGTTCTGTAAGCACCAGCTATGTGACAAGTACCAGCTTTATCTCATTTCTCCCTCTCAACAGCTCTACAAAAGAGTCACGGCCTTGGTCCCATTTCACAGATGAGGACACTGAAGAAGAGACTGTCATGATTTTGGTGCCCGCATCATAGTCCTTGTCCCCCTCAAGTTCAACCACCACTGGGTGAGTGGTTCTGAGCAGCAAGGCTCCACCCCAACTGCTCACCTCCAGGTATCTGTCTCTCTCAAGCTCAGTTCAGACGTGGGGACTTAATGCCCTCGAAGCAGCCCTCAGCCAATGGACTGCAAACCAGCCTCCCTTCCTTCAGGGAGACCACTGCTGGAGAATTCTGCCCATGCTGGAGGTCCTAGCAGAACTGGGTTGGAGTCTACATCAGCAACCCGACCCGGCACCCCAATATTGGTCTTTTGTCCACTCCTGTCACCACCCTCCTTGCTCCATCACTCCTGCTTCCCAGAATCACCTCCTCAAAAAATATTGTTGTTGTTGCTGAGTCAGCTCTGACTCATGGTGACCCCATGAACAACAGACCAAATCGTTGCCTGGTCCAGCACCATCTTCATGATTGTCGGTAGTGCATACCAACATGATTGTGGTCACTTCCAACCTAGTGCCACCTTCCAAAAGGTTTTCATTGGCTGGTTTTCAGAAGTAGGTCACCAGGCCTTTCTTCCTAGTCTGTCATAGTTGGGAAGCACCATGAAACCTGTCATGGGGGACCCTGCTGGTGTTTGAAATGCCGGTGCTGCCATAGCTTCTAGCATCATAGCAACCCATTAACCACCAGTACAACAAACTGACAGATTAATGGTGTCTCCAATAAATAACTCACACCCAATCCTTGCCGTAGGCTTTGTGTTCGGGGGACTCATCTTGAAACCTGCCTAAATAATGCACACAAGGGTAGACCCGGATTTGGAAGTATGTCCATCAGACTTTCTGTCCCCACCAGGCTGGTCACACTCAAGAGGTGAGACCGAGGGGCACACCACCAGTAACACCCACTGCCATTGAGTCGACTCCAACTCATAGTGATGACCCCCATTGCGTTTCTGAGGCACTGAAATCTTTACAGAAGTAGATTGCCCTGTTTCCTTTTGCAGATTGGTTGGTGGGTTTGAACCGCCACCCTTCTGATTACTACTATTATTTAATTTTTTTTCCCCTAAAAATTGCCTTAGAACTACCTACCTCAGTATAATCCTAAATAACTATAATGAGTAAATCAATGGTAGGATGTTCTGGTGACATGAATGGTCATTAAAACAAAAACATAGTTAGTTTTAAAAATGGTCATCCATGAACACCCTAAAATTGAGACCAGGGCCACCCTCGGAGAGTCCCTTCTCAAGCCTACACTTCACCCTTGACTGTAAGCCTTGCTTTGTCCCTCTCTCTTTGCTCCAGGCTGTGGGATTCTCAGGGTGGCAGCATAGCTGCTGTGTCCCCAGCACCATGACCGGCCAGAGGTCGGCAGAGGGAGGACAGGGTCTGAGGAGGGGCTGAGAGGGAGGTGCTCTCAGGATCCTGCTGAAGTGTTGGTGGCAGCCATGCAGCCACTCTGCGGGCCCCTCTCACCCTTTACACTTCTCTAAATCTACAACCCAGCATAGAAAACTTCAATTTTCTCTAGATTTTCATGTTGCGGCATCCAGAAAAATTGCTGTCACAGCGTTTGTTGCTGAACTGTCAAGCCTCAAAGATGAAAGGTCGCCCCAGTCACATCTGTTGAAGAGAGGTAATTAAAGTAACTTGTCAAACCTGGGGAGGACTCCAGGAGGCAGGAGCAGCAACAAGGGGAGGCAGCCACCTGGGCCAGGGCCACAGTGAGAAACAGGAACTCCCATGTTGCAGGGTCAGGAAGATATGGCCGGGGATCCCCCTGACTGGATTGCCGAGTGTGTTTCACTGAACACACTTTACAGGTGAGGCAACTGAGGCTCAGAGGGCTGCAAGAGACCTTTGTGACCACCCAGTGTAGCCACCCACAGACGTATGGTGAGACTGAAGGTGTCGAGGTCAGAGGGAGGGACTTGTCCCAAAGCAGAATCCAGCAGAGCCAGGAAGAGGACTGGACCACCAGACTCATCAATCACACAAAATATCAGAATCTTTGGAGTTATGGGGACACCCTCACCACCACACACCCTTAAGTCCTGGAGGAGCGTGGTGGAGCTCTGAAATGCAGTGGTGTGAACCGAGGGGAACCATCACTAATGGAAAATGATCCATCGTCTAGGGTCCTGCTCATGAGACAGTGGGGACTTCATGGGCCCACCCCAGGCACTGGCTTCCTCCTCCCAGGAGCATCTGGGAAGGGGAGATGGCAGCCCCTGAGGGCAAGACTTGGCCCACAACCTGCCACAGGCCAGCTCTCCTGTCCATCGCAGGGCTGATTACTGGGCTTCTCTCAGCCCTGCACAGAGTAGGCCCTCAACATCTGCCAAATGAACCAATGAAGGAGGGTTTTGGTCAGGTCACTAGTCCCTGTAGGCTGCAGAACTATCAATGAGTTGTGTGGTCCTTCTTCCACCATTCAGTACTATTTAAGCAGAGTTCACTGTGCTTTTTTTATCTTCTTCCAAGAATGGTATTACAGCTTCCCCATAGGTACTCTTGGCTTAGGACTGCCTGGAGACAACTCTGGTAAGACTCGAATTTCTGAATACCTTGGAGCCCCCACAAGTGCCTGGCATGATAAAGAAATGATCAATTTATGATCAATATCTGTGTGATGACTAAGCAAATGGATGAATGAATGAATGGACAAAAGGATGCATTTCAGGTCCCGGTCTAGAAGGGCATTTGATAACTACGGCATGGATGGATGGATGGATGGTTGGATGGATGGATGGAAGGAAGAAATACTGAAGCCCCAGGACTTGATCTAAGATATCAGATACACAATAACTATGGTATAAATAAATACCTCAATGAGAACATGAGTGAATGAATGAATGAAAGACAAACATAATCACAAAGGAGAAGGAGCCACTTGATGAGTCCCGTGACGCTGAGGCTGAGAAGCTGGCAGGGTGCAAGCTGCAGCTGGAGGCAGAGGATTTAATGAGCTTGACCATTCTCCTGACCCCTGGGGTCCAGAGCAGCCACCTCGCAGAGCCTGTCCAGTGTCACTGAGGTCCCTGGGGCCCCCGCACATTATAGCAGAATGCAATTAGTCCAGTCTTCAGCATGGCCTGCATTTGTCATTCTTTTATTTGAAAGAACCTTGTGGAGCCAGGGAGGGAGCAAGAGTATGTAAAGGGGGGCATGCAGGGGTGGAGGGCGAGGGAACAGCTCAGCTACCCTGCCTCAGCCTGATCCCTGGAGAAATGACATTAAAATAAAGGAGGCACTGGGAGGGGAAAGGGGGAATGGGAGCCTTCTATTTATTCAGACCAGAGCAGAACAAATGGATAGATTTAATAAGGTAATAAGCTGAGACTCTGTCCTCTTAAAGGTACAGACTCAGCCATGTGGTTTAGGATGGAAGAGGGGTGAGGGGTCTGCATTTTTGCTGGTAAAACACCTCAAATGGATGCCTCTCTTCATAAAACAAATGGTAGGGTAAAGTTGTGTGTCAGTGGGTGTGGAGTGTGTGTGTGTGTGTGTGTGTGTGTTCCCCACCCAGAAACTTCCCTACTAACTAATCAACACCCATGAACAAGTGTGCTCTCCTACTGGGAACATACATGCAGTCAAGCAGCCCTCTTGTGAGTTACTGGGAGGGAATCACATGAGTATCACCCCCTTCCTACAAACCACTGTCTTGGGTTTCCCCCCTCCCTGCCCAACAGAACAGAGTTCCTGGGGAGTACAAACAAATTAATGCACTCAGCTCTAACCAAAAGGTTGGAGGATCAAGTCCACCCAAAGGTGCCCTGGAAGAACGTCCTGGTGATCAACTTTTGAAAAGTCTGCTCGTGAACCCCTCTGGAGCACAGTGCTGCTCTGACACACAGGGGGTCAGCTGGAGCAGGAGCTGACTTGATGACATGGCCCTCGTTTGCCAAACAGTTAAAGGGAGCACATCCCATTCATCTTAGAAAAGTTCCTGCAAGCATTCATTCACTCTCTTAATATTTACTGACGCCTCCTCCATGCACCAGGCTCTGCTCCAAGTGCTGCAGCAGTGGACACACTTGACCGTGTCCCTGCACACAGAGGCTGTGTTCTGGGCGCAGCAGGAGAGTGTCCAGGATGGCTGTGGAGTCAGAAGCCTGGGTTCAAACCTTGGCTCCACCACTGACCCAGTGCATGACCTGGATATGTTACTGAACCTCTCTAAGCTCACCCAGGGGAGAAAATGGGCAGAGAATGCTATCTGCCTCCTAGGTTGTGGTGAGGATTAATCAGATAATCCAGGTTAAGCACTTTGGCCCAGTGCCGGGCACACAGGAAATGCTCACTGAACTCCATCAGTTATCGTTTCCAGATCAACAGAAGCAAGGGCAGAGGCTGCTGGGGAGACCCAGTTCAATGCAGGCCTCCCCACCCTTCGGTGATCCACACCCCACTGATATACCCTTCACTGAGCAGCCTCAATTTGCCACGTCTTCGCATCATTCCCAGGTCTGGAGTAGGAGTTACTCATAATGTCATGAGTAATATCACAAGAGGGCCAGCCCCTGACAACTGAGCCCATCACAGAACCTAAACTTAGAGGGGCCCTTGAGAAGAACCAGCCCAACCACTACCCAATACATAAATCCCCTCTGCCACAAGGTTTGGTTCCTTCTCCTGATGGCGCACTCATCCCCTTCTGAGCTCCTTTAGCTTGCAAGAGAAAATGACGCCATCATGAGCTCTTAGAAACTGTGAACCACTTCTATGGGGTAGGAATAATCCGACTAACAGGATCCCCCAACTCCAACCATCCTCTGAGAGAAGCGAGGAACAGCCACAAGTTACTCGGGCTCACTTGGGTCCATTCCAGATCTCCATCTTCCAACATGCCTACGTGAGTCAGTGAGGGCAACTGTCCTGCCTTCAGACAAGGCCAAGCTGTTTGCTCCCACAGGGACCTCACATCAAACCCCAGCATCCACTCACTGTGTGACCTGAAGCTGGTCTCTCAACCTCTCTGGTCTTCGTTTTGGCAACAGCTTCTCAGGGCCGAGCATCCTCCAAGCAGGCACTGCCAGAGGAGAGGGCCCTGGAGTCCCCCTGAGTCTGTTATTTGGTACAAGATGCACCCCCCATTCCTCTCTACCCCATCGTGCCACTCTCACCCCCGAGCCAGCAACACTACGCAGGATTGGTACTCCTGCCAAAATAGCTATTAACCCAGTAGCCAATAATAACACGTTATCCTATCAATTTGCTTCTGAAACGCTGTGTAATTGCAGAACCCAAGTTTGCTATCTCGGTAGCCTGGTTACGACATAAACAGACGGGAGAACAAGTGGCTGGCCATGAGAACCACTGAGCCACCCCCAACCCCCTCCCCTAGAGGCCCCAAGGAATCCTTCAAGGAACCACTATCTGGTGATGAATGTCCAGAGGGGCCTGTCTAGCATCCTCTTGGCATGTCACCTCTGTGGCTGGAGAGGAGACCATGCCTGGAACGTGACAGCTGGGGGCCACGCTGGCTTTGTTGGTGGCAGAAGCCCAGACTAAGGTGCCTCCCAGTGGGCAGCAGGACCGAAGTGCAGGAAGTGGGACAGACGGTGGGAGGGGTGGGGAGCCATGGGGCCTAGGGGTGAGCAGGCGCTCAGGGGTGCACCAGCCAGCCAGCTGGCCGGCTGGGCAGTGCACGGATCGGCAGGATGCAAGCGAGGCCTCCAGCAGGAGTCAAGGGAGGCAGGTCAGCGGGTGAGCCCTCAGCAAAGGACAAGGAAGAAGCAGAAAGTGCCAGACCCTGAAATCGGGGTGCTTCCTGGGGGCCCCATCTCCTTCCCACTCCGCAGGGACTAGCACAGGAGAGACCCCTGGCCACCGTGTTCTCCTTAGCAGCTGGTTCCCTCTCTTTTCCTCTCCTGTTCCAGGAAAACTGTTTCCCTCCTTCTGGATTTGATTCTGCACTAAGCAAACATTCCACTTCCCAAGGAGCGGGGCCTCTAATGTAACTCTTGGCGCTCCTGTGCAGACACCAGCCTGTTTTATTCATCCTCCCTACTCCAGCCTGGCCAGGGCAGCGCACGACACCCCCGATCGCCAGCCCTGCCCCTGGGCTTACCTCTGCCCCCCGCTCACCAGGGTGTCCCAGGGTGAGATGGCTGGCACATCAGGGTGGGGAGCCTGAGCCCCTGTCCCGGCACCCAGCAGCAGGGCAGGCGGAGGGCTGGAGAGGCGCTTCCCACTGCCCCAGCGGTAACCTCAGCCCCGGGCTGCATCCCCACCCTCTCCGCTCTGCTGGGGAAGGATGGGCCCAGGGTGCGCTGCTCCCTCCACGGCATTTGGCAGAGAATCCAGCCAGTGAGGAAGGAGGGGCCTCAGGGAAGGAAAGGGGTGGGAAAAGAAGCAGCTGGGTAGGGAGAGGGCAGAGGAGGCCAACCGCCCCAGCCGTGCGGCCAGATGTCAGCCCAGATGAGGGCCCCTGGCCCCAGAGGCGATGGGAAGTTCGGCCTCCCCTGCTGGTGCTGGAACTCTGCAGGGATGGCAGGCCCGGGACAGACAGCACTCCGAAGCCTCTCCCTGGGGTTGGAATTGGCAGGAATTCTCCACAGAGGGAGAACAGAAGGTCTCTCGGACACCACCCTGTCTTGCCAGGACAGGGTGGGAGACAGACCCTCAGAGGCTCCTGGGTGGGGTGGGTGGGGTGCAGTCTGCAGGAAGGAGCTCTCAGCAAATGGAAACCAGGCCTCAGAACTGGCCAGCCACAGCCACTGCACAGCCTACTGGCCGTCATGGCTACTCATAAAGCCTTCATGTCTGAAACGTGCTGTGACCAGAGCAAAGGGTGGTGTTGAAATGCACAGGGATAGAAAGCAGGAACGGACTAAGCAGCTCAAGCAAGATGGGGGTGGGGGAGTTGCTGGAGCCACACAATTCCTTCTTTTTTTGTGCTCTAAGTGCTCTTTTTTGTTGGCACATTATACTCCCAAGGCCAGCTTGCCCGTAAGTGCTGTAGAAGGCCAACTAACAGTGCAATTTCCCTCCCTTTGGTTCCCTCAGTGTGGCCTTCAGTCAGGATTCCAGCAGAGCTGGGCCTGAGTGTGTCCTGGGCTTGCAGGTAGGCAGTCAGGCTGAGCCAGGCACGCTTGAGTTCATTCCCCGTTTATAGAAAGTTCATTTCTGGAAACTGAACCCTGGACGTGGAACCCTCACCTCACATAAGTGAGGCAATCTGGGAGCCCACTCCCCATGTAAGGAACTGACACCCAGATTAGCGAAGAGTTGGCCAAGAGACACACAAGTGTGGGTTGAGAGGACTGAAGGGACCCCAGCATCCTTAAAACCAGAGCGTGGTGTGGAGTACAGTTCAGTAAGTTGGATTTCATCCACCCATTCATTCATTCATTTATTCATCCCATTACTGAACAGACATTTGTGGTGTGCTTACAACCCACCAGGCACTGTGGCTGTGGGGGCACAAGGGTGAACAACACAGGCATGGTTCTTGCCCCTACGAAGCTCACAGCCTAGTGAGGGAGATAGAAATTCCAGCTGTTGTGACATCTGTTCTGACTGGAGAAGCCCACAAGGCTGAAGGAGAGCAGGGGATGGGGTGAGGGTGTGGAAGGGCATCCTTGAAATAGTGATCTGTACGTTGAGAGCAGCATCGCTGAAAGCAGCAGTCAAGAAACCAAATAACATACTGCATTGGGTAAATCGGATCCGAAGACCTATTTAAAGTTTTAAAGAGCAAAAATGTCACTTTGATGACCAAAGTGGGCCTGACCCAAGCCATGATCTTTTCAATCACCGCACATACATGCAAAAGCTAGACAATGAAAAAGGAAGACAGAAGACGAATTGATACATTTGATCAATGGTGTTGAAGAACATTGACTATATCATGGACTGTTAGAAGAAAGAACAAGCCTGCCTTAGAAGAAATGCAACCAGAATGCTCCTTAAAAGCAAGGATGAGGAGACTTCCGTTCCCTGACTTTGGATGCACCATGGATATCATGCTTGGTAAAGCAGAGGGTTAGCACAATGACAGAAACCCTCAATGAGATGCAATAGCCACAGCAATGGGCCCCAACACACTCGTGAAGACAGCACAGGACTGGGGCAGCGTGTTGTTCTGTTACACACAGGTCTGTCTTTATGAGTAGGAGTCGCCTGCTCACCAAAGCTGAATTTCATTGAGTCGAACTTCATTGAGTCCACTCAGTGGCAACCAACAACAACAGCACATTGAGACCAGCAGGATGAAGAAGCATTAGCCAAGGAAAGAAAGCAAGGACAAGCACAGAGTTCCAAGCAGGGGGACCAGCCCGTGCAAAGGCCTGGAGGCGCCACTGAAGTCTTTGTTTCCATAGAATCCCATCTCGCGCCTCACGCCCAGCCCCAATGGGTGGCCCAACGCAGGCAGCACAGGCCCAGCTCACAGGGACATCTTAGAACCCCACTGGCACCTCTAGGGGATAAACCCGTAGAGCCACACTCGAGCCCCATCTTCCTCAGCCTCAGTTCTTGTTGAACGTGTTTTTTGTGTGTTTATTTTAAGGGGGGATGGGAAGGGAGACCTGAAGGACTTTCTCTTTTTAGGAGGAAAGAAAAAATAAATAAATAAATAAATAAATAAATAAAGCCTCAAGAAAAGGGCATGGAAAGGTCTCTGCATCTGTAACCACTGAACAAATTAAAATTAGCTCATTTAATCAGCTCCTAATGGCCTGGCTGTCCCGAGTGGGCCCCGGAACACAGGAAACTTTACAGCAGAAATGTGCAGACCAATGTCAGTTTATCCTACAACAAAGGGATTTTCTAAATAGCGCGATCAAAATGCAGCAAAGGCCGTGGAGAGCTGGGGACACAATGCGCCCCCCCCCCCGCCAGATCCTGGTGGGCCTCCGCCTCCCAGCTTCATCCCTTTGAATGGAATTGTTCTTTTGGCTTTTGTTCTAATTATCTAAACATGTGTGCATCTCTGTTCTACAAAGAGTACTTTAACCACCACAGGAGGTAACTCTAGCTCCCACCATCCGCTCCTGGGGCCCCTCTCCCAAGCCCCACACCTTCAACTGTTTGGCTGTGGATGCCTCCCTTTGCCCCATCACCATCAACCTCCAACACACTCATAAAGCATGCATGCAGACATATACACACCTACACACGCACACAGACACACCACTTACATATACATACTGTTTTTCACACAGTTACACACATACAGTTATACATGCACATTAGTCACCCGCAGCCCACAGAGGTACAGACACACACACAGATATACCTACACAATACACACAGCTCCTCCAGTTTTAGTCTAACAGCTGGAGGTGGAGAAGGCCCAGCTCCAGACCCCCAGGGAGGGCGACTGTGCACACACCTGAGGCCCAGGCTGGTAGCAAGGACTCTTATTTCCCTGGAGTAGTTCCTTCCAGAAACTTGCCACCTGGGCTAAGTCATTAGGGAGGAGGTGAAAGGCCAGGGGAGAGTGCTGGGCAGGGAAAAGAAAGGGCAGGTGGGGGAACATGACGCCAGGGCAGGCAGAGCCAGCGGCTGCCCCCAGACCCAGCAGGAAAATGAGAGCTGGTCCATCACCAACACTGAGCTCCACTTCCCTTCCCACAGCCCCCAAACTAGCAAACCTGCAGTGTGTGTTTCAGCCATAGGTGCTTGGTGCCTTATGGAAGTTAGCATGTGAACTCCAGAGTCAAAAAACTGGGTTCAAATCCTAGCTCTGCTACTTTCTAATTCTGAGCCTCTACTTCCTCATCCATAAAGTGGGAAACAATAACAGCACCTACTTCATAGGGCTGCTGTGCTGATGAAATTAGAGAGTGCCAGTAAGTGGCATAACACAGAACCAACTGGAAAAATGTAGGTCCCCGCGTGGTGCAAATTGTTCATGCCCAATTATTAACCTAAAGCTTGGCAATTTGAACCCACCAAGAAGTGCCACCAAAGAAAGCCCTGGAGATCTGCTTCTGTAGATTACAGTCAAGAAAGCCCCATGGACAAAAGAGAATATACCCATGACCACATGTAAGGCTGGCAGATGGTATTTCTATATATGCATTTGTATGTGCTGTAAGAATGTCCATGTAACTAGAACTAACAAGGGGCAAAGTTATGATAACTTCTTAGGCACAGTCAACCACCCTGATGGAGCAAGTTGTTGGACCTATGGGCTTGGGACTATGGTCACCGGGGACATCCAGCTCAAATGGCATAACATACTACACAAAAACATTATTTTACGTCCTACTTTGGTGCGTAGTGACTGAGGTCTTGAAAGCTTGCAAGCAGCCATCTAGATGCAACAATGAGTCTCTCCTTGTCCAGAGCAAAGAAAAATGAAGAAACCAAAGATTCATAGAAACAGTTAGTCCAAAGGACTAGAGGACCATGTGAACCTCAGCCTATATGACTATGAGACCAGAACTAGATGGTGCCCATCTACCACTGTCAACCACTCAGAAAGGGATCAGTGCAGGAGATCTTGGATAGAATGCGAGAACAATGTGGAACAAAACTCAAAATCATAAAAAAAAAAAAGACCAGGTTTACTGGTCTGACAGAGCCTGGTGAGAACCCCAAGACTGTGGCCCTTAGGTACCCTTCAGGTCTGGAACTGAACTCATTCTCGTGGCTTACAGCCAAACAACAGACAGGCACATAGGGTAAATATTTACATCAGGTAGATAATACTCCTTAGAGCTATCAATCATGGGAGAATGGAAGGGCAGTGTCTGCACAGGGAGATAGCTCAGGGGGCAGGAATACATAGGAAAGAAGGACACAGGGAAGAGGTACTAACTACAGGGAGGAAGTGGGAAGGAAGTTGTTACGTTGTGGGGAATTGCAATCAATGCCATGAAACAAAATGTGTATGAACTGCTGTACGGAAAATGAATTTGCTCTGTCAACTTTCACCCAAATCACAATAAAAATTAAAAAAAAAAAAAAAAAAAGTGCCATGGAATAGTTCTATTCTGTAACACATGGGGTTGCTGGGAGTCAGAATCAACTCAACAGCAACAGGTCAACAGGTCCACCCCATATGGCTGATGAAATCAGAGAGAGTGCCAATAAATTACCCAGCACAGAAGAAACTGGATAAATGTTTGCTGCTGCTCATAGTCATACTTATGAGCACAGGGGTCCAAAGAGAGGCCAGTCAGACTGCAGGCTGGTGGCCCAGCCAAACAGGAGCAGAGCTATTTTATACCTTTCTATTTCTTCAGTTCTATTCTCTCAGAGCGATGGAAGGGGCAGGGGTGGGGTTGGGGGAGAAGTCAATAAAAGAAATGTAAAAGGGTCTCAGAGTACCACCACCACCTGTCTGTCTGTCGATTGTACTGTGATAGTTTGCGCGTAGCTGTGAAGCTGGAAGCTGTATCATCAGTATTTCAAATACAAGCAGGGTCCTTCACGGGAGACAGGTTTCAATGGAGCTTGCAGACTAGGACAGACTAGGAAAAACACCTGGCAACCTGAAAATTAACTAATGGAAACCCTATATATCAGGACAGAATAGTGTCCAGGACAGTGCTGGAAGATGAGCGATGAGCTGGAAGGCACTCAGAACACACAGCGGCCACAGGAACAGACTTGAGCACAGCAGCGGTCATGAAAATGGCACAGGAGCAGACAACGTTTCTTTCTGTTGTACGTGGGGTCATTGTGGGTCGGAGCCGACTGGACTCCACAGCAAGGATAACCAGTGAGGATGACAGGGACACCTCTGGAAGGCGTCTGAGCCCCAATCAGACAGCGTTTTATGAACACCCACTCAGCGCAGGCACTGCACCCCTCATATCTGATTTTCACAGCAACCCCCAGGGCTAAGTACAACTGTTATTCCCACATCACAGAAAGGGACACTGAGGCACAGAGAGGTGAGGGAGCCTGAGCTGGTGTCACCAGGTGGTGAGTGGCACAGCCAGCCTGGCTCAGCCCTGCTCAGTCACCTTCCTTCCCATGTCAGCAGCCCAGCCCATTCTCCAATCTGCAAACTTTCCTTTAAAAGGACTCCCAGGGAAGAAAAGGAGGAACCCTCCATCTGTGTAGAATTTCAAGTGGTGCAAATGGCTGGGGCTTGACCACTCACCTGAAGAACAGCAGTTCAAACCCACCTAGCAGTACCCCGTGGAAGAGAGGCCTGATGACTTGCATCCATTAAGATCACAGGCAGGAAAACCTCACCATTCTATTCGGTAACACACAAGGTCTCCATGAGTAACAATCAACTCAATGGCAATGGGTTTAAGGGCCTGAAGCTGGCCCCTGGTTTCCAAGCCTTCTAGAGCCTTAGCCTACCCAATCCAGACCCCAGAAGTGCAGCCCTTTCATACGCAGTAGCTCCCAAAGTCCTCAGTGCCCCACCCCACCCCCTTGTGGGCTTTTCCCACTTCACAGATTTGGAAGCAGAGGCCCAGAAATGGTAGGGGTGAGCAGCTCCAGCTCCTTTGCTTGGGGTTGGTCCAGAGTAGGAGCTGAGTCTTCACATCTGTGTCCTCCCAGGATAGGACTCCCACCTCCTCACCCTCCCTCTTCCAGGCAGGATCTCCTGGGACCTCCTATTTGACAGCACCCCTGAACCTCAGGAGTGTTCAGAAATGTGTCCCAAACACGGCTCCCATCCCGCAGGTCCCACTGGTGGTAGCTGAGACCAGTCTTGTTTATGGAACCCCTTTCTCTATTTGATTGGCAGGGCCCATGTTAACCCCCAGCACCCCTGAAGGAGGGGAAGAGGCATCTGGGCATGAGCAACCAGACCTGAGGGGACAGCACCTTTGCTAACCCAAATATGCCTGCAGACCCCACATCCTTGAGCCCCAACCCCACCAAGCACCAGGACACCCAGGAAGCCAAGACTATGCGGAAGGGTATGCAGTGGTTAAGTGCATGGACTTGGGTTTGAATCTTAACTCTGCCACATACATGCAGTATGACCTAGGTTGAGTGGCCTCCTCTCTCTGAGCCATAAATCTCAGCTGTGAAATGGAGATGGTAGCAATCAGTGCCTTCTTCTCTAAATTGACTAAAGGGGATGATGCCTAGCAACATCTAGCTCAGTGCCCAACTCCCTTGCTCCCAACGAATGGGAGCCCTTAGTAAACCCAGGGAATAGGGTAGGTGAATCAAAGAGGGCCTCCAATATGCCTATTCTCCAACATGGGCTTCCCTAGAAGCCCAGGCCATCCTATCAATGAGCAGGATGAGGGGTGCTCCTCTTCTTTCAGACCTATTAGGGTAGTGGCCCCAGTACACCCGTCAGGCTCACACTCCCTTCGGCCATCCTTGAGCCTATGGGGCAATAGGGTAGACTCAGGGGGATCCAGACCCCTCCTTTTGGGATCCGGACCCAGGAGGCAGGATCTAGAGACCCCAGGGAGAGCCCCAAACTTCACATTCTTCCCATCAAGATTCAGAAGATAGTGCACCCAACCCTCTCTCAGCAACCCCCCATATATCCCCACCCATGCAGAAGTTCAGCTACACTGATGAGGCAAGCCCTGGCCTGTGGGGGAAGGGTCTTGCCTCCCCACCTCCTGGCTCTGTGGCCCTATGAGTCTCCCTCCCACTCTGAGCTTCATTTTCCAGGAATTGGCTCTGTTCATCTCATAGGGCTGCAATGAAGGTCACAAAAAAAGTGGTTGGGAAAATGCTTTGCAAACTGGAAAGTAGCACTGCTACATGTGGGATGATAGGAGAAAACCAGAATAGGATGGGGGAACAGAAGCCAAGGGCAAACAACCACCTGTTCCTCTCAATAGGGCAGTTGCCACCTGAGAAGAAGAGGGGAAGAAAGGCAGCAAAGCCAAGGAGGCCCATGACCGAGTGAGGGGTCTGAGCTGGGCTGGACACAGCCCCGAGCCCCAGACGTGCCGGCAGAGCTGCTCCAGCCGGCATTTCTCTTCAGTGAAGTTCAAAGAGGAAAGCAAGCAGCCCAGGTCTCTACCTGAATCTACTCTGGCACAGCACACATTAGGCATCATCAATGGATTGACATCAGTGTTTCCCAACCGCCAACCCTCAGACAACCTATGTCTGCCATGGGTCATCACAGATGTCCAGAGATAGCAGCCGGAACAAACTATGGCTCCTTCCAAAGAAAGCCGGCTGCATCCCCACTTGTCCAGGCTCCTGCGAGGTCCAGGAAGGGTGAAGCATGGGTCTGCCTACTTCACAGGTCACCAGGTGGCCCCACACTTGGCTATCTCTGCCAGCAGCAAGGCCTAGACTCAGGAAGCAGCCCTGGGGCCAAGTTATGAAGGGGACACCCAGGCATCCTGCATGGTAGTACTGGCTCTATTTTGCCCTCCTGTGTGATCTCCAGAAAGGGTACTGCCCGGCCTGAGACTCAGTTTCCCCTCATGCTCCAGCTCCCCATCCTGTGAAACCCAACCAAAACAGCACGCTGCCTCATTCTGAGCCAAGTGGCCTACAATTAATCTGAAGCAGGGATTTTCTTAATTGCTGGGTTTTACAACCCAAACAGAGAGATAAAGTACAGCTAGCTGACATCGCTGGCTTGAGGCAAGACGTTTCAAGCATCCTCTGTGTGTGTGTGTGTGTGTGTGTGTGTGAGAGAGAGAGAGAGAGAGAGAGAGAGCGCGGGTGCAGGCTCTTTAAAAAGCCTGTGTGATGTGACTGGAATTGGGCCTTGAGGACATAACAGAGGCACTGCCCCACGAGAAGTGTTCAGTCTCCTTAGGGAGCCATGCCAGAGACATGGGAGGACACCTATCTCCAAAGAGATGCCACATGGAGAGAAAAAAAAAAAATATGTAAAGAAAGGGAGATTCACCTCCCGCCTTCCTAATTGTCTGCCTTTGCAAGTAGATGGGGTTCCACAGCCCAGGGCCCCTCCGGAACCCTCATCAGCTGTGCATGGCCATGAAGGGGGCACAGGAAATGGTGTTGGCATGCACCCACAACAGCTCCCCAAAGTAAGGAGGGTCAGTCCCCAGAGGAGGTGGAGGGGGCTCGGGGACAATGTGAGAAAGGGACCCCTCTGGTCCTGCTCTTGCAGGAAGCAACAGGCCTGGCCCCAAGTCTGTAGCTGACCCCAGGGCCAGGCAAGTCCTTGGCCATTTCTCCTGGTCCCAAAGACAACCTGCTACAAGGCGGTCCCACCTCCCAAAGGTGTGCATGCATGTGTGCACATGACCCTGCCAGGAGGGCTTAAAGGCAAGCAAACGTCCCTCCATGCATGCGAGAGTGGAAGGGAGAATGGTAAAGGCAGAAATCAGCAATGCTGCTGGGCTGGGTCAGGCCAGATGGCAGCTCCACCTAACGTCTGTTGTTCCCTGTGGTTGACTCAATGTGACTCCTCGCACAGGAGAACAAAATGATCCCCAAGTTCGGCTGTGGATCGGGCTGTTGTCATTGACAGGGTACTCACTGATTTTTACAAGATCACCAGGCCTTTCTTCCTGAGTCTGTCTTAGTCTGGAAGCTCCACTAAAACCTGCTCAGCATCACAGCAACAAGCAAACCACCTATGACGGACGATGGTGGCTGCAGTGAGGCCCACTGGCCAGAACTGAACCCAGTTCCCGACATGGAGGGCAAGAATACCACTGCTGAGCCATGTTCATCCCTCCTGGCTCCCCACCTCATGCCTCCTGAGCAGTAATTCTGTGTGAGGCTTCGCATCTGCCAAGTCTACACTTTACTCAAAAACCCTTGCAGCCAGGAGTGATCCAGAATTCAGAATTTGTTGGTAAAGAAGTGCATTTCCTGAGTACTCTGGAAGCCCTTGAGACAATCAAGCATACTGACGTGTCTGCAGCAAACACATACTGATACTCTATGGATTTGTGTCATCTCTTTATCTTCCTGGTGACCTGACGGGTAGGTATGGGTGCTATTCCCATTCTTCAGAGGAGGAAACCGAAGCACAGAGAAGTGAAGACATAATCTCTCTGAGTCACACGGTGTATCAGTGCCACGGCTGGAATTGGAACCTCGGCAGCCTGGCCCACAAGTCTTGCTCTCAACCTCCATAGGGTCCTGTCATTGACCACAGTATGGAGCAGGAGCTTCAAAACTTCCTGACAGAAAAACTCAGGCATCTGCCCACGACTGTTCACAAGCCACTGCGAATGGTATGAGGTACACTCACCAGCATCCACCAGGAGGAGGCCACCTAGAGGCCACATGGCCTCTGGTGGCATCTTCATACCTGCCCCACACTTGCTGGAGCCCAGGAGCCCAGAGATGAGTTTCTACCAGCAGGTGAGGCTTACCACCCTGCCCTGACGCCCAGGTAATTACTCCCCACTTGACACAGTCAGCATGTATCATTTTACCTACAACAAATATGCTAAACGCAACCCTAGCCTGGGAGAAACAGGCACAGGTAATCCCATCTGACATAGGCTGAGAAGCCTCGGTGCCCCACCCCCCACCCCGCACTCAAAAAGATGCTAGAACTTCACAACTCCTGTGGCGCCACCCGGGCCATCTCCAACTTCTCTTCATTGGCAATTTTTTTCAACTGCCAGCAAAGAATGCTGTGTAGGCAAAATCTTGATGCTCCATTACCAGATAATTACACGATAATTTCATAGACATTAAGACACTCCCACCAGCGTGTGAAGCAGCAGTGCTCAGCCCCAACAGAGGCCACCCTGGATGGCGGTGCTTGTTAAGGACAACTCCAGCGTTCAGCAAAACCTCTGGCTGCAGCTGGCCCGTTCTGTCACTGCTCCGACTTCTAATGAAAAATTAAAGCAGGTGCCTTTCTTCAGAAGCCCAATTAGATGGGAGCATCGATCTGACAGGCCAAACACATGCATGTATGTGCATACACATAGGCACACATGGGCATGCAATGCATGTATGCATGTATCTACAGACACATACACATACGTGCGTACACAAGTACACACAAATTTTCTTCCTGCCTTGGCTACAAGTCCCAGTCTAGCAGACCATCCATTCCATCAACACTGATGAGGACTCACAAAGGACTGGGCACCGTGCGGTGCAAGAGGAAGAAACTAAGGCCCTGCCTTCAGGAATGTATGGTGGAAAGGAGGCGGAGGAAGGTACACAAGGCAAGGCAGGCTTTGGTGAAAGTCCTGAAAGGGTCCCAGTCAGGCCCGGGCAGTCAGTTCTGACAGAGTGATCGGGGACGCCACCATGGGGGAGGTGGGCCTTGTGCTGGGTCTTAAATTACAAAAGAAATATAAAAGGCCAAAGGGTAGGGAGAGGGCTGGAGAGGACATTCTAGGCTAGTGGCAGGAAAAGACAGATACCATCAAGAGATTAGAAATTATTCCAGTAGAGGACTGACAGTGATAGACAGGCAGGCAGGCAGATGGATGGTTCGGAGAACATATATATATACATATATATAAAATTCACTGCCGTTGAGTCAATTCCGACTCATCACGACCCCTCCCCTTGGGTTTCCGAGGTGGTATCGCTACAGAAGTAGATTGCCCAGTCTTCCGTCTGAGGAGTGGCCAGTGGGTTTGAACCACCAGCCTTCTGGCTAGCAGTCAAATGCCTTAGGCACTACACCACCAAAGCTCCCATACTTATATATATATATATATATATATGTGTGTGTGTGTGTGTGTGTATGTCTATATATAAAATACAACAGGAGCCCTGGTGGTGCAATGGTTAAGCACTTGTCTGCTAACCACTGGCAGTTTGAACCCACTAGCCATTCCCTGGGAGAAAGATGTGTCAGTCTGCTTCCATAAAGATTATTGTTGTTGTCAGATGCCATAACAACCCCAAGTACAAGAGAACGTCACCTGGTCCTGTGCCATCCTCACAATGATTATGTTTAAAACCATTGTTACAACCACTATGTCAGCCCATCTCATTGAGGGTCTTCCTTTTTTTCTCTGACTCTCCACTTTACCAAGCATGATGTCCTTCTCCAGGGATACCCTCCTGATAATGTGTCCAAAGTATATGGGACCAATTCTTGCCATCCTCGCTTCCAAGGAACATTCTGGCTGTACTTCTCCCAAGATTTGTTTATTCTTCTGCCATTTCATGGTATATTCAATATTCTTCGTCAACACCGGAATTCAAAGGCATCAGCATTTCTTTAGCCTTTCGTATCCATTGCCCAGCTTTCACATGCATATGAGGCAACTGAAAATGCCATGGCTAAGAGTAAGGTACATCCTAGTCTTCAAAGTGACATCTTTGTTTTTTTAACACTTTAACGAAGTCATTGGCAGCAGCTTTGCCCAATGCAATACATCTTCTGATTTCTTGACTGATGCTTCCATGATTGTCAATAGTGGATTCAAGTAAAATGAAATCCTTTACAACTTCAGTCTTTTCTCTGTTTCTCATGATGTTGCTTATTGGTCCTGTTGTGAGGATTTCTGTTTTCTTTATATTGAGGTGTAATCCACAGTGAAGGCTGTACTCTTTAATCTTCATTAGTAAGTGCTTCAAGTCCTCTTCACTTTCAGCAAGCAAGGCTGTGTCATCTGCATATCACAGATTGTTAATAAGTGTTCCTCAAATCCTGATGCCACATTCTTTCTCATATAGTCCAGCTTCTCAGATTATCTGCTCAGCAGACAGACTGAATAAGTGGTAAAATAGTACAACCTTGACACACATCTTTCCTGATTGTAAACCATACAGGATCACCATGTTCTGTTCAAACGATTGTCTCTTGATCTATGCACAAGGTTGGCAAAGTCATAATTAAATATTCTGGAATTCCTATTCTTCAAAATGTTATCCATACTTTGTTATGATCTACATAGTAGAATCCCTTTGTATAGACAAAATAACATATGTAAACATCTTTCTGGTATTCTTTGCTTATAGCCAAGATCCATCAGACATAAGCAATGATATCCTTTGTTTCACATCCTCTTTTGAATCCAGACTGCATTTCTGGCAGGTCCCTGTAGATGTACTACAGTAAGTATCTTCAGGAAAATTTGACTGCTAACCAGAAGGCTGATGGTTCAAACCCACCAGCCACTCCTCGGAAGGAAGGCTGGGCAATCTACTTCCATACTGATACCACCTCAGAAATCCAAGGAGGGGTGGATAGGAGTCGGATCCAACTCAACAGCAGTGAGGTTTTTTTTTTTTTTTTTGGTTTTGGTGTTTTTCAGGTATTTTTTTTTAATTTCCACATTCTATTGGGTCACTTTTCTTTGGAATGGGCACAAATACGGATCTCTTCCAGTTGGTTGGCCAGGTAGCTGTCTTCCAAATTTCTTGGCACAAACAAATGAGCACTTCCAGCATTACATCAGTTTGTTGAAACATCTCAATTGGTATTCTGTCAATTCCTGGAGCCTTGCTTTTCACTAATGCCTTCAGTGCACCTTGGACTTCTTCCTTCAGTAACCATGGGTTCTTGATCATATGCTACCTCCTAAAATGGCTGGACACTGACTAATTCTGTTTTGTCCAGTGACTCTGCACTCTTTCCATCTTCTTGTGATGCTTCCTTTGTCATTCAACATTTTGCCCATAAAATCCTTCAATATTGCAAGTAGAGGCTTGGATGTTTTCTTCAGTTCTTACAGATCGAGAATGCCAAGTATGTTCTTCCCTTTTGGTTTTCTAACTCCAGATCTTTGCATATTTCATTATCATATTTTCCTTTGTCTTTTCAATCAGCACTTGAAATCTTCTGTTCCGCTCTTTTACTTCATCATTTCTTCTGTTCACTTTAGCTACTTGCTCAAGAGAAAGTTGCAGAATCTCTTCTGACATCCATTTTGGTCTTTTCTTTCCTTCCTGTCTTTCTAATGACCTTTTGCTTTATGTATGATGTCCTTGATGTCATCCTATAACTCATCTGATCTTCAGTCATTAGTGTTCGATGCATCAAATCTATTCTTGAGATGATCTCTAAATTCAGGTGGGATATACTCAAGATTATATTTCAGCAATAATGGACTTGTTTTTAATTCAAACTTCAACTTGAACTTGAACTTGCATATGAGCAACTGATGGTCTATTCCACAGTGGACACCTGGCCTTGTTGATTGATGATACTGACCTTCTCCATTTTCTCTTTACACAGATGTAAACTTGATTCCTGCGTATTCCATCTGGCAAGGTCCATGTGTCACTGGCTATCTTATGTTGTTGAGAAAAAGTTATTTCCAATGAATAGGTCATTGGTCTTGCAAAATTCTATCATGTGATCTCCAACATAATTTCTATCACTAAGGCCATATTTTCACACTACTGATTCTTCTTCTTTGTTTCCATCTTTAGCATTCCAATCACCAGTAATTACCAATGCATCTTGCTTGCACAGTTGATCAATTTCAGATTGCAGAAATTGGTAAAAATCTTCAATTTATTCATCTTTGGATTTAGCAGTTGGTATATAAATTTGAATAAAATCTATTAACTGGTCTTCCCTGTTGTTGTTGTTGTTGTTGTTGTTGTGTGCCGTCGAGTCAGCCCCGACTCATAGCGACCCCTCCTTGGGTTTCCAAGGCAGTATCACTATGGAAGTAGGATTGCCCAACCTTCCTTCTGAGGAGTGGCTGGTGGATTTGAACCGCCAGCCGTCTGGTTAGCAGGCAAGTGTCTTAGCCACTATGCTACCAGAGCTCCTGGTCTTCCCTGTAAGCATATGGATATTATCCTATCACTGACAGCATTGTATCTCAGGACAGATCTTGAAATGTTCTTTTTGAGAATTAATGTGATACCATTCCTCTTCAATTTGTCATTCTCAGCATAGTAGACCATATTCTTTTCTGATTCAAAATGGCCAATGCCAGTCCATTTCATTCACTAATGCCTAGGATACTGATTTTCAAGCATTCCATTTCATTTTTGACAACTTCCAATTTTCCTAGATTCATACTTCATACATTCCACATTCCAATTACTAATGGATGTTTGCAGCAGCAGTTTCCTCTCATTTTGAGTCATCCCACATCAGGAAATGAGAGTCTCAAAAACTTTACTCCATCCACATCATTAAGGCTGACTCTACTTTGAGGAGACAACCCTTCCCCAGTCATATTTTGAGTGTTTTCTAACCTGAGGGGCCAATTTCACTGGCCAACTTTTTCAGAAGTAGATTGCTAGGTCTCCTTCCTAATTTGTCTTAGTCTGAAAGCCCTGCTTATTCCTGTCCACCATGGGTGACCCTGCTGGCATTTAAACTACTGGTGACATTGCTTTCAGAATCTCAGCAACACACAATCCACCACAGTATGACAAAACTGACAGACAAGTGGTGATATAAGAAGATTAAAGCCTAGAAAACCCTGAGGGCCATTTTGCTTGTCCTATAGGGTTGCTATGACTTAGAATTGAAAGTAATTGAACAGTACTCTACTTCCAAAAAATCAGCCACTGAAAACACTACAACACAGTTCTACACACATGGGGTCACCATGGGTCAGAATTTACTCAAGGGCAACTGGTTTGGTTTTGGCTTTTGGTCAGCAAAAATACAGAGAAATGACTATTGAAATAGTGTCTGTGATTCACTGTCATTTTCTTCCATGAGCACGTGCCCAGAAAAGAGTGTGTGATGAGAAGAGATCTTTGCTGTTCCTTCCATCGGTGTATGCTCCCAATGGCCTCTTCTAATGCACATATTTTAAGGTGCCTAAAGGACTTTCTGCTTGTGGGCAAGCAGAGTACAGAGTGTGTTCTCCAGTAAGCAGGAGACATGTATGTATAACAAGAGTCAATGGCTCTAGAGGTTCTAGTAAGATGGCAGAATAAGCAGAAAAACTACACAGACCCTCTTCTACAAAGAAAAGGGGAAACAATTAACACAGATACAGAAGATAATCCTAGAGCCCTGAGTTTTGAAAGAAAGGATACAGAAGTGTACTAAACTCCAACTAGTATAAGAACCTGCATGAAAACACTAAAAAAGGAGACATACAGAGCTATGGTCTGTCAGAGATCCTGATGGCATGGACAGCTTGGATATTGCCAAGTGGTGTTAGGACCTAGGAATTAACCTAAAAATTGGCCCTGCTAGCCAGGGGCTGAATGCAGTCCTCACTGCACTGGTAGTTGGTGAAAAAAGGGGACGCAGCCAAGAGGGAGACAGCTGAGCTGTGGACCTTTGGCTGTCCAGAGGGCCCATCCATTTTGAATATTCACAAGTGGTTCAACCATTTTGGGTATTTAAAGCAACAGCATTCTCTCAGATTCCAGGGACCTAAGAATAGGGTCCACTTGCCAGGAACCTCAAGGATATTCCCAATGTGAACAACTGGAAATGTGAGATATTCCCCTTGTTACTCTTACACCCTACACCCTCTTGGTGAATGGAGGTATAGCAATCCCTAGCTCCCATCCACCTTCTAAGCCTGCAAGAACTCCATCCCAGTCTTTGTGCTTGGACAGAGACTGGGTGCTCTGGCCCACCCTGCCCAGATATTTTTTCCTTTTTTTTTTTTTTTAAAGTTTGTTTGTTTTAAAATTATTATTATTATTAT
>NW_006921596.1:10054814-10058354 GCF_000298275.1 Orycteropus afer afer
CCCTTCCCAGGTTTTAGTTTTCAGCTTTTTCTCTCTTCCCTGTTTTGGATTCCCATTTTTTTCTTTATCATGGTTAACTCTATTCCTTCTTTTTCTTTCTGCATTTCTATCATTTTTTCCTCATTATTCTCCTACTCTACCTCTTTTCTCTTATTGCCCCCTCCACAGATACTGTGTTTTTTTTTTTTTTTTTTTTTTTTTCCTTTTTTGGTGATTGTTCTTATATGTTTATGCAGTGTGTGTTTTGTCCGACAGCTTTTACTTTCTTGATAGTTTTTCGAGCGTTGTGTTTGTCTAACTGAGTGGGAGACAGCAGCCATACCCATATGACACAACCACAACCACACCTCCTGCAGCTCCACTTACTGAGTGAGAGCCACCACTTCCTTCTCCACCAACTGGCCAATGATAACTGACCATCAAGAAAAGCTTGACTCACCCTTAACTGCACTTCACAAGCAGTTAGAAGAGATCTAAATACAACAACATGACAATCTCTTGGAGACAACAGGCCATCACAGTCCACACAAAGAAGCAAAATAAAGAAGTAGAAACAAGGGAGAAGGACACAGGCTCAGAACACATCCCTGAGAAAGATGCAGCATTGGAACACCCTGATAAGGAATTCAAAGGAATTATATGTAGGTACCTTCAAAGGATTGAGAGAAGGCAAACACTGACAAGATTAAGGAAAACAGAGACAAAACCCTAGAAAGATTTCAGAAGAAAATACAAGAACAAAATGACAAAATAAATGAAAAATTAGGAACAATACAAAATCTACAAATAGAAATCCAGAAGATTAATACTAAATTTTCAGAAATAGACAACACATTGAAAGAGCAAAGAAGTAAAACTGAATCAATGGAAGACAGAATTAATGAGATTGAAGACAAATACCTGAATACTTCTTTGGAAAGGCATCATCAATCAGAAGAAAAGATCAAAACAAACTAAACAAAGCCTAATGGTATGTGAGATACCATCAAAAGGAACAACCTATATGTAATAGAAATTCCAGAACAGGAAGATAAAAGGAAAACCACTGAGAATATTGTCCAGATTTGTTGGAAGAAAACTTCCCTGATATGATGAAAGATGAGAATATATCCATTCAGGAAGTCCAATGACACCCAAATAGGATAGACCCCAAAAGAAAATCATCAAGATATATCATCATCAAACTCATTAAAACCAAAGACAAAGAAAGAATCCTGAAAGCAGCACAGGAAAAACAAAAAGTTCCTACAAAGGACAACCAATAAGAATGGGCTCTGATATCTCAGCAGAAACCATGCAAGGAGAAGGCAATGGGATGGTATATATAAAATCCTGAAAGAGAAAAATTTCCAACCAAGAATTAATACCTGGCAAAATGGCCCCTCAAATATGATGGTAAAATAAGGAGATTTCCAGATAAGCAGAAATTAAAGGAGTTTGTTAAAACCAGACCAACCTTAGAAGAGATACTAAAGGGAGTCCTTTGAACAGAGAGCCAATAAAAGCAAACGACAACTATCATTAACACACAAGATGACAAAACCTAGAAACCAACACAGCTATGGAAGTATCCGAAGTAAAATAAGCTTACAAGATTGTAAATAGGGAACCAAAGACATCAATTGTCAAATAAGGACAACTACAAAACAAAGAAAGGGAAAAAACTTCTAAACAGTGAAGATGTCAAGAGAGATTCAAGGTAGAATGGACTGTTCAAAACTCAGGGAGAAAATTATAATTCATAGGGTAACCTCAAAGAAAAATGATAAACTTTAGTATCACAATAAAAAAGAGGACAAGCAAAAATATTTAGCAAATACTAAAACAACAGCAACAAACAAAATGATAGCATGATACATAACCATAATGAGCTCAGCACGGAAAATTATATGGAACAAAGAAACCAGGAACACGATGAAAAAACACAACAAAATGACAGAACTGAATGACAATGCATTAAATGCACCATCCAAGAGACGGATAGTTGCAGACTGGATAAGAAAACATAACCCCTCAGTATGCTGTCTACAAGAGACACATCTTAGAGACAAAGAAAAAAACAGACTAAAAATCAAAGGCTGGAAAAAGATATATCAAGCAAATGTCAACCAAAAAAGAGAAGGAGTGGCAATAATAATTTTTGGTAAAATTGACTTTAAGAGAAAAACCACCATATGAGACAAGGAAGGACATTATATAATGATTAAAGAATCAACTGAACGAGAAAGTATAACCATAACAAATATCTACAGACCCAATGAAAGAGCCCCAAAATACATAAATCAGACTTTAACAGAACTGAAAAGGCAAATAGATGACTCCACAGTCATAGTAGACTTTAATACACCACTTTCAATTTTCAATGAAAGATAAAACAACTGGAAAGAAACTCAACAAAGACACAGAAGAGCTAAATGATACAATCCACCAACTTGACCTTATAGACATCTACAGAGCACTTCACCCAACAACAGCACAATATACATTCTTTTCCAGTACACATGGAACATTCTCCATGATAGACCAATGTTAGGCCATAAAGCAAGACTTAATATATTTTTAAAAATTGAAATACTGCAAAGCATCTTTCAGATCACAATGCTATCAAATTAGAAATCAACAATAGGAAGATCAATAGAAAAAGAGCAAACACATGGAAACTGAACAACACTCTCCTTAAGAAAGACTAAGAGAAGAAATAAAAAACAAAATTCATAAATTCCTTGAATCAAATGAAAATGAAAACACAACATACCAAAATATTTGGGACTCAGCAAAAGCAGTGATAAGAGGCCAATTTATAGCAATAAATGCACACATCAAAAAAGAAGAAAGAGTCAAAATCAACACTTTAAGCCAACATCTCCAACAAATAGAAAAAGAACAGCAAGAAAAGCCAACAGTCACCAGAAGAAAGGAAATCATAAAAATTTGAGCAGAAATCAATGAAACAGAAAATAGAAAGACAATAGAAACAATCAACAAGACAAGAAGTTGGTTTTTAGAAAACATTAATAAAACTGACAAACCACAAAGGAAAAGAGGGAGAGAATACAAATAACATGAATTAAGAAACAAAATGGGTGACGTCACAACAGAACCAACTGATATAAAAAGGATAATATCAGAATACTATGAAGAACTGTACTCCAACAAATTTGAAAATCTCAAAGAAATGGATAGATTTCTAGAAACATACTACTTACCTAAACTAACACAGACTGAAGTGGAAAAGTTCAACAGACCCTTAACAAAAGAAGAAATTGAACAGGTCCTCAAAAAATTACCAACAAAAAAAAAAAAGCCCTGCCCCAGAGTGTTTCACTGGAGAATTCTACCAAACTTTCATAGAAGAACTGACACCAATCCTACTTAACTATTCCAAAACATAGAAAAGTATGAGATCCTCCCAAATCCATTTCATGAAGCAAGAGTAACCTTGATACCAAAACCAGGCAAAGATATCACTCAAAAGGAAAACTACAGACCAATATCTCTCATGAATATAGATGCAAAAACCTTCAACAAAATCCTAGCCAA
>NW_006921596.1:10062344-10119478 GCF_000298275.1 Orycteropus afer afer
GGCGCGGGATCGGGCAGTGTTTCGTTCTGCTGTCCATGGGGTCGCTATGAGTCAGAAACGACTCGACGGCACTTAACAACAACAACAATATATGGCATAGGAGCTCTGGTAGCATAGTGCCTAAGGCACTTGACTGCTAACCAAAAGGCTGGCGGTTCAAACCCACCAGCCATTCCTCGGAACGAAGACTGGGCAATCTACTTCCGTAGTGATACTGCCTCAGCAACCCAAGGAGGGGTCGCTATGAGTCGGGGCCAAATCGATGGCACATAACAACAACAACAACAATATATGGCATAAATAGACTATCAAGCATAACCCAAAATGCACAAACAGCAAAAGAGAAACTAGATGAATGGGACCTTCTAAAAATTAAAATTTTATGTGCTTCCAAAGACTTCTCCAAAAGAATCAAATGAGAACGTACAGATTAGGAAAAAATTATTTGGCAATGACATATCTGACAAGGGTCTTATCTCTCGAATTTATAGAAAACTCTAATACCTTAATAACAAAAAGGCAAATAATCCAATTTAAAAATGGGCAGAAGACATCAATAGACACTTCATCAAAGAAGATATTCAAGCAGCCAACACATATGAAGAAATGCTCATGATCATTAGCCACTAGAGAGATGCAAATCAAAACGACCATGAGATACCATCTTGCCCCAGCATTAGTAGCAAAGTTCAACAAGACAGAAAATAACAAATGCTGGTGAGCATGTGGAGAGATTGGGACTCCCACACACTGCTGGAAGGACTGTAAAATGATACAACCACTATGGAAAGCAATATGGTGATTCCTTTAGAAGTTGGAATTGGAAATACCATTTGACCCAGTAAACCCATTACTAGTTATATATCCTAAAGAAGTGAGAGCCAGGCAAGAACAGATATATGCACACCCATGCTGTTACAATAGCAAAAAAATGGAAACAACCTAGGTGCCCATCAACAGAAATATGGATAACCAAACTATGGTACATACACATGACGGAATACTATGCAACCCTAAAGAATAATGTAGAATTGGCAAAACACTACATAACATAGATGAACTTGGAGGACATTACGTTGAGTGAAATAAGTCAATCACAGAAGGACAAATATTCTGTCAGTCCATTATTGTAAAAAGTCAAGGAAAGGTTTACATATGGAAGGAAATTTTCTTTTGTTGGTTACCAGGGGTGGGAGGGGAAGGGAGGGAACACTGTTAGATAGGTAGAGACAAGTATTTATTTGGATGAAGAGAAGGACATTGTACCAAATGTGAATGATCAATACAGTGGCACTGAGGAAGAGGAAGATATAGAGTGGTGTGTGGGAGGTACAGATAGCAAAAATTAACCCTTTTGCACATACAGTACTGCTTTGTCAGTGAAGGCAAACGTTGATATATGGGCAGATAGATGGGTGGACAGGCTGAACTATTAGGTATGTCCGTGCAGGGGTAAGCATGCCCACGACCATGTATAGGGTTGGGAGGTGATGTTTCTACAAGTGTACTGGTATGTTCTGTAAGAATTCCCAGGTACATAGTAGAGCTGACAAGGGGGAAGACTGTAGTCTCTTCTTGGCCACAGCCAGCTACCCCGAAGGAGCAAGTAGTTGGACCTGTGGGCTCAGGACCATAACGGCAGGTGACATCAAGCTCAACAGGCCTAACAAAAACACTGTTCTACCTCCTACTTTGGTGAGTAGTGACTGGAATCTTAAAAGCTTGCAAGCAGCCATCTACATGCCACAATGGGTCTCTCCTCATCCAGCACAAAGAAGAATGAAGAAAACCAAAGACACATGGAAACACTTAGTCCAAGAGACTGGTACACATGTGATCCTCAGCCTATACAATGATAAGACTAGAAAAACTAGATGGTGCCCAGCTACCAATGTCAACCACTTGTGGGGGGATCTATGCAGGAGATCCCGGATAAAGTGGGAGAACAATGTGGAACAAAACTCAAAATCATAAATAAATTGAAAAAAAAAAAAAAAGGACCAGGTTTGCTGGTCTGATAGAACCTGAGACTATGGCCCCTAGTTGCCCTTTAGGTCTGGAATTGAACCCACTCCTATGGCTTCCAGCCAAACACAAGACAGGCATATGAGCTGAACATTTACAATGGGTAGATACACTCCTTGGCTCTCCAATCATGGGAGAATAGAAGGGCTATATATGCACGGGGAAACAGCTCGGGGGACAAGAATGCATGGGAGGGAAGGACACAGGGAAGAGGTAACTATGGGGAGGAAGGAGAGGAGCTGTTTCGTTGCGGTAAATTACAGTCAATGTCATGAGACAAAGTGCATGTGAGCTGCTGTTTGGAAAGTGAATTTGCTCTATAAACTTTCACCCAAATCATAATGAAAAATTAAAAAAAAAAAAAGGGGTCAATGGCTCTGGCCATATGTATGTGGCTTGTTGTCCCACTTTACAAGAAAGGAATGTGAGGCTCTGAGAGGTGACGTCACTCTTCTGGAATCACAAAGCCAGGATGCAGCACAGCCTACATCTGAACCCAAGCAGTGTGGCTCTAAGGTCCACCTCCTTGACCAGTAAGCAGGACATGAACAAAGCTGTATGTTAGGAAAAAATAGTCATGCAGGGGTACTTGAGGTAGAATGAGACAAACAGAAACAAAAGCCAAAGACCCAGTGAGGAAGCTACTGCAATCATCCACTCTGGACACTGGACATAATAAGGGGTGGATTGTGGTGGGAGCAATGGGTGACATTTCATGGTCTTAGAATAGACTCAAACCAGAAACCAAACTCACTGCCATCAAGTTGATTCCAACTCACGGCGATCCTCATTGGGTTTCTAAGGCTGAGAACCTTTACAGAAGCAGATTGCCCCATCTTTCTTCTACAGAGCAGCTAGTAGGTTTGAACCACTGACCTTCTGGTAAGCAGACAAATGCCTTAACCACTGCACTACCAGAGCTCCTTCAGAATAGAGTAGATGGTGGAAAATGGGAGAACTGAGGGAAGTGTGAAGTGTCTGTGATTTTTTTTTTCCCCAGTACCTTTACAATCTGTGAGCTCCTAGTAGACAATTTGTCTTGAAAAGAAGGTAGGCCTCAGTCTCAGTGCCTTCCCTTCCCACTCATCACCAGCCCCGCCTCCATCTCTTCTGATGGGAGATAATTCTATCACATTGAGAAGCCATGGGAAGACCACCCAGATGGACAGGATAGTGGAAAGAGAATTGCAAAACCCAATCAAGGCAGTAGTTGAAGCACACACACCGGGGGGGGTGTTCATCTGCTCCTGAAATGATGCAATGCATTTCAACATGCCAGCATTACAAGGGTTGCAAAGAGAACACTAGAAACAGAGTCACAATTTCCAGGGGTCTGCTAACATACTGTGTGACCACAATCCACTGTGTGCCAGAGGCTAGGCTGAGATAAAGAAAGGATCGTTAATCCTGCATGTCTCAGACCTCAGCACTGAAGGACTCAGATGAGACTAGAGGAAACTGGGCTGAAGGAAATAAGCACTCAGTATGGGAATGGAGAAAGGAGCTCTGGTGGTGTAGTGGTTAAGACATTTGGCTGCTAGCTAAAAGGTCAATGGTTCGAACCCACCAGCTGTTCCATGGAAGAAAGATGAGGCAAACTGCTTCTGCAAAGATTTACAGCCTTGGAGACCCAATGGGGATCGCTATGAGTCAGAATCAACTTGATGGCAGTGAGTTTTTTGTTGTTATTGTTTATTTTTGTTTTTGTTTTAATGAAAACAGAAGGGGGCAGGTTATGGCTGCCACGCTGTAGTGATGATCCTGGCTTGCTTCAGCCATTTCCACCTTTAAATGGCTCACCAACTGTCCCAGGAGGAGACTCCTGGAGAGGCAGCACGGTGGGGTTCCTGTCTTGCAGTGTGACAATGGGGAAATCCCACTCTCTCTCTGGGCCTCTTCCATTCTCACTCTGTAAAAGGAGGGCATGGACCACACTAACTCACATAACAAAGCCAATCACTGTGTGTGTTTGATTAGGAAAATCTGTCATGGACCAGGATCAGGAATGGGGAATTGGTCACCTGGTATGCACCATCCCTAGATGGGCCAGCCCCTCCCAGAGCTGACGAGGAACAGCCAGACTCGAAAGGTCATCTCAACTCCCACAGGCAGGACCATACCCAAAACCTCCCAGACCAGAGTCGTTTTCTAACTCTGAACCCAAGGAGTGAAGGATAGAGGGAAGTAACAAAGCAACCACCCCTCAAAGTCGGCAGCTCCTGCCTCAGTGCAACCATTCGATGGTCAGGACTTGCATATTCTCACTCATATGCTAGAACCATGAACCCGGCCATTTCTGCCTTCATGGGGAGAAGCCTTGGGAATTCCCGAGAATTCAGCCACTCCCAGAATCTCCTCCCTGCTGTAGCAATGACCAGCACCAGGAGCTGCCTGCCAACCCCCGCCCCCCACCCTCCGGTGGTGTCATCAGCCTGCACTGGGCACACTGGAACTCAGGAGTGTGACTGCCATGGTCTCCACCACTCTGCCCCCCTCTCCAGCTGCTTTTGCACCTGCTGTTGCTGCTGCTCATTTCCAAGCAAATGTTCTAGTTAATTAAAACACACCCAAGTGCTCACATGCACATGACGCCAAGCTACAAAATCTGCTCTACCAAACAGCAGCTCCTCTTACCCAACCTGTGATGCGTACAAGCCAGGGAGGTCCCCAAAGTTGCTGTGTTTGGCACCAAGACCGCTCACATGATGCTACATGCACACACACACCTGTACACAAACATCTATGCACACATCTATTGTGTGTACATGTGCACATGCACGCATGTATGTACAAAAGTGCACACATGCATACACACAATATAGCCCTCTTTCTTCCAGGAAGTCTTCTCCAGCCACTTTGGCTCTTCAGCCCAGAACATCAGTCATGGTTAATAATGAGCAACATGAAGAAATGAAACCATCAATCACTCAATAAATAATGCAGGGAAAAAACTAGGAACAGCCCACCTCTGACCCACAAGCACAATTTTACATGATCAATGTATCAGCAACATAAGTGGAATTCTCCAGGGAACAGGGAATACAGGGAGCCTGGAATGCCACAGTGACATCTTCCTGCCCTTCCATCTACTTTGGGGGTTGCTGCTGACTGTGACATCCGTAAGAAGCAGGAGCTGGGAAGAGAAGTTTGTGGTTCTCCATGCCCAGGAGGAAAGCAATTACCTTTAATAGGATCAACCTCCCAGAAGGGAATAAGAGAGATGGCCCGTAGTCCACTAGAGTTCCTGACATTCTAGCCCTAAGATGGATACATGGCCTTCACACAGACAGGTGACTCTAGTTGATAATACAGCCAATATAAGAGCAATCACACCCCTAACAAGCATTTCGACCACACTCCAGGTTCGCTGAGACCACCCGGCTGGTAGAAATCATGAGCAATCATGTTTTTGATGAGAACTTGACAAACATACAAGAACATTAATACCTCTAAGCACTGAATGGGGCAAAGCAAGGATTTTTGTTTGCAAAGATAGATGTAGCTGTGTTGGGAACCTCAACCGACATCACAAGACACCTGTCTTTCTAAGTTATATGGTGGAGCTCTCTGTAGAGCACAAAACAATGATGGATGAGGCATTTAGAAAAAGCTAAGAATGCAGGTGGCCAACTTAGTGATCATCTGCATTGTCGACACTCAAAATGTGGTCCTGGACAGCAGCTTGGAGTGTATGAGAAACGTAGAATTTCAGCTCCACCTGCTGTATCAGGATCTCCATGTCCACAGAATCCCCAGGGTCTTCACGTGCACATTCAAGCTGATCCACAATGCAGTGAAAGGGCATCTGCCGGCATGACGGCAGGAGCTATGAACTGTCCAGGAGCCCTGGACTCAGAGTGAAGAGCGCAGCAGTGTGACCTTGGACAAGGTTGCCACAATGAAGTGATTTCAGAGGCCCTTTGCGCTGCCACAAGCCAGTCCTTTGACCCTCAGTCAGAGCATCCACTTGTGGCCAAGGACAGCCCCATTTGCCAGCACTGTGAAGTGAAGAAGACAAGCCTAAAGAATGCCACAGAGGACTCAGCTGGCTTCGGATCAGTAGGCTGGACAGCCTGCCCTCCAGAGGGCAGGCTGAGGCTCGAGGGCCTTCCAGGCTCCTCAACTATGCCTATAACCCTGCAAGAATCAGGGACTACTCTGCTAAAGGAGACAGACCCTTACCTTGACCTTGAGCCCACCCAAACCCACTGCCATCGAGTTGATTCCAACTGATTCTACCCTAGAGTAGAGGAGAACTCCCCCATAGGGTTTCCAAGGCTGTCACTCTTTACAGAAGCAGACTGCCTCATTTTTCTCCCACAGAGCAGCTAGTAGGGTCAAATCACTGACCTTTTGGTTAGCAGTCAAATGCCCTAATCGCTGCACCACCAAAGTGCCTTACTCTCAGCCCAATCCAGATAAAACAGCATCACAACAAAGCCCTCTACTTCCAGAAAAACACCTTCACTGAGGGTCAGCCTGCCACAGCCAGATGTCCAGGGCAGGGGGAGGCTAAAGACCGCCAGGGGCTTCACAGGCACTTCATGCCAGCATTTCTACAAGTTAGTAATTATCAAGGACAGTCTCCGTGAACCACCATCTCTCCCCAGATTGTGAGGTTACCTTATCTGCTTGTGAGCCCATGTTCTTTCACTCATTCATTCCCCATTTTATCATTCATTCTTTTCATAAGCACCCACTGCAAGTCAGGTGGTAGCACAAATGATTAATACGCTCTGCTGCTAACCAAAAGGTTGAAGGTTCAACTCTACCCAGAGGTACCGCAGAAGAAAGACCTGGCAATCTTCTCCCAAACGTTCAGTCACTGAAAACCCAGTGAAGCACAGCTCTGCTCTGAAACACGGAGTCGTCATGAGTCAGAATTAACTCAGTGGTGACAGGTTTAGTTTTGAATTGACTAATGTTGAAACTGTGAACAACCTCAAGTTAGTAGTTCATGTGATGTCCAACCAGCAGAAGTTTGAGTATTGCTGTGTTTCCCTTGACATTTTAAAAATATCTCACCAAGCCCCTGCGTTAACTGTGGTGTCATGGGGTGCCTTGGCACACAGTTTGGGAACTTCAGGCTCGATTTTTTTTTTTCCAATTGAATGAGTGAAACAATATTCCCACCATAAAAATGTTCAGAGGCACTCACTCATGAGACCAAGATCCAGATGCCAGCCCCAGACTATCTGAAGCCCAGTCAGCCTCTCTCTGGACTTGGGTCTTCCCAGCAGGATATGTGGCAAGAGACAACAGACACTTGGACAAACTCAACCTTAAGCTGGCTTGTGTTGACATAGGCCAGCAGAGAGACATGGGGAGACAGAACTCTCTAAGAAATGTTCATGTCCCATCTTCACCCTCAGCTCTGTAAAGCCAGAGAATTGGGACGAAAGGCCTCCTCAGTGAGACCAAAAGAGTCCCCAGAATATGAGGATCAGGGATTTAGGCCTCAGGTGAGCAGAACGGAGAGAAAAAAAATGGGGGACTTTGTACAAGTCTGTGGTAGTTATGTTTGTGTGTCAACTTGGCTGGGCCTGGTTGAGTGGCTGGGCAGCTGGTGGTAGCATTCCCCATGATGAGACTAGTAATCATCTCCACAGTGGAATCTATTGTGAGCAGCTGTCTGCTTCCTGTACATTAGGAGAAGGCTTAGGGAATGGTCTCTAGCTTATGGCACGTTTGAACCCTGCATGTAGCCGTGTCATTGCTCAGTAGCCTGCCATGCTCTGCCGATCTTGGGATTTTTAATGGACTTGAGGTAATGGTCTGCTGTGTGGTTTGGTAATATCAGGACTGCCTTTTGACTTGTCAACCTTGGGCTTGTCAGTCTCAACAGCCAGCAGATGTCTGAGTGAAGAAAAGCCTCTAGCTTCAGTGGGCTGAGAGCAGGAGGCAGAGCTGAAGCCCAAGGTTGAGGGGCTTTCACCCAGCCCCCTAGAGCCTGGCACTTGAACTTGGACTTAAAGTCTCCAAACGATAAGAGAATAAAGTCCTGTTTATTAAAGCCATCCCATTTGTGGCATATTCTTGTCAGAGCGGTACTAGGTAACCAAAACAAAGTCCCACTAGGCAGGGCATAGGGAGACAAAGGTGGGTTTGGGAAAAGTGACTGCACATCAAAGGCTTCCTTTATCTGATCAACAGCAGTGGGTGGCTTTAATTTGGGAAAATAACCCCCCTCCCAACCCAGCCTCCAGACTAAGACATACTCAAGTTTAAATGGCAAATAAAACAAGGGTTCTCTTTTGGCAGCTTCCTCCCCCAGCCGATGGATGGAAAGCTTTGGTAAGCAAGTGCTGCTGGCAGTGGGGCTGGGGCAGTGGGGCGTATTAGCACAGACGTCAAAAAGCAAATGGGGCAGACTTGCACATTGTGGAGTTGGAAGGACGAGCTGGAGGTTAAATGATAGGGTGTGCACGGCAAAGCAGAAGCTGGGGAGACCTTGGATCTTATCGTTTCCCCACAAATGTCAGGGCTTCAGAGACACGGCCCCAGCCCAGTCTGGTCCCAGGAGAAGCCTGTGCTTGGCCAATCCCATGGCCTCTGCCACCACATCCAAGGACCTGTCCAGGGGTTCTTGGAGCCTGCAGGGGTCCTAACAACGAGCTTTCCGACCTCTGCACGTTTACATTTTCAAACATCACCAGAGCCCTTGCTGCCCCCGCCAGCCCTCTCCCACACGCCTTTGCTCTCTCTGCCTCTCCTCATGTATCCTCCACTCCCCCTCCTGTCCTTCCTCTATTTACCAGTGTGTGTCTCTCTCCTCCCTCCATCTCTTTTGTTTCTTGTCTTCTGAGCCACCACTTGCTCCCATTCCATGTCTTTGCTTGTTCTTCACCCCATTCCCGATTTTTCCTTCAGTCTCAGAGGATCTTGTTTCTGCCACCCTGAATGCACCTCTCCTATCTCCCGCCACCCATCCCCCCATCCTGCTTTCATCTCTTAACCCCTCTTTTCCACCCCTTTGTTCTGCTCTTTTCCTCAACTGCAAAGAGAAAGGAGGCAGGGAATGCATGAGGTCATTGGTCTTGGTTATCTGGGGCCAACTGAATCCCGACCTACATGCTAAGGAAAAAGAGGGTGGTCCAAGAGGCCAAGCTCTCATAGTGCTCACAGAAGACTCTGCCCCAGGGGAAAACCAAATGCTACCTGACCCTCCCAGTCCATACTTGCAAGGCCAGGGTCTGAAGCAACAACAAGGCCTGAGAATTCCTCTCACCTCCCTCTGTAGTAACTACCCTGGCCCTGGGGTCTTGGGAGAATCACTGCATCTGGCCAGAAACGAACCACTAACAGATGAAATGTTGCCCCAAGCACAGCAGGAGGGCCTGAGAGATGGGATGAGAAGAGAGAAGAAGGTTTGTGGGGCACTGAGCAGTCATAAGCAGGAAGGGTCACTCATGGGAGCTGCCCAGGTTCAAGTACCACTTCAGTCACTTCCTGACTGCTTAATCCTGGGTAAATTACTTAACCTCTCTGAGCCTTAGTTTCCTCTTCTGCAAAATGCAAATGATGGTCACAGTACCCACCGCACAGCAATTGTGATGAAATGGGATATTGCCTGTGGTAAGCACTCGATGTGGTTACTGTTCCAAAAAACCAAACTCACTGCCATTGAGTTGATTCCAACTCAGCAACCCTAAAGGACAGAGTAGAAGTGCCTTATAGGGTTTCCAAGGTTGTAAATCTTTACGGAAGCAGACTGCCTCATATTTCTCACATGGAGTGCCTGGTGGGTGCAAACCACCATCCTTTTGGTTAGCAGCTCAATGCTTTAACCGCTGCACCTCCACAGCGCCTTGTGGTTGTTATTAGCTGCCGTCGAGTCAGTCCTTCACTCACGGTGACCCCACGCACAGTGAAAGGAAACACTGTGCATCCAGCCCTGTGCCATCCCCGTGATCAGTTGCAGATCAGACCATTGGGATCCACACGGTTTTCGTCGGCTGATTTTCAGAAGTGGATTGCCAGGCCTCTCATCTTAGTCTCTTAGTTGGAAGCTCCCCTGAAACCAATTCAGCACTGTAGCAATACACAAGCCGGCACTGACAGACAGGCGGTAGCTGTGCACAAGGTGCGTTGGCCAGGACTCAAACCCTGGTCTCCCACAGGGAGGGGGAGAATTCTACCACTGAATCACCATGCCCAAGCCCCCAGCACTTTACAAACAGCCATTACTGTGTCTCGATGACAATCATTACCATGGGTGTACATCAACATCTCTGCCCTGTGTTGGTAGGTCTGAGTGAGTATTAGGACTTAAGCAGAGTAGGTATCTAGAAGACCCCCCTGATATCACCACCCCAGGCCTCCCATCTCACTCTGAGTACCCCATTCTGGGCTGAGGAAGCCCGCAGCAGCTTTTCCACCTTGATAATGAAAGGATCCTTCTCTGAGTCAGAGAGCTGTAGTTCCCGGAGGAATGGGACTCTTCTCTGCCATCCATCTACAGTCCTCACCAATTACAACCAGTGGGCAGAGGCAGAGGGGCACTGTTCGACTTCTGCTATCTGACCTATGATTCAACACTTCTTTACCAAGCTCTCCCATTGCTGGGCACTGGGTTCCATGGTGGCTGAGGCCAAGCTGGTCATCAAGGAGCTTACCATCTTGTGCAGGAGACCAACCAAAACCAAACCAAACTCACTGCCATCGAGTCGATTCTGACTCACAGCAACTCCCATTGGGTTTCCATAGCTGTAAGTCTTCACAGAAGCAGACACCTCATTTTTCTTCCATGGAGCGGCTGGTGGGTTCGAACCACCAAACTTTTTGGTTAGCAGCCAAATGCCTTAACCTTCTGCAGGACACCAAAGAAGTAGAAAATCACCAGTGGGGTAAAAGCTACAAAGCACTTAATTTAAAGACTTCCCCTTCTTGAAATCCTAAATACTGAGATGCCAGAGATAGCTGAGACCACCCCCTCACCCTATAGAGAGAGAAACAGGCAATGAGAAGCCAAGTTCACTAGCAGCCCCTTAGTGGTGACCTAAGAGAACTCAGTTCTCCCAACTCTCAATTCAGAGCTCCTCCTGCTCTGCCATGGGCTTCTTGAGAACAGCCCACTCAGGAAGCCTGGGGCCCAAAAAGAAATCAGGAGGGTCCTGACATGCCAGGTATGACGTCAAGCACTTTGCCCCATCACCTGCCAGGTCCTCCCACCATCACTAGAAGCAGCTGAAAGGACCACGGATCATGGAGACGGTCAGGCCAGGAACTCACAGAGTGAAAACCAGGATACATTAGACACCCTATGATTATAATTCTGTAAACCCACATGTGTGCAGATGAGAACTGAGAGAAAAGATGTAAACACGAAAGCAGGGTGTTTGGATAATGAGGATGTTTTTTTCAAAGTTCAACTAACTGTGTTGTCTTTAGTTTGTCTACTGGATTCTCAGGTTGTAAAACTATAATAGTACATCCAGATATCAGGGATTTTAGATCCTCATACTGCCCTTGGGAAAATTAAAAGGACATTGATAAACTGTCATGAGGACGCTCATGCCTTTAATTAGCCCAGAGGCCTGGATGGTGGGAGGAATAGGGGAGGGATGAAAAGACCCCAGGCCATCAGACAGAGACCATCCATGGTATGCTTACATGTGGCCCCCATTGTCTCTCAGCCCTGCCCCTTTCTGGAAAAGTCTGCTTTCAATATGAGGATAAAGAAAGGGGGAGCTAGACAATTCACAGGAGGCGATGCATGGAAGCAGCCTAAATGCACATCAGCAGATGAATGGACACACAGATACAGTGGAATAGTACGCAGTCAGAAAGAGAAATGAAGTCCTGATATCACTAGATAGGGATGAACTTTGAAAACATCACGCTAAGTGAATTAAATCAGTCACAAAAGGACAGCTATCGTATGATCCTACTTACATAAGGTATCTACAATAGGCAAGTGTACAGACGCAAGCTCATTAGTGTACAGGGGCAGGTGGAAGGGAGGGGGAAAGGGAGCTCACTGCTTAGGGGGCACTGAGCTTCATGAAAGCTGATGGGAAATTTTGGAAACAAAATAATGGTAATGGTTGAACACACAATAAAGGTAATGAATGTCAGTGAATTTTATGTGTGAAGAATGTCGAAAAAGCATATGATTTGTTACATATATATCGACGGCACATAACAACAACAATATATATATTTACCACAATGAGAAGAAAACGGGGGAGCTGGTCAGGACATGAGTGGTCTGGTGCCATCAACCCCGAGTAGCCAATCAGGGTAGTTGTGCTGCTCTGAGAGCAGGAATCGCGCTTGAAGTGCAGAGCTCCTGTCTTCTCAGGAGATGCCACGACTCAGAAGTTCTCCCTAGACCCTGTTCCACCTCCAGGCCCATCCAGCCAGCCTGCCTAACCTGTACCCCACTCCCACCTCATCTCAGCTGCAAGCAAGAGGGAGCCTCCAGAGGCGGTGGGCTGGACATGACAGACGGTGGGGCGGGGATGGCAGAAGGCTGGCCGCAGGCTCAGCACACATCAGCAAAGCAGACTCGCATGTAACCTGGACAGCAGGCGGAAATACACAGCCCTACCCGAGTCAGGCCACAAAGACGGACACACAAGCCATCAACACCGGCTGCTGGCTGCTCGTGGTCTCACAGCCCCCACCAGGTCAGCCAAGGGGATGTACAAGAAGCGAGGAACGCTAGACAGGCCACCTCTTCCTGGGGCAGCATCAGTAGGCATCAGGTGGCCTGGCCAGGTACACACGCTCAAGGGTCAGCAGGTGGGCCCACCTCCTAAAGCTAGCTAGCCACAGAACTCTCAATGTCTGTAGCTGGAAAGGAGGAAGCTCAGGCCAAAACCTTCGCGGTAAGAGCACAGCCGCCCCAAATGTGTTTTAATTGCTCGGCAGCCTCATAAAGCAGGTCCCCATCAACAGACAATACTTAGGTATCTATGGTGTGCCAGGCATGGGCTAGGTGGACTCAGCAAGGGGAAGTTCCTACAGTGTAAGTTCTTACAGGGGCTGACCAACAGGCTTACTGGACTTATGTCCCACTGTCCTCACCAACCTCTATCTCTAGGTCCCTGCTCCACCCAGTGCTGTGGGAATAGGGAAGGATTTCTCTGCACCTCCCTATCCTACTCCCCCTCCAGGCCTCCCCACTTCAGGGGAAGACCCTCCCATCCACTCTCCTAATGTCCAAGCCAGAAACTCAGAAGTCATCCTCGCCCTCCACATTCTCCCACCCCCAATCCATCATGAAGTCCTATCAATTTTCCCATCTATGTTGTTAAGGAAGGAAGGTTGGGCAATCCTACTTCCGTAGTGATACCGCCTCGGAAACCCAAGGAGGGGTCGCTATGAGTCGGGGCCAACTCGACGGCATACAACAACAACAACAACATGTTGTTAAGGAGTTCTAGCAGTGTAGTGGCTAAGTGTTCGGCTGCTAGCCAAAAGACAGCCAGTTTGAATCCACCAGGCGCTCCATGGGAAAGATGAGGCAGTCTGCTACTGTAAAGATCACAGCCTTAGAAACCCTGTGGGGCAGTTTTACTCTGTCCTTTAGGGTGTCTACGAGTCAGAATCAACTCAAAGGCATGGATACGTCGTTGGTTGTTGTCAAGCTAAGCTCCGGCTCACAGTACCCAGGCACAACTGGATGAAATGCTGCAGGCGCAGGTCCTGCAACATCCTCAGATCAGTTGCAGATCAGACTGGTGTGGCTCTCTGGCTGATTTTCAGTAGATTGCCAGGCCTTTCTTCCTAGTCTGTCTTAGTCTGGAAGCTCTGCTGAAACCTGTTCAGCATCACAGGCAACACACAGGCCTCCACTGACAGACGGGTGGTTGCCGCCCAAGAGGTGGACTGGCTAAAAATTTAACCTGGGCTTCCTGCTGGAAGTCAACAACTCCACCACTGGGCCATCGCTGCTCCCTGTCATCTGTAACAGCTCTCAAATATACCCTCTGTTCTACAACATCCTCACCATCATCTCAGGTTCCTGGTCTGATCCCATGGCCATCCTCCTCCTCAGAGCGGCCACCGTGAGCTCTTCAACAAGCAAATCTGAAGATGCCAAGATCCCCAAAGGCCCCCACTGCTCCCGGGACAGGCCACATGCCCAGCCCTGTCCACAAGGCCCTGCCCCTCCACGGTGCACCGCTATGCTCACCATGCCCCCACAACGCTGCCTATTGACCAAACTCACTGCCATCGAGTCAGATCCAACTCATAGTGACCCCTCCTTGGGTTTCTGAGTTGGTATCACTATGGAAGTAGATTGCCCAACCTTCCTTCTGAGGAGTGGCTGGTGGGTTTGAACTGCCAGCCTTCTGGTTAGCAGTCAAATGCCTTAGGCACTACACCACCAGAGCCTATTGACAGTCCCTATAAATCGCCAAACGATCTTCTGCCTTAGGGTCTTTGAACACTCTCTCTGGACTACATTTCTCTCATTGTTTCTATTCATCATTCAACCCTTGTTTCCAATGTGGATGCTTCAGAAACTTTTGCTTGTCTCCCATGCCCCCATGCTTCATTCCAGACACTTACCTATAACGATACATGTAGTTATGTGATGATGGAGCTATTGTCCATCTTCCCCATGAGCTGGAAACTCCATAAGGAAAGAGTCCAGGCCTGCACTGCTCACCACTGTATGCCCAGCACCCAGCACAGAGCCTGGCACATAGTAGGTGGTCAGTAAATATCTACTGAGGAATTGAGTGCCTGAAAATTCTGGTCCTTGAGCCTGGGGTAGGTGGGCAGGAAGGCCAGTCTCTGACCACGCCCCCCCCCCTGAAACACCATTAACATTGCCCCAAGGACAGGGCAGTTCTCACAGTGGCCCTGACCCAACAGAGACAGGATGGCTCTATGTCCTCATAAATACCAAGCCCTCAGCAGAAGTGACATGTGGCCTCATCCATCATGTACAGGAATATTCCATTTTAGCTGAACTGCTACCAGAAAGCACTCCTGCAGGCCCTCCAAGTGTGCCCCATACAAGGGCTGCAGAGCTCCATGCTTCAGCCTGGTTCTCAAGGACCTGCCCCAGCTCTTGTGGCCTATGCCACCAAGAGGCACCAACCACCCCCAGCCCACCACACCCAGGGCCTTCCACCTCCCACCTTTGCCATTGCTGTCCTCTAGACCAAGAAAGACTCTTCTTCCTTCTCATGTCCTCCAAGAGATTTCACAGAAAGATCCAAATGGCTGGCTTTTTTAAATATCTAACTATGGAGGCCTGGTAGCCTAATGGTTAAACACTCAGCTGCTAATGGAATGGCTGACAGTTCGAACCCACCAGCAATTCCACAAGAGAAAGATGCAGCAGTCCACTTCTGTAAAGGTTACAGCCTTGGAAACCCTATGGGGCAGTTCTACTCTGTCCTATCGGGTCACTATGAGTAAGGGTCAACTCAGTGGCAAAAGGTTTTGAGTTTCTTGAACATCTGGATGCTTACGAAATACCAGGTGGTCCAGCTTCTGGCAAGGCAGCCATCCACGGGAATGGAAGAGCAGCTGTGCCCCTTCACAGGGCCACACTCTCAATTCCCCGAAGCCCTATTCAGCCCTTCTTTGAAGACCCCCATCAGCATCACCATCAATGCAAGCTCTATGTCAGCCACATCTCACCCCAGGCCACCCCAGGCCCAGACCATAGGTCCCTTAGACCCACAGGTCCACTGCTAGGAGGGGCTCTGTGTTTGCTAAAAGAAAACACGCAAGTGGAAACTTCCAGAAGGAGATGAGGGGCTGAGAAGGGTGTAGTAACCAGCCAGCTGGTGCCACCTGCCTCTGTCTCTCCCTCCTCCTCCTGTTCGTCTGGCCGAGCGAGCACCTCCATTTTCTCTCAGCTACCTGAGTTTCCAGTTCATACACCACCTCCTGCGGCTTGTCCCGTATAGTTTATTAACATCCACTATAAACAGTGTGCAGGCCTCCCACGGCGCCCTGAGAGAAGCCTGGCGAAGCTGGCTGAGCCTTCCCGGTCCTGTTCCCTCTCAGCACATTCTTCGCCATGAGGGAACAATTAGGGAAAACTCCCTCCAGGTTATATTTAGAACAGGGTGGAGGGGAATAAAGCCTCCTCTAGTAATTTTCATTCAGTCGCACAGACTGCCTGTCCCCACCAACCCCCAGGCCAGCACCACGGGGCCAGCAGCCACCTCTCCCGGCCCTTGGGTTAAAATCAAGCCCAGGCTCAGCCCACCCCTGATTATGCCTGCGTTTAAAAATAAGATGTGAAAGATGCATTATGTAAGACCTGTAACACTCTCCTGCCCACCTCCGACTCTGGAACCAAAGATCATCATTTCTGCCATCAAAAAAGAATGAAAGAAAGGCAGGAACAATGAAAATGGCCGCCCAACATGAGCCAGATCAAAGACATGGGCACAGAAATGAGGAGCCAGGGGGGGCCTTTAATTACTGCCTGCATCCTCCGAGTCATGTGGCGAGAGGGGAGAAGAAAAGTTTTGAAGGCCACCAGGTTCTGTCCTGCTGCGGCTCCTGTTTCCCCCGCCAGCACCAGTTCCCGACAAACTCACGCCTTTCATTCCCTCCCTTTTTTCCCTCCTTTTTCTCTGCCCCCCACATGCCAGACAGGACTCCCAGACTCCCTAGTGCTTGCCTTCCACCAGCAGCGAGAGCTGGAAGGGGCTCCTTGGAGACCCCAAGGAAGGGACAGGGCTACCCTTCCAAAGACTAGGAACCTGGATGGGCTCCAGCCCAGTCAGCATCTCTCTCTCTCGGAACAGCCTGAGGGGCTCCGTGGGAGACCCAGGTACCCACCATGGGAGCAGACTGCTACAAACCACAGCCACTTTTTTTTTTTTTTTTGCAAGTCTCCCTGGTTGAGAGGGGGAAAAAAAACAACTCTTCAAATTCACATTGGGCAGGGCTCCGTGGGGCAGCAGATCAAACCTGAGGACTGGCTGTTTGAGCTCAGCGGCAGAAAAAAGGATTGCCCAGGGACTGAGCTTAAGTAGAAGCTGGATTAAACTTCAAACACCAACTCCCTCTTTTTCTACACAGCAGACAGTCATGGCTAATATTGCAATATGGACTTTAAAAATGCATTACAAATAACTTACTCTGGACATGGACTTGGGCCTTTTGTATCAAGGGGAGGAGCTAGGAAGATCATTTCAACAGAAATGACACATGGGGGCCCGCTCTCTTGCTCAGAGGAGGCAAGTCAAGCAAGGCATGGCCCCAGGAGGCTGAAGGCTGGCCCCAAGCAGAAGCCCACTGGGGAGAGGTCTTTCTAGTTGGCCCAGTGGCACACGTAGGGGTGAATGAGGCTTGGTATTCCCAATGTATGAGACTCCAGGTATAAACAAAGAAATGCCAAGACAAGGGGCCCAAATTAGTGAAGCACGTAAAATGTCTAACAATTTAAATAAATTAAACATTAGCGCTCTAAACAATGAACACAGTTAAGCACTCAACTACTAGCCAAGAGGTTGGTGGTTTGAAACGACCCAGAAGCACTTTGGAAGACGGGCCTGGCAATCTCTTCGGAGAGATCACAGCCTTGAAAACCCTATGGAGCGGCTCCACTCTCACCCATGGGGTCGACATGAGTTGGAACGGACTCGAACGCCAACAACAGTAACAACATTCACACACACAGTGCAGCGTAAGTGTGTTACTCACCTGATACATGACTAAGTCTTAAGCAAAGAAAAAACTTAGAAATTATTAGTGCCTACAAGCCATTTCATGCCAGCTAGGGTAGGCATTTTCCTCCTCTAATACCTTCAGGGAAGCCCCGTAGCTATGTGTCCCATTTATTTGGAAATGACCTCCCAAGTCTCCACTCCAACGAAGCCACTGGGGATTGGAGGCTTTGGCTAGAGGCTGTTCCACAGAGGCCCAGGGGCTGAACTGGTACCAGGGAGGGCAGACCAAGGACTCCACAAGACTGTGAACATGGGCCTCAAGGTAAGGATGTGGGGGCTGGGTGCAGGGATGATGGGAGCTTGTTCCTACTGATGTGTTTCTGTTTGTGTGTTTATCCATCAATGTGGCCATTCAGGACATTAGCCTTCCTAGAGTATTTTCAGAGATACTACAAGTCCACTTCCCCCAGGATTACTTCCTCCCTGTGATCCTGGAGTGGCGGGGGCCTGACGGTGTCTGTGAGGTGGAGGACACAGACACTGCCCCTCTCACTTCATCTAGAATGAAGAAGCCAATAGTCCCTAAGAGTTACTGTGAGCAATCTGCACTAGAACATATGGGGTCCCAAAGGCTTGCTGCCCCATTGCTGACATGTCCACATAACTTTACAGTCCCCAGGAGGTGGCCAGCTAGAGATGGCTTGCAGAGGGTTCCCCAAACAGAAACACCAGGACAGGTCCTCCCCAAGAATTGCCACATCCCTGGACCCACAAGAGCTTCCAGGGCAGTGATACAGCTCTGCCACAGACAACTGGACAGCCGTGACCATAAAAGATGATGGGCCCACCCTGGCATCAGAACCACGACCAGCTTCACCCTGCTCTACGTACTATGCCCTGGAAAAGGCTCCCTCTCACACCATACTCTACCCATCAGATACCTTCAGGGGCGTCTGTTCCAGCCGCAGCATGCTAGGCTGTATGGGGGCTTTTCATATTCATTATCCCACTCACACTCCCACCCTCACACAGGGGAGGCATCAGCATCAGTGGCCTCATTTCAAAGAGAAGGAAACTGAGGTTCACAAATAGGTGAGCTGCTAAAGACCCCACACTTTGACCAGAAAAAGAATTGAGACAGAAGTCCATGAAGATACAAATCATTTGATTATCTTCTTACAGAGTGACATTATCTCCCAAAGAGGCTCTACATCTTCTGCTCCTATCAATAGTAACACCCACCCCCATCATAATAAACACTGTCATGGAAAAGGTGCGGACCACAGAGGTTCTGGGAGATGCAGCAGTGAGGTTGCCATTCCAAGTCATAAGCAAATGAGTCATTTGTGTCCAAAACAGAAGGTGCAAGGCAGAAGGTATTGGTGGTCTTTCCACTCCCCAGGAGGGGCACCCCAAGGACAGCACTAAGGAGCATCCCCTGTGTAAATGGGAACCAGAGGAAGATAGGAGGAAAAGGAGAAGGCCAAGAGCCTGAACCCTTTTTTGTTCTCCTCCCTGAGGAAGGGATCCTCAACCACCAGCTTTTCAAAGGAAAGAAGTAGAATGACAAGGGGTGCTTCCTCTCTGTGCTCCCCATCACCCAAGATGTTGACCTTGTGGAAGGTCCAGGACCAGAAGAGGCCCAGCAGATCAGCAAACTGTGTTGCCTGGTTGAACAGCACAGGGCTGCCCTCTTCTAGCACCTCCAGGCTGGAGATGGTAGGGAGGGGTGGAGGCAGCAAGCCTGGGAGGCGCTGCTGCTCCAGACAGGGGCCAGGAGGTCTGCGAGCAAACGAAATGAACTCCTGTGAGCCGATTCCTGGCTCGCCAGACACGGGCCCTGGGGAGCCAGTGGAGACAGGAGGGGCGACTTTCCCTGCAGCCAATGGCTCCAACTTGAGGCACAGGCATCTGATCAGGGTCATTGATTACTTCCTTCTCAGAAGCAGGCCCAGGATTGTATACTCTGGGCCCCTGATTGACAGGAGGGGGTCTGCATGGCAGGTCCTTAGTCAGGAAAGAAGCTAGATTTGGCTAGGCCAGGGTCGGGGGTTCCTTCAGAAAGGACTCAGCATAGCCCAGAGATCCACACAGGGTATGTCTTGTGTGTGTGTGTTTGTGTGTGTGTGTGTCTGTCTGTCTGTGTATATACACACAAAAAAAAGAAAAACTATTCAAAGACAGACTGGTCTACCAGGGCACTTGCCCACTTAGCAATTTCTGGTGCCCATCTTTCCAACCTCTAGAAAGAAAATCAGCCACCTTCTGTGCCACTCCCAGTTGGGAGGACACTTGAATCTATACAAAAGTTCACTTTGGAAGATGTACAACTTAGTGGCCAAGAATTTGTTTGCCTCCATCCAGACCCTTCAGTTCCTGGCTGGGTGACCTTGGGCAAGTTACTGAACATCTCTGGGCCTTATTTCCTTCACATGTAAAAATAAAGGATCCTCAAAGGGTATTTCTAAGAGAGACCTTGAGGAAATTCAAAGATGAGGTATGTGAAAAGGGATGAGCAAGGTGGCTGGCACAAGGTCAGTGCCCCATAAAGGCCTCCTGATTATAACCTGGGACAAGGCACAGAGCAGGGGCAGTGAAGGTTCAGTGATAGAATTCTCATCTCCCATGCAGAAGACCTGGGTTCAATTCCCAGCCAAAGTACCTCATGCACAGCTTCCTCCGTCAGGAAGCCTGTGTGCTGCTACGATGCTGAACAGGTTTGAGCTGAGCTGCTAGACTAAGATGACTAGGAAGAAAGGCCTGGCAATCAGTGTCTGAAAACCACAGGCCCAGAGCACAGCTCAGTACTTGCCTGATGCTAAGGAAGTGAAGGTCCACTGCTGCCACAAGGTCTCTTGTGCAGAGTCCTTCACGTTTGAGTGCCCCTTCTCCTGAGCTGCTGTTGTCGTTGTCGGCTGTCGAGTCAGCCCCAGCTCATGGTGATCCCATGCACAATGGAACAAAACGCTGCCTGGTCCTGCGCCATCCCCACAATGGGTTGTGGGTCAGACCACTGTAATCCACAGGGCTTCCACTGGCTGACGTTTACAAAAGTACCTCTTCCCAGTCTGCCTTAGTCTGGAAGCTCCCCTGAAATCTGGCCACAGCAACACGCAAGCCTCAACGGATAGACACGTGGCAGCTGTGCATAAGGTGTACTGCCTGGGACTCAGAACAGGTCTCCCACAGGGAAGGCGGGAGTCCTACCACTGAACCACCACTGCCTTATTTCTCATGGGCTAGAAAAGAGAAAATGAGGTTTCTGCCTCTCCTCCCCTCCCCCTCCCCCACCTCCAATAGAATCCTGGCATGTGTCCCTGGAACACAGTGCCACGGGGTCCACTGCAGGAAACCACCCAGCAAGGTGACAGTGGACTGGGCCCTAGACCCTGCAAGAAAGCCCCAGGGGGAGGGTCAGCCACAAGCTGTCAAGGGGCAGGGGAATGTAGCCACTGGACCCAGTGGTTCTTACCTCCCTTCACCCAGGGCCAACACCTGGACCCAAAGGTCACTGCCACCCTGCACAGAAACAGCAGAGCCTACAGCCACCACATCCATCTTGCTGACATCACAGAAGCCAAAGGGATTAGCCACATGGGAGGAAGGCTCAGTAAAGAGGCACAGGGAAGAGTTTGGGGAAGGCTAAACTCTTGAGGTGGGCACCCCCTGGAAGGACAGGCTGTTATCTGCCTACTGGCTGCAGTGCCAAATAAAAAGCCACTTTTTAGGTTTTTTAAATAGTCCTGCCCCTATCTTCTCTCTCTCTTTTTTAAAAGCTTTTAATTAAAGCTTTGAGGCATTTTATTATTAAATCGTCAGTACTCCTATACATAAACTAATAGAGACTTTAAATTCAACATACATTTACTTCCATTGTTTTAGCTTGACCATCTAGCAAAATCGTTAGCTTCCTTGACTTGGGCTGCAGTATAAGGAGACCTTCCCTTGTCTGAGTGATTTAAGAGCATAACTCGTCAATGAGCATCTCTTATTTTCCCTTTATTGGCAGTAGGGCTTACAACCAGTATTAAGGCTGCTTCCCATTTTGTCATGTTGGGTTCAAACTGCATGGCCACGACTGAAAGCAGATTATGATAGACTTTGAAAAATTTGTTTGACTTGAGGTTCCACCAGCTTCGTGGCTTGTAAAACGTTGTTGTTGTTGTTAGGTGTCATAGTAACTCAAGTCTTGTACAACAGCACAAAACTGCCCAGTCCTGCACCATCCTCATAATCATTGCTATGTTGGAGCTCATTACTGAAGCCACTACATCAGTCCATCTCATTGAGTCTTCCTGTTTTCTGATGACTCTTCTTTGCTAAGCACAATGTCCCTCTCCGGGGACTACTCCCTCCTGATGACACGTCCAAAGTACATGAGATGAAGTCTCACTATCTTCACTTCCAAGCAGTATTCAGGCTGTACTTCTTCCAAGACAGATTTGTTCGTTCTTCTGGCAGTCCATGGTCTATTTAGTATTTTTCATAAACATCATAATCCAAAGGCATCACCTCTTCCTCCGTCTTCCTTATCTGCTCTCCAGCTTTTGCGTCCACATGAGGTGACTGAAAATGCCGTGGCATGGGTCAGGCACACCTTAGTCTTCAAACTGGCATCTTTGGTTTTTAACACTTTAAAGAGGTCTTTTGCAGCAGATCTGCCCAATACATCATTTGATTTTCTTAGCTGCTGCTTCCATGGGCAATGATTGTGCATCCAAGCAAAATGAAATCCTTGACAATTTCGACCTTTCTCCATTTATCATGATGTTGCTTATTGGTCCAGCTGTGAGGATATTTGCTTTCTTTATGTGGAGATGCCATCCATACTGAAGGCTGTAGTCTTTGATCTTCATCAATAAGTTCTTCACGTCTTCTCTGCTTTCACCAAACAAGGCTGTATCATGTGTGTATCAGAGGTTGTTAAATGAGTCTTCCTCCAATCCTGATGCTGAGTTCTTCTTCATATAATTCAGCTTCTCAGATTATCTGCTTAGCATACAGATTGAATAAGTAAGGTGAAAGCATACAACCCCAACACACACCTTTCCTGATTTTTAAACCACACAGTATCCAATTATTCTGTTTGAATGACTACCTCTTGGTCGGCCTGGAAATCCTTCAGCGCCAATGGTCAGTCTAACCGCTACCAGTGTGTTGGCCATGACTCCAGCTAGGCTGCCCTTGTCTCCACTGGAATCATGGGTCATCCCAGCCCAGAGGCCACAGCCACCCACTCTATGCCTCTACTGGAAAGCCATGTTACCCCACTTGTATCCTCTTTAAACAATCTCTCTGCAGAACATAATACTGTCCCTCTGTCTAGATGAGTAACTACGAATGACTAAAGATATCTTGTTTACCTCCACAAATGCAGGGACCATGGCTATTCTAGTCATCCCTATGTCCCAAGCACAGCCTAGGACAGTGCCTGGCACACACTCGTTTAAAAAAAAAAAAGTAAGCATTGCTGTCAAGTCAACTCCAACTCATAGAAACCCCATAGGACAAAGTGGATCTGCCCCAAAGAGTTCTCAAGGCTGTAAATAATCTTTATGGAAGCAATCTGCCACATCTTTCTCCCACAGAGCAGTTGGTGGGTTCAAACCTTTCAGTTAGCAATTGAGTGCTTAACCACTGTGCCACCAACTGGCATGTTAAAAAAAAAAAAAAAAAACTACCAAACCCACTGCACTCAAGTCAATTCCAACTCATAGCAACCCCCATTGGGTTTCTGAGGCAATAAATCTTAACAGAAGCAGATTGCCCCATCTTCCTTCCACAGAGTGGCTGGTGGGTTTGAACCACTAACCTTCTGATTAGCAGTCAAATGCCTTAGGCACTGCACCACCAGAGTTCCTTAACTGGCACACAGTAGGTGCTTAATAAATATTTCTCGAATGAAAACTCAATGGATCACAACAGAATACTGTTGCCCAATACAGAGCTGGAGGGTGAGTCTGCAAGGTTTAAAGGCACTCAAAATACACAGTGCCTACAACAATGGAGTCGAGCACACCAAGGAGCATGAAGATGGCACAGGAGCAGGAATGCTTTTGTTCTGTTGTATAAGGGTTACCGTGAGTTAGCGGCAATTCAATAGCAACTAACAGCAAGATCTTCTTGGGGTGGGACTGGAAGGGCTTCAGGAAGGACTCATGAGCATTTCCAAGATAGAAAGTATGATCTACATTCATGTGAAATAAAAAGTTTCTGCAATTCAGCACCACCCAACAAAATGCACCCAACACGTACCTCTGGTGCACCTCTCCACCAGCCAAGGGTAGGAGAGTATGGACTCTAGAGGCCACCTTTGGCTCCCAGACAATACCTCATGTGGCAGTTAAGGTTGTGTGTCAACTTGGCTGGGCCTGGTTGAGTGGCTGGGCAGCTGGATGTAGTATTCCCCATGATGAGACTGGTGATCAACTCCATGGTGGAATCAACTGGAGCAGCTAAGTAGCTACCTTAGGGATGTGGTCTGCTTCCTGTATGTAAGGAGAAGCCTTGGGAAACAGTCTCTAGCTTATGGCACACTTGAACCCTGCCTGTAGCCACTTCGTTGTTCAGCAGCCTGCCATGCTCTGCCAATCTCAAGACTTTCAATGGACTTGAATTAACGGCCTGCCATGTGGTTTGGTAATATCAGGACTGTGCCTTTTTACTTGCCATCCTTGGGCTTGTCAGTCTCAGCAGCCAGCAGCTGCCTAAGTGAAGAGATGCCTTAAGTGGGGCGGGAGCAGGAGGCAGAGCTGAAGCCCAAGGTTGAGGGGCTCCCACCCAGCCCCTAGAGCCTGGCACTTTGAACTTGGACTTAAAAGTCTCCAAACTGTGAGAGAATAAACTCCTGTTTGTTCAAGCCATCCCATCTGTGGTATATTCCTGTCAGAGCGGCACTAGGTAACCAGAACACCTCACTCATTCTGAGACTAAGAGCCTGTTCTGTCTCCTTCCTGGCCTTCTCTCCCCAGCACTGTAAGGGCAGGTGAGAATAATCACCCCTCAGCTTGCTTACAGATTTTCATTTTGTCAGGCCATGAAGCAAAAAGAACACTGGCTCTGGAGCCTGGATTAGAATCCAGACAGGAGCATTTTAACACCAAGAAGGACAACAACTGCCATTTACTGGGTGCTTCCTGTGTGCCAGGTCCACTCCAAGCGCCCTCCCCACATCCTGTGGGGTCGGTCTATTAGTATCCTCATTTTACAGATGGGGAAAGAAAGGCACAAGTATGTGTGATGACTTGTCAAGAGTTACAGAGTTTGCAAATGGCAGAGCCAGGGAAAACAGTCCCTAGAAACCGTGTGATCTGGGCAGGTCAATTCATCCTCTCTGAGCGCCATCAGTGGAATGAGAATGGAATGCCCACCTCTCAATGTCACTGTGAGAATCCAGAGAGACAATGATAAGAGTCAAGCATCTTGGAAACCGCTCGTTCTCTCACCTCCTCCCCATGAAAGAGAGGGTTCCTCAAACCTGCTCCCCCACCCTCATCGAAAACCAGCTGCCATCAAGAACAGCCACTGTGCCGACCCCATGTCAGAGTAGAACTGGGTGCCACAATGGTACTTTCTTCCGAAATAGATTGCCAGGCCTTTCTTGAGAGGCCCCTGTGAGGAGACTCAAGCCTCCAACATTTCCACTGCAGCCAAGGGTCTTAACCAGTACCACCACCCAGGGACTCCCCTAGCCTCATGAGGCAGGTAGAAAAGTCATTGAGATGGGAGTGAGAACACACTCTGAATTCGGTGACACACGTCCTCAAACAAGAGATATCACTACTATTAATAGGAGGGGCCAAAAGGTTCTGATTTAAATAATTGGGCCATACAGAGCTCTGGCTCTAAACAAAGAAAATGAAAGGAGGCTGCCAGAGAAAGGTCCTATACCAGGAGTTCCCCATGGCGCCAGATTCCAAAGACCTGCCTCCACCAGCCATGTTCTCAAGGTGGTTTTCCACCTCTGAAGGCTGTGGGAGCAGGAGGCCCAGGCCAGCTGGGCCCCGCTAGACTCTCTCCTTGCCCCTTTGAAGTGCCCAGTATGGAGTGGACGGGAAGGAAACCCCTAGGCTGCAGAGGCCGGCTGTGCGGCACCTACCCGCCCCCATCGGCTGCCTTCCCACTCATTGTGCAGCCTGACTGAGCCTTTGTTGCCAGAGCCCTAGCAGGGGACTGCCAGGGACCTGGCCTCATTATGTGCCTGACCTTAGGCAAGACCCCCCCCCAAGGGGTGGAAGGTTAATGTGGCTGCCCGCCATGCAGGCCTGGCCCCTAGGAGGCCTCCTCAGAGGGACAAAGGACCAGCCTCTTCCTCCTCCCCTGGCCCCCAAAACAGCTGCCTGCCAGTGGAGCCCATTCAGAAGGGGCGCTTAGGGGCCTGGAGGGAGGCGGGCTGGCCCACTTTGATGGCTCAGAAGTCATGGGGGGCATGGGGGTGGACATGCACCTTTCCAAACCCTCCTTCCTCCCACCCTGGCTGAGAAAACAAAGCTGAGGGAGCCACCCTGGGCTGCTGCAGGAATGTGCTGTCAGAGAGGAGGGGCTAGTAAGGACCTGCCCACAACCTTCTCTGCCCTCCGACCTTCACGAATTCTCCACACCAGGCTCTGCTTCCAAGCAAGGCTAATTTCAGACCCTCACTAAGGTGGGATGGTGTGGACACAACAAGCGGTCAGAGAAAAATCAGAAACCTATGGACTCACTGGAGGTTTCTGGGTATAGAATCGATGACACCCTTCCAGCAAGGGAGAAGGCCAGAAATTTGGGGAAAGCGGAGTAAACATATGACTTACAAAAAAAAAAAAAAAAATCCCTATAGCACATGGCATCATGGCCTTCCAACAGGAGGGATTTTTTCCTAAATACTAATTACCTGTCAGGTAGGAGTATGCAGTCTATGCTGGGCACCAGAGAGAATCACCTAGAAGCCTTTCTTTATAGGATTTGGAGGCCAGCACCTCACACGCCAGACTGACACACAGCTTCACTGTACACTGATTTTAATTTCAAAAGACTTCAGGGAAATTTTTTGGAGTGTTTTATTTGCTTAAATTCCTGGAGCTGGCACAGGGGTTCCCTGAGGCACAACAAACCTCACTTAGGAAGCAGCAAGCCGGCCCATCCGCGGAGTGGGTGTGTGTGCAGGCACTGGGCATCCACACGTTTCTGCAGGCAGGTGTGTCCCAGCGTGTGCACGTTGTCCATGACACACAAAAGACCAGCTGAAAGCTTTACCTACAGAGCAGGCGGGCGGCAAGAGCCCGAGGTGACTGAAACAGCCTGGTTGGCCCATTGTTGAGAAGAGATGCCTTTCAAGGAACAAAAGGGGGGGGGGGCAGGACTTCACGTAAGAGAGGCAGGCACATCTGTATACGGTATAAACTCCAGTCCCATTATCGGCGCTGTCTCCCCGGGCAGCATCATTTGGGGTGTGTGTGTGCGTGTATTTGTGTGCACGGACTGGGCTGCCCCCACATTGTCCTGCCCAGCCAGGAGACACAGCGCCCAGCACTCTCACAAAGACATCGATTTTCCTCCTTCCCTTCCAGAGCAATATCAGATGAGCCCCCTGAGTGACGAGGCCTTAACTTTTCAGTGGGGTTTTCTTTTCTGACTTGTTTGTCTGTGATATATTTTTTAAAATGTGGCCTCTAATTGTGTCTTTTCTGGGCCACATCCCCCTAGCCCTTCCCCAAGCAAGTCTGATTATCTGAATGTGCAGGTTGCTAGTGGGGCATCCTGGGCTCTCAGAATACCAGGGGGTTAGAAATTGGGGGCGGGGGGAATTAATTGCCAAGAAAAAAACAAGGCTGAGCTGCGACTTTGATTCCATCAATTACCATTATCTTTCTCCGCAGGTCCGCCAACCATCCCCCAGAACTGGCAGTGTTTAACTTTCTTTGCCAGTCGTGATACCCCGTCAGATTTCTGGCGGTGCCACGCCGCCCGCCTGGGCTCCTCCTGGGCCCTTATCAGCCTCTCCCAGTCAGCCTGGCCCGGCACAGCTGTTCCAGGCCCTCAGCCCTTCACTTTATCTGCTCACACAGACCTCGGCCTGGCAAGCAGCAGGGCCAGTGCTTGCTCCACATTCCCCAGGAAGCCAGCTGGGAACACAGCCGCCCTGCTCCCAGAATCCTCTGGGAGTTCATTACCCAGCCAGGGTACCCCGGCTCGACAGCCAAGGTGCGGGCCACGTCGCCCAGACTCACCGCCAGAATCATTAAAACTCCAACCTTCTGAAGAGAATAAAGAACAAAACCACAAATTTAGATTAATAAAGCATTTGTTGATTCTACAGCAATTTAGCAGGCCCCTAAGAAACCCACCAGAGACCCTCGGAGCTCCAGTAATTTTCTGTTATATTATCTTTCTTGTAAAATACTTCCCCAGACAGAGTCCCCAAAGGGGCTCAAATATCACTGTGACTAACCAAAATCAATGTGCACTCACCTATTGACATTTTTACATAGTTTTTGGATTTAGTATCCAGCCGAAAACACAATCAACTCCTCTGCCAAGGAACCGACAGGCACTTAGCTAGTCAGCTATTAGTGTTACAAAGGAAAAAATGCAGGCACCCAGGGGAGCAGGGCAAGGCGGCACTGACGTCAGGGGGTAATTGGGTGTCTGAGAGAAATTGCCAGCGGCTGGCCGGCTCCCCCGGGGGCCGCACAAAGCTGAGCTGTAACTCTAATAAAGGAAAGGAAATTCTAGAAAAGGGGGCTTTGCTACAAAGAAGCCCAGGCAAATGCCAAAAATAGCCCTTTGGAAATAAATAAATAAATGTGGCTAAGCCCTATAGATCTAAAAAATAAAATAAAATCACGGCATTGAGGAGGGCTTCTGGCCTCCCCTCCCTGGACATCTGTTTGGGGCTCAAGGACTCCCCACCACCACCACCTTCCTCTCTGAAATCCGGGGCTTTAATGCTGGAAGGAGGTTTGCCATCTATTGGGGCAAACAGAATGGATTTTCTAAAGAATCTAAGTTTGTCATCGTCTCTTCCTCAAAGGTAGCATCTTCATTGCTCACTCTGAAGCTTACAAGGAGAAGGACCTGCTATTGTTTGGTTTGGGGTTGTTTTTATGGTTTCGGTTTGGTTTTATTTCTTGGGGGGGGAGGGGGAAGGCTCCTATAATGCCACACCCATTACATAAAATTCCAGAGGTTCTTGCTGTGTGCATAGCTTAGGGTTCCCCTCGAGGAAGTCTGTATTCCTGGGACCAAAAGGGAAAGAAAAAAAACCCAACCCACTGCTATCAAGTCGATTCCAACTCATAGCGACCTCCATTGGGTTTCTGAGGCAGTAAATCTTTACGGAAGTAGATTGTCCTGTCTTCCTTCCACAGAGTGGCTGGGAGGTTTGAACCACCAACCTTCTGGTTAGCAGTCAAATGCCTTAAGCACTGCACCACCAGAGCTCCTTGTATCCTGGGGAATGGGAGTTTAATTTTCTTCCTTTATTACACTCAACGCCCACCACAGTCACACTCACCCCTGAAGTCAGAGGCTGCAACACAGTCTAGGTGGCCTTCCCCTCCTCTCTTCCATGAGGGTCTTTGTGAGGGAGGGGGTCAGGAAACTGGTGGCAACCACAGGCAGCAGCTCACCCACCAGTCCCAGGCCGAACACCGGCCTCCCTGGGAAAGCTGTCGCCCTCTGAAGAGCAAGCAGTGGTGGGGAGGGGGGCCTCAAGGCTGAGGATGGCCTGAGAGGACAGCTTAAGAAAAGAGATGGCAAGAATGGGATTCTCAGGGTCAGATTCTATTTCATCACTTTGAAAGAAAAAGGAAAAATAGGCCCAGGATTTTTAAAAAATGAAGAAAAAAGCAGAAAGCACTCCAACCCAAAGCTACTTGGAAATTGGTCTGCACAAAGGTCTTTGGTTAAAAATGTCAAATGAATGCCACAGGGCTCCTTGCCCTCTCAGTCTCTGGGCCCCCACTGATGACCAAGGGGACTGCTGGGAGGAGGAAGGGCTCCCCTGTGCTCTGCCAGGACTTTGGGTCTGTGCCACAGCCCCCCAGGTTCTGACGGAACCCCCAGGGCCTCCCAGCTGCCGTGGGGGAGGGGCAGGGACACAGGCGGAGGGGGGCCAATTCTTCTCCTCATAGAGCGTCCAGTGTCAGCCCTGAGGCGGAAAATCCAGCTGGGAAAAAAGAAGGGGATCCCACAGTAGCTCCTAGCGCAAGGGAGGGAAGCAAAGCTCAGGAACGTGACAGCCAGCACCCTGGCACCACATCGCAAACCCTGAATCAATGATGCAATCGCTTAATTAACCAGCCCGCTCAGGGTGGGTGCCGAGTGTGTCTTTGAGTATCTGACCCAACCAGCTCCGATGGGCAAACCCCCCTCCTCGGGCCCCCTCTGCTGGGCTCACGGGACCACAGATGGTTGAGCACCGTCTGGGAGTCTCACCGAGGGGGGAAAATGTGAGTTCCCTCGTCCCCAGTGTGATCCAGTCACTGACAGAAAGAAGGGAGGAGGGAGGAGGGAGGAGGCAGGAGGCAGGAGGAGGGAGGGTCTTATCAGCTACTTAGAATTTCTTGGCCTTGGCGGCTGCAAGTTACCTCTCAATGTTATTTTCTTGTCCCAGTCAATGAGACTATAATAGAAATGGCGAGTGCTCCAGACCTGTTTTCAGCAGGCCTGTGAGTGCCAGATTTAGAAAGAAAAGAAGGCAGCTTAAATTAACCCTAAAGTGTAACACGCTTAGATCTTATAACTTTTAAAAACCGGTGTGGAAGGTGTGTGTGCAGATGGTAAAGGCTGGAACAAGTCACACGGACACGTGTGTACGTGTGTGTGTGTGTGTGTGTGTGTGTTGGGGACAGAGGGCACCACCCCTTCTGTCCTTTCCACACTGCAACATACTTGCAAAAAGTAATAGGCCACCTTGCTATCTCTTATTCTGATCGACCGACTGGGATTGAGGATTTGAAACCAGTTCGCAAGGGGACTGGACAACCGCCAAGGTTTATATTCTCATCTTAAATGCGCAGAGGGAAGAGGAGAGGAAAGGAGAGGAGGGCTCACAGGCCAGTATCTCAAACTGACCCCAAACTGTTAATGATAATGAGACAGGAGTGCATGACAGGAGTTCAACAGCTCTAAGGGAGAGGGGAGACCTGGGAGAGGGGCCAGGCAGAGGCATTTTCAATTACCAAAAAGAAAAATAATTTCTTTTTAAACAATACTCCCTGACACAGGGTGTTTAAAGAGAACGACTCTGGCCCCTAAAATATCAAAGTGAGATTTAAAAATAGAAGAGTCATTTCCCCCCTTCCCTGTTGCAGATTTTACTGTAGCGTTTCTAGAAGGCAGATTAAATGAAGGAAGCTCAAACACACTCAATTTTGTCCTTTAGCAAATTCTTCTCTTTCACTCTTGCATGAAGAAAAAAAATCTCCCCACAGAGTTTTTCTCTTCTTCCTGGTGTGGATCTGGGCCCCTGCAGTGCCCTGTGTAATTTCCAGTTCCTCAGAATTCAGGTATTAATAAAGACCCCATGGGGACTTCCAACAATATAACCCTACATTTTGAGGCATTATGAAAGGAAACCCCCAGGGGTCTGTGGCTCAAATTTCTGAAATGTAGGCATTGTAAAAGGCACCCCAGGGGATGCCCGCAATAGAAATCTGCTGAATTCAAAGCATTTTGGAAGTCCTGGTGGGAGTCATTACTCCCACTGGAAGCTTTTTACAAAACATGTGTTGCTGACATGTTGACAGATTGCTCAGTGAAGTGTTTAGGTGCATGCACAAGGCGGGCCTTTGGAGACGCTCGGCGCTGCCAGCGAGTCTCCGAACGCTAGAACCGGTACCATCCATATTTCATAACGGGGGAGGCCGTGGCAGCCGGGGACGGCAGACGTGTTCTCCAAATCAGAAGCGAGCTTCGCACCCCTGCGCCGCGGAGCCACTTCGAGTGGGCCGGCCCCGTCCTCGCCTGTGCAGCGGGTTTGTGCAGCGCAGCTGTGACGGCCCTTGTATCCCTGCCAAGGGCTTTACTAAAGGAATCTTAAGAGGACCTCACTGATCACTGGGAGGTGTCGTGCAGATCAAACCGAGGAGAGGGTGGGGCAGGGGCTGGGGGCAGAAGGGACCCTCACTTCCACCCCCAGCCTTCAAAGAGAGGTTGGGTGGTGGGGAGGGGGTTTGAACTCCGGGCGCTCTGGTCTTGACAGCGTTAAGCTCGGGAAAGTGATCTGTGACTTTAATAAGGCAGAGGGGCTCGGAGGAATTAGCTGCCTAGGTGATGGGGGCTGGAGATGGATGTGAATGTACTCAGGGCCTGGTGGGCCAAGGGCCAGGCTGGGGCCCTGGGGAGATCTGCTCACCCACGGCCCCATGCACTCCCAGGCTCTCATCTGCAAAGGAGTTTCTGGGCTGAAGACTTATGTGTGTACTGAAGGGCTGCCAAGCAAGCCTGACCGTGTGTGTACGTGTGTGCACATATAGGCACACACACCTATGCATGTGCATGCGCACGTGCGCGTACACACACACACACTCACACACATACTTCCTGGCAGGATAACACACCATATGCCCGTGTTCATAAAATTTTAAAGGTAAAAGCAGATGTAATTTGATGAATGTGTCTATGTGTTGATAGGAACACACACATTCCAATGAAGGGCCTTTTCCTTCCTCTGGGGCTCTGTTTATGCCTTAGGACTTCCCCACACATGCACCAGGATGAGAGGTAACCTGCTTAACCGTGTCACCGCCGCTGCATCACACAAAGAAACCTCAAGAAATCTCACCTTTTTTTAAAAAAAAAATTTATCTTCTTTGAACTGTACTATCTATTACGTTGTCAGCTTGGAGTTTTCTTTTATTGAATTTTTTGAAAGCACGTTAAGGAATAAAAATCCTGTCTGCTTAGGCACACAGCACTTAGAATGAGGCGGAGGAATGATGACAGCATGTCCAGCCCGACCCTACATTTTCCAGGGACTTTACCTCCATGCTGGAAATTTACTTTGGAGGTGGCTGGTGGATACCAGAAACACATTCTCACCCCAGTGGCCTTTCTTGTCTTTTTCCTTCTTTTCAGAAGTAAATTGCATTTCAATGGACAAATGGCTTTTCCAAGAGAAGGGTGCAAGATTCCATTCTTCCAAGCTCCCTTACAGACTTCTGGGGACAAAGGCTCCAGAGAGGTGCCTAGCAGGGGAGGCCCCCGGGTGTCAGCTGACTTAATGGATTCCCCACCCCACCCCTCCAACCAACAGACGGGTGAGAAGTTGCTAAAGCTTTCTAAGCTCCTAGGTTGGGCAATCTACTTCCATAGTGATACTGCCTTGGCCACCCAAGGAGGGGTCACTATGAGTCAGGACAACTTGATGGCACACAACAACAACAGGCTGGCTCCAAGGCAGCTCGGCCTCAGCTCAGCCTCAGCTCAGTGTGCCAGCCCTGGGCTCAATACCTCACCTGCTTGTGCCCAGGGTAACACCTGGCACTCAGTGTGTGACCGGTAACCACATGTTGGGTGAAGAAGTGCATGAATAAATGATGACTGATAAACCCACGGTCATGGGTGAAGCTATCCAAGTCAACCTGGTAAGTATACTCCATTCAGTCTAGAAAGGGGGGAAGAGAGGTTTCCTCTTCAGAGTGGATTCAAGGGCACTCTCTTCTTCCCAGGGGCTCTGTGGTGTCATGGTTAAGGCATTTGGCTGCTAACCAAAAGGTTGGTAGTTTGAACCTACCAGGCCCCCATGGGAAAAGATGAGGCAGTCTGCTTCCATAAAGATTTACAGCCTTGGAAACCCAGTGGAGGTCGCTGTGAGTCAGAACTGACCTGATGTCAGTGAGTTTGGTTTTGGTTCTCCTGAGAGGAGGTTGTCTCTCCTGGAGGCAAATAGGGGTGTCTGAACCCCGGCCCTAGCAACCACCTTTCCAGATGCCTGAACTTGCCCCAGCACCCTGGATATGCCATGCCCAGAGAGGGATTCCTGGGGCAGAGAGGTGACACAGAAAAACGAGAAGGGGAGAGGAATCTTCTCCAGGAGAACCCATTCAAGAACCCCATCCCACCTGGGATGTCACAACGCCCTCTGAAGCTCCCTCCTAATGAGTGTGCCAGGACTAGAGCAAGAGACCCAAAGGTGTGCTCCCTCCTCCGAGCCACTAGGCCCTGCCTTCAGGGTTCTGGCCCTCTCTCCCTGGACAAGAACCTGTTTATATCTGACTAGAGTGACCAAACTGTCCCAGTTTGTCTGGGACTTTACCAGTTTTAGCACTGAAAATTCCACACTCCTAGAAACCCCCTAGGCCCAGGAAAACTGGGACAACTGGTCACCCTACACCTTTACCCCAGACCGTGAGCTCCATGAGGACCAGCATAGGTCCTGATACATAACAAATATACAGTGAACCTCTCTGAAAGATTACTATACTTAACCTTATCTGTAGACACAATCTTGTGACAAAACAAAACCCACACGAATTTGTAAATAAATTAAAAAAAAAAAAATACTTTTATGGTCATCTTCCATTAAAATCATGTATCATCCCTAATTTTTTATACACATATTCTCCATTATTTCGTTAGAGATTTCGGAATTATTTTTTATTTGGGAGCAGATATTAATAAAAGATAAAATGGTACTCCAAAGGAAAAGAAAAAAAAAAAAAAAAAGGTTTACAGCCTTGAAAACCCTACAGGGTAGTTCTACTCTGTCCTACAGGGTCCCTATGAGTCTGAATTGACAGCAGTAGGTTTGGCTGTTTGGAATCTTTATCAGAGCAGATAGATTACCAGGTCTTCCTCCCACAGATCCACTGAGTCAGTTCGAAATGCCAACCTTTCAGATAGCAGCCAAGTGCTTAACTGCTGCGCCACCAGGGCTCCTTAAAATTCAGGCTTAACCCAAAACTCACTGCCATCAAGTCTATTCCAATTCATAGTGACTCCCATTGGGTTTCCAAGACTGTAAATCTTTACAGAAGCAGACTGCCTAGTCTTTCTTCCACAGAGCAGCTGGTGGGTACGAACCACCAACCTTTCAGTAAGCAGCCAAATGCCTTAACCACTGCACCATCAGCTCTGGTTATTTCAGAAGAGAGATGAAAATGTAGGAGGACTTGTTCATTCAATAAGCACTTCCCAGAAACCCCTAGGCAAATGTCTTTGGCTAACAAAGACAGAGTCAATGTCCCATCCCAAAGTTTCAAAGGTGAACTGCTGGGATGGACTTTGTCCAGTCCATCTACGAAAAATTAAAACCAAACCTACTGCCATTGAGTCAATTCTGACTCATAGCTACCATAGAGGGCAGAGTAGAATTGCACCACAGGGTTTCTAAGACTATAAATCTTAACAGAAGCAGACTGCCCCATCTTTCTCCTGCAGAGCAGCTGAGTTCAAGTCTACCTACAGGGAACTGTAATACAAGCCTAAGCACAACCATGCGATGGAATACGATAAAGCCCATTAAAATCAGGCTTGAGAACAATATTTAACAATACAGTAGCCTGCTTACATCTATAGGTAAATGAAAAAAAAAAAGCAGATTGCAGATGAAGGATGAATGCCAAAATGACTGAAATGGTTATGTCTGGACAGTGAGATTATTCCGAAAACCGAACCAGCTGCCACTGAATCAAATTCCAAGTCATGGCAATGCCATGTGTGTCAGACTGGAGCTGTGTTCCACAGGGTTTTCAGTGGCTGAGTTTTGGGATTATAACTGGATGTTATTTTCTTCTTTTGGCTTGTCTTTATTTAATACATCTTCTACAGGAAATGTATTTAACATGCACAAAATAAGAAAAAATGGATTTAGATAAACAGGACAGTGGACCAGGTGCTCTTGGAGCCCCAGAGAAGGAGCAGGGACATCTGTGTGGAGGTCCGGAAAGGCTTAGGGGAGAGTGGGAACGGAGGATACGGCTTCGCCAGGAAAGCCAACTGAGTGGTGGTGTTCCAGGCAGATGGAATGGCACGGGCAAGGACACACATACTTCTGAGGGTACTGGTGAGATGGACACTGGTGGGATCAGCTGGAAAACAGGGACAGACTTAATTAAAATAGCCACCCATGTCAGCCATTGTAAAGAGCTGAATTTTGTTCTGGTCTCATAGGCCTGGAGGCTGGCGTCCCTAAGAGGATCTGACCTATCATCATCACTCCCTCCCCATCAAATTAAGACCGCAGGGTGCCTTTGGAGAAGTGATTGTTATCTAACAAAATACAGTTGCTGTGCAGTCAGTTCTGACTCATGGCAACCCCACGTGTGTCAAAGCAGAGCTGTGCTTCATAGGGTTTTCAATGGCTGACTTTTCAGATGTAGATCTCCAGGCCTGTCTTCAGAGGCAATCTGGGTAGACTTGAACCTCCAACCTTTCCCTTAGCAGCCAAGAGCATTAACCATTAGCCCCACCTTTTTTAACAAGCAGATCCTTAATAAAATGGGTAAGGCGGTAGTCCTAAATGAGACTGAGCCTTCCAGTTGGTACCTCAAAAGTCAGTCACTTTCAAAGCTGCCTGGGCAAGCAGACAGGCACGCTGGACTCAGTCCCAGCCCCTGGACCAGGCGCCGAGCCTCCAGCCCCAAGTGCTGGAGGACTTTACGCCTTATGGACGCCGGAGTCTGCAGCCTCAGCTGCCCCACTGATCCTGACAGAGCCAGGTGTGGATCGGGACCAGGGCCACTCTACCACCTGGAGGCTGACTTCCAGCCACCAGCGGGATAGCTGCCACCAAACACGGACTCCAGGTGTCAGGAGGAAATTAAAACAAATGACCCTGCCACATTTTTTATCATCCATTCATAAAATATGAAAGAGCAAGGTAGAAGAAAAATAGGTCACTTCAGTGAGATTTACATTGACTTAGAAATCTAAACATCACCCGAAGGTCCTCTGACTCCATCTGGCTTCTGCAGGGCAGCATGGCCTGACCCAGAAAGGGAAGAGGGAGTCCAGAAATTCAGACCAGAGTGGGGGTGTGGGCGGGGGCGCCAAGCTCACAGTGGCATCGTGGGTGTTACAGCACAGGTGACATCAGGCTACATGACTACTGCTAAACAAACCCCCAGAATAACCCCCAGAGTGAGTGATCTTTTCAAAACATACATCCAACCATGTCACCCTTCCTCTTAACCCTTCCAATGACTTCCCACTAGTCTTAGGGTAAAATCCTCCTTCCTGACCACAGCATTCAAGGCCCTGCATGATCTAGTCTTACAAGACCTCTTAGCCTGATTGTCACCTCGCCACTCACTGGGTACCTACCACCCTGGCCTTCCTTCCCCAGGGCCTTTGCATATGCTTTTCCTCTCAGTGAAGCACTCTTCTCTGTAGCCTATGTCTGCTGATTTCTTACTCATATCTGATCCAAGGTCAAATTAAGAGTTTTAGAGACCCTACCTACAGAAAGAGGCATTGATGGTTTAAACCAGGTTCGAGCCCCAGCCAATGCATATTATATGCAGCCACCACCCATCTGTCAGTGGGAGCTTTTGTGTTGCTAGGATGCTGAACAGGTGTCCCAGCTGCTCCCCAAGCACCCACCATGCTTCCAGACTAAGAGGGACTAGCAAGAAAGCCTGGTGATCTACTTCTTAACATCAGCCAATGACAACCCTGTGGATCACAATGGTCTGATCTGCAACTGCTCATGGGGATGGTGCCGGACCAGGCAAGCACTGTGTTCTGTGGTGCATGGGGTCGCTACAAGTTAGGGGCCAACTCAGCAGCAGCTAATAACTATTAACAACATTCAGAAAACCTTATGGCGCACACTCAAATAATTTAAAACAGAAAAACACTGAGCCATAAAGTAAAGACGCCTTGACAAAATGTTTCTCCCATATGCAGCCTCAAATGCTTAAAGAAAACCAAACTCAGAGTTTTGCAAGAGAAATTCTCCCTCCTGTGGGAGTTCCCCTGCCTTGCTAGTATACTAAGCACTAACATAGAGGACCATGAGTCATCTGATCTCAGCTCCAACATCACTGTCTCAGAGAAGCCCTCCCTGCCTTGCCTCTACCTTCCCCCAACCTGGAAGAGACAGTGGCACCATGTGCCTTTCCCCAGACGCACTTATGGCAGCTGCAATTTTCCCACTGTTGGCATGATTCTTGGATTAATGTCTGCTCCCCCAGCACAACACCAGCTCCACCATGGGGACAATGTCTGCCTTGCTCACCAGCTCGCCTCCACCTTAACGCAGTGCCTGGAACATAGCAGGTGCTCAATAAATATTTGTTCAATGAATGAATAGACTAATAACTGCATGAATGAAACAGAGGGGTAACAGTTCACATTACAAACACATTCATCAGTGAACCAAAGGGATCTACCATTGAGCTCCTGGGAAGAGCCAATTCCCCTAGTGCAATCCCATTAGTCCTTTCAGCAAACATTTACAAGACATCTACTATGGTGCCAGGCCCTGAAGATACAAAGATGGCCAAGACAGGCCTTGTATTCTAGCAGCTCGGTCCAGAAAAGACAGTCCCATCAAACCCCCAGGTGCTGAGTAGCCACGTTACCAGAAGACGAGCGTGAGTGCTGGGCAAACCCAAGGAGGCAGGGATGAACTTCAGAAAGCTTCAACACTTCCTGTGTCTTGTCTCCCCCAAGTACTCCTCGAGGTCAGGATGGTGCTGTCCTCAACAGGTGCCACCAACAGAGTCACATAAAGATGACTTTCCTTGAAGCAAGGGTTATCTGTTCACTGCATTCCTCTAAATGCCTCCCATGCTGTCTTCCTTCATGCTAGGCTCCTATTCTGTGTCAGGCATGAAGCCAGGCACTAGGGCCATGGAGACCAGGCCATCATCCCTGCCCTCAACGAGAGCTGCATCTAGCTCAGCAGGTCTCAACCTTCAGGGGTGTTTGTATATTTTAAATACTATAATGATCAGGGAGGTTTCTACTGGCATCTAGTGGGCAAGGCCAGGGGTGCTAAATGCCCTGCAAAGCAAAGGACAGTCCCTCAGAATGAAGAACTCTCACTACCACCCTGCAGTTCAAAGCTCTAGCACAACGTCCATCAGCTGAAAGCAAACCAGCAAACTCGGCCTTGGCTTGCACACAAGAGCCAGGGAGCCGTGAGCCAACAGTGTGAAGTCAAATCTGTCATCTCGAGAAGTGAGATGTCAGATGTGTCCAGCCCTGGCCCCTAGAAAACCCTAGCTCTCACCCAAACCCTCCTTCCCCACTTCCCAAGTCACCTCTGCCTGCACATTTGCTTAACATTCCTAAGCAATTCCTACAATCCTTGCTACTCAAAGTGTGGTCTATGGACCAGCAGGCACCTAGGATGTTAGGAAGAAATGCCTCAGACCTGCTAAATTAGAATCTGCATTTTCAAGAGATCTCCAGTGACCCATATGCATTTAAGAGAAGCCTCGCCAAAAGCCATTCCAAGACAGACTTCAGGAAACTTTCTGCCCATCCACTCCCATCTCCTAGCTCTGTGTGTCCATTCCGGCCTCCACAGTGCAAGGCAGCACAGCACTCAGGTGGCAATGCCACATGGACAGGTGGGAGGTGCTTTTCTCTCTACTTGGCTCAAAGAAGGGAGAACAAGATGGTGATCTGCCACAGCTACCCAAACATGTGTCCAACATTAAGGAACCCAATCAGGGAACACTGGACAGTTATGCCCAGAAAAGTCAAGAGGTGACACATGTTGATCCAAAGGCACTATATTTGTCTTTCCTGAGGGGCTTGCCAGCCTGAGAGGTCCCTGGATTGGAAATGAGTAGAAAATGAAGGCCAGTATGGTTTTCTTTTGCAGAACTATACCAACACCCATGCCCCCATCCCCAGGCTTAACTTGGGGATGTTCTGGGGTTGTGATCCCAGTTCCAGTTCATGCTTTCTCTCTCAAATACAGTATAAGCTCCTAGGAAGGTTGGCTCTCATTCCCTTTTATAATTCCCTCAGCCCCCCAAATTGATCCAGGTATAGTATCTGGTACCAAGTAAGTATATGGAAATGGCTATGAAATGGAATAGGATGGGATGGGATGAGATGTGTGGGGAGAGATGGGGTGGGATGAGATGGGGTACGATGGAATGAAATGAGTGGAATGAAAGGGGATGAGACAAGTGGGATGGGAGGAGATGGGATGGGATGGGGTAGGTAGGACGGGATGGGTAGGATGGGATGCGGTAGGTAGGATGGGATGCGGTAGGTAGGATGGGATGGGTAGGATGGGATGATACGGAACAGGATAAGACATGTGAGACAGGATGGATGAGATGAGATGAAATCTGGTAGAACTGGATAAGAAGGGATGGGATGGGATGGGACAGGTAGGGCAGGATGAGATGGGTATAGAGGGATGAAAGGAGATGGGTAAGATGGGATGAGATGGAACTAAATGGGATCGAATAGAATGGAATGGAAGAAAGTCTGGGCCTAGCAATGTCCTTTTTCCATACCAGCCATGAAAAAGTGCACCTAACAACAACAGAAGCTCTGGTAGCACCGTGCCTAAGGCATTTGACTGCTAACCAGAAGGCTGGCAGTTCAAACCCACCAGCCACTCCTTGGAAGGAAGGTTGAGCAATCTACTTCTGTAGTGATACCGCCTCGGAAACCCAAGGAGGGGTCATTATGAGTCGGGTCTGACTCAACAGCACATAAAAACAACAACAGGGTGACATGTACAAGAATGCCTACTACAACATACAATTGGAAACAACTTAAATGCCCAACAACAGGGGACTAGCTGCATAAACCATGGTACAGCCATGCACGTAGCAGTTAATGAAGACGAAGGGAGATCTATACACCAACTAGAAAATTCTCCAAGGCATAGTATTGAATGAAAAAAGCAAGTTACAGAGTGATTAATCCAATATGGTATCATTTATTTTTTTAATAAAAAAACAATACTATATTGTTTCTAATGAATATATACATATACTATATTTCATCAAATCTAAGATACCATAGGTTGTAAAATGCACCATTATTTTATGTATTACTGAAAAAGAAAAATAAATAAATAAACTGTCAATTGAACCATGACAAGACATTCATTGTAAGCTACGTCTCAATGTGAGAGATGCGGAAGTGTGTCTTAGAATCTACAATCTATGAAATACGGTATTATGTAAATGTGCAGTAGAAAGTCGTGAAGCAATACAGCCGAAAAGGCAATGCAGTTAACCTGGAGGCGGAGAAGAAGGAGAACAGGAATGGTGACCAAAGGGGACTTTAGCCTTATCTGCAATGGTTCCAATGTTTATAAATAGAAGACATTTATGCATTGTTGTTGTTGGTAGTTGCCACTGAGTCGATTTCCACTCCTAACAACCCATGTGACAGAACAGAACTGCTCCCCCGAGTTTTCTGGGTTGTAATCTTCACAGGAGCGGATCCCCAGGTCTCTTCTCCCACAGAGCCAATGGATGGGTTCGAACTGCCAACCTTTCAGTTAGCAGCTGAGTGCTTACCCCTGCACCACAGGGCTCCTGATTTACATGTTGCTGTGATATTTAATACTGTTCAATTTTTTTTTTTTTAATCAAGAATGACTGGATGCCTCATCTGGCCCTCACTTAAAATAAAAGAGCAGGTGTGGCTTGAGCAGTCAGAGAAACAGGGGCTTTCTGCAGGGTAAGGCAGGGTGAGGCTCACATGCACAAGCAAGTGGGATGCCACAAAGCTCTGTGAGGAGGAGGAGGAGGCTCTTATGAGTGTCCAGCAGGGGAAGTGTCATTAGAAAAAGAAACAACAGGAAGAGAATTTGATTTGGGGAGATAAAAAACCCCACAATCTACTCACACACTAGCATCAGGACTACTTGGGGGCTGAGGGCTGTTCCCCAAAATGGCTCTTTCATCTCCCCTTGCTGCTCTCTGCAGCAGCAGTTTGAAAAGTCATAAAGTCATCCTTAATGCATCACTCACAAGACATCTCCCTGGACCCGAGCTTCTAATTCCACCTTAATATCTGTGTGTCAGGGAGAGCTGAACTGCGGCCCGCAGCAGCAAGCCAGCCACCTTGCCCTGCGCACAAACAAAATAGCCTTGGTGCTCAGAGCACAGGTTTCCTGCTCTTATCCTCTGGGGGACCCGGGAGCTGCACAATCGGCGAATGGAAGCCATGTGCGATATAAATACATAATGAACAAAGAGGCCCCACCAAAACACCCTTGACCTTCCCGCTTTTCCTTGACTCCCCACTGCCATGATCCCCAGTAACGCCAAAAATGGAATGACGCTATCAAAGGGCGTGACGCCAGGCAGTGCCTTCCGTTGCCAATTTCTCCAGTAGTTAAGCAGTAAATGGTGTTAATCGGAATGATAACCTATTCGGTTTTCCATTTATGCAAATAACAAAGTTTTGGCAGCGAGGGCAATGATTTGAACAGCTACAACTGTCAGGAGCCAGGCCTGGGTCCGACAAATCTGCTCCTCTGTTCCCACAGTCTGTGGCATTACGGCTCAAGACCAAATCTCTGACTATTAGCATGTTTCGGGAAAAGGGGAAACCAAAAGCCAAAACCCTTACAGCAACCTGATAAGCCCCACTGCTTTAAGAGAAGTGATAAGGCTCCTGCTCTGCCCACCCCTCAAAACAAATCCACGCAGTTAGCTTCCTCTCTTATAAATTGGTATCAGTCCCTAAGGAGTCCAGACTTGGTGGTGCAAACCATGAACAGACTCGGCTGCTGACTGAAAGGTTGGTGGTTGGAATCCACTCATAAGCACTTCAGAAGAAAGGCCTGGTGACCTCCTTCAGAAAAACCGGCCACTGAAAACCCCTGGAGTACAGTTCTGCTCTGCCACACGGGGCGTCACAATGAGTTGGGGTTGACTGCATGGCAACTGGATTTTTTATTAATCCCCCAAATTTAACATCTAAGCACAAGATCCTCAGCAGGATCTCAGCAGTCGGAGAGCAGGGCACTGTAATTAAAGTTCTCCATCAGACCCTCCAAATTAACCCTCCACCCTCTCCACCTGCTCTGGCCCCTGGAGGCTGCCTTGTAGGAACCACGACAGGCTCCCCTGGCTCCTGGCCTCCTGCTGGGTACAGCCAGTGGGCTGTGCTGACAGAGCCTGGGGGGCAGACGAAGCTGGAAGTCAGGCATCTACTCTTCCGGCTCCCTTCCTGCTGAACTGTCACAGGGTCCCTCCTGTGCCTCTCCTAAAGGTCATCACTGGGTCAGCCTCCTCTCTCCCAAGTAAGCGCTCATCCCTTTGCCCTATCAGGTTCTCCGATGTTGGTAGGACGCCCCCAGGTGTTCCACCAGCCCCTGGGGTTGTCCCTTCACCGGGCCCACCTCAGTAAATGGGCCCTGATTAAATAAATGCTCCTCAATCGCCCTGTTTGAGCACACCATCTGTTTTCTGCTGGGACCCTCACTAACGGGGTATCACTGAAACATGTTTAAGTAAATACGTCGACAAGCTGTTTGTTGAGACTGTGGTAAAAAGATGTTAGAGGAAGTAGTGTAAAATAAGGGACCAGAGAGTTCAGTGTGAGATTGACAAGTCAGTGATCAGATAATGTGCCTGCAGAGAAGGGGGTAACAAGGCAAAACCCTTCTATTACCCCACTATGCCTCCCCCATCTGTCAGTCCACCCTAATGCGGTGGCCTGGGTTTTGCTGTGATGCGGGAAATATGCCACATTTTAGCCAGTCAACTCCAAAATAAAAATCCACCACTGTAACCTGTTCAGCATCACAGGCCCTGTGCAGGGCCCCTCACCCTCTATCCTATGTGACCGCACTGTGTGAGTGCCAGTGACAAAAGCTGTTCTCACTACAACACTGCTGCTCCTTCCACAGGGAAAACAAACAGGCTCTGGCAGTTTGGTAAAGGGAGACAGAGAGACAGGGAGACGGATCCGGGGAGCCCATGAGATGCAATCACTTCTAAGTCCCAGCCCCGGCTCTCTTATTTGCTGCTCCACTGGTGCTCCTCAAATCCCACCCCCAGGAACCTTGGAATCTCCCCATGCTCAGCATGAACTTCTCTTTCTCCCCTGAGATTGGACTCCTGGAGGGCAAGAGCCCAACTGTCTTTATCCATCATGTGTGTATTACAGGCTGTCTTGATGTTGCTTATCTCCTTACCTCCTTATTGTCTGTCTCCCCCCACGCCCACGTATCCAGCTAAGTCATGACTATATCCGAAAGACCTAGCTAGGGCTTGGCACACAGCCATTGTTGTTAGATGTTGTCGGGTCAGCCCCCAAACAACAGAATGAAACGCTACCTAGTCCTGCCCCATCCTCCTGTTCAGACTTGTGTGTTGGACCATGCTGATCCACTGGGTTTTCACTGGCTGATTTTCAGAACAGATCACCAGGCCTTTCTTCCTAGTCTCAGGCTGGAAGCTCCACGGAACCTGCTCAGCATCATAGCATCACACAAGCCTCCACTGACAGACAGGGGCTGGCTATGCATGAGGTTCACTGGCCAGGAATCAAACTCAGGTCTCCCACAGGGAAGGTGAGAATTTTACCACTGAACCACCACTGCCCCCTGGCATACAGTAGGGGCATAGTCACATCTAAGCTGCTCAAAGATCTCTGCTGGGCTGGGTATGGCTGAGAACAGGAGCTAGAAGAAGGTGGGAGGCCACAGGCAGACGCCAACTTTCTCTCCTCCCGCCTGCCCCTTGATCACCTTCCTCCCACTTCTCACCTGCACAGCCCTTACCCATGACCCCAGAGGAGTCAGACCCACTCTGACAGAGCTGACCTTGTCACCCCGTCAGAAGTACCAACACACTAAGCCAAATACTTGTCAAGGCCAAGACTGTCAGCACCGAAAGGGGGGAGGATCTCTGCTCCCCACACCAACCGTCATTCGCCACCTGCACAGCTATCTCATCAACCTCAGTCTCCCCCAGAATCAACCAGACCCCCAGAGCAATGATGTCATTTCCAAACGCTGCCAAATTTTAGCCAGTCAACTCCAAAACAAAACTGTTTCACACAAAATGAGGCATTTTATAATCCCCTGTACATTTTTCCCGGAGCTGGCAAAGAGAGTGTTTAAAATCCCTGCCAAAAAAATTCAACCAATAGTTATGCTTTATCCTAGACCAGTGCCAGGGCTGAATTTCAGGCTTCCTTGCTCTTTTCCTGTTCCGAGGCCCCTCTCACCCCAGGCCTTTGCTGTGGCACCCCGGGGGGTGTCTCTTCTCTCCCTCCCTGAGCTGTGAGGCTGAGTCGACGTGAGGAGGCCAGAGCGGAGAAGGTGCACTGGCGTGTGCAGGCTGGTCCCCTGCTGGCTCTCCTTGAACTACACACCCCAGTCTGCGGGAGATAAATTTGGTTGGTTTCTCATTTTGTTTAGGGATGTTCTTTATTTTTCTCTGTTAGTATCTGTCATTTTAGGGATGTCAATCATAGGATCTCGGGGTTTAGAGGAACCTAAAAAATTTTTCCAGTGCCAACCCCTTGACCCCTACACCTACACCACCCCACCCCTGCCATCCTTGGATGTGTCAGCTCCAGGCTTGGAAGGCTCTTGCTACTAGCAAGTTGCTCCTGACCTGTGGGTTATTTCTGCCTGCCAATATCTCCTCTTCTTCTGCTGGCAGCACCCTGAGTTCCTCTAAGTAATACCTCTGGGTCTTCCAATCAAGCTCTCGACCTAGCCTGTGCCAAAAGGCAAATAGCATGCAGCACAGCCTGGAGATGTAGGAAATCTGAGGCCTTCACTGGAATCCCTGGATACAGCCGAACCTGAAGCTAGCCCTGCACCTTGAACTTCTATGTACATGAGCCAATAAACTCCCTTCCTGACTTAAGCAACTTTGGGTTTGGTTTTCTGACACTGGTTACCAAGAACACTAGCTTCCCAAACCACTAGCATGACTTTTGAGGCTGCTGTTTCTCTACCCATCCCCTGAACTCTCCTCTCCTGTGTGGTCTCTCCAGCAACATGTGGAACAGGACAATCATTTATCTTGCTCCTGCTAATGCAGCCAAAGAGTACAGTAACCTATAGAGCAGGGAGCAGCTACTTACTCTTCCCTTCCATACTGCTCATGTGGGCCTTATACAGTATTCAAGTACACCACCGAGGGAACCAACACATTCTGTACAGTTAGTTTAAGAATCTCCTGGCCAGTTCCAGGCTTGAAGGGTGACTAAGGGCCACATAGACGGGCCTATGGGGTGAACAATAACACCAGGAAGGGTTGCACTCCTCAGAACGATCAACCATATGAGATCAAAGGGCAGCATGTGCTCAGAAGGCAGGAATAGGGAGGAGAGAAGGACAAACGGAAATAGTAACCACAGGGAGGAAGTGGGAAGAGCAACTGAATGAAAAACCAATTTGCTCTGTAAACTTTCACTCAAATCACAATAAGAAGTTAAAAAAAAAAAAAAATTCTGGCCAAATGTGTGGCTAATTGCCTTTATGAACAAGTGTCTCCTTTGACAGGAGACCAGAAGAACTGGATGGCGCCCAGATACCATAATTGAATGTTTTGACACTATAGGTGCTATAGAAGAATTGTGACCAAAAGGGGGAAAATTTAGAACGAATTTCAAATTCTCATGGAATCTAGGCTTTCTGGAGCCATACACAAACGCAATGCTGTCAAGTCGGACCCAACTCATAGCAACCCTTCCTTGGGTTTCTGAGGCGGTATCACTACGGAAGTAGACTGCCCAACCTTCCTTTCGAGGAGTGGCTGGTGGGTTTGAACCGCCAGCCTTCTGGTTAGCAGTCAAGTGCCTTAGGGACTATGGTACTAGAGCTCCCTTCTGGAGCCACAGAGGCTGGATAAATGCATGAAATTATTATTCTGAGATCATCTTTAAACCTTAGACCAAAAATACCCCCTGAAGTCAATAAACAACAGTTCAGCCATTTAACTGGTAAAGAATGCCTGCCTTGAGCATTGTGCTCTTTCAAGAACTATCTACATAGGATCCAACTGACAACAGCAGGTAGAGAAAGAAGTAGGGGCCTTCAAACACCAAACTCACTGCCATCGAGTCAATCAACTCACAGTGACCCCCCCATGGGTTTCCAAGGCAGCAAACCTTTATGGAAGCAGACTGCCTCATCTCTCTTTCACAGAGCCGCTGGTGGGTTTGAACCACTGACCTTTTAGCAGCCAAATGCCTTAACCACTGCACCAGCAGACCTCCTGACAGGAAACTTAGCAGGAAGCAATTTAAGTTAACAGGGAAGGAACAATTAAGAAAGGGAGGGTGAGAATGGTTGTACCACCTGAAGAATGCGATCAATGTCACTGAACTGCACTTGGAGAAACTGTTGGATTAGACCATGTTCTTCAGCATATATTCTCAACAACAACAAAATAAAATAGATTGGAAAAAAAAAAAGGAACTTCCTGGCAACAGTACATTAGCAAAGGGCCAGGTGCTAAAAAAATGTAGTTCCATGTGGGCAGGAATTGTCTGTTTTACTTCTTATTCTGTTCTCTGCCCTGGAATAGTTCCTAGCACCTAAGCCAAACCAGTTGCCATCGAGTCAACTCCAATTCACAGCAACCTCGTGTGTGTCACAGGAGAACTGTGCTCCAAAAGACCTCTGATGGCTGATTTTTCAGAAGGAGATGACCAGGCCTTTCTTCCAAGGTGCCTCTGGGTGAACTGAACCTTTAACCTTTCAATCAGCAGCCAAGTACGTTAAACACCTGCACCACGGAGGGATCCTAGCACGTGTTGCTGTTGTTAGGTACCATCAAGTCAGTTCTAACTCATAGTGACCCTGTGTACAACAGAACAAAACACTGCTCGATCCTGCACCATCCTCACAATCCTGGCTATGTGTGAGCCCATTGTTGCAGCCACTGTGACAACTCATCTCACTGAGGGTCTTTCTCTCTGACCCTCTACTTTACCAAACATGATGTCCTCTTCCAGGGACTGGTCCCTCCTGATCCTGTCCACGTTGCTCTTGTTAGGTGTCTTCAAGTCAGCTCCAACTCCCAGCAACCCTCTGTACAACAGAACGTAACACTGCCCACTCCTGCGCCAGCCTCACAAGCCTTGCTGTGCTTAAGCCCATTGTTGCAGCCACTGCGTCAATCTATCTCTTTGAGGGTCTTCCCCTCTTTCACTGACCCTCCACTTTACCAAGCAGGATATCCTTCTCCAGCTTGACCAAAGTAGGTGAGACAAAGTCTAGACATTCTCGCTTCCAAGGATCACGTCCATAGTTGTTATTGTTGTTGTTACGTGCCGTCGAGCCGGACCTGACTCACAGCAACCCCTCCTGGGGTTTCCGAGGTGGTATCACTACAGAAGTAGATTGCCCAACCTTCCTTCCCAGGAGTGGCTGGTGGGTTTGAACTGCCAGCCTTCTGGTTAGCAGTCAAGTGCCTTAGGCACTACGCTACCAGAGCTCCTAGGTATTTAAAGAAAATTATTCAATAAGTGAATGAGTGAATGAATGTAGGCATGCCAGGGGAGGCTGTGCTTCTAAGGAACATATATTTTCCTTGTATTTATATTACTTTGCTCCTTTGGGTGGTTGTTGGTATAGACAATGGGTAGTAGGAAGAACTCATCAATAGTTTTTAGCTGCAATAAAGGACTCTCATAGGACAACTTCTCTCTATTTACCTCTTTTACCCCAAACCTGGGTCAGGATCCCAGCTGGAAACTACTCCTGTCTTCCTTAACAGGTGTTTCTCAAAGCATTTTCAAATAGGGTCCGAACTAGCACCAGTACATCTAAGAAAAAAGCAACAGAACTTCTCTGAGAGGCTTTGGCCCTTGTTTATCCTGACCCTGGGTGTTATAGGCCTAAGAGGAGGCAAGGAGGGCTGGACTAATGAAAAGGTGGGTCTGGATGGGAAAAGGAAAGGTGTGACTGGACAAAAGCCCATGTAACTGACCCTGAGTTTGCTCAGTAATACTGAGGGTTTAGAGCTATACAGGTATCCCTCGCTTAGTAAGGTTGCTTTACGTTGCTTCGCCTTTATGAAGACCTACCTTAGTACCTATTTTCACTAACCAAAAGAAATCAAAGATGATTTTCGCATTTACAAAAAAAAAAAAAAAAAAAAATGTTTATTTTACCTGTGTTTTATTGACTATGCAGAGACATTTAACTGTGTAGATTAAAAAAAAAAAAAAAAAAAAGGCGAAAAGTGGAACAAGCATTCAGCGTTTGTTTTGCAGCGAGCCGTTAGAAGTAGCACACACATCATGCAAAGACAGTGGTGTCACCAAGCTCCCTCCCTGGAACTACACTCAGCATCTCAGCATCAAGCCATTGTAGCTTTGAGCTGTGTCTGTGAACACTGTGTTAGTGTTATTTTAGGTTTTATGTGTTATTTGATATGATTTAGTATGTTAATTCCAGGGTCTAGGCATGTTCAAAATTTTTTTCCCATCTAAGTTAGTGATAGGAGCTCTGGTGGCTTAGTGCCTAAGGCATGTGACAGATAACCAGAAGGCTGGCGGTTCAAACCCATCAACCACTCCTCAGAAGGCAGGCTGAACAACCTACTTCCATAGTGATACAGTCTCGGAAACCCAAGGAGGGGTCACTATGAATCAGTTCCAACTCGACGGCAGTTGAGTTTGGTTTTTTGTTTTTGTTTTTGTTTTGGAAATTAATGATAATTGCTTCTTTGCTTTACACCATGTTTTGGCTTACGAAAGGTTTCATAGGAACACTCTACTTTCAGATAGTGGAGGAAACCCGGACATGTCTATTTTGCTGGTTGCCATGGAATCAATTCTGATTCATGACAATCCATGTTTGCAGAGAACTGCCCCATAGGGTTTTCTTGGTCATAATCTTTAAGAAAGCAGACCACCAGGTGGGCACCAGCTAAGCCACCACCTTCCAATGTCACCTTGGACAAGTCTACCTTACTCAAGAATGCAGGGCTAGCCATATTTTCAAACTGCCCAAGGTGTGTGGGAGCTTCTGAAGATCTGTCCTGGGGCTTCCTTGAAGTAGAGGGGATAAGAAGGGATACCTTAGGCAGGGAGCTAGAGCCTAGAGTCTCCCAATCAAACAGAGCCATTCTACTTGTTCTGTTTTATGCACTGTGACTGTGTTTGAAAGAGAGCCCCTGAGCAGTACAAACAGTGAATGCGCTCAGCTGCTAACAAGAAGCTGGAGGTTCAAGTCCACCCAGAAATGCTTCAGATGAAAAAAGACTTGGCGACCTGCTTCCAAAAGATCACCCACTGAAAACTGTTGTTGTTACGTGCCGTCGAGTCGGACCTGACTCATAGCGACCCCTCCTTGGGTTTCTGAGGCAGTAATGCTACAGAAATAGATTGCCCAACCTTCCTTCCAAGAAGTGGCTGGTGGGTTTGAACCGCCAGCCTTCTGGTTAGGAGTCAAGTGCCTTAGGCACTATGCTACCAGAGCTCCTGCACTGAAAATACTATGGAGCATAGTTCTACTCTGACACACATGGGACACCATGAGGCAGAGTGGATTTGACAGCAAAACTGGTTTGTGTTTGAGAGAAGGTTTCTCTAGCCCAGAGTTTGAGAATAAAGTTGGAAACCTTGAAGAGACATGATCTTTGAGGACTCTGCCTCCCTAAAGCTCTAAGATTAGATGACTGGACACCATCAAACATCAAAAGCAATTTAAATGGACTTGATCATCAATAGTCCACAACTGGCTTTTGATTAGGCTTTTTTACTCCCTAGTATTATAATTAGCCTGTATGTAATTCTTACCTCCTAAAGAAGGTGTCCATGTTTCCTAGCCACCATCCTGGAAAGCCCCTTCCTTGCAAGTCTCAGTGCAAGTAGACTGAGACTCAGTCTAAGCTACCCCCAACTCCCACTACTCTGAGCCCAGCTAACATTCATGTTCATCTCCCCCTGGAAACAGCAGTGGCTTCAGGAGTAAGTCTTGGTTTTGGCTGTTCCACCAGAAGTCGATCTCAGGACTTCAACTTTGGCAATCGGAAAGAGGCTGCTCTTGCTACTGGTGCTGCTGAATAGGACAGGTGAAAGCCTGGAGGAGCTGGGGGACACCTCTGCCACAGCATAGGTGTGATGGGATCTGTGGAGACAGACGTGGGGAAGTGCCCTTGAAAACCCTGGAGGGCCATGCTTAAAGCCAGCCTCACTCCTATACTTGTCAGTTCCTTGAGCCAATGGTTCCTCTTTATTCTCCTTGTCAGTTTGAGTTGAGTCTCTGTACAGATAGCACATTAACTGAGGTAATCAGGTAATCAAAGGGTGCTAGAAACTTCATTTCCCTATCAATTACACATTCCCTGATGAAGAGAGAACACACACACACTCACACATTCCCATGGCAGCTAGCACATAGTAGGTGCTCCATCACTATTTGCTAATGCAATGTGTGCCCTCTAAAAACTTCCAAGCTGAAATAAACGACAGTGTGGACCCAGGTTTGGGTCCATACATGTGCAGCCAGCCTGAAAGTCAGCTTGGGGTTTTCTCTTTCTTCCAAGGCTGTGAGATACTGTTTGGTGTACATCCTGGGACTAATGACAGAAAGCCAATGGAAGCATTGGGGGCTGCCAAGACTGGCAAGAGAAACCAAGGCCCAGTCTAGGAGGAGCAGCCAGTCCCCCTCACACCCCAAGAGCAGTCTCCAGGATCTATTGAGAGTCATCCCAGGGGATGTTCACAACAGAAACACTAAAGATCAGGTACCATACTAGGGTCCACTCTGGCCCACTCTTGGTCACCTGGGCAGTATAAAGCCCCAGGAAATCATCAAGGTGGTCAAAGTAGCTGAGTGAGAAAGAAAAGAAAGATCCTTCTACTTTACAGAGTCCTCAGAAACCTCAAGACATACACAGACACATTTTTTTTCCATGAAACTGAAAGAAATGTGGATTCTTACCACCTTGACCCCTGCCTTCCATGTGGTTAGATTTATTATCCAATTTTGGAGAGATGCAGAGGCCCAACAATGTGATGGCAGCATTTGCTCCCTGTAAGGAGTGAGGGGAGGACATTCTGTGAATCTACAGACTTCACAGCTGGTGAATAATAACACCAGCACCTGAAAAACAACTTCATTCCACATCACCACCAAGAACCCGGCCACAGCTGTCCAAGCCCAGGTTCATAAGCACAGTCCCACAGCAGCTGGCTGGCTTACCACGCATCTTCTAATGGGGAACTCAGAGCACAGAGAGCGAGCAATTTCGGGAAGGTGTCAACACTTGCTGCCTTCACTCCCAGCCAGGCAGACCCAGACTGACCAATCACCCATAGTCTCATCCCTCCCAAATGACAGCCTGTTAGTAGGCCAACACACACAGTCAGCATCTTCCGGAAGAGTTGTGGTGAATGGCATTTCTATTAATTGAAACACCTTCTAATGTCCTCTAAATGAGGACAATGATGTTGTTGTTGTTGTTGTTGTTGTTGTTGTTGTTGTTGTTAAACGCCATCGAGTCAGACCTGACTCGTAGCGAACCCTCCTTGGGTTTCCGAGGCAGTATCACTACGGAAGTAGATTGCCCAACCTTCTTCCGAGGAGTGGCTGGTGGGTTTGAACCACCAGCCTTCTGGTTAGCAGTCAAGTGCCTTAGGCACGATGCTACCAGAGCTCCTAGAACAATGATAGATGCTTCAAGTAGACTCCAACTCATAATGACCTTACATATAACAGAATGAAACGCTGCCCAGTCCTGCACCATCCTCATGTTTTCCACCATGTTTGAGTCCATCATGACATCTATTGTGCCAATCCATTTCACCAAGGGTGTCCCTTGTCCTGATTGGCCCCTAAGTCACCAAACATAATATCCTCCTCCCAGTAATTAATCCCTTCTGATTACTTGTCAAAAGCAATGTTCCATGGTGACCCACAGGTTTTCACTGGCTAATCACCAGGCTTTTCTGCCTAGTCTGTAGTCTGGAAGCCCCACTGAAACCTGTCCATCATAACAGGTGACCCTGCAGGTATTTGGACTAGTGGGGGTATGGCTTCTAGCATCACAACAACATGGAAGCCACCAGAGGACAATAAGGTAACAGACAGGTGATGGAAATGCACAATACACTAGTGAAGACAGTTATTTAAAGGCACCCATGGCACTTCATCTTACAAGTCAGAGAATTCTTTCATAAAGTGAACACCTTCTTGATGAATTACCTTTTATTTAAATAAACAGTTTCTGTATCCCCAGCAAGGAGCTCTGGTGGTGTAGTGGTTAAGGCATTTGGCTACTAACAAAAAGGTCAGTGTTTTGAGTCCATCAGCTACTCCATGGAAGAAAGATGAGGTGGTACATGGAAAGCCAATGGGAGTCACTATGAGTCAGAATGGACTCAATGTCTGTGAGTTTTTGTATCCCTAGCACCCATAAGTCCCTGCATACAGTACATGTTCCATAAATAATTGTTGAACGAATACACCATCTCTTCCTTCTCTTAAACCAATTCATATCTTCCTTCCAATTCAACATACATTAATTGAAGATCTATTATGTGCCAGGCAGAGTGCACAAAACTTTTGTGATGCAGGCAGACACACACTTAGCTGCTAACCAAAAGGCTGCAGGTTCAAACCTACCCTGAGGGGCCTCAAAAAAAAGACCCACAGATCTACTTCCAAAAAATCAGCCCCTGAAAATCCTACAGAGCACAGTTCTATTCTGACACACATGCTATCACCAGGAGTTGGAGTTGACAGCAACAGAGTTTTGGTTTTCATACTTCAAAGCCTTTTCTCCATGGCATCTCTACTTTCTACGTTATTGTAGACACCTCTCTCCCTTATGGGAAGCTGTACTCCTTAGGGACTGATCAAAAACATTTGTTGAGCTCCTACTACGTGCTCTTGCTACTGTCTAACGCTACCCCAGAGATGGAGAATGGAATAAGACTCCAGATCCTGACATCAAGGAATACACACACTCATCAGTACAATGGGTTGGCAAACGTTGATCATTGCCAATCTGTTAGGATAAAACCTTGTGGTTTAAATGTAATGTTCTCTTATTGGCAAGGGGTTTTGAATCTTTAAAAATTTTAAGAGCCCACTTATGGCCCATTTCTGTTCTTCGCACTTGGGAGAGATTCAAATTCAAATTTGAATCTTACCTAATGACCAGCACGGCACTGACCAATCAGAGCAGAGTCTGGCCTTGAGAGGGAGCCGGCATCCTGTGCCCACTAGCTGAGCCCCAGCCTGGTCTTTGCCCCACTGACTGCTGATGGACTGGTCATTTTCTTAGTGTTTGTAGAAGCTCCTTACACATTAAGGAAAACATCTTTTTGCCTATGGCATGTGTCTTTGGACTTGATTTATTGTGGTTTTTGCAAGGCAGAGATTTTTTATTTTTATGTAGTTGAATGTTTTGGGTTTTTTTACAACTTCTGGGTTTGAGGTTATATTTAGAAAGGCCTTCCCCATTCTAATATTAAATGGAAAAAAGGAAATCCTTGTCTTCTTCTAGTATTTTTTAAGTTTTCTTGTTTTACGTGTAGATGAATTTGGGGTTTATTTTGGCATTAGGAGTGAAGGAGGAATCCAGTTTCTTTTTGTCCAGGAAGTTACCTCTCCATCTCAACCCTCACTGTTGAGTAATGCCTTTCTCCCCAACTAATATGCAACGATGTCCTTCTCATATACTACATTTCCACTTGTATTTGAGTTCATCGTGGGCCTCTCTTTTCTGTCCCACTGGTCTGCCCACTTGTTCCTACAGCAGCCTCACCCGCTTTGATTCCTATAGTCTCAGAACATTTTAAAATCTGTTACGGAAGCAGGAACCTAAACAGACTCTTGTACAACGAGGTTCACTGCAGTACTATTCATGGTAGCCAGAAGATGTAAACAGCCTAAATGCCCATCAACAGATGAATGGATAAACAAAATGTGGTACACACACACAATGGAGTATAACTCAGCCATAAAGGGAAAGGAAGTCCTGATGCATTCCACAACAAGAATGAACCTAGAAAACATTATACTGAGTTTATAAATTAGTCTCAAAAGGACAACTATTTTGTGATTCCATTTAATATGAAATACCTAGAATAAACCAGTGTATAGAGACCAAAGTCTATTAATGGCTACCAGGGGCAGGTGGGAGGGGGAAAGGGGAATTTGGTGCTCGGGAGGCTCTGAGCTCCTGTTAAAGGTGATGGAAGCAAATGCGAACAGGTAAGGGTGACAGCTGAATAACATGATGAATATAAGTTAATGTCATTGAACTGTACATAAGAAGAATGCTGAAATGGCAAATGTTTTCTTACATATATATTTATCCCTACAGTTACTTTTTTGTTGTTGTTTTATGTGCCATTGAGTCATTTCCAACTCATAACAATCTTACGTACAACAGAGTGAAACACTGCCCAGTCCTGTGTCAACCTCACGATTCCAACTATACCCGAGCCCATCACTGCAGCCACTGTGTCAACCCATCTTGTTGAGGGCCTTCCCCTCTTTCGTTGACCTTCCACTTTACCAAGCATGATATCCTTCTCCAGAGAATGGGCCCCTTCTGACAACATGACCAAAGTAGGTGAGACGAAGTCTGGCTGTTCTTGCGTCCAAGCAGCATTCTAGCTGTACTTCTTCCAGGACAGATTTGTTAGTTCTTTAAGCAGTCCATGGTACTTTCAGTATTCTTCGCCAACACCACAACTCAAAAGCATCAACTCTTCTTTGGTCTTCCTTATTTATTGTCCAGCTCTCACATGCATATGAGCCAACTGAAAACACCACAGCGTGGGTCAGGCGCACTTTAGTCTTCAAGGATGTATCTTTGCTCTTCAGCACTTGAAAGAGGTCCTTTGCAACAGATTTGACTGATGCAATACGTCTTTTGATGTCTTGACTGTTGCTTCCATTGGCATTGATTGTAGAACCAAGTAATGTGAAGTCTTTGACAATTTCAGTCTTTTCTTCATTCATCATGATGCTGCTTACTGATCCAGTTCTAAGAATTTTTCTTTTCTTTATATTGAGGTGTAATCCATACTGCAGACTGTAGTCTTTAATTTTCATCAGTAAATGCTCCAAGTCATCCCCAATTTCAGCAAGCAAAGTTGTGTTGTCTGAGTATTGCAGGTTGTTAATGAGTCTTCCTCCAATCCTGATGCCACGTTCTTCTTCATACAGTCCAGCTTCTCAGATCATTTGCTCAGCATACAGAGATTCAAAAATATAGTGAAAGGATACAACCCTGACACACTCCCTTCCTGATTTTAAACCATGCAGTATCTCCTTGTTCTGTTCAAACAACAGCCTCCTGTTCTATGGACAGGTCCCTCCCTCATGAGTACAATTAAGTATTCTGAAATTTCCATTCTTCTCAATGTTATTCATAATTTGTTATGACCCACACAATCGAATGCCTTTGCTTAGTCAACAAAACACAAGTAAACATCTTTCTGGTGTTCTTTGCTTTCAGCTAAGACCCTCACAGTCCACATCTCCTTTTGAATCCAGCTTGTGTTTCTGGAAGTTCTCTGTCAATATACTGCTGCAACTGTTTTTGAATTACCTTTAGTAAGATTTTACTTGCATGTGATATCAAAGGTATTGTTCAATAATTTCTGTATTCTGTGGGACCACCTTTCTTTGGAATGAATACAAATATGGATCTCTTCCCATTAGTTGGCCAGGTAGCTGTCTTCCAAATCTCTTGGCATAACTAAGTGCCTCTAGCATGGCATCTGCTTGTTGAAACATCTTCAATGGGTATTCCATCAATTCCTGGAGCCTTGTTTTTTGCCAAGTCCTTCAGTGCAGCTTCAACTTCTTCTTTCAATACTATTGGTTCTTGCCACCTCCTGAAATGGATGATCATCTACCAATCCTTTTTGGTACAGTGACTCTGGGTATTCCATCCATCTTCTTTTGATGTTTCCTGCATCCTTCAACATATTGCCCATGGAATTTCTCAGTACTGCAATCTGAGGCTTTAATTTTTTCCTCTGTCTTTCAGCTTGAGAAATGCTGAGTATGTTCTTCCTTTCTGGTTTTCCAACTCTAGGTCTTTGCACATTCCATTATAATAATTGACTTTGTCTTCTCAAGCTGCTCTTGGAAATCTTCTGTTCAGCTCTTTTATCTTGTCATTTCTTTCATTTGCATTAGGTACTCTCCGTTCAAAGGCAAGTTTCAGAGTTTCTTCTGATATCCATTTTGGTCTTTTCTTCCTTTCCTGTCTTTCTTCATGGATGATGTTCTTGATGTCATCCCACAATTCCTCTCATTTTCCATCACTGGTGTTCAATGCATCAAATCTAATCTTTAGATGGTCTCTAAATTCAGAAGGGATATATTTGACTCGTGTGGAATTATGGCATTGGCTACTTGCTCATGGTGTTTCTCGTAGTGAAATACATGGCAAGTTTACCAAATATTTACTTGATCTATATAGACAGAAAAACTCTAGGTCACGTGAACAGCAACCTAGATTGAATCATCAGAATACAGAGTCACGACCTCTCAATTTAGCTGGATGGTCTGGGACTTGGAGGGAGCATGATTGGAAGATTGGTGGTAAGGATGTATGGGGAAGAGGCATGTGGATAGATCTCTCTGAATGGGCCAAAGGAATGAAGATATTTGTGTCCCACGTGAATGCCCAC
>NW_006921596.1:10122323-10155736 GCF_000298275.1 Orycteropus afer afer
CTAGGATATCAATCTTTATGCATTCCATTTCATTTTTGACAACTTCCAATTTTCCTAGATTCATACTTCGTACATTCCATTTTGATTACTAATGGATGTTTGCAGCTGTTACTTCTCATCTTGAGATGCGCCACATCAGCAAAGGTAAAAGCTATATTCTGTCCACATCATTAAGGATGGTTCTACTCTGATGAGGCAGCCCTTCTCCAGTCGTATTTTGAGTGTCTTCCTACCTGAGGGTCTCATCTTCCAACACTACAGTGCACAACGTTTCAGGGCTATTCATAAAGTTTTCCAGTAATATATCAGGCAGTATTTCACTGCTATTCATAAAGTTTTCACTGGCCAATTCTTTGAGAAGTGGATGGCCTCTTCCTTCTTCCAAACCTGTCTTAGTCTGGAAGCTTCACTGAAACCTGTCTACCGTGGGTAACCCTGCTGGTGTTTGAAACACTGGTGGCATAGCCTCCAGCCTCGCAGCAACACTCAAGCCACCACAGTACAACAAAGTGACAGACAAGTCTGTCTCCCTTAGGTGTTCCAAACTGCTCTGCTCATTTCCTGGTCTCCTTCGCCCTGCTTGCTTACCCAGCCTGCCCCTGGGGTGCAAACAGCTACCTTCGCTGGTTCCAGGGCTGGCTTACCGTGGCCTGCCCCCAGCGTGTCTACACATGCACAAACACCCACCTTCTGCTGGTCCCAGGGCTGGCTTACTGCACTCAGCCCCCAAGGTGACTCCATGCATACAAAACCACCTTCCACTGGTCCTGGGCTGGCCCAATAGTTATTGGACCTGCCCCTGGGGCTTACTTAGTTACTGGGCACCACCATTACCAAGCAGAGGGTCAGTGAAAATGAGGAAGACCCTCAACAAGATGGACTGGCACAGTGGCTGCAATGACAGGCTCAAGCACAGCAATGATTGTGAGGATGACGAAGGACCAGTCAGGGTTTGGTTCTGTTGAACATGGGGTTGCTATGAGTCAGAACCAACCTGACACAACACTTAACAACAACATCCTTGCATATCTGCTTTTTGTCTTATGACCTTCAGAATCTGTTCATCCATTTCTAAATAGATCCTATTGTCATCTTTATTGTCTGACATTCCATTGAAGCCCTGGTAGTACAAGGGTCGGTGGTTTGAATGCACCATGCAGCCAATGACTCTCCAAACCCACCAGCCACTCTGCAGAAGAAAGATGAGGCAGTCTGCCTCTGTGAAGATTTGCACCCTTGGAAACTGTGTGGAGCAGTTCTATGCTACAGGATTGTTATGAGTTGCAACTGACTCAATGGCCCCAGCTTTGTTAGTTTGTTTGTTTGTTCAGTGGCTCCATGGAAGAAAAGGCCTGGCAACCTTCTTCTGTAAAGATCACAGCCAAGAAAACCTGTGAGGCAGTTCTACTCTGTCACATGGTGCTGAAATTCGACTCAACAGTGTCTAACAACTACAAGATTCAGTCAACAGGTTAAGTTAGGGGAAATTAATGTATGGAATCTTGCTGTCTGAGAATAAAGGCTGTCTTTTTATATATTAAAGTCTCTTTATATCTCCTAGTAGTTTACTTTCTCTGTTTTTCTTCTCCATATATGCATTCTTCTTATTGGGTTTGTTCCCGGTTTTTAGCCATTTGTGGTTAATGTCATGGGATCATCTCTTGCTCCATGTTTTCTAACTGGATACTGTGTGGTGCAGAAAAGCTCTTGATTTGGGGGTATTAACAGGAACCCTGGCGATGCAGTGGTCAGGCACACAGCTGCTAACCAGAAGGTCAACAGTTCAAACTCACCAGCTGCTCCACTGGAGAAAGATGTAGCAGTCTGCTTCTGTAAAGCTTTACAGCCTTGGAAGCCCCATGGGACAGTTCTACTCTGTCCTCCAGGGTCGCTGAGCTGGAATCATCTCAACTCTACAGCAACGGGTTAACTGTGCTTAAGCCTTGAGGCCTTTTGCACGAGCACCAACGCCTGAGACCAAGGCACTGTGGCGCTCCACACAGGTGGAAGGAATGTGCGACTAGCACCTGTGCACTTGGCAGCACATCACTGTGGGTCTGGCCCACGCCCCACCTTGCATTGCCAAAACGGAGCCAGTGTGTGGGAAGCCCCACACCAATAAGGTGGCAAGGGCCCCTACCCACAGTGCTAGAGCGAGAAAGGGGACTTAGCCGGCACACAAAGGTGGGCTCTGGCCAGGCAGTAGGAAGAAAGGGGACTGGCAAAGGCACCAGCGTTCGCAGCCCCAGATCTGTAATTAGGGTCCACAGGTCACTCTGGCCACAGCTGAACAAACCAGGGTGTAATTAACCTTCCCCCTGGCTTTTTACACTGCAGCGTTTTGCCTTCGCCAGGAAAGGAGGGTCTGCCTTTCAGAAGGGACTGGGAACCACTCTTTGCTCCCAATCCTCAGAAAGGGGCAGTAGGCGGGGAGAGGGCAGAAAAATCTACAGGGAACACATATTTAGCTGTTGTTATTTGAATAAATTTCCCTCTATTTCTCTGGGGTTTTTAAGTTGGACATTCAAAAAATTTCCCTGTCTGAAGTTTAGTTTAAAGAGCTCTGGTGGTGTAATGGTTAAGCATTAGGCTACGAACCAAAAGGTTGGTGGTTCGAACCCACCAGCCACATTGGGGCAGTCTGCTTCTGTAAAGATTTACAGCCTTGGAAACCCAGCTGGGCTTGCTACAAGTCAGAACTAATTTCTGGCAGTGAATTTGGTTTGGGAAAGTTATTTTGAAATTGCTCACCATCCCTAGTTCCTGCTCGCAACACAGGCTGTTTCAGGCCTCGAATCTTGGCTCCTTTACTTACAAGCTCTGTTCCCTTCAGTAGGATCTCTCACCTGCTAAGCCTCATTTGCTCAATGTGTAAAATGGGGATGAATGGTTAAAAGCAGTACCTCCCTGCTGGGATTGTGGCGAAGACTAGATGAGATCTTTCAGTCATTCGACAAGCACCTACTGAGCACCATTATGTGCTAAGTGACAGGCTAGAGCACAATAGGGACCAAGACTGACACAGTTCTTGTCTTCATGAAGCTCAACTGCAGTGGGGAGATGGACTGTAAACAATGAAAACAACACACAGTATAACTAGGGAAGCTGATGAGTGCCATGGGCACTGTGGGAGAAGGGAGGTTGCAGAGATCAAGGAAGCTGCATGAGAAGTCAAGTTCCAGGTAGTGTCCCATGGTGCCCGACACACAGTAAATGCAAGTGCTCAATACACGAAGTGAGTTGGGACTACACACTGGTGGTTGGGTGGCAGAATGCTTGCCTTCCATGTGAGAGACTCAGGTTCAGTTCTCAGCCAACACACCTCAGGTGCAGCCAACATCCAATGTCAATGGAAGCTGTGTGTTATGATGTTGGAGAGGTTTCAGTAGAGCTTCCAGACTAAGACAGACCAGGAAGAAAGCCTCAGCTACCAACTTCGGAAAGTCAGCCAGCAAACCCTGCGGATCCCAATGGTCCAACCTACAGCCCATCCCAGGGATGACACAGGACCAGGCAGCATTTAGTTCTGTTGTGCATGGAGGTTACCAAGAGCTAGAGAGCCGATGTGACAGCAGCTCACAACAATTCCAGGCCATGCTGAAACATGGAGAAGGAAGACTCTGCCTACGTATCTGCCAGAGCCAACAGACTGTGAGGCCTCAAGGACAGCAGGGACCTTGTCTGACTTGGGGCTACCCTCTCTGTGCCCAGCAACAAACTTGGCCTGAGTCGAAGGTGAGGAAATGGTTGCTGAAGACACTAACACAACACTCCAAACTGTCCTGAAGGCAATATCCATTCCACAGAGCAATTACCTGGAGCCCAGAGTTAGAAAATGCTGTTTATCTAAAGAGATCTCATCTGCCTTTTTTTGCCCTCTAATGAAAAACCAATCCATGCTGGTGGTCCCGTTAGCAAAGGGGCCAGGGACGTCCCAAAGCGGTCAGGTGCCCCAGCCCTCAGGACCCGTGGTGTTCCAGGACTGGCCCAGCACGGAAGCCCTGCTGTTAGCCTGCTGCTGACACCATTACAAGCGTAGCTAAAAAAGCCGGGTCTGAAACATTACGACAATGCAGACCAAGCACCCAAGTGTCCCCAAGCACTCAGGCTCATAAATTGGGTCAAAGCAGTGGTCAGTCTAAATCACAGAGTATCCTGAAAAGGTAGTATTTGTACCAGGAGCCATAAAACATTCCATCTGAATCCAGACTATAGGTTCACAGGTGGCCTGCTTCAATGAGCACATAAAAAATGGTTTGGGATCACATGGGTAAATCAAACCTCTTCCACCTGTTTCTGCAGTGCCCCAGGCCATTCCCAGAGGTGTTTTCAAAAGAAGCTGAGGTCCTCCTGGTTCCTACAAGATGATGAAAAGCACCCCCTGCAACCATTTACAGAACCCAAATTTGCTCGGCCAACACTTCACAAATTGTATCAAGGTAAACTTCAGCTCACTCCCTGATCCTCTATTATTCCAGTCAGTGGGACCTGAATTAACGGGGACTTGCTAGCATCAACAATTCAGACAGCCACCGTCAATCCTTTGGCCAATTCCTGACTTTGTGCCCACAAATGATGCATCCATTAGGAACGGACAAGCCTCTCACACTCGTCGAGTAAGCCTTTACTCCAATGCAGAAATCAACCACTGGTATAGTAGCCTAAATTGAATATTTTTATAGTATATGGATACAGTTCTATCCCCTTGAGTATGGCTGTATAAAAAACAGAGGGTTCCAAAAGAAATAACAATTGAAGACCACGCTGTAGCACAGGAATCCATTCAGAAAATGTTAAGTGACGGATACAGAATACAAAATGGTCTGTGCTCCTGACTCCAAGCGTGTAAACATTTGTTATCCTGTGGACAGAGGCAGGAGGGAAACAAAGAAAAATCAAACAGTTGTTGGAGCATCAGAATCAACAGAATGGATTGGATTTGTGCTTGTTTCATTTTATGTCATAAAGATGCAATGTTTAACACCTTGTGGGTTTAAGGTTGGTTTCTCTATGTTCACAATGAGAGAAAGAAATATGAGCAGGACTTGATGGGGATTTTGGAGTTCTTAAAGTCCATGTTTGGACGGGAGTTGGGGAAGACGCCTTCTCAGGCTCCCAGCTGGAAAGGAAGTTTTCTTCAGTGCAGCGAGGCCCAGAGGTCCAGTGGGATTCTACCTTATAAATACCACCACCACCATTTGCAATGAGGCTCTGTCCTCCACAGGGAGCACACTCCTCACCTCAAAAGCTGTCAAACCTCACAGATGACAACTCCCACCAAGGGGCACTTCTTTGGGTTCACGGGAGTCAAACGAAGCTCACAGCACCCAGAGAAAAGGGGCAGAAATATCAAGTGGAAGGCAATGCACATTTTGAGGCAATGTACATTTTTTACATTTGTTCTGGTTCCCTAGTGCCACTCTGACAAGAATACACCACAAACAGGATGGCTTGAACAAACAGGAGTTTATTCTCTTACAGTGTGGAGGCTTTAAGTCTGAGTTCAAAGTGCCGGGCTCTAGGGACTGGGTGAAAGCCCCTCAACCTTGGGCTTCAGTTCTGCCTCCTGCTCCCAGCCCATTGAAGCTAGAGGCTTTTCTTCATTCAGACAGCTGCTGGCTGCTGAGGCTGACAAGCCCAAGGTTGACAAGAAAAAAAGGCACAGTCCTGATGTTACCAAATCACACAGCAGGCCATTACTTCAAGTCCATTAAAGGTCCCAAAGTTGGCAGAGCAAGGCAGGCTGTTGAACAACGACACAGCTACATGCAGGGTTCAAGTGTGCCATAAGCTAGAGACCATACCGCAAGCCTTCTCCTTATATACAGGAAGCAGACCACCTCCCTAAGGCAGCTACTCAGCTCCTCACAGTAGATTCCACCATGGAGTTGATTACCAATCTCATCATGGGGAATACTACATCCAGCTGCCCAGCCACTCAACCAGGCCCAGCCAAGTTAACACACAACCTTAACTACCCCAGAGGATCTTAGCAGAGTTTCACAGACAGCTACAGAGCAAGGCATTTCCCCCACCCCAACTCTACAGACAGACATGGAAAGAATTCAGAGAACAGTCTGCAAAAGTGTTTCTAAGAAGAACCACATTCAAGATTGTGGTGGTGGTTGTTAATTGCTATCATGTTGTTTCTGACTCATGGAGACCCCATGTGGGCAGAGTAGAACTGCTCCACAGGGTTTAGAACTGCTCCACAGGGTTTTCAAGGCTGGACCCCCTGGGAGCTGATCACCAAACCTGTCCTCTGAGGTGCCTTCTGGGTATGTTCAAACCCCCAATCTTTTGGCTAATAGTTGAGCACTTAACCATTTACCACACCCAGAGGCTCCATTCAAGAGCATCCCCACATGAACGCCTCCCGCCACACCCCACCACAGCCCTCCTCCCAAAATGCTGACCTACTTGGGCAGGCTACCTCATGGGAGGGCTGACCTTCCTAGGCCATAACTATCTGGGGAGGGATGTGCCACCTCCACATTCCAGCAGTGACCATCTCTACAGGAGACAAATGTTCACACTAAGGTCCATGATTCCAGGAGCAAACACTGAGATCAACAGGTGGCGCTGCCCTCAGGTCCCAAACTGAACAGCCAGGAGGGCCTAGCCAGGTAGGCAAACCCTTCCTCTGAACCAGACTTGCTTTTCTTTCAGAAACATACCCAGCCTCAGCCCAGCCTTGGCCCTCTCCGCAATGGTCTTTGTTGCGTATCCACATTTCTCTCCAGAGTGTAGGCCCCATGAGGGCAGCAATGTATACCTGTGTGGTTCCCAGGCCCCAGTACAGTGTCTGTAACTAACAGCACATGACCAGCTGGTGAGCACCATGAGCCTGGACTGGGAGAGCTGGTTCTTGTGTTACTGTATCAGTTCCAAACTTTCAAAGTAGAGGCCAATTTTCAAATAACATCTTATGCTCAAGGCCAATGCATAACACAGACTTTTTAAGGGACATACTTCCATTTTTTAAAAGCAAAGATATCACTTTGAGGACTAAGGTGCACCTGACCCAAGTCGTGGTATGTTCAACTGCCTCATATGCATGTAAAAGCTGGACAATGACTAAGGAAGAACGAGGAAGAATTGATGCATTTGAGTTATGGTGTTGGGAGGGAATACTGAATATACCATGCACTGCCAGAAAAACAAAGAAATCTGTCTTGGGAGAGGTACAACCTGAGTGCTCCTTGGAAGCAAGGATGGTGAGACTCTGTCTCTTGTGCTATGGACATGTTATCAGGAGGGGCCAGTCCCTGGAGAAGGACACCATGCTTGGTAAAGTAGAGCATCAGCGAAAGAGAGGAAGACCCTGGGCGAGACAGAGTGACAATGGGCTCAAGCACAGCAATGACTGTGAGAATGGCATAGGACCGGGCAGTGTTTCACTCTGCACTGTGTGGGGTAGCAATGAGTCAGAGCCGACTTGATGGTACCTAACAACAACAATAACTTCTGTCTAAAGGACCCTTGGTGGTACACATGGTTAAGTGCTTGGCCACTAACCCAAAGGTTGATGGTTCTAACCCACCCAGCAGGTCTGCAAGATAGAGGTCTGGTGCTCTGGGCCTGTAAAGATTACAGTTGAGAGAGCACTAGGGCAGTTCTTCTCAGTCACCTGGGGTCCCTAGGAATCAGAAACAACTCAAGGGCACACAATAACAACAACACTTCTGTTTGGAGTGGGTGTCAAACCCCCTCAGGCTGGCAGGCCCCAATACCCCCCCACACACACACAATCCCCTCAAAGACCCCTCTAGGAATCTAGCTTGAAAAGCACTGCAGATCAAGGGTACGGAGGTATCCTAGGCAGGGAACTGTTTTGAATAATAAGCACACAATTCTCAGTGGTTTATTCCCTAGTTGGACAATCCTCCGAACCTGAGGGTGGGGAAGGGAAGAGTAACTCCTTACATGTCTCTTCCATGTCATGGAAATTCTCCCAGACTGGGTCACACCTTTAACAGGCGGTAATGAATTTCTCAGGGATGCTATTAGGCAAGGTTGTTCCATACTCTTTCAAGGAATTTCTGACTCCCTTCCAATATTTGAGGGTTTGGGGATATTCCTGGCTCTTGTGTCCCCATGGAGGTCATTAGTGAGGTCATGTTAGGAGTCGGGCAGCAGTATTGGTGGACAGCACCAGCATCGATCAGCACAGCCAGGAACTCAGCAAACGGGCTGCCCTGGATTTCAGCTCTGAGGCTGACTAAAGAAGAGGCTGCCATTGAGAAGACAGTCCTCCCCAAGACCAAAGCACAACTAGCTACCATTTCTTATTTCTGGCACAGACCACGGCCTCTGGCCCCAAAGCCTCACGATGTTCCTTTTCCACCTAGAAACACTGACTTCTGTCACCTTTCTCAAAAGGGCATTTAAGAGACATGCAAATCTCCCTGATTCTGAAGATTCGAGGGAAAGGGCAGCCTGAGTTATGACAGAGTATGGTTTCTGGTCAACAGCTGCAGATACTCAACAAGGTATTGCTTAGCAGAGGTCCTGGGGGGCCCTGCTGTAATGAACAGGCAAAAATGGGATATTCTTAAAAAATACCCAAAGGTAAACATTTAGAAAATAAAGAGAATGGTTTTTAATGACAAAAACCAAACCCACTGCCACTGAGTCAATTCTGACTCATAGTTACCCCCTTTGGCTTTCCGAGGTAGTAAATCTTTATAGAAGTAGATTGTCCCATCTTCCTTCTGCAGAGCAGCTGGTGGGTCTGAATCTCCAACCTTCTGGCTAGCAGTCAAATGCCTTAGGCACTGTGCTACCAGAGCTCCTTTATGACAAAAGTAACTAATTAATTATTTTTAAAGTTCATGACATTATTTGTTTTCTTTTATACCTAAGATTCCACCTCAATTCTTGGCTAAATCAAGAAACGCCCCAGCTATTCTTTTCTCAGGAGCTCTGGCAGCATAGTACCTAAGGCATTTGACTGCTAACCAGAAGGCTGGCGGTTCAAACCCACCAGCCACTCCTCGGAAGGAAGATGGGGCAATCTACTTCCGTAGCGATACTGCCTCAGAAACCCAAGGAGGGGTCGCTATAAGTTGGGTCCAACTCGACGGCACATAACAAAACAACACAACATTCTTTTCTCAAATGAGATAAGAATCAACAGCCCAGGGTCCTGGCTCAGCCACCAAGTAACATGTGGCCTTGCTCAATCAATCACGTTTACCTCTTGAAGCCTTGAACTTCCCTCTGCAGAATGGGGTACTGGAGAAGCTGGCCTCACAGGTCCCTTCCAATTCTCATCCTGGAATTATAAATTAACCATCGCCTTTGCCTCTGGATGAAACATCACAAATTCCAAATGATTGGGGTTTGGATTACTGAGCCTCAAACAGTTCCAAACTGTTAAGAGTCTTCTAGGGTGTGTTGTTTTTGATATGTGGCCCCTCACCCCACCAGAGGTTGAGACACGACATAGTCCAGCCAGGGCTGTGCAGGCACAGACATCACTAGAGGGAAAATCATAGCAGTTCCCCCAAACACTTGGCTTTCAAACTTCCAAGAGACATGACAGGCAGCAGAAGCAAGAGCTCTGACTCCCAATTTACTTCCTTATCAGCACATTTACCTCCCAAACAGGAACTAACTATGATAGGTGACAGGTCTCCTTTGGCATGCTGGTCTGAGATTTCAGGCCCTCTCCCCACAAACGAGTATGCAAAGAATTTCATCTGTACCAGGATGGAGAGAGATGCCTCCAGTTGCCTGTGTAAGGAACACAGAAGCTCCAGACTGCCTGCTCCATAAATCTCAAGAGCCCAGAAATGTGTCAGCCCTTCTGCCTAGCCAAGTGAAAGACGCCCTAGAGTATGGCTGCCACTCTCTTGGGAATATGTATGCTATCCTCTCCTCCCCTCATGTGTCCCCAGAAAGACACACACACAACTCACGACATCATAATTTACTCCTGCTGAAACTATGGCCTTGTATATCTTCTCAGAGGCACCCAGTAAATGAAAACTAGGTCTCGAAACAGGGGACCAACCATCGAGATAGAACTGGGTCCCTTTCTGCACGGCCTCTCCTTGGGCCTCTGAAATTCTCCGGGTCCCAGCACAAGCCCTGCCTCAAAGCTCACTCCTTCACGCAGCTCACCACACTTAAGCTGTTTAATGTTGCATTAACAACCTCTTAATTGCTGTATTTCCAAAAAGCCTTCCAGAAATGCAGGGTGCAAGCTCACCCACCTCCAGCCCACATCCTAAGGAGTGAGCTCTGGGGGCAGAGCACGCCAAGGGGGCCTCCATCCAATTCCTGTCTGTAGGAAAGCTGTTGCGTTTATTTTTAATTTTATTTAAGAAGCGGATGCAGGGTACCCAAGACACCACAATAAAATGACATTAACTGTAAAATTACATTATTAATTCTTTAATCTCACTTGAGGCTTCAAGCTGTTGCTATGTCCAATTATCCGTGTAACCACCTGTCAGAATCCCGGTGCTATTTAGCATTACCTCCAGGACAGCGGTGGGCCCGGTGGTCCGTCAGGTCTGCCAGAGACTCGAAGTCCTGCTGACAGTGATCGCAGGTGTAAATTGACTCATCCTCCATGTCTTCATCGTCCTCATTTCGCTCCTCTTGACTTGTCACGCTGTTCCTGTCTTCCAGCGCACGGCTGGTCTTCCGATCACACTCCGGCTCTCCTTCTAGGCCTCCTGCCAACAGGAAGAATACAGTCCATGTCAGCTGACAGGGGCTTGGGAAAGGCTTTTAAAAGAATGGTCCAGCATTTATTAAGATACATTTAATTACTCCACCTCCCGGGGTTCATTATTCCTGACACCTCTCGGTATATTAATATATGTTTTTTTGTGGCATGTGGAGCCATAATTCTCACTTAGATTCTTTAATTCTTGGCACAAACCTTCTAGTAGGATTTCCTGTCATCTTCCCTGTGTGCACGGATGCTGGGGGTCATGACTCATCAGGGAGGTGAAACTGCCTTAGCATTTCGTCTCCTAAAAACCCAGTTCTGTTCCACCCATCTCCCAGGCCTCCATCAGCTGTCCCCCTGCTCCAAACACACCTAAACTTCTGGCTTTCCCCAAAGCCCTGCAATTTAGAGCTGGGAGCTCTCTGAGCCAAGTTCATCTTTTGCACAAGCCTTCCAATGTGGTCATGTCAGCCTGATGCCTTGCAAAGTGGTCCTGATTCTGAAATAAAGGAAGTACAGGTGTTTGAAGGACCACAGATTGTCAAATCATGAGCTTAAAAAGCCTCTAAGCCCTTACTCGGGACCTGGTATCAGCCTAGAGATTGAGAACAGGCCTCGGGATCACGCAACCAACTTCTTTACAAGATCTGCTCTGTGCTCGGCACTGTTCATGATCATGACAATGATGCCTTGTATCTGTGGAGCATTCTACACTTTCTCAAAACTACAACCACACACATATGCGTGGCCCCATTTCACAGTCTTGCAAATCCAAAAGTTAAAAGGAGCTCAAGAGAGCGGGTGGTGTAGCCCCTGACCCAGAGAGGGACAGCGTTGTTATTCCCATTTCACAGGTAAGGCACCTGGCATCCAGCTAGGGAGAACAACATACCCAACAGCCTGCAGGTTAAGCACCTGACGCCTTGCCACGCATGCTTTCCTGCACATGTACAGGAAATGGGGGACAGCCTTACCTTAGAAATTCACAGGACATATGAAGAATTTGTAAACAAAGTGCAAAAAGAAAAAGCAAGGTAAATATCCAGCATCCTAATGAATGTCAGGGCATTAAACTTGCCCGTTGAAATACAGAGACCCCTGGATGGAAAATCAAGGTGCACACTGTGTATTCCCATTGTCTGTCCTGGCAAAACGAATCTACCAGCCCAGAAACTAGTATCAGTATTTAAATCAAAGAAAGAGATCTCTATGACCTACAAAGATACTTATGCAAGCATACATGCATATGCAAAAGCATGTGTGTGCATGTGGGTATGCATATGTGCATGAACATGTAAGCACAGAACAGTGCAGTTAGAAAAAAGGCTTCAATACACAACCTTTAAGCCCCCAGGGGGTTGGTCACCAAAGCAAGAAAAGAGAGAAATGAAACTAAGAATGTATTTCATTCAAGGTGGAAACCACTGTCCTATAAATATTTCAATTTAGAAAGAGATAATGTTGTAAGGGCTCTATTTCTCCCTGCCACTCAGAACATGCACTTCCAAGCACCCGACTTCAAGAACCTGGGAGCGCAAACCAGCTCATCGGAAAGCCAGCTGCTGCCTTCCATGGCAGAGAACGCGGCACGTCACGCCACGCAGAACGGCACGGAGGCAGCACAAATCAATGTTTCCATTTGTGGCCCATCAAAACATCTCTCTTCTTACCAATTAAGGGATGTACAATTTTTAGGTTCTTTTATTATCAGAACACACCAACTCCCAGCAACACAGAAACCCCATTAAAAGCCAGGCAGCATATTTATCTCAAGAAATTGGATCTGCTATGGCTGCAATGGTAAGAAATAGAAAGCGATGAGAAATACCATTCGGAACCTTCAATATTGTACTTCATCACACAACCATGGTTACACAGTCAAGCACCCGTCTCTGAAATTCCTAGTTTACAGTCTCTTCCCTTAATAAAAAAATGTTCTGGAAGAGGAAAAAGGGGGCCATAATTCTGGCTTTATCTACCCCATGGACTCTCTAGATTGTAAGTTATATTCAGCACCATGCTCACACTACTTTACTTAACACACAATTTAATAGACGTATTTAAATTATCCCCCTGTATTTTTTTTTTTTTTTAACCGTATTTACTTGGCAGCACTTCCTACGATAGCTCATCTAATCCACAACTGGAACCACAAACATTACAATGCATTTGATCTCTTTAAATCTGGTACATCCTGTCGACTTGGGAGTAGATAAATCAGAATGTCAACCCTTGGGTTTTTATAAGGCAAAAACCTATAAAGTCATCCAAGAGCATAAATCTGTTTTAAGGAACTGTCACCTCCCCTGCCGCTGTCAACTAATGGGGAGGCAGGGTGGCTGCGCAGAAAGCAAAGGGAGAGGAGAGGGAGCAAAGGGGCAGAGACCACAAGCTCCGGGCAGGAAGAGTCCCCAACCTTAACATTTGCGCCCGTTTGGTGGTTCAAACCCACCAGCCAGTCCATGGAAGAAAGATGGGGCAATCTACTCCTGCAAAGATTTACAGCCTCGGAAACCCAATGGGGGTCGCTATGAGTCAGAATCCACTCAAAAGCAGTGAGGTTTTGGTGGTTGTTTTTTTTAGGGGGGCCCTCAGGAAGGTGAAGATGTCTGGAGGAGCAGGGCCTCCCCACAGACCTAGTCTCCAAGTGCATTCGGCTGCTTCAACAGAATCATGATCTCACAGACAGGAACCTCATCCTGGGCTGGACTTGACTCTTTGCAGGCACTTTCATGCCCAGCAGTGTTTGAACCTCACAAGAGGAAGGAACGGCATTATTTTCCCATTTGCAGCTGAGAATACTGAGGCTCTAAGGGCTCACCCCCAAACATGCAAGGAATTGAACCTACATGTTCTGGTGCTAGATCCCTGAGGGTTTGAACAGTTAACACGTTCGACTACTAGAGGTTGGAGGTTTGAGTCCACCCGGGAGCACCTCACTTGAAAGACCTGGCAATCTACATCCAAAAACCCAGCCACTGACAACTCCATGGAACACAGTCCTATTCTGACATACGCAGGTCACCATGCGTCGGAATGAACTCTACGGCAACTGGTTTATTGGTCCAGTGTTATGCAGCATGCCCTTCCCCCAAGCCCTCAGGCCCAGGAGACAGGAGCTCTGAAGAGTGCCATTCCTCTCTAGGGTGCTCTGTGAGGCCTCCTCTTTCCAGGGATCACCCTGAGCAATTGCTCATGAGCCCCTGGATGAGCCTTCTCTACTCCTCTGACCTAGCTCCAGCTAGTCAGGGATGACCCTCCCTTCCCAAGTCCCACCATGTCCAGCCCGAGGTCCCTGTGTGTCCCTACCCGGATGCTGAAAGTAGCCTGAATGAGTTGTGAGGAGGCAGAGCCCAGAGATACCACGTACCTAGCCCCATCCAAGTCCCCACTCCAGTGCTCCCTTGTGTTTCCAGCATGGGGACTATCAGGCAGCTAGTGTGTGGCCTGGGCCTGAACTGCAGTTGACCCACTGGGGCCTATGAAGCGAAGATGGCAGCTGAGAAGGCAGTCAACCCATTTCTTCTGCTGAGACCCCCAGGGGCTCGGAAGGACTTCCCAAAATGGGGTGGGTTGGCTCCTTTCCCTCCAATCCCAGCCCAGTCTTCCTGGGGGCTGTCTGGAACAGCCTGAAGCCATCTCGCCCAGGGAAGACCCATGTTAAACTGTTTCAAATCAGGGCCCTCTCCCTTATGGCCACATGCATGGGACAGGAAAGTGGACTGGCCACTCCGTCTAGGCAATAAAGCTCCCCACATTCCAGCCTCACACTCCACCCTGGACACCTCACAGCAAGGTTTTCTCCAATCCCACACCTCCATCTGTACCCAGCCATTTACTAAGAGAACTTTGCACAGTTACTGAGCCTCTGCTGTTTGTCAGGCACCTTCCCAGCACCTCACACACATTATCTCCCACAGCCAACAAGGCAGCCTGTCATACCCTTATTCTCCAGGTGAGAAAATGGGACTATGAGGTGACAAAGCTTAAGCAAGAGCACACAGAGAAATGTCCAGGCCAGGTGTCAAGCACTGTTGTTGTTGTTGCTGTTGTTTTGCCGTCGAGTCAGCCCCGACTCATAGCGACCCCTCCTTGGGTTTCCGAGGCAGTATCACTACAGAAGTAGGATTGCCCAACCTTCCTTCCGAGGAGTGGCTGGTGGGTTTGAACCGCCAGCCTTCTGGTGAGCAGTCAAGTGCCTTAGGCACTATGCTACCAGAGCTCCTAAACTTCAAGTGTGATCCTTGACCCCTATGTTCCCCAGTCTCCCCAGAGCAGAGACTACATGAGAAAAAACATACATGTGCCAAGGAACTTGTAACCTACTTCAAAGTCATCTGTAGGGTCCTCGCCATGGTCTACAAGGTCCAGCAAGGTCTCCAGCCACATAGGCCTTCTTTCAGTTCCTTGAACTGCCCAATTTGTTTGCCAAGAATTTCACACATCCTTAACTCTTCACACACCAACAGGGCTCACCCGTAGGCCTCACCCACACACCTCAACACCAATCCACTCTGTTGCTGGTGGTGTCATTAGCTGCTGTTGAGCTGGCCTTCAACTCTTGGCAACCCTACGCACAACAGAACCAAACAATTCCCAGTCCTACACCGTCCCCATGATCAGCTGCAGACGGGATCAATCTTGCCAGGCCTTTCTTCCTAGTCTGGTCTCGTCTGGAAGCTCAACTGAAACCTGTTGGCATCGTAACAACACACAAGCTTCCGCTGACAAACAGGTGGTGTCTGCTCATGAGGGACACTGGGCAGGAATCGAACCTGGGTTTCCCACATGGGGGAGAGAATTCTGCCACTGAACCAACACCAATGCCCTCAGGTCCCCATTATTCTTTCTCCATAAAACCCTTCCCCCCTTTGCCTTCACAGCACTGGCGCAATGTGTAACCATACTGTTGTTGATTTATCTGTTTACTCTATTTGCAAAGACAGTCACAACACTATCTCCCCTCCCAACTGCTCTTCTGTAGTGACTCCCTGCACCCCCTGCTCCCATCAAGAACAGGAGTCTGTCTTAAGTTTCCTAGAGCTGCTGTAACAAAGTAACAGCTCAGGCAGCTTGTAAGAACAGAAATCTACTGTCTCTCAGTCTGGAGACTGGAAGTCCGAGATCAGGGTGTCAGCTGTGTTGATTCTCTCTGAGGTTCTAAGAGAGAAAGTGCTCACGCCTCTCTCCCAGCTCCTGGCAGCTCCAGGTGTTCCCTGGCTGCAGCTGTAGCGTCACACAGCAGCCTTCCTCTCTGCCTCCTAGTCTATGTGTCTTCTCTTCTATAAGCATCCCAATCATACAGGACTAGAACCCACCTCCTCCAGTATAACCTCATATTAATCTAACTGCTAACATCTTCATAGACCCTATTTCCAAACAAGGTCAGAGCAGGGGTTAGGACTTCAACACATCTTTATGAAGGGACATAATTCAATCTGTAATGATGTCTAATTTCCTGCTACAGTGCCCCTCTGAGCTGGCTGACTATAATGACTCACTTGATCAATAGAATGCTGTGGGAATGCTGTGCTGAGACCACTGAGGCTGGGTCAGAAGAAGGCCTGCAGCTTCTGTCTGGGTCCCCTTGTCTCCTGGGTCCCTCTCCCTTGGAACCCAGCTACCACACTGTGAGAAACCCGAGCTGCATGGAAAAACCGCCTATGGGCGCCCAAGTCAGCTGCCCCAGCTGAGCTGCCAGCCACCAGCACCAACTGCCAGCCATGAGAGTGAGCCATCCTGGACGTCCATCCCAGCTGAGCCTTCAGATGACAGCAGCCCCAATCAGCAGCTGAATGAGACACCTCAAGTGAAAGTGCCATCTGAGCCCAGTGGAACCCACAGAACTGTGAAAAATGATAACCACTTGTGGCTTCATGCCATTAAGGTTCGTGATGGGTTGATACACAGTAATAACTAAAAATCCCCCCACCAAACTGCAAGCTTCATGAGGACTGGGTTTGTTTTTGCTCAGTACTATCTCCCCAATCCTGACACAGACAAACACAGTAAGGGCCCAGTAAATGCGGAATGAATGAATGAATGAATGAATGAACTGGTTTCAAAGAATCAGGTCTCTGAATATCCTCACTGTGGGGGGACTGTACAGTGTTGTTTATTGTCTGGTGATAAGTATTAAGTTGAATCATATGAAGTTGCTGTTTTTTGCAAGACAAAAAGTCTAATATTGGCAATTTCAAATAGTTCAACTTAACATGATGGGGCCACTCTGTCCTACCAGTTTCTTTCCAAAACTAGGAGGTTGAGGGAACATCTACATCAGTACATCCAACTACGCCATACCCACTGTACCACAGAATCCTGAGCCCAAGATATGGGCTGGGGGAAGCTTTCTATGAGCAAAGAGGCAACTTTCAACAAAACTTTCAGCCTTCATCACTTTTCACTAGAAAGTAGGGAATTTTCCCACCCCAGGCCTATAACCAGCCCCACCGAACCACTGCTATAACATAACGTGATGGTAGGACCCTGCAGAAGGGGGTGTGTGGTAAGGGACACTTGGGAAGACAAATGGCCCCACATCCTTGAGGGAGGGGCAGCAGAGACCTTGTCAGAAATGGAGGGAGGTGGCCCACCTCCCCTACATCCTGAGGTGATGCTAACCACCATTTAAGTACTTGTTGGTACCATTTACTTACTTACATCATCCAATTTCTGTCATCATGATAACCCTGTGCAGTAAAACCACTGATATCCCCACTTTGCAGGTGGGGAAACCAAGGCTCAAAGAGATGCAGGACCACACGCACAGAAAGTCAGAGCCTGAATTCAAACCCAGGTCACTGACTCCAGATACCTACTCTCAACCACTACCTGGAAAGGCAAAGAGGAAATGCCTGTGACGGGGCTGAGCAGAAACAGCTGGCTGAGTCCACTGCCAGGAAAAAGGGAAAGGGGAGAGACCCAGGGGGCCAGGCTGCCCTGGGCTACCAAGTCTGGGAACAGGACATCTCCTACTTCTCAGCAAGGCTTCGTGAGCTCATGAGTCAGGCTGTTGGGGCCTCACCCCCTCCCAAGGGCCAGCTGAGAGAAGCTCAGCCAGAGGACAGCCGGTGAGTGTCACCTCCCTCTCAGCCCAGTCCCCAGCCCCAGGTGCCCACCCAGCACAAGTGTCAGAGACAATCTCACTGAGAAGGCAGCCTCTTCTCCTTTCTGGGGGTACCATGGGAATCTCCTGGCCAGCAAGGAACCCCGGAACCTACCAGGAACCATCAGAGGTGCTGCCTCTGGGGCCCAGGGGCTGAGTCCACCACACAGTGAAGGCAGAGGGCCAGAAGCAACCTCCATCACTAGAGAAGGAAGAAGCCTGGGCAGGGTTTGAGAAGGGAGGGATCCACCCATGCCAGGAATCATTCACATCCCTCCCCTTTCCTTCATTCACTCCACAAATATTTACTGAGTGTCTACTGTGTGCCAGGAAGACTCCTTAACAACCTTGCTTACTGAAAGTGAAGATGACTTGAAGTGCTCACTAATGAAGACCAAAGACTACCATCTCTAGTATGGATTATATCTCAACACAAAGGAAATAAAAATCCTCACAACTAGATCAATAAGTAACATCATGATAAATGGAGAAAAGACTGAAGGTGTCAAGAATTTCATTTTACTTGGATCTACAATCAACACCCATGGAAACAGCAGTCAAGAAATCCATGATATATTTGCATTGGGCAAATCTGCTGCAAAGGACCTCTTTAAAGTGTTGAAAAGCAAACATGTCACTTTGAAGACTAAGGTGCACTTGACCCAAGCCATGGTATTTTCAATCACCTCATATGCATATGAAAGCTGGACAATGAATAAAGAAGAATGAAGAATCGATGCCTTTGAATTGTGGTGTTGGCAAAGAACATTGAATATACAGTAGAATGCCAGAAGAATAAAACTAAGAGTAATAACTAGAAAGAAAAAGAAATCTGTTTTGGAGAAGTATAGCCAGAACCCTCCTTAGAAACATGCATGGCGAGACTTCACCTCACACACTTTAGTCATGCGGTCAGAAGGGACCAGTCCCTGGAGAAGAACATTATGCTTGGTAAAGCTGAAGGTCAGCAAAAAGGGGAAGACCCTCAAAGCAATGGACTGATATAGCAGCTGCAACAGTGGGCTCGGCATGGCAATGATTTGAGGACAGGGCAGTGTTTCATTCTGTTGAGTGCAAGGTCACTCTGAGTTGAAACCGACTCAATGGCACCAACCAACAACAGCACTCTGTGCCAGGCATAGCACCCATTAATGCGGTACTCTCCACCCCATTCACCCTGGCAGCCTCGAAGCCCACACAAAGCCTGATACAGCAAAGATATGAGGTAGGCAAATGAATAAATGAATGCCAAAGAAGTGGTGTAGACGTTAAGTGCCTGTAGGGTCCAGTCTCAGCTCAGCCCCCTGCCCTGCCCCACAAGTGACTGTAAACAAGCCACTTCTCCTGTCTGAGCCTTGGATTCCTCACAGGTAAGTAAGGAACTCAATCATGAGAAATACTGTCCTCTCCTCCCTGGGTGGCACAGACAGTTAAGCGCTCAGCTACTAACCAAAAAGTTTCTGGGTGGTTCTCACAAGAATGTGTGGCCCTTGATGGGAGAATTTTGTGCACACAGCTACGCACCGCGTAAGCATAAGGAAGGGCAGAAGCCTTGGAAGTTCAAGGGGCCAAGAGAAGGCAAGGTACTGGAGCAGGCAGGAAGAGGAGAACGTGGGGAGAGGGGAGAGGGAAGGGTGCCAAGGAGGGGTGACCAATGGAGAGGAGAGACAGAAACAGTGCCGAGTGAAACCAAGAGACAGCCCGGGAGAGCTAGAGAATCCTGGCTTCTCATTTCTCTTCATAATTGGACTAGGACAGGAGACCTGGATCATCTACCTCCACAGAAATCACAGCCCCAGACAGTGAGTCTAGATCTCGACCAAGGAACCCAGTGGTACAGGAAGCATCAGGGATACCAGTGTAGAGCAATCCAGTGGGGCCAAAGGAACCAACTTGTTGAAATAAAGACAATTATTAAGTACTTAGGAGTCCCTGGGTGGTTCATACATGTACTTAAACACTCAACTGCAAACCAAAGGCTGGCAGCCCAAACACAACCACAAGAGCCTCAGAAGAAAGGCCTGGAAACCAACTTCTGAAAAAAATCGGCCACTGAACATTCCGTGGAGCATAGTTCTACTCTGACACACGTGGGGTCACCGTGAGTCAGAGTCGACTCCATGGCAACTGGGTTTTCGTTTGTTTGTTTGCTTGCTTATTAAGTAATGGCACACAAGCAGCAGACAGCTGGATTCACATCCCAGGGGCTGTCTGGGTAACAGGAAGAACAGAAAAGGATCTCAGACTTTGGAGTCAGCCTGTCTGGGTTCAAGCCCACATTCCACCACTTAGTAGGTGGAAGACCTTGGCCAAGTCATTAACTGTCTCTGAGCCTCATGTGATCAAGTTAGATGATTTTAATGAAGCAATATGGACAAAGCCTGATACCTGGCCCATAATAAAACTTTACAGAACAGTAGCTACTATCTTATTACAGGGGCAGCATCAAGACACAGACAAGAGTTGGAAATAGCCTGCCCACCAGGGATGCTCTGGTAAGAGGTCTCATATACTCCTGAGGATGGAGAAAGATGAAGAATGGAAGGGGACATGCCCCCTTGAAAAGCATTTAAAAAAAAAAAAAACTCCACTGGACCAGGAGAGGAAAACCCTGGGCTCGAGCCCTGCATTGCCCTCTATACCAGGTGACCCTGAGTAAGTTACAACCCTCACAACCTCCTCCATGACACATGTAACCTCCGACCTTGCATCTGTCAGGGCAGGTCCTGTACCAAGGCCTGGGGAAACAAGATGATGATGCTCACTCTACAATCCACAAGCTCACTTTTCCTTTGCTCAACCCTGTGCATGTCTGGGGGCCTTCCGACAGAACAAAGTCCAGGAGGTAGCTACTATTTCCAAAGCATTTACCCTGGAGCAACATTTTTGTCAATAGAAAATGTACACTCCTTCCTAACAGCCGAATGTTTCCTACAAATGGTTTCACTAGTGGTCCATCCCTCAGGACGCGACTGGGAAGAAGCACTTTCTGAACCAGGGTGCTACGTCAAACTCTCGGTTCAGCCTCAACCTCGCATTTGCTGGGCCCTTTCCATAGAGAAGGAAGGGTCTCTGTGAACTTTCTTCTGAGCTGGTGGGACAAGAAAAGAGTCAGCTACTGGGGTGGGAAAGACAAGAGGTCCTGAGGCTGAGCAAGGAGCCTGCCAACCCCAATCAAGCGTTCTGCTGTGCCATCCGTCACTGGCCCCAAATTCTACAAGGCAGCCCTTCTTTGAGTGTAAAATACGTGCAGTGCATGGCAGCAGTGTAACACTGAACACTCAGCCTAAAGGATCCTTTTGGCAGCAGAGCTGTAGGCAAATATTTTAACACATAATTGGCTGTCCAAGTTTCGCTTCTTAAATAAGGAAGCAACCTCCAGATGCCTGTCTGCCCCCCCTCCCCCCATCAGTGTCATTAGTCCTGGTGGTTCTATGGATGGAATTTTAAGCCATGGTCAGTCAGAGATGCTGAACCTGACCTTGGCTGCATCACACAAGCCTCCCTGGAATACTGCATCCAGGCTGGAGACGCAGGACGGGTTCAGGGTGGCCCCCGCCCCTTCACAGGCCCACAGTGAGCTATGGAAATGACTAGGCCTACCCAGAGAATCTCTCTTCAGTTGTCGGGAATTCTTTCACTTGAGACCAAAACAATTAGCAACACAGCAGCAATAAGTTCTCTCATACCACACCTCATTCATTCACACCTCTGTGACCCATGGCCCAGTAAAGGGCATGTGACCATAGACCTATTTACAGAGGACAAACCGAGGTTCAGATGGGTGAAACAGCCCAGTCTGTCACTCAGATGATGTGTGGACCAGAGCTCGCACAACTCCACTGCCCCAGGTTATACAAATGAACAGAATGGGTTGGGCAGGTGGCAGAGTGAACACAGGGGGCATGCACCCACCCCACGGGGGGAGGTCCCTGCTCAAATCCTCTAGTGGTCACCTCCTTTTAAAGGAGGAAATCCACCTTTCTATGCATAATCTGGGTTTTTAAATGTTGACTTCAAGTTTTCAGAAACACAGCATGGGCCAAACAATACTCCTCGGAGGGCTAGATGCTGCTTGGGAAATACCCATTAAAGGCCCCTGCCATGGGGCAGGCCCAGCAAGAGCCATCAGGCCCCCTCCAGCCCAGGGTGCTGCTGGTTGCTGGGCAGAAATGAAAGTGTCCCCCCTTTGGAGAGTCAGTACATTCCTTTGTGACTTTGGGCGCCTCACCTACCCTTCTGAGCCTCAGTTTCCTTTCCCAGAAAATGAGGAGTATACCATATTTGCTCAGGTTGCAAAAGCTCCCTTAGAGGCTGCCCCCAGGTGACCTCAGCTCTGAGCCCCTCAAAGGCTAGAGTCGTAACAGAACCAAATACGCCACATCACCAGTCACTCACCAAATATCTAAGAGCACCTACAATACGCTGGCCACTGTTTTAGGTGCTGCAGATCCACCAAAGAACAAAGCCCAGTTCCCTGCCCCGGGTAAGTGGGCTTTCTAGCACCACACATTGCTGTGCACACCAACCAAAGACCAAACCCACTGCCGTCGCATCAGTTCTGACTCATGACTCATGTGTTATAGACTAGAAACACTCCACAGGGTTTTCACGGTTGTCATCTTTACTGAGGCAGATCACCAGGCCTTTCTTCTGCAGCCTGCCAGGTGGGTTCAAACCACCAAACTTTGGTTAATAGTCGAGCACAAACCATTTGCATCACGCAGAGACCTTTTTGCTCTGCACAGGTGTCCCCTAAATACTGCTGGATGGATACAAAGCTTTACCTCCACAGGGCTAAGTGCAGAGTCAACCCACAGAGACACAGAGATCAAAGTTCCCCATCCCTAGCACACTTGGAGCTGGCTCCCAACTCTGATGGATAAGGAAGGAGCAGAAAGGAAAGACGTCAGGAGGGGGAAACGGAGGGAGGGAGGAGCAGCAGAGAGGGGGCAGGAAAAGCAATCATAAACATCCCCTCCCAGAAAAAGAAAAAAAAATGTTATTTTTTTTTCCAGCAAGTAGTTATCGGTGTCCTTCCTTCAAGCCTTACAGTCTTAATAAAACTGGTCTCGCCGCGTGCAGTAATGAAGAACAGTCGGACAAAGCCACCCTGGAACCATGAAAATTGTGCACTGCTCCCTCCTCGTGACCTCCTGAGGCTGTGGCCATTCCGCCCTCCCCTTGCTGTCATGTTCCATCTCTGACAGCTGGAAGGAGGAGGTGGAGGTGGAGGGCAGGGTCGGCAGCCCGGGGTGTTAGATAAATCCAGCTAATTGGGGCCGGTGCCATGGCCTGGCGCTCCTAACGACTCCAGTCCCAGAGCAGAACTCAAAGCAAGGGTGTTGGGGTGCAAACCACCACCTTGTGGCCACCGAGGAAAGAAGAGCCTATACGGAGAAGAACAGGCGGAAGAGGAGAGGTCTGTACCCCCAAAGACAGAACCAGTGGCCAGCCTAAGGGAGTGTGACTAGGGTCAAAGACAAACACAGAGGCCTGGCACACAGCAGGTACTCAATGAATATTCGTTGAATGAATGAATGAACAAACCATCTGGAAGAGCCCTTCTCACAGATCCAGCCATGGATCTACCTTGAGATGGAGGGATGAGAAGGGGAAGCAAAGCCAGAAACAAACCCCTAGGGCTGCCCGCTGCCTCAGGATACAGGGAGTCAAGAGGACTGCCTGCCCCAATACTTGCAGACAGAGGCCCAGTTTCCAGGGCTCCAGCTCTGGTAGCGTAGTGCCTAAGGCACTTGACTGCTAACCAGGAGGCTGGCGGTTCAAACCCACCAGGCACTCCTTGGAAGGAAGGTTGAGCAATCTACTTTTGTAGTGATACTGCCTTGGAAACCTTCAAGGAGGGATCACTATGAGTCGGGTCTGACTCGAGGGCAAACAACAACAGTGGTTGGTTGTTTTTTTGTTTGCTTGTTTGGTTGGTTTGAGTGTAACCCAGAGGCCAGCTGCTCTCCCACCTCAATGACCTTCCAACCCTGGCTCTCTGGTCCAGCCCCCTAGGGACCTGGGAGATAAGGAGCCACCTCACTCTCCAGCCACAGTAGAGAGGCTGTGTAAAGCCTTTAAAAATTAACAAGTTGCCGGGCATGGAGACAGCCTGGTGCGCGGCTGTGTTCTGGGGAATGCTGAAGTAGCGCCTGGAGAAAAGGGAGCGTGTCTGATGGAGTGGTTTTCACCATGTTGTTGCTACTGAGGGAGAAGCCAAACGGTGACACACTTGGCTTCCAAGAGGCTGGCTCCAATCAAACCCTTGCGCAGGCACTGGCGGAGGGAGGGGCGGTGGTCCCAGCCCACCTCCAAGGACCCCCAGGAGGAGTGGCTTCTTCCGGGACCACAGAGATCTCCCCAACGCTTAGCCTCATCACTTGCTAAGGTCGGCTGGCTTTCTGCTGATTTCCCAACCGTCCCCAAGAGGGTGTTTGCAGTCCCACAAGCGGGCTGTAAGACATTCTAGGAAGTCTCCAGAAACCTGGATTCCTAAGGCAGCTGACAGAACAAAGCCAACAGCCCAGGCAACACAACACCCTCCCCACCGGACATCTGAGGGGCCTGAACCAGAACCCGGAAGTCCCTCGGACAGGGGCACCCTTCTCAGGGGACGGGACTGCGATGGGGATTGTGCTGTCCAAAGAGAGCACCCTGCATGCATGGTGGTGGCCTTGGGCTCACAAAGACACATTCCTGCACAACAAGGAGACTTTGGTAGGGACAAGGGAGCGTTAACGACAGATCAAAGATCAAGTGGACAGACGCAAAGGGAACTTCCAGATCGAGCCCAGGGGCCCAGCCACCTCGTCCACGACGGCAGATATCCGGGTGACCTGTATGCACTTGCACACCCCACACCCCACTCCCACCCCCCAGGCTCATCCTCAAACCATCACTTAACTCGGATTTCAAACTGCTCATGATGTTCTTCAGTCAACATGAAGCAGAAACCTTTTATTAAATGCTGCTAATTTTTTATTGATCACACTGTGAATCATTTCATTTTCCATTACCGCAAATGTCTCCTATCAGGGCTCCAAGATTACACTTCTTTATTCAGTCTCAAGTAACTTGTCACTTTTAATCAGCTTTTCATTTCAGTATTGCTCAAAAAGTAGAAAGCAGGCTCTTTGAATCATTATTGCTTTTGTTTAAAAAAAGAGGGAAAAAAAAAGTTTCCATACAGGAAAGGTTTATTATACTTGGAATAAATATACATGAATCAAATTCAAATGAAATTCCTGCCTGACTCTAACCAATTTTAGCATTAGCTTTTATAATTTTTTTAGGTTTATTTTCATGGAAAGACTGTTCATAATTATTGTTCATGCTCTCCCAAAACACTTATGTTACTAAAGTGTGAAATGTCTTCTAACACAAAGACAGATCTCTGGGAAGTAATTACAGAAATGCATTCAGGGGCAATAATTCTATATTAGCTGTCAGTGGCAGACATCTTCTGAATGGCACTTGTTATGAAGGAATTATTTGTGTTGCCATTGAAGGCATGGCAGGCAAGCCCAAACTGAAAGACTGCATCCGACCAGAATCATGGGCTCCTTCAACAAGGGTCAAATTAAGTTTAAATCATTACCTTGAAGCCGAGCAAACCCATACCTGACTGTCTATTGTGGGAACGTTTTTTGAAACGCACTGGAGCACAACGTGGTCTCCCTGTTCGCAGCGTGGTGCAATTACCCTGAGTCTCAAAAGGATTCTGCCAGGAGCTTGTCACAATAGGGAGAGAGGAGGTGGCAGGGTGTCTATTAAATGCTAACTCATGTCACCAAACAGAATTTTCAAGAATTATAAATTGCCGAGATGCCTCACAGCTGACCCCCTTGAGTTAAGAAGAGCCCAGAATATTATCAGGAAAGTACAAGAATTTGCATCAAAGACAGGAAAGGATTCTCCATGGGGAGCCCACGGGGATGTAGCTGAGGGGATGGGAGCCCAATGGGCTGTATCCTTGGCCCACAGAACATACAACTGGGGTCTGAGTGGCCCCACCAGCTCAGAAATGACTTAATGGGAGGAGAGGTGGAAGGAGCATCGGTGAGATGCCTAAATGGTTTCCTGAGGTCTGTCCCTAACTCTTCGCATGCCCTCAGGCTAGAGGCTTCCACTCTCTGAGCCTCAGTTTAGCATCTGTAACAACATCCTATCAACATTCTATTGAGGGCTGATGAGCTGAGTGACCAGAAACAGAAGATCAGCCTCAGCCTCGGTTCTCTGTGTAGGAAATGGCAGGGTTGACACTAGGAGCCTACATAGGAACTGCTTGTTGTCTGGGTGCAGAGGGGAAGCGTGGAGAGAAGAGCAGAATATGTTCCTGGACTCAGCGGGTCCCACAGGCACCACCGGGAATCTGCTGAGACCCCAAGAGCCTTAGTTTCACCATCTCCAAAAAGGACAAGCTGAGGATCTACCCTGCAATGTTGTTGTGTTGTTATGCGCCATCGAGTCAGACCCAACTCATAGAGACCCCTCCTTGGATTTCCGTGGCAGTATCACTACAGAAGTAGATTGCCCAACCTTCCTTCCGAGGGGTGGCTGGTGAGTTTGAACCGCTAGCCTTCTGGTTAGCAGTCAAGTGCCTTAGGCACTATAATCAAAAAGAAAAACAGAAATCTAGGCTTGTTTCCAAAAAGACAGGTGTCTTCTGAGAAAGCTTGGGACAACAAAAAGGTGAAAAGAGCTGCTTCCTCTCACAGGGTGGGACCAATCTGCCTGGGTGGTGCCTGGTAGTTGTCCTTCCCCAAGGGTCAATCCTCCTCAACCCCCTGACTAAGCTGGCCCCACCTCCAAACTCCATTGGGGCTGGATGTATGACAGGGATGGGCACATGACTGGGATGGGCATATAACCCAAGTAGGGTCACTGAAACACAAACCTGAGACATTTCTGGAGCCACTGGGCAAGACTCCTCACTGGAAAGTTAACCAAAGTGAAGTGTTTACCATGGAGGGCAGAGCTGACAGGTGGAAAGAAGGCAGAAAGGGTGTTGGAGCCATACCCTTTGGCCCAATCATTCCACACTGAGGCTTTTGTACAAGAAAATTCTTACAGCATGAGAATTCACTGTGAGAATATTAACCACAGAATGATTTGTAATAGCTTAAAAAAAAAGAAAGCATCTAAACATCCGTGAACAAGAGAGTGATAGAAAAATTCTGGTCCATTTACACGGTGGACACTATGGGGCAATTAAGATTAATGAAATACAGCTACAGGTATCAACATAGATTAATCTTCCAAATATAACACTGAGAGAGAAAAGCAAGCTGCTAAAGATAATATATGGTGATGCAGTAAAATGTAGAGACATTTATATAAAGTTCTAAAATACGTAAACAATGACAAACAATATTTAAGCATCACTGACAAGTATTTCAAAATGAATGGCATATTCTCCAAAGACACACAAATGGTCAACAAGCACATGAAAAGATGCACAACAGCTTTAGTCATTAGGGAAATGCAAATCAAAACCACAATGAGATCCCACGTCAACCCCCCAGGTAGCAATAATTTAATTTAAAAAAATTAAGTATTAGAAAAATGGAAAATAATAAATGTTGGCAAGGATGTGGAAAAATTGCAGCCCTTGAGCACTACTGATGGAATTCAAAATGGTGCAGCTGCTGTGGAAAAGAGTTAGGTGGCTTCTCAAAAGTCAGCCACAGAATGACCATGTTGTTGTTAGGTACCATCGAGTCAATGTGGACTCACAGAGACCTCTATGACACAGGAGAACTGCCCCATAAGTTTCTCTAGGCTGTGACCCTTACGGAAGCAAACTCCAGGGCTTTCTTTTACAGAGCCGCTGGGTGGATTCAACCTGTCAACCTGTCAGTTAGCAGCCAAGTACTTAACCTCTCTGCCACCAGAGCTCCTAGTATAACCATATGACCCAACAATTCCACTCCTATGTATATGCCCAAAAGACTTGAAAACAGGAACTCAAACAGATCATTGTACACCCGAATTCATTCCAGCATTATTCGCAACAGCAATCCAATGCCCACCTGTGAATAAATGAATGGAAAAACAAAGCACATGGTGTATCCACACAATGGAATAGTATTCGACTATTAAAAAGGAATGGAATTCTGTTACATGTTATGACACAGATGAGCCTTAAAAACATTACGCCAAACAAAATAAGCCAGACACAAAAAGACAAATATGTACGATTCCACTTCTGTGAAATCTCTAGAATAAGCAAATTCACAGAACCTTAAAGGTTACTAGGGGCAGGGGGGTGAGGGAAAGTCATTGCCTAATGGATACAGAGTATGGGTTTGAGGTGATGAAAAATTCTGGACTCAGATAGTGGTGACGGTTGCACAATACTAGGAATATAATCAATGTCACTGAATTGTATACTTTGAAATGGTTAAAATGGCAAACTTTATGCTACATATATTTTGCCACAAGAAAAATACACAGAAATGATAAATGCCAAACACTGAAGGGAGGGAATTAAAACAACAACAACAACAACAAAATCAAACCCATTGCCATGAAGCCAACTCTAATCCATGGCAACCCATATGTTGCAAGCCAGAATTGCTCACAGGGTTTTCCTGGATGTAATCTCTACAGAAACAGGTCTCCAGACTTTTCTTCATGGCACCACCAGGTGGGTTTGAACTACCAACCTTCAGATTAGCAATCGATCACAAATAGTTGTGCTGCCCAGAGACCTTGGAGGGGAGGGAAGAGAGGGCCAATTAGGAGCTCGGTTAGAGGGGAGGGGCTTGTTATGGTCCTTAAGCTGAAGGCGGTCGTTTTTCTTTTTGGTATATCTCACATATTACAAAATCCAAAAACATACTACATTTTAAATGATAAAAATTCTAAAAACAATGAATGGTGAATGAATTAGAGACTCCCAGAGGAAGCAGAGAATCTTAGATGCAACAGGCACCTGAGAAAGGAGTCAATCCAATCCACAGCCTTTTCACAACCTAAGGCCCCAAGTACTGTCCTGAGGCCACGTGGCATGTTAGTGGCAGAGCCAGGGCTGGAACTCACATCTGCTGACCCCATCTGGACCTGTGCTCCTTCCTCTCCATCCAGTGTGATGCGAGGGAGAGGGGGTCATAGAGAGCAGAGGACGAAGGGGAATTTCCTGTTTGACAAAATAAATGGTACCCAAGTGCTTTAACAGGCGTTCTGGTGGCATAGTGGGTAAGGCATTTGGCTGCTAACCAGAAGGCTGTTGGTTCAAACTTAAGAGCTGCTCCGTGGAAGGAAGATGAGGCGATCTACTTCCATAAAGATTTCAGCCTCAGAAACTCAATGGGGTCACTACGAGTCAGAATTGACTCAATGACAGTTAAGTTGAGTTGACTTGAAGACGTTCACCAGCACAAGTTTGACAGGGCAGGAACTTCTACCTAGGCTAAGGACCGTGGAATCCCCAGCATCAAAAACTGTGCCTGGCACATAGTAGGTGCCCAATAACAATTTGTGGAGTGTATGGAAGGAAAATGAATTAATGAATGAATGGATGGATGGATGAACAAATGAAGTACCTTTATGTATAGACTGAGACGCATTCAAGTTATACTTAGCATTCCTTAAAGCAGGCCTCTAGGACTCCTTCCCTCACTGAATACCACCAAGTTAGGCATTTTTAAAGAAATGCAGATTTTTCACTTTCATGATTTTAGAAAAAAAAATCAAATCAAATCAATACTCCAACTCCAACTTCTCAACAATTTTCTGACCCTCCTGCAGGTTGGCTGAGATAGTGAGTCATAGCCATGTCTGGGAAAGTGCCTTTGGGGAGATGAAAATGGAAAACAGATTCATTTAAGGAGGAGCCGGGTAGTGCCTAAAATGCATCCCGGTCCCCTTCCCTGAGTACACATCGAACGGAAACAATTACTCACACTCTCACAGGAGAGCTAGGCTAAGGAATCGCACCAGGTGAGGTCAGCCCATCACGCTCCAGGCAAGGTCTGGCCAGGGTTAGCGTTCAAGACATTTTATCAGTAACCGCAGAGAAGCCCCTTTTCTAAGCAGGGAAGAAGGAAGGGGAGGTATGCAGACAGGCACCCGCTGCGACCCCCGGCCCTAGATCACCAGCCTTCCTATAAATGGGGGAACTGAGGCCCAGAGACGAGAAGGCCACACAGCTGGAGGATGGCAGAGCAGAGTCCAATCCCAACCTGCCTGGTCTCCAAGAGGCTGGCGCTCCCTCCCAGCACGGATGCACCTCCCCAGGACACCAGGGTCTAAGCTCCTCTGGGCTTCACCCCTGCAGTGCAGAAGGAGGTGAACAGCCAAATCCAGCCCTGCAGAGACCTACATGACCACAGGCGGGGCTTTCCCACATGGAGAATGCCGAGTTGCCACAGAGACCAGATGCTGCCATCCCACCTGGAAGGCAGTGAATGGGGATGACAGATGGAGTCGGGGCACAGGAACGCTACCTCCTTCTCAAGCCAACATACCACCCCAGGAAGTCATCCAGCCAGCACCAAAATCCAACAAAGCTGGGGGTCCCAGGGAGTGAGGTCCCAGGAGAGGCCACATCTAAGCAGGATACAGAGACCCAGCGGGGATACAGTAAAAACCAGGGCCAGCCTAGAAATGTGCACACTGGGGGCTCTGCCTGCACTCTGTTTCCTACAGGCATCCCCATTTCCTACCTTGGCACCAATGCTGTGGCTGTCATCCCACCAGCCCCTGGTTTCACCTGGCCTTCCCCTCAGAACTGGTTCTACATTTCTGAGTATGTTTCTTTCCCACAACAAAGACACGTCATTGTTGTTTCTGGTTACGAAAGTAACAGACACTCAAGCAGAAGATGCAAGTCAGACTGAAAGGTATAAAGAAAAAAGTAGAAGTCACCTGAAATCTCACCCCCTGGAGATTTACACAGTTACCACTTTGATGAACAACATCTCCACATTCCCTTTGCATCTGCAGGCCCATGTGGCAATAATTTTCTAAGAATGAGACCCGGAGCCACACGCTGATTTGTAACCTTTTTACACTTTGTTCCACTAACCCTGTGCCATGGTCATCTCTTCCAGGGACCGTTTTTAGAGTGTGCCTTTAAAGCTGCCTCTAGAGGAAAATCGCAATTTATAGTTAAATATGAATGTAAACATGAATAGGGCCCAGTAATGAATTTCAGAGGGATGGGAATACTTTTCACTCTTAGGAAAGGTTTCCTAGATCTGCAAATGGGTGCACCTTGGGAGTCCATCCTGCAAGAGAAGGAGGGGGTCTCCAGGTGCAGCCCAAGGGACCACCATATAAGTATCACCTGGAAGGAGTGTCTGTTCACATGCAGATGCCGACCCCTCTGGAAGTGGGGCCCAGAAACCTGTATTTTAAAGAGCCTCAGGACCTCCATCGCTAAGACCTGCTGTCATTGTTAGTTAGTGCTAAGCCGGCCGGTCCCTGACTCAGAGCAACAGCATGCAGAACAGAACGGAACACTGTCTGGTCCTGCACCAGCCCCTCCCTCCATCGGCTAAGGATCAGCTCACTATGATCCGTATCGTCTTAACTGGCTGATTTGGGGAAGTACATGACTAGGCCTTCCTTCCTAGTCTGTCTTAGTCTGTCAGCTCCGCTGAAACCTGTTCGGTATCATAGCAACACACGAAACTTCAATGACAGACACGTGGTAATCTGTCTTAATCTGGTGGTAGCCGAGCATCAGGTGCATCGCCTGGGAATCAAACCCAAGTCTCTCCCTTGGGAGGCAAGAATTCTAGCACTGAAGTGCCACAGCCCCCATAAGCACTGTCCTCCCCCCCCAAAAAAAAAAACCCCACTGCCATTAAGTCAGTTCGAACTCATAGCAACCCCCATTGGGTTTCCAAGGTATTAATCTTTATGGAAGCAGACTGGCTCATCTTTCTTCCACAGAGCAGATGGTAGGTTCGAACCACCCACCGACCTTAATGCCTTAACCACTACACACCACCAGAGCTCCTTAAGTACTGTTCTACATAAGGAGTGTCTTTAAAAATATAATTGCATATAACTGAACTAATAATAAATACAAGAATTCTGGTGGCATAGTGCCTAAGGCACTTGACTGCTAACCAGAAGGTTAGTGGTTAAAACCCACTAGCCACTCCTCGGAAGGAAGACTGGGCAATCTACTCCTGTAGAAACTCAAGGAGGGGTCACTATGAGTCGGACACAACTTGACGGCACAGAACAACACAACAACAACAATAAATATAAATGAACTAATAATAATTATCCAACATAAATTTCTCAGTCACTGGACCAGAAAGGTTGACAATGACTCCCAAGAAAGAACACGGGGTCAGGTCTGCAAGATGGTGTTGCCCCAGGCACCGTGCCTTCCTCTCTTCCCACCTTCCCAGCCCTCCACTTCCCATCTTACCCAGAGCAGAGGCCACAAAGGACAAAGGAGCCCCGGGTGGAGGGATCCGGCAGCTAACTTTGAAGGGAAGCAGTGAGCCCATGATCCTGCAGGGCGACCCATAAGCCCTGTCTCTGGCTGTCAGTTCCATGTGTGCACTCACCACTCACCACTCTCCTGACTCTTCCTCACATCCACGGATCCAGGGAAAGTTTAGGAAATTCCTAGTCTGGAAATCCTCAACTGGCAGCTTCCTCTCTTCTTTCTCCCACACCAAACAGCAAAGGAGGTTTTCCCCTCCCCGGTGTGAAATGGGGATGCTTCCTGGGTTTCGTCACCAACAGCTAAACACAGATCCAGAAGCCATCTGTCTGCCAGGCTCAAGTCATCTCCACCCTCTAGGGGCCAACACAGGAGGGTTTCCAAGAAGACCCTGCATTCTTCTGCCCTTGGGAAAGCCCAGGTGTGGGAAATGAGCTGGACGTTTCTGGGAAGCAGGTTGTCTGGGGGACGTCTTCCTCTCTACCAGCTGCCAGGTCTGACTCACAGAAGGCAGCACCGTCAGGTCACACGGAGGGCCAAGGCCAAGGGCAAGACATCCACCCACTCCAGAAGGAGATGCAACAGCATTCAAGACAATATACAATAGGGGGAGGTCAGCACAAAATGATCAAGCTAAGGATGACACTCTGAGGAGCACAAGAGGTAAGGTAACAAAGGTGAATACTACAACATACACAATCCTGCAATAGCTGGACACTCAAGCTGAACGGGGTGGGGAGGCGAAAGGGATACACCCACAAATACATACAGGTGTGACAGAGGATATTTCTACATAAGTGTTTGGTGTTGTTTGTTTGTTTGTTTTTTAATTGTGATTTGGGTGAAAATTTACAAAGCAAATTCACTTTCCATACATCAGTTCACATATACTTTGTCTCATGACATTGACCACAATTCACCACAATGCAACAGCTCCCCTCCCACTTCCTCCTGACAGTCACCTCTTTCCTGTGTCTGTCCCTCCATGCACCCCCGCCCCTTAGCTGTCTCTCCCTGTGCATAAACAACCCTTCTTTGTCCCATGATTGTTCTCCCCAAGGAATGTAATTACCTCAGGTAAATGGTCAACTCATATGCCTGTCTTTTGTTTGGCTAGAAGCCACAGGTGTGGGTTCAATTCCAGACCTGGAGGGCAGCTAGAGGCCATAGTCTCAGTGGTTCCACCAGGCTCTATCAGA
>NW_006921596.1:10171209-10172873 GCF_000298275.1 Orycteropus afer afer
CAGCCTGCCCAGGGGCTCCTCAGCCCAGAGAGGACAAGGTGGTGGACAAAAGCAAGAGCTGCCGGCTCATCTCAGGGCTCCGAGCCCTGCCCCATTCTGGTGTTCCCTAGCTGGGTGCTAAATAGAGCCCCCAGAGAAGGGTGGACCAAGAAGGTGACTGAGTGACAATGTCACTCCCCCAAATCCATCCCCCATTCATTAACCCAGAAGGAGTCTACGAATTTGGGCCTCTGTGCTGTGACACAGCCAAGGCAGGCATTTTAACCAGTGCCCTGGAGTGTCTCCTGGCTTCCACAGACCCCAACCAACAATTGCACACCAAGAGGAAGACATTGGGGTCCCTCTCCCTGCCGCGCCCCAGCTCAGGCCCAGTGGGCATGCAGCAACCCTTGATGGAGCCCATCAGCTCAAAACGCCCTCTCCTGCCTGTGCAGTTTGCCCGGGGCCTTCCCAGCCCCTGCCACCAGCTGCCTGACAAATTCAGGCACCTGAAGGAGCTAGACCTGATTCCCAGCTCTGATGCTGGCGATTCCATCAGAGATCCCTGGCCCTGGAGATCTCTCCAACATCACGTCCTTTAAAACAAGGGCCAAGAGGAGAACTGCCTGCAGAGCTCTGAAAGTGGCACCAAGGGCAAGCAGGCTCGTTCCAGGAGATCACAGGGCACAGAACATGACCCCAGGTCCGAGCACAAGAGAAATCACCTGCCGGCTCAGCACAAAGACCGAGAGAGCAGGCGTTTGACTTAGATGGGCTTCACAAGCAGTGTGACCCTAGGTTAATTATATAACCTCTCTGAACCTCAGTTTCTTCATTGTAAAATGGGGAGGACAACAGTACAGATAGGTGTTCAAAGGATGAAATGAGGTCACACAGAGAGCTGGCATGGGTTTGGAGTGTCCTCACTCACTCAGCCATCATGACTGTAGACCTACTGAGTGCCAGCAGGTGTCCTCAGTGCTGGGGACACGGTAGTCAACAGAACCTGAAAAACCCACCAACTCACAAGGAGCAAAATCATCAAAATCTCAGGAGATGAAAAACGTGAGGCAGAGAATTCAAACAGGGGTGATGGGATAGGAGGTGAAGGGAGGTGAAGCAGCAACAATGGTGAACATGGTGAAGAAGGGCTCTCTGGGGAGGGGACACTGAGCAGATACTGAATGACAGGAAGAAGCCAAGTGTGAAAGGGGAGGAAGTATGTTCCAAGTGCCAAGCACAGCCGGTGCAAAGGCCCTGAGGCTGGAGCAAGTCTGAAGGGTTTCAGCACCGGAAAGATCAATGTGAGCAGGCAGGGTTTTATAAAGACAGTGAGGAGATCAGGTTTTATTCTAAGCACGGTGGGAGCCATTGGAGGGTTCCAAGCACGGGAGTAACACTGGCCTGTGTGCCCCACTCCTGACCTTATCTACCTTTAGCACTCATCACCCTCCAGGGTTCCAGTTAATTTACTCACTGTTGCATTTGTTTGCTTTCTCCTGACAAGCTACAAAGGAAGCTCCAGGGGGGCAGGCATCTTGATCTTGGGTCCTTGATTAATCCCTAACACAGTGCCTGGCTCAGAGGAGGGTCTCAATGATATTTGTTTAATCAAGTAATTATTGGCACTTAGTAGGTGCTCAATAAATGTGACAACTGGAGCTGCCACAAGAGTCCGAAGTGTT
>NW_006921596.1:10173273-10174746 GCF_000298275.1 Orycteropus afer afer
TCCAAAGGAAAGAAAAAACTTTTGCCAACATTGCCTATCCAGTGCCAAGTGGAAGGGACTTAAATCCTCCTTCAAAGGCCCCCCGGGCAAGGCACTTCCTGCAGACAATTGGAACCTGGCTGTAGCGTTTGACTTCCTTTGTGTTAACTAATTTCTGACTTGGGGTTTTCAGCTATTTATTTCTAGAACAATACACTCACTGCAACAATCCTGCAGAGCAGGGATGGTGATCCCCCAAGCTTTTCTCCTCAGCTCTCTCCCCTGCTTCTCCCCTCAGTAGGTGTGGAAGGGAGGTGCGAAAAACCATTTAAAGAGGTGGGTAGAAGCATCAGGCCCTATCCCCCCCCAAGTCCAAGTCTCATTTTCAGCTCCCTGAAGCCAGAACACAAGACAGGACTCCGACGGGGTCTTTAAAAGCCCAAGGTTTCTGGGCAAGCGAGTGACAATGGGGCAAAAGAGGGCCCAGCACCCAGAAGGAAACCTTCCTGCACGCAGTAATTAACCAGCACCCAGAACCCTTCCGCTTGCCCGCTTTTTCCCTTTCTGTAATCTGTCTAATTTGTGTTGCCACTTCCTGCTTCCTTCCAAGCCACCTTAATTGGAAACTCTAGTTCACACAGAAAGTTCCTCTCTGCTCTCTGAGGACACCTATCGAGGGTGGAACCAGGCTGTTCATAGTAATTCTTACCAGACATGGCTAATAATGACCCTCTTTTGCTAATGAAACACACACACACACACACACACATTGTGACTGCTGTAATTAAGCTTGTGACAAGTTGAGCTGGAGAGAAATTAGATTTATTTACATGCTGTTCTGCTGCTGCTGAAGCACCAGCTATTGGTGACTTCTAATTAACCCTCGTTTACAGGGTGTGCTCTTTTGTGCCTCGTTCCCTCCACACACGCTTTGTAAATTGTAGTGGATGAAGAAATAATAATAATAATAATGATAACGATAATAATTATTAGCCATTCTGAGAGGTCATTTCACTCCTGTAACTGCTTTATCCTTGTGTTATAATGCCCGGATGCTGACAGTTACAGAAGCCTGCAAGATTTCAGCTCTGAACCACAGTCATATTCAATCCTCAGCCAACAAGTGTTGCAGGAGTGCCTGCTACTGGCCAGGCTCTCGGATGGATCAAAAGTGGAGTCAGATGAGTAGAGCAATGAAGAAGAAGAAAACCCAAGAATCAGAGAAGCTATGGGACTACAGGACCAACAGCCTCCTCTAACATGAGACCAGAAGAACTGGATGGTGCCCGGCTACCATTACCAAATGTTTCCATAGCGGACACGGTAAGTGGGTCCTAATAGAGAAAAAATGTGGAACTTCATATTCCCAAAGAATCCAGACTTCCTGGATCCATTGAGGCTGGAGAAACGAACCCCTGACATTGTTGTGCTGGGATACTCTTCAAATATATATATATATATATATATATATATATATATACACACACAAAAAAA
>NW_006921596.1:10175071-10233156 GCF_000298275.1 Orycteropus afer afer
CGAGGCAGTATCTCTACAGAAGTAGATTGCCCAATCTTCCTTCCGAGGAGTGGATGGTGGGTTTGAACCACCAGCTTCTGGTTAGCAGTCAAGTGCCACCAGAGCTCCCATGAGACCAAAGGCACAACAGTAACTCTAAAGCATGGATGAGATGTTTAGGGGACAGTGAGTCTAAATTAACGGAGGTAAAACATCTAAAGCAGAAATAACAAGAATGCTGACACGGTGGGAAGAATGTAACCAATGTCACTGAACAACATATGTGGAAATTGTAGAATGGCAACATGTTTTGGTGTGTATTGTTTTTTACCCAAAATATAAAATAAATTAATTTAAAAAAAAAAAAAAAAAAGTGAAGTCAGAGGCAGCCATGTCTTAGAGGAGATTATGATACCCAGAAAAAAAAACTGGTAATTGTGAGCCAGTAATGAGAGTGGCCCGTAGACGGCAAAGGTGCCAGGCTGGAAGCCAAGTTCAAGTTTGAGGTGGAAGAATCAGGGAGCCACTGGAGGTTTGGGAGTAGGGGTTGGAAAGGTTAAGCAGCAGCAGGTGGAAGCCCACAGAAGCAATAGGAAACTAGACCTTCAATAAACGTAAACACATAAGACCAAGAATTTCCAATCTCAAAAATCCCATTTTTCTTGCCTTTCTATATTATGTTGGGGATTCCATGGATTTATGATGCTCACCACTCACTCAGCTTAATAACTTGCTGCATTGTTGTTGCTGGGTGCCATCAAGTGGAGCCCATGTGATGGAGGAGAACGGCCCCCATAGGGTTTCCTTGGCTACAATCTTTACAGGAGTAGATTGCCAGCTCTTGCTCCCGCAGAGCCACTGGGTGGATCCGAACCAACAACCTTTTCAGTTAGCAGCTGAGCACTTAATCATTGGGCCACCAAGTTTCCTTTATGAACATCTTCTATATCTTCAGCCTATCTTTGTCCATTGTCCAGTTTTAACATGCGTTCTGGACAGCCCCAATAGCAAACTCAGGTTTACCTGCAGCAGCACGTGCGAGGAGATTAATTTCTCCAAGTGCACTGAAAAGGAAACATGCTACAAATGACAAGCTAAAGAAGAAATGATCTACCCTGCCTCCCTCCCGCAACCCCTCCCACATCAATCCCTCCCTCAGAACCATCCATCACCGCCTCTCTCCACACTGTAGCATCCATTCTGCTGTCAGCACCCTGCTTCAGGATTCTGTTACCTCTTCCCTCCGACTACTGTAAAATCCTCGCTTACTTGTCCAGCCACTCAGCAGACCCTGAGAAGACATCTGCTATGTAGTAGGCACTAGAATGTTCTTCTTGTCCCACCCTCACCCATCAACAGTGAAAAACCGTTTATCCAGGAATCTAAATACCAGCAGCATCCAGATGAAGGACTTGTTTTAAAAGATTTTTGAAATTGTCATCCTTTCAAAAACTATTGCTCCCTCATACTCCTTAAAGAATGAGTTTCTACTCTAGTGGCAAAGGCAGAGGGCAATACAACTGTAAAGAAACGCAAGGAAGCTGTTGTTGTTCTAGTGGCCACTGGTGGGTGGAGGAAGGGGCTGTGGCTGGCACAGAGCAAGCAGACAGAGCTGCTGTGGTGGCTGGAAAAGTTCCATCCCTAGACCGGGAGACGGTTTCAGCGGCATCCACCTGAGAAGAACTTTATTACTCTCTTCTTTCATCTTCGTGACAAATGAAGAAGAAATTGAAGGTATCAGTGATTTCATTCTACTTAGATCAACAATCAATACCCATGGAAGCAGCAGTCAAGGAACCAACAACGTATTTCATTAGGCAAATTTACAGCAAAAGAGCTCCTTAAAGTTTTAAAAAGCAGAAATGTCCCTTGACGACTATGGTGTGCCTGTTCTTTTCAGTCACCTCCTAAGCATGTTAAAACTGGACAATGGACAAAGATAGGCTGAAGGAGAATTGATGTATTCACTCTGTGGTGTTAGTGAAGAACCCAGAACACAGCATGGACAGCCAGAGGAATGAGTAAATCTGCCGCAAAGCAAATACAACCAGAAGGTTCCCTAGAAGCAAGGAAGGGGAGACTTTGGCTCACTCTGACCCTGATATCAAGAAACAACAGTCGCTAGCAAAGAGATCAACTAGAATACATTACCTGGCCCAGTACCAGCTTCGTGATCCTTGGCACCTCTGAGTCCACTGTCTGGGATACGTGTCAGTCTGTCTCAATGAGGGTTTCCCTGTTTTACTGATCTTCTCTTTTACCAAACAAAATGTGCCTTTCTAAAACCTGATCTTTCCTGATCACGTGTCCAAGGTAAGTTGAGTCTTACCGTCCTCACTTCCAAGGAACATCTCGTGGTGTTTCTTCTAAAACGGATTTATTCATTCTTCCAGAATTGTGGCCATCTTACCGAGCCAATGGCTGATTAAACGTGATAAAAACCAAACTCATTGCCATCGAATCAAATCCAACTCATAGTGACCCATTTTGGGTTTCCGAGGCAGTAAATCTTTATGGAAGTAGATTACCCAGTCTTCCTTCTGTGGAGCGGCTGGTGGGTTTGAACCGCCAACCTTCTGGTTAGCAGTTAAATGCCTTAGTCACTATCCCACCACAGCTCCTTATTAAATATGATAACTCATGAAAAGTGTTCAACACATCACTTGGTCCTATCACTCTGTCTTTATCTACTATTTTTAGTACTAAAGAGGTAAGCTTTAAAGAAAGACAAACCTGAGTTTGCACCCAGCTCACGCACCCATCACCTGTGTGGGCCTAGAATTCTTAAGGCTTTAATATACACATAGATCCCTGTGATCTTGTCAAAAGGCAGATTCTAACTCAGTAAGTAGGTCTAGGGAGAGGGCCAGATCTACCTTTCTAACAAGCTCCTAGGTGAGGAGGATGCTGGGCCATATAGCATATTTCAGCACAGAGATGCAGCCCACCTGAGCCCACTTCCTCCCTCATAAATGGAATTTATAACAGCCTCATGGGGTTGTTGAGGACTACATGCAGTGACATGTACATGGACACCAGCTAGGCACACAGTAAGGGCTGAGAAAACAGGACTTCCTCCTCCCTTCCTCCCTCCTCTTCTCCCATGAACTAGTTAATTCCGAAGAGTACTCCCCCCGACCACCACCAAGTGTTGCTGCTAGTTTCCATGAGTCTGTTCTGACTCATGGTGACCTCACGTGTTCCGGGTTGAGCTGGTCCAGAGAGTTATCGAGGCTGTGACCTTTCCGAAGCAGATTACAGGCCTATCTTCCAAGACATCTCTGCGTGAGCTGGAACCACCAACCTTTAGGCCAGTGGTAGAGCACTTAACCATCTGTACCACCCAGCGACCCAGTAACAGTGGTCAAATAAAGTTTAATGAGGCAATGAATGAGTGAACAAATTCCTATTTAAAACCACTCTCAGCAACGAGTTTAGATCCAGCAAGTGGAGTCTCCGATGTGCAGACACCTGGAGGTGCATCACTGTCCTAATTGCCAGCTCTGTCAGGAGAAACTTGAGAATCAGAATCCCATCCTGGCTCACACCAGGTGTCACAGAGGCCCCCAGAAGTCCCCGAAGTGGGACCCACTGAGGCACAAACCCAACAGCACACACCCCTCCCCCACCTCCATCCACCTCTGCTGCAGGAGGCCCATGGGTGCTGGGACACAGCCCCCACCCTGAAATCAACCCACGGACACAAAGACCTCATGTATACTTCCCAACACTGTGAGGCTGGCAATACAGGAAATAATAATGTCCCTGTGTCTGGGTGAGCTGACTGGGGTTACAGCCCATGCAGTATGCTCAAAGTCAGGCCAGAAATAAGTAGAAAAGGTGAGCATCCTAAATCCCATTCTAGAACCATCTCCCAGACATAAAGACATAAGGAGTCTTACTTTCCAAAAGGAGTAAAGGACCAACAGACCCCACCCCAAGCCTTTGCCACACAGAAGGTCAAAAGGACACCCCACATTTTCCCCAGCATCCTCCACTCTCAGGAGCTGCATGTCTTGGACCCTGTTTTGCTCACCTTCACATCAACATCAGTCTCAAAGGCTGGACTGAGACAAGATAACCAAAGGAAGACTTGGGCTTGGAAGGAACTGTTCTAAAGTTGCTGCTAGGAGCTCTGGTAGCATAATGCCTAAGGCACTTTGCTGCTAACCAGAAGGCTGGCAGTTCAAACCCACCAGCCACTCCTCAGAAGGAAGGTTGGGTAATTTACTTCCGTAGCGATACCGCCTCAGAAACCCAAGGAGGGGTCGCTGTGAGTCAGGTCCAACTCGACAGTACATAACAACAACAACAACAACAACCAAGTTGCTGGTAGCTGCTGTGGAGTCAGCATACACAGACACACCACTCCTGGCAACCCCACACACAATGGAGTGAAATGCTGCCTGGTCCAGCACCACTGTCATGATTGGTTGCAGATTGGCTGTGATCCATAAGGTATTCACTGGGTGGTTTCTGGAAGTAGATTGCCAGGCCTTTCTTCCTAGTGTGTCTTCATCTAGAAACTCTGCTGAAACTGCCCATATCATAGCCACACACGAGCCTTCTCTGACAGCCAGGCGTTGGCCGTGCATGTGGTGCACTGGATGAGATACCAAACCAGGGTCTCTGCCCCGTGGAAGGTGAGAATTCCACCACTGAAACACCACTGCTCACTATTATTCTAATAATCCAGGGGAAAATGAACTAAGAGCCGCACATCTCTAAAATGAAAATGTTTTGTTCTGTGTATTTATTTTCATTTTGCTTTTTCACTGAGGATTAACTTGCGTACAGTAAAGTGCAAGAATCTGAAGCAAACGGTGGTGAGCTTTTACACAAGTCTGCACTCAGACCAAGCTCCAGACAGGCCCAGCATCCTGGCAGGCTCCCTCGTCCCCTCCCCATCAGTGCCCCCCAAAGGCCATCACCTCCTGACCTCTCCAAACCAAAACCAAACTCACTGCCTTCAAGTCAATTCCGACTCACAGCAACCCCCCATGGAGTTTCAAGGCTGTTTATCTTTAGGAAAGCAGTCTGCCTCATCTTTCTTTCTCAAAGCACCTGGTGGGTTCAAACTATCAACCATTTGGTTAGCAGCCAAATGCCTTAACCACTATACCATCAGAGCTCCTTCTCCTGCCTCTAGCACCAGAGATTCTCTTTACTCATTTCTGAATGTCACATAAAGGGACACATTTAGTGTGACAACCCCTTTGTGTCTGGCTTCTTTCACTCAACATTATGTCTCTGAGAGTCACTCCAGAGCTGGGAAGGCTGCTGGTCGTTCTTTCTCCTTACTGTGTCCATGCTTCTCCTTTAAATTTTGCTTTCTTAAAAGTCAGGTCCAGCCCAATCCTTTCCTTTTTTCTATCAATGCCATCAACATAGAGCTGACAGAAAACCACAGACCAGCTCATCCTGTTATTTCTGTCCCATCACTTGTCCTGGAGCTGGTTTGAAGTTTAAAGCATTTCCTTCATTACGTCTGGCAACCAAACTTCACTAAGCATAGAGCTCCCTCTCTCCTCAGATGGCCACTAGTGCAAAAAGTCTTGTAACTGAGACAGCCTGCCGGCTCAATGGCAGGAAGGAGGCTGGGAAGGGGCTCACCCCTCTCCACAGCCAAACGGACAGGAAAGATGCCGGGTGCCCTTCTCTCAGGCCAAAGGGACACGTGTGTATAGAACTGGGGATCAGCACACAGAGGTAAGCACACCAGCACCCCTGTCTTGTGCCCTGCTGTGGAGATCCCAAAAGCCACCACCGACATGACAAGGCCTCTTGTCAGCGGCTCCTCCATCCGGGCCAAGACAAGGAGAGACCATGGTCTACTGGGTGCCTCTCATTCCGCCAGCGGACAAAGTTTGAAACATGTGAAGCCAGAGACACAGTGAGTTGGAAGTGGGAGCCAGGAGCAGAAGGGTGTGGCATCGCAAACCTGAGAGGAAAACGCCGCTCATAGCATCGCTTCCAGAGGACCAAGATTTGTGGCGATTTGTAGTGGGCAGGAAAGCAGGTAAGCATACCTCAGACAAAGGGCATACTACACCTGAACCACTGAGAGACTCTCCTTCAGATATGTTCATTCACACCTTTTTTCAAGCCTTAAAACCTTCAGAGCAAGTCCCAGGCTCTGAACAACTCCCTCTTCTTTGGCTTCTCAGAGGTTCTGCACCCTGGAAACTCAAAGATCCAGGAAACTCAAAACGCTGCAGGCTTGAACCATGGGGAGCCTGCCAGCCCCCAACCGCGGACCCATCTGGAACTAAACACAGATTCCTCTGCATCTTTGCAATAAAAGCAACAGGCACCATCCCCACTCCGTCACAGGCCAGGCTTGTTACATGCAGCGATGTCTCCCTTCATACCCCAGAACAGCGCTATGATGGCCCCCTTTTACAAACGAGGAAACTGAGGCTCAGAAGTCAAGTCAAAAGGCAGAAGCAAAGCTGCAATTCCTATTGATGTCCTGGCAGAGCCCAGAGCCTGACTCTTAACTATTAGGCTGTGCTGTCTTCCTAGACATTTGGGCAACCTGGGGAACTGTGGAGAGCCTGGAAACCAGGCAAAGTCCTGGGAAGCAGAGCCTCAGAGTGGGCCAGGGTGCCTACATCTTTGTTCCTACTGGATTAGGTACACAGAGATTAGATCACCCCTTAGCACTAATCACATTCATTCACACAGAGCACTTGGGAGTTTTCAAAGCACTCGTATCTAAGAATCTATTTGATTCAACAGCCCAGGGAGGCATGGAGGAGAGATTTCAATGACATCCACAACTGATAAAGAAGAAAACCAGTAGAATGATCAGAGAGGACCATGAACAGATAAAAGTCACACAGCAAACTCCAACCAGGCCTTATCCCTTGACCCCAGGGAGAGTCAAACCATACCAGGCTCCCCAGGAGCACACTTCAGACACAACATGCTAAGTGGACACACAGTCAGGACAGCATTTTGACAGCACCAGGACACAGATGGAATTCTCCAAAGTCCACGTGGCCTTCCGGCCAGACCACTGCACATGGCGTGCCTGCCAGCCCGACGCTCACCCTCGGTTTTCATTGCTAATTAATTTGGATGGAGATATCTTTAAAACAAGGCTTACGTCGAGTCCTCCCCACTGTCAGCAAACCAATTTCATTACAGCAGAATCCATGTTGCCAAAATGAGACTCCCCTCCTTTTTAGGCTTGTGCCCTTGAAGGCATCTTATTAGAAAAGACCATTTCTTAATTAACATTTTTGATCTTTAATCCATTACACATCCCTTTAATCCTGTATGGAGGTGCGGCTGGCCCACTTCCGCAGGCTAGCTCGGGGCTGCACGAGGCTGGCAATTTCAGCACTGAGGGCTCATGCACAGCTGGACTCCACATCGGACAGTCTGCCGCGCCCAGACACCACCTCTGGTCCAGCCGTGGGGACATTTCCCGAGCGGGAGCCAGGAAGGGGGGCTCGGTGCCGACACCCCCAGATGGGCCAGTCAGCAGACGAGAGTTCATTTCATTAACCCCTGAACCCCATCTCATCTTTCCCAGAATGGTTTCCAGCAAAGGCCGTTTGAGCAGATCTGGCTCCCGCCAAGTGTGAGAGTAGAAAGCTGGTCTACCTTCCATCAGCCCAGATCTCAAACAACTTGACCAATCTGTAGAAACAGTTGTCCCTTCAAGGTCACAGGCTCCCACTCTGACCTGCCGATGGCTCCCTCCATATGGAAAGACTGAAGGTTGGGCAATCCTACTTCCGTAGTGATACTGCCTCGGAAACCCAAGGAGGGGTCGCTATGAGTCAGGTTTGACTCGACGGCATATAACAACAACAACAACAACAACTCTTCATTAGGTTTCCAGGATCACTCTTTTCTGGCTGTCCTCTACCTCCCCAACCACTCTTCTCAACTCCTTTAATCTCTCCTCCACCCCACTCTTAAATGCTAATGTGACTCTAGACACTGACCTCAGCTCCTTCTCATCTGTCTATACTCAGTCCCCTGGTTGACGCATCCATCCACAGCTTTAAGGGCCAGCTACACACTCTTGCCACCACTCCTGTCACCACTTGCTTATCAGTTTGTCATATAATCATAGCTTGCATGTTGCTGTGATATTGGAAGCTATGCCACTAGTATTTCAAATACCAGCAGGGTCACCCACGGTGGACAGGTTTCAGTGGTGCTTCTAGACTAAGACAGGAAGGAAGGCTTGGCAACTACTTCTTAAAATTAGTCAGTGAATGTGATGGATCACAACAGAATATTGTCCAACATAATGCTAGAAGATGAAGTCCTTAGGTTGGAAAGCACTCAAAATACACACTAGACTCAAAAATGGAATCAAACATGCCCACGATCACAAAGATGGCACAAGAGTGGGCAACGTTTCATTCTATTATACATACGGCACCATGAGTCAGTCAACTCAACGGCAGCTAACAACAGGATACACTCTTGACACCCACATACATCACTGGTCCCGTCCTCTTCCCAGATCGCCAGACCACACCTCCAAGTGTCCACTCAACATCTAAGCAGCATCTCAACCTTACCGTGGCCAAAACCAGATCCCTGAGCCCCCATCACCATCAGCACCATAGCTGCTCCTCCCCCACGCTCCCCATCTCAGTAAGCAGCACCTCCAGGTACCCAGCTGCTTGGCCCACATCATCCTGGGTCCCTCTTCTTTTCTCATATCTGACATTTAGTCCAGCAACAAATACAGTTGACTCTACCTCCAAACTAATTTCCTCATCTGATCTCTTGTCACCTCGTCCCTTGGTCTGAGCCCCTTCACCTCTCACCAGGATGATTCCACACTTGCCCCCACAGCCTCTTCTCCATACACAGCCTGAGGAACCCTGCGCTCTGCTGCTGAAACCTCCCTTGCCATCCCAGAAACTCAGAGTAAAATCCACAGCACCCCAATGGCCCTCCATGAGCCGCCCCTGCCCCCGCCGCCTCCCTCCATGTGACTCCATCTCTCCCCCATCTCCCTCTCTCTCTCCCTCACCTTAACTCTTCCTCTTCTCTCCTGCCCTCATCTCCCTGACCTCACCCCTTCCCTCCTTTGCCTCTCTCACCTCCCTGGCCTTACACTACCTCTCCCTCCCTCCCTCACCTCTTCCTCTCTCAACTCCCTAACCTCACGTCTTCCTCCCTCACCTCTTCCCTCTCTCCCCCTCACTCATTGACCTCCCTTCCTCTCTCTTCCTCTCTCATTTCCCTGACCTCACACCTCTCCCCCCCCCCACTCCAGTCACAGTGAGGTCACTTCTGTCCTTCTGTCTCTTCTGTCATTCAATTCCATCTTCTGCATAGCTCACTCCTCTTCTGCTCTGACACCCCTTCCTCACCCCGTTCTAGGCACAGAGGCCTCTCTAGCCACCCTATGTTGTTGTTGTTGTTGTTGTTGTTAAGTGCCGTTGAGTTGTTTCCAACTCACAGCGGCCCCATGCACAGCAGAACGAAACACTGCCCGATCCCGCGCCAGCCCCACAATCCCTGCTATACTTGAGCCCATCATTGCAGCCACTGTATCAATCCATCTCCCTGAAGGCCTCCCCCTCTTTCGTCGACCCTCCACCCTACCAAGCATGACATCCTTCTCCAGGGAATGGTCCCTTCTGACAACATGACCAAAATAGGTGAGACGAAGTCTGGCCATTCTTGCTTCCCAGGAGCACTCTGGCTGCGCTTCCTCCAGGACCGAGCTGTGAGTCCTTTTACCCTGTGCAAATGCCCTTTCCTCCTCACTGCCCTGGACACTCTCTGACTAGTCACTGTGCAGGTCACCTCGAAGTGAAAGCACATTAGATGTGTATTCATTTACTTTGCTAGCTCTAAGGAGCTCTGGTGGCATAACAGGTAAGACATTTGGCTGTTAACTAGATGACTCGTGGCTCAAACCCACCAGCTGCTCCTCGGAAGGAAGACAAGGCAATCTACTTCCATAAAGATTCATAGCCTTGGAAACTCAATGGGGGTTGCTATGAGTCAGAATCGACTAGATGGCAGTGAGGTTTTTGTTTTGTTCTGGTCTGGTTGGTTTTTGGTTTGTTAGCTCTAGACTGGAAGCTCGGTGCATAGCAGGGGCTCTGTCGATTCTACTCACCACCTAGAACAGTGTCCAGCACACACTAGGTGCTCAGTAATATCTGTTACTAAGAGAATGAATGAATTGGCCTGCCAGAGTCTTGTCGGTGGTGACTCAAGGTCACAGCCAGCACTGCTCATCAAAGGTAAGTCTTACACCACCAGTACTAAGGTCTATTCAGCAGCAACTGAGAAGGTAATTAGACACTGAGAAGAACTTCCTGAGGCTATAAAAGCTGAGAAACTGCCCATCAGGGAATAAAGTCGGCAAACATTGTCTAAGCCTCATGCCTGATGACTTAGAGGAAGAAGAGAGAGAAACTGGTCCATAGTGGTGGGGAGGTGCAGCCTAGGAACAGTGAAGGAAAGCAGACAAGCAAGCAGCAGGTGGTCTCTCACAGGCTTGGAAGAGCAGGATGGGTTCATGGAAAGGGCAGGCCTGGAGGAGACACATCTGCACCGGCTTCGCAGAGGGCAAGGGGTGGGAGCTGAGTAGGTGGGAAGGTGGAGAGGGCAAAGGCAGAGGTGAGGATGAGGAGGTGGACACAGCAGGGAGACTCCTATAAGAGATGGTTTCCGGGTCTTGTGAAGAGCCCACTCGCCAGTCAAGATCCCCCAGGAAAAGGTACCAGCAAAATAGACTCCACTGGTCCCACCTGCTTTAGGGCAGAGGCCTGAACATCATGGCTTCCCAAGGTCGCTCGTGGCCCACAAAATCTGGCCAGCCACAGAGCTGGGCCAGGAGAGCACAGCTTTGGACTCCTGGTCCAATGCTTTACCACTTCTTTACCACTTCCTTTACCACTTCCCAAAGTCCCCAGTCATCTGACCATTGCCCAAGCTGCTTGTCCAAACCTGGACCTGAGTCCTGGAAGACAAAATGCCCCAGAACGTGAGGAAGAGTCCCTCCCCTCAACAACAACAGCCCAAGGCCACGGCACCCAAGACTCGGCCTTCCTCTCCTCAAGCCCAGGGGTGTGGAGGGAGGCTCAAGCTGGCTACAGCAGTCCTGGGGAGGGTGTAGAAGGGCGGATGGGCAAATCTTCCCCTGACAACAGACAAGATGCCAAAGCAGGCATCTGCAGGTCAGGCCCCAGGAACCGGGCTGGGGATGGTGCTCGGGTAGGATCACGGAAGAACACGCATGATGGAGACAATTACTATCACACACACCACACACCCCGTCCTTGCACATAGGTCCACACACCTCTTACAAACCTGTGGATCAGACACAGGCCCCATCCCTGGTGCCTTGGGTGGCGACCAGCTTGGAGAGGGTGGCAGGGAGGGCTGCAATACCAGTACCAATTGCCATCGAGTTGAATCCACTTCATGGCAACCTCATGTGTGTTGGAGAAGAACTATACTCCATAGGATTTCCAATGGATGATTTTTCAAAAGGAGATTGGCAGTCCTTTCTTCTGAGATGCTCTGGGGGGACTAAAACCTCCAACCATTCAGTTAGCAGCCAAGCATGTTAACATTTTACAACACCCAAGGCTGTGGCAGGATGCACTAGATTGTGAAGTCAGCCTGGTAGGCAAACATGTCTTAGACTCAAAGTTATCTCTGAAAATTCCTTCATCATCTCCAAAGGTACACCAGACATGGCTTGGGATGTATACATGGGGATAACATCTGTGAGGTGCTTGGCTTGGACTTCTGGCAATGTGATATGAAAATGCATGTTGAAAAATCCCACAGGAGTTCCTGGCTGGTGCAAATGGGTAACATGTTCAGCTGCTACCCAAAAGGCTGGAGGTTCAAGTTCATGAAGAGGTGCCTTAAAAGAGAGCTCTGGGTGATCTACTTCCAAGCAATCAGCCATTGGAAACCCTAACCAATACAGAGAGACATGCAAGCTGAACAGGTGTGGGAAGGAACATGGGGCTGCAGCCACAGATATGTATAGACTTGACAGAGGGTATTTCCACACATGTATTTACAAGGAGCAAAGTTAGAAACTTCTTAGCCATAACCAAAAACCCTGAGGGAGTAAGTTGCTGGGCTTGGGACTTAGGACCATAGCCTCTGGGAGGGGGTGTGGACACTCACCACCATAATCTCAGGGGACACCAAGGTCAACTGCCACAACACAGTCCACGAAGACAACACTCTACATCCTACTTTGGTGAGTAGTGACTGGGGTCTTAAAAGCTTGTGAGTGGCCATCTAATGTGCAACTATTGGTTTATCTCTGTCCAGAGTGAAGAAAATCAAAGACACGTGGAAATAATTAGTCCAAAAGACTAATGGACCACGCTAACCTCCACCTCCACAGCCCTAAGACCAGAACAACTAGATGGTGCCCAGCTACCACAAACAAATGCTCTGGAAGGGATAACACTAGAAAGTCCTGGATAGTGTGGGAGAAAAATGTGGAACAAAGCTCAAAATTCTAAAAAAGACCAGGCTCACTGGTCAGATAGAGACTGGTGGAACCCCCAAGACTATGGCCCTTGGTCACCCTTCGGACCTGGAACCAAATTCACTTCCATAGCTGCATTTCCAGTCAAACAATACGCAGGTCTACAAGGGGAACTAACTCTAAGAAGGCAGACACCCCTTAGAACAATCAACCATTTGAGATCAAAAGGGCAGCCTGTGCCCAATGACAGAGTTCAGAAGGTGGGAAGGGTTAGGAGACAAGGAGGAACAGAAACAAGAAACACAGGGAGGAAGTGGATGAGTGATATTACACTGCAATCAATGACATGAAACAAAATGTATGTGAACTATTGAGTGGAAAACTGATTTGCTCTGTAAACTTTCACCCAAATCACAATGAAAAGTTTTTTAAAAAAGAAAAAGAAAACTCTATGCAACACAATTCTACCCTGACACATTAGGTCACCATGAGTCAGAATCAACTCATGGCAATTGGCTCAAACCCCAGCCACCCCCCACAGCCCCACGAGGGGCCACACGGACTGCACAGCCAGGGGAGGCAGCGGATTCTCACCCATATCTCCCGCTCACCCAGGGTTTTGCTCATCGACTGCAGCTGCCAACGCTCTTTAAATTATCATTGCCCTCTTTTTCAAGGGAATATGTACATCTGAATTGGCAGAAATTAAAGAGCTAATGATAACCAGTAAATATGTGCAAGGAAGGTGGCTAGATGGCTTGGGCTACAGTGCAGCTGGGCCACAAAACTGCTGTGTGACACTGGGCAAGACCAATGTCTCTGAGCCTCTACTTCCACATACAGGAATGATAATAACTGTGGTCAACTTGCCACTCAAGGATGTAGGAACTAATGCCTGTGGAAGTGCCTCCTGGACAGAGGGGAGGTGACAGAGTGGCAAGCTCAGGCCGTAGGGGCAGAGAGAGAGATGAGTTCGAATCCTGCTCCAGCCATTTACCAACTGACTGGCCCAGGTCTCTGCCCAGGACCACCTGCGTGGTTCAAACACACAGCTACCAACAGAAAGGCTGGAGTTTTGAGTCCGCCTAGCAATGCCTCGGAAGACTGGCCTGACATCTACTTCTGAAAAATCAGCCACTGGAAACCCTATGGAACACAGCTCTACTCGGTTCAAACCCACCAGCCACTCCTCGGAAGGAAGATGGGGCAATCTACTTCCGTAGTGATACTGACTTGGAAACCCAAGGAGGGGTCGCTATGAGTCGGGTCCGACTCGACAGCACATAACAACAACAACAACTGACACCCTTGGGGTCACCATGAGCTGACATCGATTCAACAGCTACTGGTTTAGCCTACGGAACACAGAATGGTGGAAAGTCCCGTCAATCAGGAGCCCTATGCTCTTTTAAATTTTCTAAGCCTCAGTTTTCCTTATCACTCTCCTTTTCAAGGCTGGGTTCTACTCAGATAAAAGGAGTAAATACAATCATCCCATAAAGAATAAACAAGGGGGTAGATACTGTAAGATTAAAACCCTCAGGCTGGCCCACACAAACCACAGCCAGATTACAGTCTGGGTCGGGAGGAGGGGACACTGAGAACAAGATGTCCCCTGAGCTGCTGAGCTCAAAGCACAGGGATGATAGCAGAGTTTCCCAAACTGTATCCCAAGACTCCATGAGTCGGGATAGATGGATGGTCCTCAAAAGGGGGCCGGGGAGCTGCGATCAAAGAAGTTTGAAGAACCCTCCCTAAGACTCACAGTGGCCACTGGCATATTAAGGGCTCTTTGAGGTGCTGCATTTTAGAGAAAAACCTGTTTAATTGCATTTAACCAGGCAGTTAGAAAACCTCTCTGTGCAGCTTCCCGCCAGCCCCCAGGACGAAGCCAGTGGAGGTGGCCTCGTCTCTGGCAAGCCCCCTCCAGGCTGCCTTGCATTTAACTCAGCGGCTGTGATGTGCACTTCTGCCCTGAGCATTCTCAAGCATCAGTTTAAGGAAGAACTCCAGGAAATATGTTTCTGTGTCATGTGCCAAATCGTTCCCGAGAAGGCGGCTGTTCTTTGTTCAATGATTAATGAGGATCCACCTAATAAATTCCTTAGCATTTAATGCCACGGGAAAAACATGTGTCCAGCCCAAGGACTTAAATCAGAAGGTCACACCCATGCTGTCCCTCCTTCTATTTCTCTTTTGGCCTTGGCTGCCAGGAAGCTCAACTTCAAGCTGACCTTAACCTTAGGCTTCTGACAGAATTCGCTTTTTCTCCCACTGTTGGAGTGGTCCAGTGGCCCATGGGCCACCTCACTTGGTAGCATTTATGAAGGGCTTGCTGTGAGCTGGGCACTGTGCTGTATAAATGACATCCACTCTCTCACTTGCTCTTATACTTGTCACGAGGTGAGTACTTCTTTATTCCTACTTTACAGATTGGGAAACTAAGCCCTGGGAAGGTGCAATAACTTAATCAAGTCCATTCTCACAGCTAATATGCCAGGAAGTGCCACTGTGTAGGCTCATCTGTTCACTGTCTCCTGACTCTAGAATGTAAGTCCTGGGGGTAGGGACACTGATACATCCCTATGGCCTTCCGTGGCACATAACAGACATTGATAATTATTTGATTGACAACTTGCTGATGAATGCAACATTGAAACAAAGACCTATTTGCTTCAAAACCTATGCTCTTAACTCCTGTACTTTGGGTCTGCAGGACTCAGTAAGTCTAACCTTAACCCTAACCTTAACCTTAACCTTAAACCTAACCATAACCCTGCAAATGGTTAACAAACTCAGCTACTAACTGAAAGGTTGAAGGTTCGAGTCCACTCAGAGATGCTTCAGAAGACAGGCCTGATGATTTACTTTAGAAAAATGAACCCCTGAAAACCCTGATGGAGCACAGTTCTGCTCAGATACCCCAGGGTGTGTCCAGGAGTCAGAATCAACTTGACAACAACTGGTTTGGGTGGCGTAGCGCCTAAGGCATTTGACTGCTAACCAGAAGGTTGGTGGTTCAAACCCACCAGGCAGTCCTTAAAAGGAAGATTGGGCAATCTACTTCCATAGTGATACTGCCTCAGAAACCCAAGGAGCACTCACTATGAGTGGGATTCAACTTGGCAGCAGTCAGTGAGTGATACTAAATCTAACCTTACCTCTAATGCCATCCCAAATTAATTAACTAGTCTGAAAAATTACTCCTGCCTGGTCTTGTTTCTCCGTGCTGTGGGCCAGCACTCTGACCACAAAGACTTCGGGAGGCAGACAATATGGCTTCCCAGCACAGATGGTGGGAGTGCCTGGAGCCTGCAGCAGGAAGAGGTCAGTGGGGACAGGGGTCAGGTTTCCCCTCTGGGAAGCCTGGATGACCTGAGCAGGGCGGGCCAGCCGAGCAGCCCAGCTGAGTGGCCTAGCTGAGCAGCCCAGCCAAGTAGGCCTGGAGCAGTGGATGGTAGAGTGGGGACACCCTGCCAGCCCTCGCTCACCACTCTGCAGCTACTCTGGCCTGTGACGGCCAGCCCAGCCAAGTGGGGAGGAGATGCCCTGCCCTGCTTCCTGCCCGTCTGCGGCTGGCCGGGAGCCCCGCAGCCAGCACAGGAAATAACAGGGGCCCCCAGAGGCCGCCCATGCAGGCCCCGCTCTGAGGCCGCCTGGGGAGGGAAGGAGGCCATTGTTGGCCTTTGTTTCAGTTTCCCCAGCATTACCCAGGCTCCAAGAGGCCACTGGGAGCTAACAAAGCTTCCCGCGAACCTTCAGCTGTCCAGCCTCCTCCAGCCCCAACCCTGGGGACAGGCCCACCATGCCCCTGGGCTCTTAAAATGGCAGGTGCAGGGTGGAAAATGAAATCATGTCCAAGATGGGGGTGGGGGAGCCTGTGAGCTGACAGAGGGGCGCTGGAGCTAAGGTCTGCATTCAGTCAACCCCTCACTGCTCCACCAGGAGGGGTGTGCATCTCTGGAAGAAAAGCATGTATAGGGCCCTGAGTGTACCACAAAGAAACCATAGAGAGAAGCAAAAAGCAAGGAGACAACCTGGATGTCTTGACCACCTACCTGGGGCACTGCCCTGATCCTGAAAGAAAAACATCCCAGAAGCAGTACAGCTGCTGCTTCTGCTTGTTGGCAAGTCCAGGGGTATGCATGTGTATGCATGTCTGTGGGCCCATGTGGTAAATATGTGCATATGTGCACTGAGTGTGTATATGTGTGTGTGTGTTTGAGTTTGCAGGTGTCTGTGTATATATAAACTTATCCCTGCACTTGTGTGTGTATGCATGTACTGTGTGCACGTGTGTACATGTGTGTATTATGTGGAGGGAACCGTATATGCAAACACATGCATGTGTGAGTGTATTGTGTGGAGTGTAAGAACATGAGAAGACAAGTGTATGTGCACAGAGGTGAGTATTGTGTGTGTGTTGTGTGGAGGGTACGAATACAGGCATATCTCGGAGAAATTGCAGGTTCGGTTTCTGACCAGCCCAATAGTGATTGCTGCAATAAAGTGAGTCACATATATTTGTTGGCTTCCCAATACAAATAAAAATCATGTTTACGCTACAGTGTAGTCTCTTACAAAAGGAACTCTGGTAGCACAGTGCGGAAGGCATTTGGCTGCTAACCAGAAGGCCGGTGGTTCAAACCCACCAGATGCTCCATGGGAAGAAGATGGGTCAATCTACTTCTGTAAAGATTTACAGCCTTGGAAACCCAATGGGGGTCGCCATGAAGCAACTTGATGGCAGTGAGCTTGGTTTTTCTGGTAGTCTATTAAGTATGCTCCTGGGAAGGAAGACTGGCCGATCTACTTCCGTAGAGATACCGTCCTGGAAACCCAAGGTGGGGTCGCTGGGAGTCGGAATCGACTCGACAGGAGTATAGAGTTTTGTTTATTAAGTGTGCAATAGCATTATGAAAAGTTTGAAATATTGTGAGAATTACCAAACTGTGACACAGAGACACAAAGTGAGCACATGCTGTTGGAAAAACGGTGCCAATTGACTTGCTTGACACAGGGTTACCACAACCCTTCAATTTGTAAAAAAATGCAGTATCTGCAAAGCACAATAAAACAAAGTATGCCTATGACAGCAACAAATTCATATTTGCCGATAATTACATATCTGGCAAGGGACTTATCTCTAAGATTTATAGAAAACTCCAACACCTCAACACCAAAGGAATTAACAATACAACTGAAAAATGGGCAGAAGACATGAATAGACCCTTCACCAAGGAGGATATTCAGGTGGCCAACTAATACATGAAGAGATGCTCATGATCACTGGCCGGAGAGATGCAAATCAAAACAACAATGAGATACCATCTTGCCCCAGCACCAATGGCAAGGTTCAACAAGACAGAAAATAAATGCTGGCAGGGATGTGGAGAGATTGGGACTCTCATACACTGCTGGTGGGACCGTGAAGGGATACAATCACTGTGGAAAGCAGTATGGTGATTCCTTAGAAAGCTGGAATTGGAGATACCATTTGACCCAGCAATCCCATTACTAGGTATATATCCTAGAGAGGTGTGAGCCAGGGCAGGAACAGATACATGCACACCCATGTTCATCACAGCACTATTTACAATAGCAAAAAGATAGAAACAACCTATGTGCCCATCAGCAGAAGAGTGGTTGACCAAACTATAGTACATACACATAATGGAATGTTATGCAGCACTAAAGAATAATGTAGAGTCTGCAAAACACCATACAATATGGATGAACCTGGAGAACATTATGCTGAGTGAAATAAGTCAATCACAGGAGGACAATATACTATTAGTTCATTGTTGTGGAGGGTCAAGGAAAGGTTTATATATGGAGGGAAACTTTTTTTGTTGGTTGCCAGGGATGGGAGGGGAGGGGAGGAAACACTGCAAAAAAAAATTGCATTGACCCATGTCACTTTAGTTTTGTGTATTTCACTATACATAAATTATATTTCAATAAAATGCACTAAAAAAAAAGTATGCCTGTATATGAATGTGTGCATATGTGCACATAGGTGAGTATATGTTTATGTGTTACGGGGAGGGTATATATATATATATATGTGAATGTGTATAATGTGTGTATCCATGTACACGTGAGTGTGTGTTTATGTGTGTGTGCATGGGTGTGTGTGTTGTGTGTGCACATGCATGCATGCACACATAATGACTTGTGAGTTTACAAGGCACCACTGAAGAGCACCCTTGGCCTTGTGCCTACAACAGTCACTCATTCCTACACCTGGCTCGGGCGGAGCATCATCATAATGGCTTCATTAGGGCCCTTAGCACCTGCTTGAGCACTTCATTCAACTAAGAATCCACTAAGTCCCCACTGTGTGTCAGGTACTGTGAAATTAGCAGCTAAAGAAAGTAGGCCCCAGACTCAGACAAAATTAACACCAATTCAAATCTCTGCTCCGGTCCCAACTAGCTGTGAAACACTTCAACAGTGTCCTAACCTCCCCGAGCCTTAGGTGGTTGTCTGCGAGTTGGGAATGGTAACACTGTCTTCTGCTTCTAGCCATTAGGAACACTATGAGGTTATGTATGGAGAATGCTCAGCCCCCTTTCCGGCACTGAGTAAATGCTCACTAAATGGTGGTCATTATTGTTACTGTTATTGTCATTACAACGTTTTGCTTCTGAGAATACAACAGTAAGCAAAACCGATACTGTCCCTACCTCTACAAAGCGTGCAGTTTGCAAAGCATTTAGCCCTAAGGAGGAGAAGAGCATAAGCAAAATGCATTGTATTTGCTGAATTAAGGGCCGGTCTGATATGCTAGCTACTGCAAAGTATGGCCAGCAGCCATCAGTTAAAATTATCAACCACAAAAACAAAAAAAGAATTACCAGCACGAAGAAAAGAATGACTTTTGAAGCCAGACAGGAATCAGTTAGCCAGGTTCAGCCTAACAGATGTGTGTGTGTGTGTGTGTGTATTTGCACCTGCACACTCAGGGATTTTAAGAGAATGCAGTTGAGACGGAAACAACCAAACTCCTGTGGGCTGCCCAAGCCTACAGCAGGATGCTGGCTGACACAGCAACAAGTGTACCCAATCCAGGTGCTGCAGAATGTCCGCCTAGGAAGCCATGACAAGCCAGGCGGTGTAGTCTGGCCGACCTTGGCCACTTCCTACTGGGCACTAATCCATGGCCATGCAGCCCGAGCATCCAGCCCTACCCAGGACGGGAGCCTGATCATATGACAAGGCTTCTGCTGTTCAAAGCTGACCCTGCCCGCCACTTCCACCAACCTCACCCTACCCCAGCCTTCCCCTCTTGGGAAACGAGCTGTACCCCACCAATACCTGGTCAGTATGTCACTTCCTACTGGGCACTAACCCATGGCCATGCAGCCCAAGCACCCAGCCCTACCCAGGATGGGAGCCTGATCACACGACAAGGCCTCTGCCTTTTAGAGCTGATCCTGCCCACGATTTCCGCCAACTTCACCCTACCCCAGCCTTCCCCTCTTGGGAAACAAGCTGCACTTCACCAATATGTGGTCAGTATGCACGAGGATGGTCCCGTAAGGATTCAGTTCCACTCTAAATATGCACAAAGGAGATTAAATTGTTTCACCCACTACGGCTATGGCAAGAGATTCCAATCAAAACGGGAAAGAGGAAGGAAACTTTGAAGACAGGGAGGGGCTCATTTGGGGATTCTCGGTCACCCACACAGGTCCAGGCTTAGAGCTAAGCACTGGCCAGCCCTCAATGTATGATCAATAACAAGAGTAAAAGTACAGAGTACCGAGTGCCACACAAGAGCTAAGTGCTCATGCCATCCTCACAATGGCCCTAGGAAGTAGGACTAGTATTATCCCCACTTTACAGATGAGGACATGGATGCACAGAGAAGTTAAGTAACCTACCCAAGGACACACAGCTAACAATTATCTGGACCGCAATCCCAGTTCTTGTTCTTAACAATGTGAACAAAAATCTGCCCCTGAACTTCTTTCCAAGGGCAAATACAAACAAAGACCCAAAGGTGAAGTTCCCCACCTAGGCAAACATCTGCCAAGTAGCAGGTACCATGCCAAGGCTGGGCCCCGGGGACCTGGTCACTGTCCCGGTGGAGTGTAAGGAGCAGCAAGAGAACTGGACACATCCAGACGGAGTAGAACAACCAAGTAGAGGGCAGTGACAGCCAGGATCAGGGAGGCCCTGAGGATCCTGGAGGCACAAAGGAAGGCACCTCAATTGAGGTATCACAGTCAGCTTCTTGGAAGAGGCACTGTTTGGGCTGAGCCTTGAAGAGTGAGAAGGAGCTCCACAGACAGAGGATGAAGCCAGAGCAAAGGCAAGGGGAGCAGCCTAGAAGGCTGGAGTTACCTAACCCCCTCGAGTCTCAGGCCAGCAGCTGTTAGAAATGCAGACTCTCAGGCCCCACCCAGACCTGCTGAGTCAGAATCGAATCTGCATTTGAACAAGGTCTGCAGATTTGCATGCACGCTCAAGTCTGAACAACTCTGGGGAAGTCACGCAACATGTGCAAGGCTGGGCATCATAGGCAGTGATCTTCCCAACTGCAGGCGGAGGCAGCATCCTTACACCCCACATGCCCACATACACATGCACACCTGGCTGTGCCCTGTTTCCTAGCCAGGCTTCAAGTACCAAGGAGCTATTGCATTCCACTGTCCCCCAGGCAGGTCCTCAGGACCTTAGGGAGGACCAACGTCACCGAAGGCTCCTTCCTGTCCTCGGGGAACATGCAAGCTTTGGAGACAGTAAGGCCAGCCCACTCTCTCTTATTACAATCCTCATTATCAACATCCCTTGAAAAGCCCAATGGCACTGGGGACATGGACACTAGGCTTGATGGCAGCGGGTAACCTCAAATCAGCTGGGCTGGGAGTCGGGCACCTGTTCTGCAAACAGCAAGTATACAGTTGCCATGTACCTGTTGTGCCTCAAGCAAGGGAAACCAGATACATGTCACAAAATGTCTCCATCGAGAATATCCCCAAATCCACCCAGAGTGGGTGAAAATCAGCAAGGCAAGCCCAACTCCATGAACTGAAACCATCAGCCAGGGAAGAGGGGGAGGAAAAGGAGTCAGAAGAGAGCTGCTGTACACACACGCACACGCCCTGGGCACAGGCACATTTGAGGACTGAGTACACACATGTGCATGCATGCATGAGCTCCGGCACATACATGTGCACTGCAGACCAGGCAAAGAGAACAGAGTCAGCCCAGTAACATGAGCCCCAAGGCTGTTCCAGAGCTAGAGGGAAGGGATGGGCAGGAAACACCACATCCCCCTCGGAGGGCTGGTCCAAGGCCCCAGGACGCAGCATCACCCAGGCCAGAGCGAGGAAGAGACCCCGGGACCCCCAGGGGATCTGACTCAGGGCTGTGGCTACATGAGTACACTCACATGCACACAGACACATGCACATACACACGCATGCATCCATGTGCACACATGGGCACAGATGCCCTTCCTTGTGGACTGCTCACCATGGTAACGGAGTGGCCACCTCTCAGCTCCAGTCACCACCTGAAGGTTTCTGAGGCCTTCCATGCTGAGGGGGGGGTGCAGCTCTAACAAAGGCACAGCCCAGGCAGGCCTGGCCAGGGGTCTGTGGAGCAGACCCGCCAGCGCATGCCTGCCACGCTCCCCTGGTGAGCTCAGGGCCACCACGTCTTCCAACCCAGCCGGCCTGGCTCCACTTAGCTCAACTCCCCACAGACTCCCCAGCCGAGCTAATGAGAAACTCCCCAGCTGGCCCCATATAAAAATGCATTTCATAAGTCTTTAAAATGCTGGGAAATTCTACATCTATTTAGTGAGGCTTTTCTGCTCCTTTAAAATGTCCCCTGATCCTCATCGAGAAAAATGACAAGGTTGGGGGCTCAGGCACAAAAGGTGGACAGCACCCACCAAGCTAGCTGGAGCCAAAGGGCACCCAGAAAACTTCAACGGATGGTCCCAGTGACAAAAGACTGGGCCAGTATCACAGAAAGAGGGGTGGAGACATAGTCACTGATTAACCCAGTGCAGGGTATCACTCTGAGAGAATTCAAGGTGAGCGGCTCTATGGGGAGCGAGAGGAAAAGAACCTTCAACAGAGAAACCTACGAGAGAGAAAAACCTCTCTCACCTTGATTTGAAGATTGAAATAAAAGTTAAAAGGTGCTGGAGCCCCTAAGAAAACCTGCAAAGGAGAAAAAGAACCACCTATACAAAGATAGGGAGCTCTGGTAGCATAGTGGCTAAGGCACTTGACTGCTAACCAGAAGGCTGGCGGTTCAAACCCACTAGCCACTCCTCGGAAGGAAGGTTGGGCAATCCTACTTCCGTAGTGATACTGCCTCGGAAACCCAAGGAGGGGTCACTATGAGTCAGGGCTGACTCGACGGCACATAACATACAAAGATATTGTTCAAGGCAGTATTTACAAGAGCAGTCCAAATATTCAAAAGGTAGACCAAAACAGAAAAACCAAACCCACTGCTGTCAAGTCAATTCCAACTCACAGTGACCACCACTGGGTTTCCAAGGCAGTAAATCTTTATGGAAGTAGACTGTTCCATCTTCCTTCTGCAGAGTGGCTAGTGAGTTTGAACCACCAACCTTCTGGTTAGCAGTCAAATGCCTTAGGCACCACACCACCACAGCTCCTTAACAAGCAGGTAAGAAAATGGATACCCATCCATTCAATGGCTCAATGAGTGTGGCTGCTAACGTAGAGTACTATGTGGGTGACAGCTATGTATGAGACACAAGTCTAAGGGGGCGATAACGGAATCCACTGCCATCTCTGTCCTGGAATTCTATCCATATGGAATGTTTGTTTATACATGGATGGAGCTAGAAATGGGACCGAGAGAAACATAAACAGCAAGTGTGTTAAACACAAGGTTGTGGGTGCTGGTTTTGTGAAGTAGCTGAAATAATAAATACAAGGACTAACAAAACACAAGAGGAGGGCAGTCAGCACAGGAGAGCAGCCTGGGCTGCATGGAGGACCCCAAACTCCCTGCAGGAAAGACCCAGTTTTCTGGACATTTCTGTCCACTTCACTCATCAAGAGCTGTAAATGAAGGGATGCAAGGGGCGAGGGGGCTATCACTTTAGTCAGAAATGGGGGATCCTGGCCACTCTCCCTATCCTAAACCCCATCCAGAACCAGGTTAAGAATAAAAATTGATCTTCCATTCACCTTGTCCTCAAGAAGCCCCCAGAATATGAGATACACAGATGCTGGCCCTGATCTCCCACCTGAGCAGGCACCAGGGCCCTAACCCCAGCCTTCTGCAGACTGCCCCATTCCCAATACTCAGTATGATCAAGAGCAGGGGGACCAGAGGGAGTAGGGCTGAGGGCAGGTGGGATATGAGTCCCCTCCAGGAGCCTGGCCCACAATGTTTTCCAGGCCTGGCCTTTGAAGATCAGAAGTGTACACAAGGGCTTTCAAAGCGTGTACCTCTTCTTCCGGGCAGGGAAACAGAAGGCTCTAGTTAGATCCTCCAACCAACCCCTCACAGAGTCTCTGGGATCCTCTAAAACAAAGTGCCTGGACCAATATTAGGTGTCGCTGGGTGGCACCAGAAGGCTGGTGGTTCAAACCCACCAGCCACTCCTCAGAAGGAAGGTTGGGCAATCTACTTCCGTAGTGATACCACCTCGGAAACCCAAGGAGGGGTCACTTTGAGTCAGATCCGACTCAATGGTAGTGAGTTTGGGTTTTTGTTTTTGTTTTTTAAATGTTATTGAACAGTTAAACACTTGAGTACTAACTAAAAAGGCTGGCGATTTAAACCCACGCAGAGGCACTGCAGAAGAAAGGCCTGGAAATCTGCTTTCTAAAGATCACAGCCTTGAAATCCTTACAGAGCACAGTTCTGTTCTGTTGATGTGTGGTGGGTCACGATGATTCCCAATCAACTCAATGGCAATGGGTTTGGTTTTCAGGTTTGGGATTAACATTCTCAAAGGCAGCTCTGCCATTTCACAGTCTTGGTGCTAAATCCACACATAAACTGTAGAGCCAGGCTGCCTGGGTTCAAATCCCAGCTCTATCACTTATTGACTGTATAACTCTGAAGTAAGTCACTAGCATCTTCGTGCCTTCGTTTTTTTCATCTGCAAACTGAGAGAGTTAATGGTTTTCCCTTCACAGAGTTGGGTTGCTTAAATGAGCTAGCATGAAAAAGCATGAAGCAGGAGTCCTTGAAAATGGAAGATCTGGTTTCCATTAACCGGGAAGACCTAAAACTCTGATCACAACGCAGCACCTATGAGGCCTGGTGCTGGGCCGTCACAAACAGCTGATCACGTTCAGTGTTTCTCTCAAACCACAACCATGACTGCCACTGTCCCAGAAATAAACCTGGCTAACCTGCCCAGGTGCTGACCATTTGTCAACAAATTAGCCACTTTCTATCTCGGAGCCGCCCCATGACCCCTGACCCTCACCCCATGCATCTTTCCTTTGGAAGGAAGCCATCAGGGCAGCCTCCACCCAACCTGCCTGACAACTTGGCCCCAGTTGCATCTGAGCGAAGGGAGACTCAGATGAGATTAGAAAGACCAAGAGGAGTGCATTCTGCTGCCAGATCAAACTCAGTGATCAGAGGAGAGACACAAAGTTCAACATGGCTGGGTCGGTTCCCTGAGACCCCAGGTTGAGGTTAGACTCACACGTGTCACTCCTGGACTCAGGTTTCATTCCACTTACACTCCATTCCACGGGGCTTGAGGGAAGAGAGGTAAAGAGCTGAAAGAGAACAGGCATCTGAGCCAGGCCTGCCGAGAACAGAAACCTGTCGGAGGGGAGCAAGGGCAAGGGGACTCCAGGAAGTGTGGAAGATCCAGCCCAATCTATGGCCACTGAGAACACTATACCTAGCAACCTCGTAACTGGTGACCAGGGCAAAATCAGCCATCACAAGGACTTTGATTGGTCTCCACAGTGTTTTAAGTTTATTTTATTTTTGATGAAAATATACACATCAAAATATGCTCCAATTCAACAATTTCTACACATATATGAATAGTGATTTTTATAAATATGAGTTGCCCACACAGAGATATCACCACATGCTCATTAGAATGGCTAGAATAAAAAAAATGGGGGAAGTTGAATAACAAGCGTTGGAGAGGACATGCAGAAATGAGAACCCTCATACCTTGCTGGCCGGAATTAAAATGGTACAGCCACTGTGGACAACACTTTGGCAGTTTCTCAAAAAGTTGCACATAGAATTACCATTATTATATGATCCAGCAATTCTGCTCCTATGTGTATTGTTGTTGTTGTCATGTGCCACCGAGTTGGACCCAACTCATAGCGACCCCTCCTTGAGTTTCTGAGGCAGTATCACTACAGAAGTAGATTGCCCCATCTTCCTTCCGAGGAGTGGCTGGTGGGTTTGAACCGCCAGCCTTCTGATTAGCAGTCAAGTGCCTTAGTCACTATGCTACCAGAGCTCCCTATGTGTATACCCAATAGAAATGGAAACAGGTGTTCAAACAAAAACTTGTACACCAATGTTCATAGCATCATTATTCATAATAGCCAAAAAGGTAGGGGAAAAAAAACAAATGGTCCATCAAATACAGAAATATACAAAATGTGGTAAGTCCAGACAAGGGGATGTTATTTAGCCATAAAAAAAGAATAAAGTACTAATACATGTGACAACATGGGTGAACCTTGAAACGAGTACACTAAGTGAGATAAGCCAGTAGCAAAATACTGTGTAATTCCACTTACAGTAAATATCCAGAATTGGCTAATCTATAGAGACAGGACAGCAGCTTCCTGCTGACTTATGGCCACTGGGTGGAATAAATGGTTTGCACTCAGCTGCTAAACTAAAAGCTGGAGGTTTGAACCCACTCCACACCACCACAGAAGCAAGGCCAGATGATCTACTTCCATAAAGATTACTTACTGCCGTCGAGTTGGATCCGACTCGCAGTGACCCCTCCTTGGGTTTCCAAGGTGGTATCACTATGGAAGTAGATTGCCCACCGGCCTTCTGGTTAGCAGTCAAATGCCTTAGGCATTACGCCGCCAGAGCTCCCTCCATAAAGATTACAGCCAACAAATCCCTATGGAGAGGTTCTACCCTGTAACATATAGGGTCACCATGAGTCCGGGTCAACTCAGTGGGAACAAGTTTGGTTCAGTTTGTGGTTAGGGCTTTCTGAGGTCATGAATACATTCTGAAACTGATCAATGACAGATACACATCTCTCTGAATACACTAAAATCCACCGATAACTGGGTAAACTGTATGGTATGTGAATAATAGCTCAACAAAGCTGTTTTTAAAATGATATGAGTTGCTATTTTATTTTTAATCTAATGACTGCATATGAAAATCCAGATTTCTGGCTTCTCTTTCCGAAACGCAGAGGATCTGGCAACTCTGAACCTCGGTGTCCTGGGACTCAGTCGGCTGACGCTGAGGGATGGCTGCCCCACAGTGGGGCCTGTGTCCCACAACCTCCCCTCTCACCTGTGCCACCGACCTGGCTCAGATGGGCACTCAAGCTTATGACTTTATGTGGGAGCTTTCACACTTAGAAAGGGCTCCTACATTTATAAGATGTTCACACCTACAGCCTGGTAAGGGAGGAAGAAGATGGGGCTGGAGGTAATTGATGACCTCCCCTGAAATCACACACCAAACCTATGTGTGTTTGGGACCAGCATCCACACACTTGTACTGGATGGCATCTTTGTATTACTGTGTTGTATCAAAGCCATTTGTGGCTCAAAATAGGTTCAGAACTTCTCTGGCTTATACTGTCTCATTATAAGATACGTCCCCTACCACCACCACCACCTCCACCTGTTACATAGATAAGAAAAACCAGGCCCAATGGGAAACAGCTTTAGAACCGCGCAGCCTACTAGGGACCCCCACCTCTCAATCCTCTGAATGCAGTGCTCCTACCCCAGTCTCTGCCAGTGAGCCATGCGCCCTCCTCCCCACACGTCCTCCTCCCAAACGCCCTCCTGCCCAAATGCCCTCCACTCGCCAGGGTACAGACTATTGCTGTGAGCTGATCTCTCTGCTGCCTTCCCTGCCAGGTGAGGCTGGGCTCTCCATCACTGTCAGGGCCCAGCTGGAGGATGCGGCCAGAGTGGGCTGGGTTGTTCTTAGCCATGGCCTTTGGGTCCCCACTGGCAGGGGAGACCAGGAGTGAGCACCAAGGCACACTGGTATCTGCTTCTTTACCTGGAGTTCTCCGTCACATTATTCAAGTCAAGGCAACATGGGGGAGGGAAGAACACAATGAACAGCTTGCACCTGGGGCCAACCAATCTCCACAGAAGAGAGGGACTATCTGACAGCCCCCGGACTCCTCTCAGTAAAATGCTCTCAGCCCACCCTGCCCACCTTACCCTGGATTCCTCTGGCCTGATGAGCCAAGAAATCCCCCATGGCCTATCGTGCCCTACAAACATGGAACTAGGAATCTTCCAGAAACCCCCACAATGTCCTGCCTCCAGGTGCCTCTCAGCTGTCCATCTCACAGCGCCAACTGGGGCGGAGGTTAAACCACGGGCTCTGGCGTCCGGAGGCCTTGAGTTTGAGTCCCTGCTCCACAGCTTGTTGACTGGGAATCGTGGCTAAACTACTTTACCTCTCCCCGCCTCCTTCCCCTGCCCATCAATGAGGCTGGCGATTCTCAGAAGCAGTGCCAAGAGTGGCCTGGGGACGCTTTGGTCCCCCATAATCTTCTCTGGCACCTACCTCTACTCTCTGATGTGGCCAATTGACAGTTTAATGAGAAGTGTTACACAAAATCAGCTTCAACCAGGCCTTTGGCCCTGTCTTCCACCAGATGGCCATCCTAAAGCCTGCCCATGGAGAAATTCTGTAGCTGCTGCTGGAAATAGCGCCTGCCTCATAGGATTGTCAGGAGGTGTCAATGAGAAATACTGCAGGTGAAGTATTCACAATGTGCCTGGCACAAACTAAGTAAGTGCTCAGTAAATGCGATCATCCCCTAGTCCAGGACTGCCTCCCAAACTGACTTCATCCTGCCACTCAGGATTTGAGCCGTTGTACCAGCCCCATGCTCAGGAAATACAAGGGGACTTTAACAGCCCAAGTCAGACAGAATTAGGAAGGAAAACTGATCACACACACACAGGATACAAATCATTAGAAATGGGCCAAAGAAAACAAAATCATCCATTGCTTGACAGGGGGTTACCCACTGCCTGAGATGCTCTGCCTTCACCATCCCCGTCTCTAAAGGATCATCCGAAGCAGACTGCACCACGGACCTCTCCCTCACACATGTGGGACACATGAGGCAGTCCCTCCTCCTCACCACACTGAAATCCAGCTCCTTGCTGCACACCATTCCTGGGCTGAAATGAAATCGGTACCATCATCTCTTGGCTGAAACACAAATCTCAGTACCTCTACCACTCCTAAGCAATCCAAAGAGGCCCTAAGGCCATCCCATTACAGAGTCACAGAGCCCCCTAGCATCGACCCTGCCTTCTGTAGACAGGAAGATACCTCCTTGCCTTAGGGACACATCCCACGGTCCACAGCAAGCCAGAGCTGACTTCCCTACACAGGGCTCACCATACACCATAACCTGGGGCTGTCCCCATCTGTCCACATCACCTTGGGCACCTTTGGCAGTGGAGGCCCTCGTGCAAACAACACTGGGCCAGGCACATTCCTAGTTCAGGGATAGGGTGCAGTGAGGATCCTATCCATCCTCTGGGCAGAACCTCCTTTCTGTGTGCATGCACCCCATGTCTGTCAGGATGCCTGGACCTCTGAGACATAGAGCTTTAGAGTTTTCTGTGCTGTCCCTAACCATGGGGACCACATCTCCCCCACAAAGGAGACAGACAGGATGGGGCTTTATACAGCCCTTTCCCCCATCCTCCTCAGTGTTTACCCCAAGGTCCCACAACAGCAGAGAGGCCTGTCCTAACCATGGACCACTCCCTGGAATTTGAGTTCCCTTCCACCATCCTAGCTTTAGGACAAGGCCCTTCCCTATCACCAAGTGCTAGGACACCCGCCGACATAACACTGCCCAAGGCTGGGTTAAGCAGGACTCCTCTGACTCTCCAAGATGCCTCAAAAATCTGCTGGAAAAAGCACTGGACCAGGGGCCCAGGGACTCTTCTATCCAATCAGTACCATCATTTCCCAAATTTAGGCCATTTGTGAACCATCTTCATGATTTTTGCTGAATTTAAGTATATATTATTACCTAAAATTTTCTTGTCAACTCACTTTTCTTACTTAAATGAATTTAGCACATCACAATGTCTATATGAGCACAAAACAGATGAGTCCCTTGTGTATTTATTTAACATGCATAGAAACAAATACATAACCATTCGAACATTGAATCTTCATGTACCTGATGTCTAAAACAACATTTATAAAATACTAACCCAGAGCAAATCTCTCTCTTTCCTTCAGTTTCTACATCTAAACAAGGAGGAGGTTGAACTAAATGAAGATGGGCTAAAAGACTCCAGAAGACTGGACTGGCTCGAGCTCCCTCATGACTCCAGAGGCAACTGGGCAGGATCCTGGGCCTGGCCTGACCCAAGGCAGGGAGGGAACAAGAAAGGAAAGCCCAGCACCTGCCTGACATGGACAAGCAGTGGGCCAGGAGCCCCGTTGCCAAGAAAGGCACAGACTGGACAAGGGGCAAGCAGAAGTGCCACGCCTCCCTCCCACGCAAGAGCCTCAAAGACTTCCAGTCCTACACGGGTAGCTCCAAATTACCAAGCTTTATAGTTCACCCATCCATCTCTCTTTACAGCTGGGGAAACTGAGGTGCAGGGGAGAGGAGGTGTTTATACAAGGACAGAGGCAAGTCAAAAACCCAAGTTCCCTGACTGTTAAGTCATCCCCATTACCCTCCAATGCCTATGGTGGCTGATTTTAAATGGTAACTTGGCTAGGCTATGATTCTCAGTGGTTTGGCCAACACTAGACTAGCTGCTGTTCCATGTTGTTGTTGTTGTTGCTGTTGCTGTTGCTGTTTTGTGCCGTCAAGTCGGACCCGACTCATAGTGACCCCTCCTTGGGTTTCTGAGCCAGTATCACTAAGAAAGTAGATTGCCCAACCTTCGTCCGAGGAGTGGCTGGTGGGTCTGAACCACCAGCCTTCTGGTTAGCAGTCAAGTGCCTTAGGCACTACGCTACCAGAGCTCCGAGCCTTGCTGTTCCATAATGTCATGTAATATAATAACTTTCCATAATGTAAGGAGAAAACATTGAAAGGGGACTTTCCTTAAGGTATGCTCTGCCTCCAGGCTATGAACAGATACTTTGGAAGAACTTTTCTCTCTCACCACTCTGCACTCTTTGTTGCCCGACCTATGGATCTTGGGACACAAGCCTGCAGAAGTCTCCAGCCTACAACCTGACCTATGGATTTTGGGCTTGCTAATCTCAACAATCTTGTGAGCTAATCTCTTGAAGTAAATCTCTCTCTCTCTCTCTCTCTCTCTCTGTGTCTCTATGGAAGTAGATTGCCCAGTCTTCCTTCTGAGGAGTGGCTGGTGGGTTTGAACCACCAGCCTTCTGGTTAGGCACTACACCACCAGAGCTCCCCTCTATATATATACATAAACCAAAATCAAACCCACCACTATCAAGTGGATTCCAACTCATAGTGACCCACAGGGTTTCCAAGGCTGTAAGTCTTTATAGAAGCAGACTGCATCACCTGCCTACCATGGAACAGCTGGTGGGTTTGAAATGTCAACCCTCTGGTTAGCAGCCAAATGTCTTACTCACTGCCAGAGCTCCTACACACACACACACACACACACACATATCTTTATCTACATATGCATGTAAATCTCTCACTGGTTCTGTTTTTTCTAAAGAACCCTAACCTACCCACATGCCCCACAAATCTGAGAGTCCCCTGTACCTCTCCCTGGGGGTATGATCTGGAGTCTACTAGCTTCAGAGCACAGAGTAGCCCCTTCCAGGAAGGGAACTATAAGAATTCTGATTTAGAGTGAAGTGTAAACATCCTACTGAAAGTGGCTATTCTGTAACTGTGTTGGAACAAACATGTTGTGCACCCATTGCAAAGAACTGCAAAACTGTGAGCGGGATCACCGTCCATCTGAATGGTATCCCAAGGAAAGAACGTGGCCCTCAGGAGAGGAGGGCATATGAGTCTCCGTCTGCAATAGATTTTATTGACCATATGGAACGGATATAAAAATCGTGTTGCACAGGGTAGTCTGGATTGGAGACAAGAATGTGACTTGAAGAATATAATTTCCATAACCAGCTGGGTGGCTTTCTGAGTTCCTGGGCCAGCTCCCCAGGACCCCCAGCAGCCCTCCCTCCAGCCCCCAGGCATTTATTTACCTGATGCTGCCACAAAGGAATCCCAGGCCCGTGCGAAGTCCGAGGCCTCCCCCTCTTCAACTGAAAGAAAGAACAGAGATGGGGCAGTGAGTTGTGAAGCTGTACAAACAGGTAACTGGGGTGGGGGGCACAGGACAAAGAAGAACATACATATATGGGGTTCCTTCTACTACCCATATTCAGGGAAGTCCAATCAAACTAGCTGCTGTTAAGTTGACTCTAACTAATGGCAACCCAATGTGTGTCAAAGTAGAACTGTGCCCCATAGTTTTTTGCAATGGCTGCTTTTCCCAGAAGTAGATCACCAGGACTTTCTTCCCAGGTATCTCTCGTTGGATTCAAACTGCCAACCTTTCAGTTAACAGCCAAATGCATTAACCATTTGCACTACACAAAGCCTCATGTTCAGAGGAAAGGGGTCAAAAGCCTACAAAGAGGCCTTTGTTGCTCTCACAGAGATGTAAAATGATTAGACTAAAGTATGAATAGCAAATAAGTGCTGTGTCTGTTACAGTGCCTCCATCCCTGTGCCTCTGGCAGACATCACTAATCAATTACAGAACTGTCCAGAGCCAGGGTGCAACATCAAATTCTTTCTCTACACAGTGCTACAGGTCATTCTTAACTATAATCAGAGTTTCCACTTGAGATGTAGCTATTTGCAACTCACAGAATAAAGCAAAGACTCAGATCTTTCCCAAATCCTCCAGGTATCATCCTCTACCAATTGTCCATCAATTGCCACTGAGACGTAAAGCCTTTCTTAATTGTGCCAAGAAACAAACAAGGTTGCTCTGAGGTTAGCAAGCTCAGGGTGCTGCTCTCCCACACGGAGATTGGCGCCACAGACAGACTTCAGGTCATGCTTAGGTTAGCTCTGTGGTCAGCAGGCTTCAGAGCTCTAGGTCCTCTCACCACAATGAAGACAACTCACCTCCCCCATCTCACCCCAGGCCCCACAGCAAGAGACTGAGTAGGGATGGGGTGTTCCGGTCACCCCAGACCTCAGCATATAAGACCAAGCTGGGGCAGGCCGTGCCCTTGAGAATATGGGAGAAACTTTATCCAGCATAATAAAGCCTTTGTCTTGGAATTAATCCCAGTCTGGGGCATGTAATAATATTAAAGCTGGGTTATGGACTTTGTAAAATGGAACTTTGTTGAAGTCAAAAATGTGCGCACACAGTGTTTTTCAGATTTAACGGGCTCTGGAGTTCCACACATGTGCGGGCTGCCGCTACCACCCAGTTCTCCTCACACTGCCATTGCCACAACTGCTGCTACATGGCACACGCTGTATGCCAGGCACTGTACGGAAGGTTTGGCAGGCATTACTATATGGAGTCTATGTCAAAGGACTCAGAGAGGTGAAGTGACACACCTGAAGTCACACAGCTAGTGAGTGTGCATGCCAGTGTGGGCTCAAGCCACTGTTGTCTGTCTTGAAGGTTACTCCTGAAACTACTATATACCAAGAGGCAGAAGATGTGGTCCAAAATCCTAGCAACTTGGAAAGCAACAACTCAAACCTGCCACACCGAGCCCAGGTCCATGGCATGCAGGGCAGCCGGCCAGCCAAAAGAGCAAGGAGGCTGGCTGGTGGTCAGAACCTGGGTTCTAGCACCAGGCTGCCTGGGTTCAAACCCCAACTCTGCCTCTCAAAGCTGTGTGGCTTTGGAAAGATTATTTGATCTTTGGGCTTCAGCTTCCCTGTCTTAAAAATGGAGATAACAATGGTACCTAAGCCATGGTGTTGTTGGTAAGGTAAAGTGGGATGATGTCTATACAGCCTAGGCACCGTGGCCTGCACTAACTGCCCTGTGGGTGTTACTGTCCCTGGGTGGTGCAGTTAACACATTCGACTGCTGACCAAAAGGTTGGAGGCTCAAGTCCACCCAGAGGTGTATCAGAAGAAAGTCCTGGCATCTACTTCCAAAAAAAAATCAGTCACTGAAAACCCTACGAAGCACAGTTCTACTCTGACACCCAGGGAGTCAACATGAGTCAGATTCAATTCTACGGCAACTGTTTTATTTAAAAAAAAAAAAAAAAATTGTCAGTGCCGTCACCTGCTACAATAGGGGTGGGGCTGGGGCTGCAACAGTTCTGGGAATTAAAAAGCCTGCTCTGCACAGTGCTGCAATCTGTCCCCCACTATCTCCACCCAGGCCTGACGCCCCCAGCACAGCCTCGCAGAACGTGTTTTCCTTTAAACAGCACACCCCAGAGGGAATAGGAACCTCAATGTGCAACAGGCCAAGGAATGCTGAAGAAGGGCTCACTCTCTTCCAAGTGTGTATCCTGAGAGCAGAAACTCTGGACTGAGACAATGAAATGCACAGGCAATGTGGGCTGCCACCAAAGCTATTGTTTTACTTAGCTAGTTACAGCTGGGGTGGGTTTTCAAGCATGCAGCTTTGTAAATATGAATCAAGACCTTGTGTCAGACCAAATTGATGTTACTCGCTAAGTTGATTCCAGCCACGCAGACCCCAAAACACCGACAGACAATGTTTAACAAGCTCAGAAGCCAGTCATGCACGGAAGGAGTGGTTAACCTGAAAATCAGTGTCACACCCGAAAATCGGTTTCTATCATACATGTTTCACCCTTCACTTATAAATGAGTGTGTGTATATGTGTCACCACAACCAGTTGCCATTAAGTCAATTCCAACATAGCAAACCCATGTGTCTCTGAGTACAACTGTGCTCTACAGGACATGCAATGGCTAATTTTTGGAAGTAGATGGCCAGGCCTTGTGTGTACACAAGAGTATACACTCAAGGAGGAGGGTGTGGAAGTGTGATGGATACACAGGGCAAGTGTGTGTACAGAGGGTGAGTGTGTACACACCAAAAGATACACAGAGCAAAGATGTCCACATGAGGAGGGTAAACAGCCCGCACAGGGCTGGTGCACACGGGCAAACGAAGATCCACTATAACGCCAGCAACACTAACAAGGCTCCAACTTCAGTCCCTCACTCACACAAGCCCCTTCTCGGGCTCTGAAATGGGTGCACATGATCTTTTTTGTAACATCTGCAAAAGTAAGATCTGTTACCTGGGTTAAGAACACCATCTCTTTCTACCCCAAAGTCCCTTTCATCCTACCTCCCCTACTGTCAGTGTTCTTGGAAGTGGTCACCAGTATTTGTATTCTTTTTCCCCAAGGGATTCCCAGAACTGTCTAAGCTTCAGGCTCCACAAACTCTGGCCTTCCCCTTGGGGCCCAGCAGTAGACTCCAGGCACCACCTGTCCAAGTGCACACGTGAGCATGTGCATGCCCAAGTGTGTGCAAGTCTTTGAGAGACTCAGAAAGGTCCCATAACATACCCAAGGTCACAGAGCCAGGCAGCAGCTGCTCCCAGTCCCTCCTAACCACTGGTCTGCCACCTCCTGTTTATGATTCCGTGATCATGGCATGCCTCTCAGCTCCCACCCTGACTTAACACACAGTCGTCACGCCAGCCACCTTTCTGTTTACTTGGCCTTTTTTATCTGCCTCACTCAAGAGGATGTGGACCATGCTTGTCCTATTCATTGCTGTATCCCAGTGCCTAGCTCAGTGCAAATGCTAGTAACATTAGCTTTGTTCTAGATCAGGTGGTGGGCGACACAGACACACATCTGTCCCCCTCCACATCACCATTACCTCCATCCCCTCCACACCACCATTACCTCCACTCCCGCACCCTATGCTCACACCAACTCCTGAAGCAGACTTTCAGTGCCAAACAGGAAACAGACTTTCCTGCTCTCTAAGCTTTCCTTAGTCCTAAGCAGTCACACGGAGCAAAAGAGGTAAACGAAGCCGGTAGGGTGTCATGTACGCTGTGTGGGTTATGCACTGCACAGGGGACTAGAGAGGTGGTGAGAGGGGCTGAAACCCAGCTCCCGCTCTCTCCACCAAGCAAAGTGTTCTGGGGCAGAGCTGTGAACACCCAGAGGGACAAAGGCACACCTCCCTTTTTCTAATTCTAATTCGCACACACACAAAAAAAATACTCACTGCCTTTGAGTAGATCCCCGACTCCTAGCTACCCCTCCTTGGGTTCCAAGGCGGTATCTCTATGGAAGTAGATTGCCCAGTCTTCCTTCCGAGGAGTGGCTGGTGGGTTTGAACAACCAGACTTCTGGTTAGCAAGTGAAATGCCTCAGGCACTATGCCAAATCTGCACAAAGTGGTTAAAAAGGGTAGCGCAGCCCCTGACCATAGTGGGCATCAGGGTTCAGGGGCAAGGGAACAGAGCTGAGCACAAGCAAATCTAAAACCCAACTTATATACATGTTCCAGGCTCCTCTTGGGTACTAACTCCAGGTAGCGGGTGGGGTTGGGAGGCGATGGCATAGAATAAAGCAAAAACTCTCTCCAGCTAATGCTGAAAACCCCCAAGACACCCCACATTAGCACCTCAGCCCTAAGCTCCAACTCTTAGAGGAGACAAGGTCACATGACAGGTCACAACACAAACCTGCTCACCCGACTCTCATGACTCACCCCATCATGTGTTGAAAAGAGAAAAAAAACACCAATTTAAACAGCACCAGTCATGCCACCCGCCATTTCCGTCCACAAGCACGGGCCCTGGAATGAGGGTTAGAAGAGGGACCCGACCCTGCAGCTCTCTGTCCACACTCCCCGAGCACTCCACCAGGAAGAGGGATGGGCCAGTAAGGAGAGAAGCTTACGGGGCTCCTAACCAGCGGCCTTCTTCCCCAATCCAGTGCTCAAAAGCAAACCACCGAAGACAGTGGTACGTTCAGAAGCTGGAGGAAAAACCGTTGCACAGATTTACCAGGACATGGTAAGTGAGTACCCAGGTCAGCACCTTCCTAAGAGACTCTACAGGCAAGTTTGGCAATACTTGATTTTCCCCTAGAACCAGCTCTGTGAAAGATGCAAGGCTACTGGAAGGTTTCCCAAGTTATTTTCCTGGCCAACCCCAGCCACAGCGGCTGGGAGCCTAGACCATGCTCAGCCATTGTGGTATCTTTCTCTCCTAGCCTGGCTTATCATGAGATAGGGAGAAGAGAAACCCATCCAGTTATAGCCCAAGAACTCCAGAAAAGATGCAGGTCTTCCCTTAGGGGAAGGAGTGACCATTCCAGAAACCCCCCAACAGAGCTCATCTATCTGAACAGACAAAATCATCATCCAGCCAGTGTCTGGAAAGAAGCTAATTAAGTGTAGGGATCAAATGAGTGGACCCTGGAATAGGGCTGCCTAGGTCATCCCCCAGATCTGCCATTACAGCCCATTAGATTGTGGGCTAAATACTAGATCCACTCTGATCTTCACTCTCCTTATCTGTAAAATGGGAGTGACACTAGTACCAACCCCACAGGAGTGCTGTGAGGACTAAATGAGATATTCCAAAAGTGCTTGGCTCGAGGTAAACATGCAATCAATGTTGGCTCCAACTGCTGGGATAATTCAAGCTTCCCGGCCTCCCTCCTCAGTCTGCTGTGGAAGAGGAAGAATTTGTGGTTTTTTACTTAATGAGATGATTCACATGGGCTGTCTACACTCACCTGGCTCCTGGCTGACTGCTGCTGTTTCTCTCTGCCTATAAAGACGGGAGGGCTGAGTTTTGAACTGTGCGATCAAGGATCCCACTGAGATCCCCCCCTTTCTTCTGCAAGAGAGGCCCTGGTTAGAGTCCCGGGTCCTTTGGCATCACTGTCTTCCAATTCACTCGCCACGCAGGGATGGTGTCCCTAAATGTGGAACCATCCAGAGTTCACAGTCAAGGGGCTCAGCTTCCACGCCAACCCATTTCCCTCTCCCTCCATCGTCACATCACACCCCTAAACACACCTCAAAAGAGAAAGACTGACCAGTATCTACACAAGCAGCAGAAGCTGTGATCCCAGAAAAGTCTATGTCCTAGAGAACTCTGCAAAAATTGGACTGCTCCCCTTCATTTTCCCTAATAAATAATAATAAATGATGGTGGTGATGACAATGTGTAAAATAGGATAATGACCATGGGACACTTTGAGTCGTCTTTAAAGAACTGGAAAATGATTTTTCCTCTAGATCAGAGATAGAATACATAAAGAATGCCTGCCCCAGCACCCCTAGCTTGCACCTGTGGTCTTCTTTATTGCTGAGGACAGATACAGCTTCAAAAGGGTCAACAAAATGGATTGAAATCTCTTGGCCAAGAGTTTCCTTTCCCTCCATGCACCTGCAAGACCCCATACATACCACGAGCTCACATGTGTGTGTGTGCATGCACACACACACACACACACACAACACACCCCTCTACTCTCCACGGGTGTGTGTGTCTAACTCAAGCAGATCTGGGCCAAAGCAAGGACTCTCCCAGAAAGCCAACCTTCACGGAACCCAAGTGGGTGCTAGGTGGGCATTGTGGTGGGAATCCCATCTACTGGCCCCCACTTAATCCTCCCAGCCTGCCCTCCCCACATTTTCTAATGAGGAAATGGAGCCCAGGGGACCCATAACAATTGTCCAGAAGCCAGACTACGGCTCAAGGCTAGTGCCGGATGTTTGCAAGCACAGCTTTGGCTCAAAGGCAAAGAGGTAAAGGAAGGAAGGAGGAGGGGAGCCGTGACACCCAGCTACTCACCCCTCATTCTGTCCTGGTCCAACCCACCACAGGGAAGGAAAAAATAAAATAAAATGATGAACACAAAGTCACCCGATGTGTCAAATTTAGTGGAAAAAAGGATCAGGAATTGAGAAGAAACAAAGACATCATCTCAAAGGCCAGGAGCCCATGTGAACTAAAATGTTTTTTCTTCTTTGTTGAAAGAGTCCCTCACAGCTCTGGTGGAAGAGGAACCAAGCCTGGGTAACTCAGTGGCCCCTGGGGACGGGCACAAACGTGAACCACCATAGCCTGCCCCTCTGTGCTAGTCTCAAGTAGGTGAGGAGACAGAGGCCAGCGGCCCAAGGTCCCTCACGTCCTCCAGCCCCACCCTGCACCGGTCATTCAGCATCCGCCACTGACATTCCTACTTTTCCAAAGGGCTTTTGCAGATGTTTCCTCAGCTGCTTCCTGCAAGTCAGGCCTTTACTGGCCCATTTCACAGAATGGGAAACAGAATCCCAGAGAAGAGCATGACTCACCTGGGGCTCAGAGAGGCCACAAAGGCAGGCTTGGATGCCGGGTATCCAGCCCTTCCAGGCCCTGATGTCCTCTTGGACAATGCCTCCAACCATCCAGATCTTCTCTGAACAAGCAACAACTGTTACTGGGCCCTCATTATGTGCCAAGCACCATGATAAGCACTTCAGACTCATTTAACTGCCCAAAGGAAGTCACTGAGGGATGCAAAGAGGCACTTCACTGCTGGCCAGAGGGTTGGCAGTTCAAACCCACCCAGAGGCTCACTGGAAGTCAGGCTGGAGGTCTGCTTCCGAAAGGTCAAAGCCACAAAAACCCCATGGAGCACACAGTTCTACTCTACGAAACATGGGGTCGCCGTGAGTCAGGATCCACTTGACAGCAGCTAAGCTAACAACTAACAACTGCTGCACAAACCGTGCTTCTCTGAGTGCAGTCCCCAGACCAGCAACAGCAGCATCAGTGTGGGCCTTGTTAGAAACGCAGCACCTCAGACCCATCCCAGATGTACAAAATCAGACTCTCTGGAGGTGGGCTCAAGGAGCTCTGGTGGGTCATGGTCAAGACATTTGGCTAGGTCAGTGGTTCGAACCCACCAGCTGCTCCATGGAAGAAAGACGGGGTGATCTGCTTTCATAAAGATTCACAGCCTTGGAAACCCAATGGGGGTCACTATGAGTTGGAGTCGACTCAGTGGCAGTGAGTTTGGTTTCAGTTTGGAGGTGGGCTCAACAAGCTGCATTTCCACTGGCCCTCCAGGTGATTCTGACACTCGTTGGTACTTGAGAACTACTGCCCTACACAGCTCTGCAAGCTAAGTGCAATCATTAACCCCACTTTACAGAAGAGGAAACTGAGGTTAAAGGTCATGGAGCTAGGACAGGATAGGGCCAAGACTGAAATTCTTAACCCCTTTGTTTTACTTTGCTGCCAACAAGGAGAAGCTCCGGTTCCAGGTTGAGAATGTCAACATCAACGTCAACGTCAGACTGAACCCTCCCCCACTCCACCCCCCAATGATCCAAATGTACAGAAGATTCCTGGAGTCCTTCCCTGTGCCCGCTCCAGGGGAACCTGTTGTTCTTGTTAGGTGCCGTGGAGTCAATTCTGACTCATAGTGACCCCATATACAACAGAATGAAACCTAAGAAGAGGAAAATTTGCCCTCTCGGATCTGTCCAAGCACACAGGCTCCTCAAGGGCAACATGGTAAGCCATCCGAGACAGTGGTATGCTGGAAAACCTTTAACCCACAGCACTCTCAGAGAGAACAGAAGGCTCTGCTTGTAGCATTGGCCGATTTCTGTAGTGTAAATACTCCCACTATGAACATGAGTTGGGAAGAGATGCACACAGTCAGCACACCACTGTTAAAGGAATCATGACAAGGGGAGGGCAAAGAGAGAAGGCTGATGGGGAGGGGCTAGACTCAGCCCTGGAAGTCACAAGGACCCCAGCTCTCACTGCACCCCAGCCCTTCCCACCCACTCCATCTGCCTTACCAGGCTTTGGCCCTCTGTCAGCCTCAGAAACATAGAATTCATTCAGTATTTCCTTTTCTTGTTGCTTCCTAGATTCAACTCTTTCTTTTTTTTTTTTATAAAAGTTTATGATATAAGTAATCCCCATACAGTGTAGAAAAACAGAAAATACATGTGAGCATAAAATCAGCTAAAATCATCTGCAACCCAACCATCCACCTTTCTCTGTGTACCTATACACAGCTGCCACTTTCCAAAAGTTGTCATAGTGCATGTAATCACACATGCACTGTTCCATCATTCCCTTTTCTAACTTGGCAATATGTACCAAACCAAACCTTTTTCCCTGGGAGGCAACTCTAATAGCAACCCTACAGGACAAGATAAAACTGCCCCGTAGCGTTTCCAAGGCTGCACTCTTTACTGATAGGTGTTCTGGTGCACCTGTGGCTTTAGCTACCTATGCAGTGGCTAAAGCATTCAACTGCTAACCGAAAAGTCAGCAGTTCAAACCCAGCAATTGCTCTGCAGGACAAAGATGTGGCAGTCTGCTCCCAGAAAGATTCACAGCCTTGAAAACCTTATGAGGCAGTTCTACTCTGCCCCACAGGATCACTTATGAGTCGGAATCAACTCAGTGGCAGTGGAGGCTTTATTGAAGCAGACTGCCACATCTTCGTCCCACAGAGTAGCTGGTGAATTTGAACCACCAACCTTTTTGGTTAATAGCTGAGGGCTTAACCACTGTGCAAACAGGGTTCCTTCGGCGATATATAATGGCCATTTCTTCTCATCAAAACACTCCAGTCTCTATGAGTCCCTTCACAGAGACCAATGCCATCTTAGGCCACTTCCAGGTACTTCCTACTGCAAGAGAAACCACAATGCAACCCACATCACACAAGGCCACAGAGCTGTCCAGTGGTTTTTCTTAGGATTAGTTCCTAGAAGCAGGATTGCTAGGGCAAAGACTTTGCCAGTTTTTAGGCGTTTGAGATATACTGCCAACTTGTGTGTGGCCTTCTCATTTGTTAATAAGCATTTATTGAACACCCACCTCCAGCCAACCTAGAACTCCACGCTAGGGACTGCTGTTTTGGGTGCCATGAAGTCGGTTTCCCACTCACAGCAGCCCTGTTGACTGAGCAGAACGGCCACACAGGGTTTTCTTGGCTGTGACCTTTACGGGGGTGGGTTACCAGGACAATCTCCCCTGGAGCAGCTGCATGGGTTCAAACTGCCAACCTTTTGGTTAGCAGCCGAGCACTTAACTGTTGTGCCACCAGGGCTCCTTGTGCTAGATGTTAGGAGATGAGGAAAGGGACTTTGGATTTGACCTTCCACCACCAGATCGTGATCAGGATTAAGTATTACTCATCATTTCTCTGTGGCTGGCACACAGTACAAGCTAAGCGAGTGAATGAATGAATGAATGTTTGATTAAACCAAACTCACTGCCATCCAGTGGACTGCAAAACTTAGTGACCCATAGGGTTTCCAAGACTATAAATCTTTATGGAAGTAGATTGCTTCATCATCCTCCCCCAGAGTGGCTAATGGGTTTGAATTGCTGATCTTCTGGTTAGCAACCAAATGCCTTAACCACTGTGCCACCCAAACAAAACAAAACAAAAAACTCACTGCCATTGAGTCATATCCGACTCATAGCGACCCCTGCCTTAGGTTTCGTGGCAATATCTCTACAGAAGTAGATTGCCCAATTTTCCTTCCAAGAAGTGGCTAGTGGGTTTGAACCATCAGCCTTCTGGTTAGCAGTCAAAGGCCTTAGGCATTACGCCACCAGAGCTCCTTAAATAAAGTGTCAAAAAAGTCAAAAAAAGTGGTGGTTGGTGTGCTGCTACAATGCTGAACAGATTACAGATACCAAAAAAAAGCAAACCTACTGCCATCAAGTTGATTCCAACTAACAACAACCCCTATTGGGTTTCCAACGTGGTAAATCTTTACGAAAGTAAAGATTTCCTTCTGCAGAGTGGCTGGTGGGTTTGAATAGTCAACCTTCTGGTTAGCAGTCAAATGCCTAAGAATGAGCCACCAGAGCTCCTTTAAATGTATGATAACCAAAACCAAACCCAACTCACTGCCACTGAGTTGATTCCAACTCACAGAGACCTCCACTAGGTTTCTGAGGCTATAAATCATTATGGAAGGAGACTGCCCCATCTTCCTTTCACGGAGTGGCTGGTGGGCTAGAACCACTGCCCTCCTGGTTAGCAGCCATACGCCTTATCCACTATACCACCAGAGTTCCCTTAAAGGTATGATGATATGGGAGAAGGAAGGGCAGCTTATGCACAGGGAGACAGCTTAGGGGGCAGGAGAGTATGGAGGGATGGACACTGGGAAGTGGTACCATGGGGAGGAAGTTGGAGGGGAGCTGTTGCATTGTGGTAAACTGTGGTCAATGACATGAGACAAAGTATATGTGAACTGCTGTATCGAGAGTGAATTTGCTCTGTAAATCTTCACCCAAATCACAATTTAAAAAAAAAAAAAAAAAAAGGTATGATGATAGAGGAGGCTAAATGAATCTCAATCTCAAAGTAACACACAAACAAGTGGAAACAGTAAGGACCCAGAGAGTAGACATAAATGAGACGGCAGGGAGCTAGGGGAAGTAAAAGGCAGGCCCTTGGACAGCAGGGACCACCCACAGCCCAGAGCCCAGAGCCCAGAGGTAGGACCCTTCTCCACAGTGTGGCCTGAGAGACAGCTCAGGGGTGAGAGAACTAGCCCAGAACTGGAATGAGTTTCTACTTTAAACACAGTTAAAATTCGGATTTCCTTCTACACTAACATGTAAATCACACTCTGGAAAGGATGATAATGTGGACAAAAACCTGAAAAGTCTGTAAGGTTCTTTTTTAATGTATGCAATTTTTTCCTGTTCAAAGATGAAACTCTGGAAAATCAACATATTGCATTTTGCCTAAGGAAAGAAATAAAAGCAAAGGGTGTCTGGTGCAGCACAGCTCTGGCCCAAATTCTGCCTGTGGGGAAAGCTGGACACAGGTCCAGGGCTTCAAGCATCTCCTCCAAGCTCCCAAGGTCACCCTGACCACCAGCCTGCATGCTGTACTACTTGGCTCTGCTGGTCACCTCTTCCAAGAAGTTCTCCCTGATCTCCCCAGCCCTGGACTCAAGTTGGCCCCTTTTTTCTGCAGCAGGGTATAGTCAAAGCAAGATACCTTAAGATCAAATTCTGATCCCCCATGGTTTGCTGTGTGACCTGCGGAAGTTAGGTAACCTCTCTGTACAGAGCAATTCTGCAAGTTAGCCCTGAGGATAAAATGAGATGGTATTCATAAAGTTTGTGGTTCAGAAAACACAATTTACTCTACAGCATAACAGGGTGCCTGTAACTGTCCTGTCAGCCCCTTTAGGGAGACCCTCTAGAGCTCCTCTTTCTCCCACCTCCCAATTCCCCTGGCACAAGGCTGCACGCACCAGCACCACTAGCAACTACCATGACTCCCCTTGCTGAGCACACCCTTGAGCTCCGAACTTCACACCCATCATCATGATTATGCTTGATCCTCCCGATAGCCTACAACAGGGTCATCTCATGGTCTCCATTTCACAGATGGAAATGGAAATTAGGACCTGCATTACCATTGTTAAAGGTGGACCACATTATATAGGCAATGAGAGGGCAGGCCCAGATTTTAAGTGGGGTTCCCAAGTGGCGGTTCAATGACAAAATTCTCATCCTCCATGCAGAAAACCTATGTTCAATTCCCAGCCACCACCAGTCTGGCAGTGGTGGTTGGTGTGCTGCTACGATGCTGAACAGATTCCAGATTCCAGTAGAGCTTCCAGACTCAGGCAGCCAAGGAAGAAAGGCCTGGTGATCAACTTCCAACAATGTGTTGCTGCAAACCTTCTGGATGGCAATGACTTGATCTGCAGTTGATCATAAGGGTGGTGCAGGTCCAGACAGTGTTCTGTTCCATTGTGCATAGGGCAGCCATGAGTCGGGGGTCACCATGAGTTAGGAGGCAGCTCGATGACATGTAACAACACCACTCCTCCGAAGCTCAGCACTTAACACTGGGCCAATCTGCCTTGCTCAGGCCACGCTGAACAAACACTCACGGACTGCGCTTCCCAGAGGGGACCTTCTTGGAAAAGCCAAAGCTGATCGGAAAGTCAGGGTTAAAACAACTCCTCTTTTGGGAACCCTCCAGAGTGAGCAGTCCTGTAGAGGTCAGTCTTGGGGTGCAGCAGCCCAGGGCCCAAAAAACACCTCTTGCTTAGAGTGTGGCCCTGGGCAATCAATGACTCTACCTCTCCAGAGTTTCAGTTCCTGTCTCTGAAGTGGGGGCAATCAAATTCCCATCCATCTTAAAGACACAGTGCAGTAACACGCATGGAGAACTTCCCTCAGTGCCTGGCACACAGTGAGCAACACGAAATAGGATTACCGGTTCTCCGCCTCAGCAAAGCCTGCTCAGAGTGGGGATGTTTCCTGGAAATTCCATTTTTAAGGAACCGCCTGCCTGTTCTCAACACTTGGAAGGCCCCAGGCCTCCTGGGCAGTCCCTTTTTAATCTCGTCTCTCCTTGCGGTTAATCGTATACATGCATACATTTCACTTCATACAGTCGGCCTGCACAGTCTTGTTAAGCAGAAGCATGCAGCATATAAACGTGGGTTTATGACGAGGTCTGGCTCCCACCTCCTGCCTCAGAGGCAGCCCTGGGTTCCCACCCAGCAGCTCTCCAATGTCGAGGGAAGATGCCGCAGACAAGTATCCCCACCACCCTGCACCGAGGGACTCCTCACGAATGAGGGTGACAATAGCACAACTGGGCACCAGGAACCCGAGGGTCGACCACTCACAGCAGCCTGGAGTGAGGGTCCCTGCTCAGGGGCCAGAGGACCGACTTCCACCCAGACCTGCTGCTGCCTCAAGCATAAAAGGAGGAGGGGCTGAAACAGAATCCCATCCTCTTTCCTTTTTCCACTTTCTTTTGAAGAAAAGCATCATAAATAGAAGCTAATATTTTTTACAACCCTTTAACAACTTATCCTCTGGGCTAACACTGTAAATAAATCTCAGTGCCTTGTTATATATGTGGTTTATTTTAAACATAAGCAAAGAGGACAGTGAGCTGCTTATCGTAACAGGTACATGTGTGTATCTGGGGAGGTGGGGGGCATCTGGTTTTCGGCGCACAAACCAGCCCTCCTCCATCACTTTCTCCATATTAAAAGCCCTGGAATGAACTGTAATGACCATTTCCAAACACTCTGTAATTCCACGTGGATGTCCCAGGGGTAGAAGCAATCATAATACTTTATAGTTTAAGGAGTTAGAACTTTTAATAAGTCTGCTTTGGGAAGGGACATTCCACTGGCACAGATGTATCCCCCAGATGGGCCCTCGTTGCCCACCCACGTGGTTTGAATGCTCATGGAGGAGGCTTTGTGGAGAGTGGTGCCAGCATCTCCACCCAGTAGCTGGTCCCACCAAGGCAGGACTCATCTCCCCCACACCCGCCTGGCGGTCCCAAGGTAAACACGACACCCCTCAAGAGTGTGGCAGGCGGCTGACCTGGGCATCATTCATCTGTCCCTGGAGCTGGCGGAGAACCTCCCAGACGACCTCACTCCTCACACTTCCTCCAGGAGTTCTGCCAGGGCACACAGCACCCGCACTAATGGTTTCTGGAGCTTCTCTTCACATCAAGCCTCTTTTTGCTTGGAAATGGTCATACAGGTCATTCCAGAGCTCTGAAGTCCCTTCTTGAGACTCCTTCTCAGTAGCATTACTCATGAAGTCACACATTTGTTGTGCTAATAACAATTATTCTTAGAGATATTAGAATAAATTTATAAAATAACATTTTCCTAATTTAAAAAAAAAAACAAGTGGCCATCAAGTTGATTCCAACTCTTAGTGACCCCATGTGTGTCAGAGTAGAACTGTATCCCACAGGGTTTCAGTGGATGACTTTTGGGAAGTAGATGGCCAGGCCTCTCTTCCGGGGCACCCATGGTTGGTCTTGAACCTCCAACCTTCCAGTCAGCAACCAATGGTGTAAACCATTTGCACCACCTACAGGGACTCTGTTTCCCTAAAAAACAGTAGAATCAGTGCATAAATATTAATAATAATTTAAAAACTCCACCTTCTAACCCCCTGAATCACACAAGCCCCTCCAGTGGAATATCACATTTTGGGGAGCATAGTGCTGGGCACCCTCCAATAAATGAGTGAATGCTGAAAGAGGGAGGGGAGACACACTCTTCTCTTTCCTCCCAACAGAAAGTCCACATCAGTTGTCCTATATGGAACTCTGGATTCCATCCACACATTTAAGTGCAACAACAGCCAAGGTGACGTGACAAGGACAGTGCTGGACAGAGGATGAAGGGCTGGGGGAGGACAAACCACCACACACTTGAGCAAGAGGCCCAGTGCTCTCCGCACATGGTTCCTCTGCCCACCCCCAGCTGCAAGCAAAGGGACAGAAAACTATGACAAGTGATGCCGCTTCCGAAATGCACCTCCCGGCACCGGGCCCAGGCACGCAGTCCTCCCCAGGCAGGGCCGCTTCTCCAGCTGCACTTCCAGTGCAAGTGCTAGGCCGCACAGGCTCAGGGGACATCCCTCGGAAAGGCAAGGCCTCCAGAAGGGCTGGTGATGGGAAGGATGCAGCCAAAGGCAAGCCGTCTGCAGCCCCCATGGCCCCAAGCTGGCACGGAGCCCTGGAAGGAGACACGTCCCTGGGTTGGGGGTACTTCGAGCCCTTCCTACTCCCCTTCACCACATCTGTCTCATCCCACAGTCCTGAGAGGCCCAGCAGTTGCCAGATGTGGGCCACCCGTGGGGACCAAGTTCATTTTCCTCGCATCCTGTGATAATACTTGGCTGTGTTTATTTAACTTTCTGCTTTGGATGGTGAAGAGAAGGGCCAGGAAAATCAGTTTGGCTCCCTCGGATCAAAACATAGCAGCCCACACATCATGCAAGGACACCCACATAGAGAAGCTCCCCCAGCACCAACCAAAGAAACACATCTTGCCCACTGCTGGCAGAGCCAGCCTTTGGGGCCCATGGAAGGGCTGCTCGCTGCACTTTGTAAAGCCGCACATGGTCACCACTATTGCACACGCTCCTCACAGTATCTCATTTAAGCCTCTCAATCATGCAGGGGCCTCAGAGAAGTTTAAAGTGACAAGGCCGTGCAGCTTCTGGGTTGGTGTACTGTCAAATGCTGCCATGTTGGCTCCGACTATAGCAACCGTATGTATAAAAGAATGAAACACTCCCCCATCCTGCACCATCTTCATGGCTGCTGGTATGTTAGAATCCACTGTTGCAGCTATTGGGTACCTTCCAGCCTAAGGGGTTCATCTTCCTGCACTGTATCAGACAACATTCTTGATCCATAAGATTTCTATTGGCTAACTTTTGGAAGATTGCTAGGCCCTTCTTCCTAGTCTCATTCTCCACTGAAACCTCCCCACCATGGTATCTGAAATACTGGTGGCCCAGATCCCAGCATCATAGTAACAGGCAAGCCACCACAATATTGACAGTTGGAGCTTTTGGGTAATGGAACCAGAATTTGCCCCAGACTCCAGAATAAAAGGAGGGTCTGTGAGAAAGGCCTGAGACCCCAGGAGTATTTGTTTGGCACTTGCCAATACAGACAGGGTTGCCTTCTCGCCCTTTCTAGGTATACACCTGGCCCCCAGAAGGTGGGTGAGGCCATGTGGATGGTTTACACAGCCAGAAAAGACCATTCACAATCCCTGTTCTATGGACTATTTATATAGTGCCTCCACCAAGCCCTGCGGTATCTGAGGCATGGCCCAAAGGCCAAAGACAAGGACACGGAGGCTTTTGGCTGGAGAGTCCATCCAGGACTGTGTGGTGGTGGACAAGGGAGGCCTTCTGAGCCACCGTGAACAGAAGAGATTGGTCACCAACTGGCAGGACCCTAGTTCCTCCGCCAGGCCTGCCTCTGGGGCTCCCAGGCTATAGCTCTACAACCCCCACCTTTTCTTGCCACCCCCAGCTCCCTCCTTCACCACAAGGGGCACTCACATCAAACCTCTTCCCTTGTCCCACTCCCTACAAACAGCACTCATTGCCCACTCCTCAACCTGGGGGACAGGCCCACTGAAGTCGAAAGCCCACCCTTAGGCCCAGGGTATGGTCTGGAACCACATGGGCAGACAGAGTCCTGGGTCCCTGAAGCATAACCTGGAAGTGACAACACCAATTCTGGGGTGCGTGTCCCTGTGGCTCACAGACTCCTTGCTCCAGGGACAGCAAGGGGGTTCTGAGGCAACGCTAAGCTCAGCCCAGGGGCCTAGTCCAGGGGGAACTGCCCTGCCACATCCAGTGCTCTGTCCTGGTGTGCCTCAGTTTCTTCTCTTTTCCATGCTTCTGAAAGGAAGTTCTGCAAGGTGGATGTGGCCTGTGAGGTCTTTGAGGCAGGAAAACCTAACAGCTAAGAGTAGGTGGCTGTAACGAGAGAGACCTGGGCTGCAGGGCTGGACAGCGACACTAACTAGCCACTCAGAACTGGGCCTCGGCTTTCTCACAGGTCAAATGGGATAATAGGGATATCAAACCCTCAGAGTTACTATGAGGAGGCAATTAGCTCATAGGGCAAAATACAGACACAGACAGAACCAATGTCCGGAAAGCTCAGTGAACAGTGCCTGCCGAGGGGCAGCAGTAATGGTGGTGGTGGTCTTAGCACAGGAGGCCAGGCGGCCAGTATCCTTCCACACATCAAGCCTTTATGATTCAAATGGAGCTTCACTGCTCTTTTACTTTCACACCCAGTAGAACCTCATTTGCTTCTCAAGCATGTTGGGTCAGGATGGGCAGTACCCGTATCACATGCTACAGAGGAAAAACAGGCTCGAGGAGAAAAGTGCTGGCCAGGGTCACACAGCAGGTGTCCAGGCAGCTGGAACTCCACATGCAATGCTCTCTCTGCCCTAGTTACATCAGGGTCTCCTCTCATTGGACCCCTGCCTCTGCTGCTCCCTCCTGATCACAGACCCCAGTTTGGAAGGCACAGGCAGGGCCCTGAGAAGCCTAACGCGGTGAGCACTGCCTCCAACAATGGAGGCAGGCAGCAGCCATTTCCACACACTCCACCACCCCCAAGACCACCCTACAGACTGAGAGCGGGGAGGGTCCAGAGCTCCCCTGGGACATGGACATAGGCCTGAGCCTCTCCTCCAACTGCCCGGGCCCAGGGAGCCCCCTCAGTCAAGGATAGAACTCAGCTCTCCCACCCACACCTCCCACAAAACTCCCCCAGGCCTGCAGCCCTTCTTCATCCAGCAAAGCCCTTGCAAATGTTCCCTGGAAACCAGAGGCGCCCTAGGCCAGGCACAACCCCCAGACCTCTGAGAGGAAGGGCAGCTCAGTGGGAAGAGCAGGCGCAGAGCCCAGCAGGCCTGAAGTCCTGCCCTCTGACTGACTGACTGCATCTGGAAAAGGTGGGGAGCACGACAGCGACCTCACCTGGGGGTTGTAAGCATTCGATTAGCTCGGTATAAGGCTTACCGCCCCCAGCAAGCCCACTTAGGGCAGCAGACTATCATCAGGTGAGCACAGTTCTCCAGCCCATTCACAGGGCAAAGCACTTTCTGAGCATTGACTCATTTACCCGGCCCCCACAGTCCTACCCCATTTACAGAGGAGAAAATCAAGGCTTCAAATTAACTGACTTGTCCAAAGTCACACAATTCCAGACTGGGGAAGCCGGCATGGAACCCAGCTCCGATGGCAGTGTGGTTAAAGATTGGGCTACTACCCAAAGGGGTCGTGGTTTGAACCCACTAGCCGCTCTGTGGGAGAAAGATGAGGCAGTCTGCTTCTGTAAAGATTTACAGCCTTGGAAACCCAACAGGGCAGTCCTACTCTGTCCTATAGGGTTGCTAGGAGTCAGAATCGATGGCAGTGGGTTGGTCTAACTCCAGAGACCCCACAACAATTATCAGCACTCTTGCTGCTCTGCTGGTCACCTTGAAAACAACTCTCAACAGTCCTCACTCAGAGTATAGCTCTTCCATCCCCAAGCATGCTCTGCCAGCCTCTTGAGGCCCGAGCCCATGCACCAACCCCCACCAAATGTCAGCAAACACTTTTCTGCTTCTTGGCCTCTTTGCTCCTATCACCTAAAGCAGCCCCCTCAGAGGCCACATCTGACCACTGCTGCTCTACGAAGCCTTCCCAAGTCTCTGGGCACACAGACCCCTCCTTCCTCCTCCTCTGAGCTCCCATAACCCTTTCTCACTCAGGGCGCCAGGCCCCATCCAGCTTCCCATCCCCCACCCCTCCCCACCCGTCTCCCCACTCTCCAGCCAGGCCCTCCCCTCAGCAGGTGGCCACTATCAGCTGGTCCAAGTGAATTCACCACCAGCCCTCTGCTTCGTCACTTTTTTAACTCCCAAGACTGCAGAAAAAACGTTTAATAAAAGGAGACATGCAGAGAAAAAATAAGACTCACTCACAGATCACAGGGACAACAGGAACTCAAAGGTGAGATAGGAAACTTAGGAGGCAATGAGTTTATGTTAGCGAGGGAGGAACAATTTGGAAAAGGAGAGTGAGAATGGTTTCGCAACTCCCAGAATGTAATCAATGTCACTAAACTGTACTTGTTGAAACTGCTGAACTCATGTATACGCTGCTGTGTATAGTCCCAACAACAACAACAAAAATAAACCAAACTGTAGAAACAACTCAGCGATGCCACAGGTATTTCAGGGCGGTTGGCCTTACAGAACACTTTCTGTGTTGTTTATGTTTTCTTCCACAGAAGCAAGACACCAGGCATCTGGGAGGGGTCTCCTGGCCCCCAGAGTGTGAAGGGCAATGCTGGGAAGCGCAGCTTCAAGAGGTTCCTGGGCCCACTGGGACGTGACCAAGAAGGGCTAGTAGGATAATGGGGTGGGGTGGGGGTATCTTGAAACCACACATCTTAGGAGAAAAAGCAAAGGAACTGATGAAGCTGTTCAACCCAGAGGAGCAGGCTCAGGGGGCCCCCAGAGCTGTCTTCAGGTATCTGAAGGGCTGTCATGGGGAAAAGGGACCAAGCTTGCTGTGTGGCCTCAAGGGGTCAAGCAGGGACCAACCAGTGGAAGTCACTACAGGGAGATTTCAAGCAGGGACAAGGAGAGCTGAAGAGAGACCCTCCCGGTAGTACAAGGCTCAAAGGGGAAAGGAGGCTAGATGAGTTCCCCTTAGCAGGCTCCTTTGGGCCAGGACCTCAAATGCCCCACAGGAGACCAGGCAGGTATCGGAAGTGAGTGACTGGGGGAGGGGGAGTCTGCTGGGAGATTATGAATGACCTCCCTCTACAACCCAACCAACACTGCCACCAAGGAGTATGCCCAACAAAATCAGATCTTCTGGTTTTTCCAGGGAGGCCAAAAATCTGAATTTTTGTATGAATCACTCTAATTTTTAAAACACGTCCAACCAAACACTCACGGGCCAAATACAGTGTGTAGGCTTGCTCCCCATTGGAGAGCCCTGGCCTAACAAGGACTTAACAGGGCAAATGAGGCAACTGAAAGAAAAGAGAAGCCATGTCATGGCCTGGAAAAGCAAATGTGCCCAGAACAGAATGGGTTAACACAATACTTGGCCCTTGGCTCCAGTCCGGGCCTGCAGCTGGCCTCCGAGCCCCCTGGGACGCTCTGTCAGCTGCCTAGACCCGCCTGACCAACCCGCCTCAGTCACCCAGCCTGGGACCCCAGATCTGGGAATGGGGCAGCTGCCTGAGCCAGCCAGTCACAGCCAGCCAGGGAGAGATTCCATTCCCCACGCCCCGCTGAGGGCCATTTGCTCATTTGGGATGGATGCCACAGGGGTAGAGAAGTGGGCCTCTGTCCCCACTCTCCCCTTCCCACCCCACCCTCTTCTGCAGCTCCAGGCCGATGGCACAATAATCCAAACCGCCACAAGCATGGCTGTTCCCTGAGCATGTTCCCCCAAGGCCTGGGCTGGGCGTTCAATGCAGGTTCTCAGCTACTGTTCAGTCGGCCCGACTCGTGGGGATCCCATGCACATGAACGAAATGCCGCTGGCCCTGCACCATCCCACGAGCGCGCGCCTCTCAGACCATCGTGACTCGCAGGGCTTCCAATGGCTGCTTTCAGTAGATTGCCTGGCTTTTCTTTCTAGCCCATCTTAGTCTGGAAGCTTGTGTAAAACCCGTTCAGCCTCACAGCAACACACAGGCCTCCACTGACAGAAGGTACACTGACTGGGAATAGAACCCGGGTCTCCCTCATGGAAGGCGAGAATTCTACCACTGGACCATCAAGGTCTCATTCTGGGGCCCCTCTCAGTGGACTCAAACCTCCAACCTTCTGGTTAGCAGCCAAGCACATCAACCATTGTACTATCCAGGGACTCCCATATTAACACTGTTAGGAGTGTTAAACCTTCCTTACTTCACTAGTGAAGAAAAGCACAGAGCAGTTAAGACACTCACCCACAGTCAAACAGCCAGCAAATGGCAGAGCTGGGTCTCAAACCCATGCCTATCCAACCCTAAAACCTACACACCAAGCCCCTGGGCCGGAAGGTCCTGAGCTTCCCAACCCTTGAGCTACAGAGTAGGGTCTGGGGGTGGGGGGTGGGGGAGGTTCTGGCTCTGGAAGCTGGCCCTGTTGTTTCTTGTCCTGACACTGGTTACACAGGTGTGTTCAGTTTACAAAAATCCATCTTGCTGAATGCTTATGACTGGTGTACTTTTCTAACATATACATGAAACTATAATGATAAAAAGTTCACTTAAGTACTGAAGCAGGAGGAAGGGGGAATTGGGGATTCATTGCTTAGAGGACACTGAGTTTCTATTAAGCGTGATAGAAAAATTTAGAAACAGATAATGGTGATGGTTGAACAATACACTGAACTGTACACATAAAAAATGTTGAAATGGCAAATGATTTATTACATATCACTTTCATATGGCCTTTCTTATCATGGTCTTGTAACTTCCACCAAATGACTGGCTAGCTCATCAAGGGAATTAGATAGCTTGCTTATAATGCAAATAAAGTGCATGGCACCCTTGCATGGGTGGCACCATGCAAATATGCTATATGGAACCCTAACAAGGACACTGGTCAGTTTAGCTATCAAGGTAGGCTTAAAATAAGCCATCCGAGAGGTGGACAAGGGGGACCTCACTACCACTAAGAACAGCCAGGAGCAGAGTGCATACTCTGGACCTGGGGTCTCTGCACCAAGAACCTCCTGGACCCAGGTGACAGAGAAAGGAAGCTGGAACACAAGAGACAGCGTATGATGGTAATAAGTGGCAGCAGCAGAACCAGAAGACCAAAGCAAGACAGAGTGATGGGCTTCCCGCTCACAGAGCAAGACAGTTGCAGGAGGCTTCCTGGCAGAGAGGAGTACCTCTGAAAATGTATCAGGGAGCTAAACAGCTTTTTAGCACTTGCCCAAGAAGAGCAGAAGCCAGCCCAAGGGGTCAAGGACCAGGGAGAGACCCACCTCCAGGCACAGCCAAGGTGCTATCCTGACCAAAGAACTGTATCCTAAGTCATTCTTGATCCTGAATTGTAACCCGTTACTTCCCTAATAAACCCTGTAGTCATGAGTGTAATCTGTGGACTCTGTGTGACCATTGCAATGAATTATTAAACCCAACAGAGAAGCAGAGAGTGGCGTGGTAAGGACAGCTAGTATCAGAATTGTTAACCAGGTTGGAGAAAGGAAGCATGTCTGAGCTCTGCCTCACAGGAATCAGCCTTGGACTGTTGATAGTGATTCTCTCCTCCCCATCATGAAGTTAGAAGACATTAGACGACCCCAACACCATTTTACAGTTGGCCTCAGAAGAAGGACCTGTTGCAATGGCTCCAGACTCACAGAAGCATGGGACTTTGTGTGAGAAAGAACAAAGGGGTGTGGGAAGTAACACTTCTGATTCTTAGATGGTTACTTAGGTGGTTGTTACCTGTAATGACTGAAAGGAAAGGAAGACATCTTAGGTTGCAATTGAGGAGAAAAGAGCCACACATGGAGTGGCTTAGGGCAAAAGCCAAGCCAGTTAATAGGGGACCAAGATCTTCTGGTTCCACCAAGCCAGAGGCCCAAGACCATAAGGACATGAATGGGAAGATGGTCAAGATGTAGAGAAAAGAAGATGAAACTGGAATGTTTTAAAAGGTTATGTGTTTATTTGAATGTACTATGGATATTGAACTCACTGCTGTCAAGTCAATATCGACTCATAGTGACCCCTCCTTGGGTTTCCATGGTGGTATCACTATGGAAGTAGATTGCCTGATGTTCCTTCCCAGGAGTGGCTGGTGGGTTTGAACCGCCAGGCTTCTGGGTAACAGTCAAATGTCCTGATGGTACAGTGCCTAGGGCATTTGACTACTAATCAAAAGGCTGGCAGTTCAAACCCACCAGTCACTCACTCCTCAAAAGGAAGGTTGGGCAATTTACTTCTGTAGTGATACCACCTCAGAAACCCAAGGAGGGGTCGCTATGAGTCTGGTCAACTGGATGGCACATAACAACAACAGAACCTTCAGTCAGGCAATTTGCATTTTAAAAGACATGTTGATCCATCCAGAACTGCTGAGAGAGCAGGAAATTTGCGTTTGAAGGAAGCATTTGCAAAAAAAAAAAAAAAAAGACTGTTTTACTTTTTGAATTATTAGCAAGAGGGACCAGAAAAGTCAGTGCCCATCAGAACTCCTTTCCAGGACTGAAAGTTAAAGGAAAGGCACTTGACTGCTAACCACAAGGCTGGCGGTTCAAACCCACCAGCCACTCCTCGGAAGGAAGATGGGACAATCTACTTCCGTAGTGATACTGTCTCGGAAACCCAAGGAGGGTCGCTATGAGTCAGGTCTGACACGACAGCACATAACAACAACAACAACAACAGCAGCAAGCAGACAGCCTGGTATGCTCCCTTGAGGTGACCGCCTGAGGCCAGGAGATGAGTGGAAGTGGGGAAGGTGCAGCAATGAAGAGACGGGCTGAGTTTGGACATGTTTCATTGGCACCCTTTCACCTAACCACAGAGGCTAGGGATGAGAGACAGAAAGAGCTGGCTGGTCAGTAGTACAGGTAGCTGTGTGGACTCTTGAGCTATGGGTGGTACCCACTGACCTAGCCCACGAGGACTACAGATGAGCTGATCAGAGTCCCAGAGAATGAAGAGTGAGGTATTTGATACTGTGAGCTCACATAGATTGCTACAGTCTGATGGCTTGCTCTGGACTGGACTTTGCTTATGGATAAAGATGCTCAAAGTTCCAACCAGAAGATTCTTCAGACTACGGAACATGCTGTTCTCCTCAGAGTAATGGTTTGATTTGCTGTTGCTGTTGTTTTTGAGCCATCTCCAATTCATAGTGACCCCATGTACAGCAGAATGAAACACTGCCCAGTCCTGTGCCAACCCCACTGGTCTGATAGAGATGGGCAATTTAAACACTGGCTATCTAAAATGGAGGGAGATAAAGGCAAGATGTGTCTGGTTTACATGCTTTCATGGGTGTGCTTACACTAAATGAGGGGAACAAGGGAGGATCCCTACTGAACAATTTCCACTTTACCTGATAGGTCTGAGGAAGAGAGAGTGGGGAAGATGTTGACAGCTTGATGTCGACTCAGTTCTGAGTACTGATTGTTAACAGGGGTCATTCAGATTGTAAAAATTGTAATTGTAAGACCTGTAACTGTGAAAGAGAGGACTAAAGGGGAGATACTACTGGACTGGGGTACAGAGGCCAAACGTGAAGTCCCCTAAAGGTCTCTCTTGAGAGAGATCAGAGCAAGGGAATAATCTTCTCTCAGTTAGTTTCGATCAGACACCCGGAAGGGTGAAGCCGAGATGACTTCTGGAGAACTTGGCCAGATCAGACGGACACGTGCAGCAGATCTGAATGCCTGGTACCTGAGTAACTTCACCCTGAGGACTCTTTGCCCCACTGAAAGACTAACTGTTAATGACTGTTTGGGACTGGTAAAATGATTTGAAGAGGGGAGTTATCCTCCAAGTATAAAAGAACCATGGCGAGAAAAGCCAGGGGTGGCCTGTGGTGTGATGGAACCCTTATATATGACCTTTCTCACTATGGTCTTATAACTCCCACCAAATGGTTGGGTGGAACTATGCAAATGAGGTGTTTGTGGTCCACCAAAGGGATTGGATAGCTTACTAATAATGTAAATAAGGTGCATAACACCCTTGTTGGGGTGGGATCATACAAATAAGGTATATGGAACCCTAACAAGGGGGATTGGTCAATTCTGCCGTTAAAGTAGGTGTAAAATGAGCCATCCCAAGAGGTCCAGGTTTGCTGGTCTGATAGAGCCTGGTGGAACCACTGAGACTATGGCTCCAGCTGCCCTTTGGGTCTGGAATTGAACCCACACCTGTGCTTCCAGCCAAACAAAAGACAGGCATATGAGCTGAACATTTACCTGAGGTAGATACACTTCCTGGAGAGAACAATCATGAGAGAAAGAAGGGCTGTTTATCCACAGGGAGACAGCTCAGAGAGCAGGAGGGCATGGAGGGATGGACACAGGGAAGAGGTAACTGTTGGGAGGAAGTTGGAGGAGAGCTGTTGCATTGGGTTAAATTGTAGTCAATGTCATGAGACAACGTGTATGTGCACTGATGTATGGAAAGTGAATTTGCTCTGTAAATTTTCACTTAAATCACAATTTTAAAAAAATTTAAAAAACTGAGCCATCCCACAGAAGTGGACGGGGGACCTCACTACCAGTAAGAACAGCTGGGAGTGAAGTACATCCTTTGGACCTAGAGTTCCTGCACTGGAAACCTCCTAGACCCAAGAGACAGAGAGAGCTGTTAACACCAGAGATGGCACAAGATGGTGAGAAGTGGCAGCGGGAGATCATATCAAGGAAGCACAGTGGGCTTCGGGCCAAAGAGGAAGGCAGTTACGGTGGGTGTGCCAACCTACACAGGAAGAGAGCTGAGTACTTTCAGGCAGAAGGCTACCTGGAGAGTGGGATGCCTCTGGAAACTTATCAGCAGGCTAAAAAGCTTTGTTAACACTTGCCCAAGCAGGGTGGAGGCTAGCCCAAGAGACCGAGAGGCTGAGGGAGAAACCTGCCTGCTGGCACAGCCAACGAACTGGCCTGACCATAACACTATCCTGAGTCATTCCTGATCCTGAATTGTAACCTGATACCTGCCTAGTAAATTCCACAATTGTGTGTATAGTCTGTGAGTTCTATGCGGCCACTGCAATGATTATCGAATCCAGCAGAGAAGTAGAAAGTGGCGTGGGAGGGACAGCTGGCGTCAGAATTGGTCAAAAGTTTGGAGAGAGGAAGTATGTCTGACCTCCACCTCACAGGAATCAGCTCTAAGCTGATGCTGATGATCCTCTCCTCCCGTTCGTGAAGTTAGAGTAGGTCAGACAACCGACACCATTTTTACACCACAATATACACATACACGTATACATATACATGTTGTTGTTGTTGTTGTTGTTGTTGTGGTTGTGTGCCATCGAGTCAGACCCCACTCATAGCGACCCCTCCTTGGGTTTCCTAGGCGGTATCACTAAGGAAGTGGATTGCCCAACCTTCCTTCTGAGGAGTGGCTGGTGGGTTTGAACTGCCAGCCTTTTGGTTAGC
>NW_006921596.1:10233562-10273680 GCF_000298275.1 Orycteropus afer afer
TGGACAATGAATAAGTAAGACTGTAGAAAAGTTGATGCTTTTGAGTTGTGGTGTTGGAAAAGAATGGTAAGAGTACCAAGGTCTGCCAAAAGGACTAACAAATCTGTCCTGGACAAAGTGCAGCTGGAATGCTCCTTGGAAGCGAGAATGGCCAGACTTCATCTCACTTACTTTGGTCATGTTGTCAGAAGGAACCATTCCCCGGAGAAGCAGATCATGCTTGGTAGAGTGGAGGGTCAACAACAAAGGGGAAGGCCCTCAACAAGATGGACTAACCCAGTGGCTGCAACAATGGGCTCAGGTATGGCAGGGATCATGAGGCTGGCACAGGACTGGGCAGTATTTCGTTCTGCTGTGGTCAATATGAGTCACGACTTGACCATACCTAACAACACCACCAACAGCATGTACATATGAAAACAAACAAACAAACTCACTGCCTTTGAGTCAGATCCAACTCACAGTGACCCCTCCTTGGGTTTCCGAGGCAGTATCACTATGGAAGTAGATTGCCCAATCTTCCTTCCAAGGAGTGGCTGGTGGGTTTGAACTGCCAGCTTTCTGGTTTGCAGTCAAATGCCTCAGGCACCACGCCACCAGAGCTCCTATGTGTGTGTATGTGTGTGTGTGTGTGTGTGTTGTTATTGTTGTTGTTATATGCCGTCGAGTCTGACCCAACTCATAACGACCCCTCCTTTGGTTTCCAAGGCAGTATCACTATGGAAGTAGATTGCCCCATCTTCCTTCTGAGGAGTGGCTGGTGGGTTTGAACCACCAGGCTTCTGGTTAGCAGTCAAGTATCTTAGGCACTACGCTACCAGAGCTCCCATATATGTGTGTGTATTTATTTTTAATGTGTGTGTATATATATATATATGTATTTTTTTTTAAAGTACTGAAGCAGCACTAAATGAACTGATTTGGAATTATCCTTAACCTACATCATAAAATGGAAAAAAGTGGGGGGAATGTATGTGTGCTTCCATTTGTGTTGTGGGGGGAAGAGAAAACACATACATTTTCACATGTTCAGATATACACAGAATTTCTCTGGATTAAGACACAAGACACTGGTAGCAGCAGCAGTCTCCAGGGAGGGGAAGTGGATGGTTAGGCATGTTTTTAATTTTGTACTTTGTGCGTTCATTAGTAATTAATATTTTTAAAACTTTATTTGCATTCCACTTAATATCACCCCCATGCCACCAGGGGTACCCACGCCACATTTTGGGAAGCAACAGCATCATGCCATCCCACCACTGTAGGGAGGAGGACTTTACTAAGGGAATCCACTCACCTGGTCTTGCCCTGCCAAGCTGTGGGGCCTTTGGGAAGTTTTTGCTTCTCTCTGAGCTCCCACTTCCCCGTGTGTAGTGAAGACACTGAACTAGGTTCCCCCAAGGCCTCTCCCCACCTAATGCTCTAGATGTCATGGCACAGCCTGCCCCTCACGCAAGCCTGAGCTGCTGGAACCTTCCAAACTGGCAGGACAACTTTCCAGGGTAGCACGACAGTCAGGCAGGTAATTTGGCTGCCAGGCAGCATGGCCCCAGCCTCCAATAACACCACCTGACTGGGCTCTCAGGAGCCACCTCCATCTACTTCGTGGACTGTCCGTCAAAATGTCCTACCCTCCCCTGGACAAGGCCTGGGAACATGGCCTACATTAGATGCTTACATCTTCCTAGAGACTGATTCTTGAGCAGAACAACACTCCAGTGGCTGTTCCCAGGACAGAATATCCATTTGTTCTTGCTCCACTGACCTCCAGAGCTACCCTGGTCTTCATTTTCTTCTTCCGTTCATTTCAACAGCTCCTCCTTAACCTCCCATTAACTCTGAGGTGAGTCATCCAGAGTTCATCTCTGTTGCCTACAATCATTGAACTCTGACTGACAAAAAAACAGAGCAAGAGCTGAGACCAATAGAATGGGCCCACCATCATCTCTCCACCCCAAAATCCACCCTGGAAAGGCCAACAGCTCTCTAGGCAGGGGCTAGGAGTCCACCCCTCTCACCCACTTCAACAGTTGGACAGTCTGAAAAGGAGGTCCCACTGGGCTTCCCCCAGAAGCTGAAGGAAGAAAACAAACAGCTCATTACTCAAGGACATTAGCAGGACTTGCTGAACTCCCACTCCTTCCTCCTGCAAACCCCAGAGGACATGGGAAGCAACCACAAGAGGAAAGGCGTAAGGATGGGCCCAGAGTCTGGCTTGAAGGCTATCAGAAGCCAAGTGCTGGATTGGTGCTCAACCTTGAGGAGTGTAGGCTAAGAGAGGGAAGGCCCCAGGTCAGGATCGCAGTCCCAGCCCTCAGCAGCTTTGAGACCTCAGACAGGGCTTCTCACAGTTACACTTTTCCAGCATCGCCTGTTAACTGGACACAATTAAACTGCCTTCCCTTGGGGCTGCCTGGAGGGATAAATGAAGTTCCAGCATGTCATGAGCCTTAGGTAAGTTACTTCCCTTACCAGCCAGGAAGTCCCTGGGTGGCACAAACAGTTAACGTACTTGGCTGCTAACCAAAAGGTTGGGGGTTTGAGTCCACCCAGAAGTATCTTGAAAGAAAGGCTTGGTGATCTATTTTCAAAAAATCAACAACAGAAAACCCTGTGGAGCACAGTTCTACCCTGACACACTTGGAGTCACCATGAGTCACAGTCAACTCACAGCAACTGGCCTTACCCACAGGCTGCAGGGTCTGGAGGACAAGCAAGGACAGGGTGGGATTCCATTTCTTGGGTGAGTGACTGGAGGCTCTGACAGGAAGCATGCTTGGTCCTGAGAATTATCAAAATTATCCCCAAGTTCCCTCTAAACAACCAAATCGAATGGCGTGGCCATACAAAATGTTGAAAATAACATGAGAAAACATACAGTTTGACCAGCCTACTTCCCCAACTCTTCATTTAGGTAGCATGACCCACAATGGAGTTTTGATGGAGAGAAGCCTAGTATGTAAGCGGAAGCCTGGGGAGAGCCACTGCCATGGATGAGCAGATGCCCAGCAAAACAGATGAGGGCAGAAGCGGGGGGCTCTTAACAGCCACAAGCACTGACCTCCCCTTCTCCAGCTGGTGCACCTTTCCCAGGCTCTCTCTTCCACTAATATACCCACATCCTGAGCACCCTCTGGCAGGGTAGTATGGTGGTAAGAGCCTCAGGGTTTTGAGTGGAATAAACCCAGGTTCACAGCCTGGCTCCTTCACTCACCAGCTGTGTGACCTCTGCCAGGTTACTCAACCTCTCGGAACCTGTTTCCACATCTGTAAAATGGAGGAAGATTTTACAAAGCACCTGGCTTTGTGAGAGGGTAAGTGCTTATGCACCAGAGCTGCTCAGTAAATGTAGTTATTAGTGATAATAATAATAGCATTATTGTCCCTTTCTTGTCCCTAACACCTTCAACCACTCCTGGGGAAAATAAAAAAGAAAACCCCCTGGACAAAGACCTACCTTGAGATGAGGTTAGAACAGGAGGTAATCTTGGAATTCTCTGACCCTTTGGTATACAGTGGAGCCCCTTATATTTCCACAAGAGATCTTACACAGAACCCTGATTCACAAAATGATAAGGAAGGTGGGGTGTCCAGAGCCCCACCTCTCAGCTCCCTGCTGGCCGATTCATTCAGGCACAGTGGGAAACCATTGATCCAATCTAATGCCTCCCTGGAGAGATGGGAAAGCTGAAGCACAGAGAGGTCATGTGACGATGGCAGAAGCACCCAGCAAGCAGAATCCAAGGGTGGATCCAGGCCATGCCTGGGGAAGACTCCTGCATTAGGCAGTTAGGCTCAGAATACTGGCAAAGCCTCCAGAACCAGACAGGTGTAATGTAAAGGGGTGAAAAGGGCTTACTGCAACACAACAGGGAATGCTGCAGACCGCGGCGAACATGCCCTTATGGAAACAGGCAGCACCATGCAATCACTGCTATGCAGGAACGAGACCCAGTGCTGCCAAATCCTCTGATCACTTTTTTTAAAAGCACGAAATGTGGGTGTTCATACAAACTTTCCTGATTTGTACGTGTTACATTCTAATTCAAAACCAATTTTAATCCTGAGCAGTCAACAAAACAAAATGATTCTGGCATTGGAAGTGGTCCTCAGGCCACCACTCTGTAACCTCCATCCCAAGGTGAGTCAAGATGACCTGACAGGTGCTTGGAAGGTATGTTCCACCACAAATCCATTTCTTACACAAATAGGTAAAATCCTACCATTCATTCCTTAGTCAAACAGTGAAGTGCGTTCTTTAAAAAGGAAAAATCCCAAAGAGTTTACTGTGAATGTCTCCATCTAGGGAGATCTGGGCACCATTCGGCCCTGGAAAAACAAAGTGATCCTCATAATAACCATAGCAAACCAAACCAAACTCACTGCCATCGAGTCAGATCCGACTCCATAGCAATAACTAATCTACACTGAGCAATTACCAGTTCAAGGCACCACCTCAAGTACTAGGAGGCACAGTTGACGGCAAAGGCTTTGAGAGGATAAAACCAAACCAAAAACCAAACTCACTGCTGTCGAGTCGGATACGACTCATAGCAACCCCATCTTGGGTTTCCAAAGCAGTATCACTACGGAAGTAGATTGCCCAACCTTCCTTCCGAGGAGTGGCTGGTGGGCTTGAACCGCCAGCCTTCTGGTTAGCAGTCAAATGCCTTAGGCACTACACACCAGAACTCCCCCTTGAGAAGGTGAAGGAAGCACAATGTCTATTTTACATAAGAAGCCACTAATATCCCCCCAAAATACCATCCCCAAAGCAGAGATCAGACACTTGGTATCTTTCCAGGAGGGAGGGTCCACCACATTTGCAATCTCAAAATAAGCCTGGCGTCTTCCAGGGACAAAACGTTCAGCTGCCAAAGAGCTGGTGTCCGTCTGAGACTCTGGCCACCTGACGGTCTGGGGGAGGCGGGTGCAGGGAGCCCTAGCAGTGAAGAAGGGAGGACAGAGGGAGCCAGGGGAAAGTTTATCTCAACACTTTTCCCTAAAATGCTGATCTTAGGTCTAGACAACAGAAAAGATGCTGCTAAAATTACGATGAAGTCTTTCCTCTAAAGCATTTGGCTGTATCTGATTTTAAAAGCCACTCACAAAAGTCCAGTCTCTTAGCCCATCCCAGGCTTCTGGATGAGGGCTCTGGAAGAGGCCTCAAGATTTGGAACCCAACGTAAGAGAAACTGAGGACTTCCAGAAGCAAAGGTTGAGCAGGCACTGGAACATAAGTCCCTGTCTCCAAAGCACAGGTTCAGGCCACAGGGCCTGCCATGTGCCTTCAGTTGAATGAGAAGAGCCAGGAAAAGCCATGCTCAGGGGAGAAATCTCAGGCAGGTATGAGACCCCAGCCGTAGGACAATTAGAGAAGGGGTAGTTAGAGAACCAAATCAAACCAAACTGCCATCGAGTCAATTCCAACTCATAGCGACCCCCTTTGGACTTCCAAGGCAGTAAATCTTTACAGAAGCAGATTGCCCAGTCTCCCTTCCGTGGAGTGGCTGGTGGGTTTGAACCGCCAACCTTTTGGTTAGCAGCCAAATGCCTTAGGCACTACACCACCAGAGCTCCTCACAGAACAAGAGAAAATAAATAAGACACAGGACCCAGGCCACCCATTTATCGCAGTGGGTGTCCTTTTCCCACATGAGCTCTGTCAACACGGTTTTAGTCTATTCTGTCCTTTGATCCTAGTAGATAAGCAAGTAACATCACGTGGTTATCCCCATTTTACTAATGAAGAACATGAAGCCCAGAAAGGTTGAGACAGTAGTCTAAGAACTCACAGCTGGCAGTACCAGGGCATCTATCTGCCAACCTCTCTAACCTCAGTTCACACACTACCCTTTCTCTACACTCCACCACACTGTTTTGAGTTTATTAAATGTGCCAAGCCTCTTCCAACCACTGGGTGTAGGAAGCTGCATACCACCACCACCACCACCAATGCCCCACTAACATCCCCACCCCTATACAAAGTCCATCATTTCCACCTAGTTACTTAAACTTCAAAGGAGTCCTGGTGATGCAGTGGTTAAGTTTTGAGAGCCTCTATGTGAGAAAGATGTGGTAGTCTCCTTCCATAAAGATGTACAGCCTTGGAAACCCTATGGGGCATTTCTACTCTGTCCCGCAGGGTCACTATGAGTCAGAATCACTTGACGGCAGTGGGTTCAGTACTCATACTTCAGGCTCAGCACTACTGTCCACTTTTCCAGAAGCCTTCTGCAATTCTGAAATCCAATCCCCCTACTCCTTCCTGTCCCCCAACTGAGTCCCATACAGTATCACACCACATACCTTTCCTCTAGAGCAGAGCTGAATAAAGTTCACCAGGAAGAAACTATCAAAATTCAGATTCCTAGGCTCCAACTACACAGATTCTGAGTCAACAGGTCCGGAGTGGGACCTGAGAATTGGCACATTTTTAACAAGCACCCAGGTGAGGCTGACACTACAAGCCTGGGGCCGCAATTTAAGTCACAGAACTCTCCCGCACTGTCCAGTATGGCAGGCTGAAACATGGGTATCCATTCCCAACCCAACCGACAGCCTCATGTGGGTATTTAAATTAAAGTTAAATAAAATTTAGAATAGTAGTTCCTCACTCACACTAGCCACATTTCAAGTGCTCAACTGGCACATGTGACTAGCGGCTACATCAGTAATGCACATCACTCCAGAACATTTCTATCATGGCCAAAATTCCACTGGATGGCTCTGGTCTAGCAAGACTCCAGAGCACATATCATTATTGGTAATCAGAGGCTCGTCTGTGTGAGTCTTTGCCTATCGTTGTCTCTTCCATAAGACTGTATGCCCCACGAAGATAGCGTCTAAAACTGTGCCCAGCTCACAGTAAACCCTCAATAAATATTTGTGGAGGGATGGACGGATAGATGGACGGAGGGACAGACAGATGGATCGGTGGATGAAAGGATAGAAAGTGAGGACTCTGGAAAAGACAAGGACACCTAATAGTCAAACCACAATGGGAGTACCCACAGCCCCAAATGCTCAGAGTCACAGATAATCCAAGTATCAGAAACCTCACTTGGTCAACCGCCACCCGCTCTGGGGCAGACCCACGTGACACGAAGGGGAAAGCAAAGCATTCCAATACGTCCCTTCCTTTGACTGTGCTGCTAAAGTGTGGCCCCTCTACTCAATCCCATGGCCTCTGCCCTCAGATAAGAGCAGCAAAGGGCTGTCCCCAGCTGCTGGATAACCAAGCCCCGCTTCACCAAGAGGAAGCTGTGTTAGGAAAGAAAGTTGATTCTAAAATGCTTTTACCATTTTGAGTTCTTGGATACCCAGCCAACAGGAGCTGACAATTTGACCTTTAATTAGCTTTGGTTTGGAATGTCTTAAAAGACATTTCTTTCCAACTAAGTAACCCAAATAAATTTAGAGGCTTTTTTTTTTTTTTTTTTTTTAAAGGAGATCATAATTAAAGAACAGATGGTGTTGCTTACTTTGAAATTTTCCCCCTAAAATAGATTTTGTGAGCACCTTGGTTGGAAGACAACTCCCCTCCTCGCATCCGTGTGTCAAAAAAGGAGATCAGCTCACTAATTACCTGGCTGCCTGTTCTCTACAAGATCCCAATTTAAGAATCTCGTTTCATTCTAAGAAAATTAATTCAAAATGCCAAATAATTTAAAAATGTATTAAGATTCCCCTTAGACCAGAAGCAAAAAGGAGCCTTCATTTGTCGGCTACAAAATCACCTTGGGTCGTCAAATGGAAGCTGAGCTCTTAAGACTTGATCCACAGAATTGAGCTTTTGGCAAAGCTATTAGTTCCATATGTCCACAAAATGTTTCATTTAAAATATACGTGCTTATAAATTGGTCTCTGATCATTTCTATGCCATGGTCTCTAACCGCTCCATGCGTTTTCCCAACCCTTGGAGCCTTGTTCTCCTCGGAAGCTAGACATTTTTATTTGCACTGGAGGTAACCTATTTCCAGAATGCCAAAACCTGTTCACTTTCAAAGCCACTTTTGGAGATTTTATAGCCTGAAATGGAATAAAATTTAAATTTAATAAAATTTGAGACTTGAACCCAAAAAAAAAAAAAAAAAAACCCGAACTGGTTTAAAAGCCAGCTATCCAGACGTTGAGGAAAATATTCTGAGAAAGCCCCACAGGGCAGAGGGGAGAAAACCAGACCATCGTTAGCTGCCAAACGTCATTTGAGGCTGGGTTTAGAGGAGAACCAGGGCTCAGGATGCAATGCAATTATTTAAATTCAGAAAGAAAAATGTTTGCTCTCAAATTTGGCAGCACATGACTGCCTTTGATTCTTCCTGCTTCCAAGTGCTCCCATGCTTGGATGGGGGAAAGCTTCTTCTCCACGCAGTATATGGAGGAAGGAAGATGTCACACCTGGCCTTGAGGTGCAGCTTGCAAGTTGAAAGGTGCTGAGTTTGTTTGTTTTAATTAGGTGAAGTGAAGGCTTAGCTCTAAGGAATTGTGGGGCAGCCAAACATATTTTCCTTTAAACCACAGGTTCTATCAAGAGGTGATTTTCTCTCTTCCTTTGTTTCTCTTTCTCTGCCTTTGTGCCTGACTGGCAGCCCCCTTCTCTCCCCCCCCCCGCCCCCATCCCTAGCTCCTGGGTGTGTGAAGGCCACGTCTGGCTGTCACTCAGGTTCTTTTGTGGGCCCAGGAAAGGAGGCCACCTGGGGCTCCACAGACCTCAGGGATTACCACCCCCAAGGCCTCAGCCCCTCTGCAGCTTTGGAGGCTGCACTCAAAGGCGGCAAGGTCAGCTTCGCACACCCATGAGCGGGCCTCTGGGGATGTACCAACTGTCCTGGGTTGGGGTCTTTTCCCTCCCCCCAGAGATGGTTCCATGGAGAAAACCAATCAGCTGCACATCCCCTGTCCTATGGGAGGAAGAGCTGAGAAAGTCGAAAGACGTGGTGGAGTAAGACGGGAATGCTCCAGCAGTCCCTGGTTGGCTCAATGATAAATTAATTCCAACAAGAGCATGGGCAGAAGCTCTAGGGTGTGGGGGGCCCGAGACTGTGGTTTGCGTTTCTGCTGAAAGGGCAGCTAAATGGCTTTGCCGAAGTGACCCCTGCAGGAAATTTTGAGGACATGTTAGTTCAGGCCAAAAGGATGCTATTCACTCAGCTTCCCTTCTGCAAATGCATGTTCCATGCAAGGCTGCTGGGTCAGAAGAAAGAAGACTTCATTGTTAGAACTGGGCTCTTACTACCTTCCTACTGCCCCTCAGACCCACAGCTGCCCTGATCTCTCCTCTTATCACCCACCCTTTCTTCTTTCACAGAGTCAGACGCCCCCTTCCCTAGGAGATCTTCCTGGTGGAATAATTATAGGATTGCTCACTGCAAGCCAGTAAGCACACACAGTCTCACAGCATCCTCAAAGCAGAGGTGAGGCAGTATGGCCAGCCCCAAGTAACAGATGAAGATACTGAGGCTCAGCTTGCTTAAACAACTTCCCCAGCTAGTTAGCTGCGGAGACAGGATTTAACTCTGCTTTTCCAGACCCCTCTGAACAGATTCTCCAAGCCTCTGATAACACTGGACCTTCTGCCAGAAAGGTCCTGTACTGGGCTGTGGCCCATTGGTCGGGCATTGAGGGGGCACTGAGTCACCCCGCTCTCTCATCAAGCCACCCTGGTGACTCGTAACTCTTGAGAAGAGCACAGAGGCTGTGTGGTTGGCAAGGCCCATGATCGACCTTGAACTTAAGAGGCTCCAGTCTCTGACCAGCACCGCTAATGGCCCAGGAGTAACCTGAGCCAGCGCTTGGATGGAAACACCCAGCATTATGGCTGGCAGGCCTGCCCGGCCGGCTGGCAGACTAACCTGAATAATGGCCTCACTTCTCCATTTCATGGGCCTCTGTTCAGAACAACCTTTTTCTCATACAACAACAAAGCAGTTCCCATTTATCCAGTGATGATAACGTGCCAGGCCCTCTGCTAAGCACTTTACACACATTATCTTGTTTAATCTTCACTACTGCTCAGGAAAGAAAAAAAAAAAGTGTTAAAGCTACCTCACAGGCAAGGAAACTGAGGCTCAGAGAGGATAAAAAGGCTGCCCAAGGGCACACAGCTACTAAGCTCAGAGTAGGGGCCTACCTTCTTAACCACAGCCCTAAGCTAATTGTAAGAATCTCTGGTGGTGCAATGCCTAAGGCATCTGGCTGCTAACCAGAAGGTCAGCGGTTTGGGCCCACCAGCCTCTCCGCAGAAGGAAGATGGTGCAATCTACTTCCATAAATATTTACTGCCTTGGAAATCCAATTGGGGGTCACTGAGTCGGAATCGACTCAACAGCAGTGATTGGGGGGGAGTAATGCTAATTTTGGAAAGAGATCCTTGATTGAGATTTTGGTGCATTTTGTCATTTTTTTTTTTTCATTTTAATTTATTTTCAAAATGTTCTGCGATATTCAGAAGGGGGACAAAAAATGTTGTAACTTCTTAGGAAAAAAAATGAGAAAGGAAAGACAGTGAGGAGAATAAAACTAAGGAAGAGTGTTAATCTACGAGGCCACTGTCATGTTTAATGATGACACTTTACAAACACATATGTGTGTGTGCATCCATATGTACATGAAGGAGAACACAAATGCACTCAGATGGACACACATGTGCATGCTGGGAAACGTGTGAATGTGTGGGCACACTATGTACATGTAAGAAGGGGGACACATGCACATATATGTGTATGAGTGGACACACACACATACCAAGAGTCTAAATCTGCTGCTGTTTACCTGAGACTCTGTGATTCTCAAAAGTGAAAACCCAAAGGCCTAATTTTTCTCATCTAGCAATGAGATCACCAGTTTCAAACTGGGCAAAAACTCCCAGACCCAAATTCTTCCCCACCATGCTTCTCTCCTGAGACTTCTGACCCCACAGCAGGCACTGAGCTCAGCCAGACACTGCAGAGACACCTTGCCACGCTCCCTCGGAGTCCTCCCAGAGGCCCTGGAGGTGGGATTAGAGCCCCCTTGCATAGACAGACCCTGAGCCTCAGAGAAGACGGATCACGTGTCTGCTGTCACTCAGCATACAAGGGGCAGAGCCAGGTTTTGAACCCAGGTGGGCACTTCCAACCTGCTTCCAATTTCCAGTCCCTCCAACCCTAGATGGGCTTGGTCTTGGTCCCCAGGAGTACCTACAGACGCCTCCAGAGCACTCGAGGAGGAGAGAGCGCTGCCCAACCTCAGGGCGTCAGCTCACAGGATAAACTAGAACAGGTCACTTCCCCTCTCCAGACCTTTCCAGCTTGCAGATCCTATGTGTTGTGGACTGAATGTGTCCCTTCAAAAAACACGGGAGGGAATCCCAACCTCTTTATCTGTGGAGGTAATTCCATTCAGGAATAGGGCTTTCTTTGTTATGTTAATGAGGCCGCATCAGTGAAGGGTGTGTATGAAACCTACTCACTTCAGAGACACTGGACACAGAGAAAGAAGCACAAAGGGGAAGATACATGTCACGTGAAGACTGCCAAGGTATCAAGGAATGGCAGGTCCACAAATGAAAGAGACCTGCCCCCAGAGATGACAGAGAGAAAGCTTTCCCCCAGCGCCGGTGCCCTGAATTCAGACGTCTAGCCTCCTAAACTGTGAGAAAATAAAATTCTGTTCACTAAAACCACCCACTTGTGGTATTTCTGTTACAGCAGCCCTAAGACGCTAAGACACTACACTTTCCTGCAGGAAAAGAGCTTTCCTAAGTCTCCCTGGCAGAAGGAAGCCTGACCCCATGTTTGCCTCCTGGACCCCAGCTCTCCAACAGAAAGGACGCAGTTCTAGGGTGCTCCAAGAATCCGCGAGGCGAGCACCCTTCACCCGCCGGCAGCTGCCCTCCTCTCTGGTGGGGAAGAAAGTCATGAGTGGGTTTTTAAGGCTTGAAATAAAGTTTAAATATTACGTGGAAATTACTAAACAAATCAAATCACTGTTAAGTGGATGTCATGGGCTTCCTCTAGACAATATGTTTAATGAAGATTATTGTCCTCCTGGTTATAGTTTTAGATTTGCATTTTATTATCGGAGAACCACTTACGCATTACTCCCGGATTTTCATTAGGTAAATAAATTTTTATGTGGATTTCATTATATTCCCTTGGCTGATATCCTGATCACTTAACAGCAAGAATGCCGCTCCGACATCCTGTGTGTCAATCAGGATGTTACTGTTTCCTCTGGTTGTTGAAAAGGAATTTTAAAAAATATAGTGTTGATGGCCAGAGGAAGAGGGGCAAGGTTATAACTCCGGGAAGATTCTGTACCCAGGTCGATCACTAAAACATACACACACAGCCTAAAAGGAAACTGTCTATCATAAAAAATTTATACACACACACATTCTTTTTCTTCTGGGGTGTTTCCACCCCACTTCGGTCACAGGGATGTGAGCCGATGCAATGGCACCAGGACTAACAAACCTAGGAGTAACCAGGACTGCAGAAAGAGACAGTACTTGAAAGAGACAAGCTTGGGAAGAATCGAGAAAGAAAACAGTGGGGGCAGACATTCCTGGAACCGCAGCCATCAGGAGGGAAAAAAAATCCTTTCTAAGAAGTCTAATATGAAGCAATTAAGCTAATTGGAATCTAGATTGTACCGGTGCCTCCGGAAACTTGAGACCAGGGGAATCTCCTTGCTGGAAAATCACACCTCAATATGAATGAGTGAGGGAGTGAATGAATGAAGCAACTAAAAACAGACCCCAACATCCAAAGCTAACGCATACAACCCTGATAAGACACAGTGCCCTGGCCCCTGTTGTGCCTTTTCTAAACCTCAAGAAGGTTCCAGAAGAACTCGTTCATAATGCTCCTGCTGTTTAAAAGAGGGCGCTCTGGTGGTGCAGAGATTAAGACATTCGACTGCTGACTGAAAGGTCGACAGTTCAAAACCAACAGCCACTCCATGGAAGAAAGATGAAGTAGTTTGCTTCCCACAAAGATTTACAACTTTGGAAACCCAAAAGGGCAGTTTTATTCTGTCCTACAGGGTCCCTGTGAGTCGGAACTGACTCGGTGACAGTGGATTTGGTTGCTCTGGCTGTTTAAAAGGGCTGGCACAGGCCAGGGCTGGACTGAGCTGGAAGTGCAGCTTCTACCTTTGGCCCATCCAGCTCAAAGAACCAAAAGAGAACTTTCCAAGATGCCTTTCCTGAGGGCTTGTCAGAGGCAAACCTCTCAAAAGGGCCCAGGGATAAAAAGCTGCAGAGCCCAAGCAACAAGCCGTTTGCTGGTGGTGGTGGTGGTGGTAGCTGCTGTCAAATCAGCCCTCAACTCATGAGGACGTCCTGCACAACAGAACTCAACAGTGCCTGGAATGGGGCCGTCCCCGTGACAGTTCGCGGACCAGAATGCTGTGATTCACAGGGCTTTCACTGGCTGACTTTCAGGAGTAGATTGACAGACCTTTCTGCCTAGCCCATCTTATTACAAGCTCCTCTGAAACCTGTTAACATCCTAGCAACAGACCAGCCTCCACTGACAGACGAGTGGTGGCTGCACGTGAGGTTATCAGCCAGGAGTCAAACCCAAGTGTCCCGCAGTGAAGGGGGAAATCCTACCACCGACCACCGGTCAGGCTGGACGGCCTTATGGCATCGCAAGCCCAGAATCTGGATTCAATGTGAGCTTCCATAGTAGCTCTGTCCCTAATTACCTGTGGGATTTGGGGAAAGCCGTTAACCTTGGTCTCCTCATCTACGATAATGACAGCACCTACCTCATAGAGTCGTCATGAACTTAAAAGAGAACAGAAGGAGAACGGTTTATGTCCAGGGCCTGCGACACAGTAAGGACTCAACCAGAGTTTGCTGTTCCCACTGAATGTTGTCTACACAAAACAATCCACTCGAGAGAGTGGCTCCCTCAACAATTTTTTCAGCCGTCCACAACGTACCAAAACTACCTACTCCAACTTCAACTTTTTTAAGGGCACAACAAAACCTCCTTCATCTCCAATCCCAAAATTAGTCACTTGCGATACTCAAGTAGGGGCTGGGCTAAGCATTTCTCTATTATCTTTGAAAAGGCCAGTAGGAGAGAAAGCTTAGGGAAGATGATAAAATGAGGGAGCGCTCTCAAAGGACGGTTCCTCAGATGTCACACTGGTCCTCTTCAAGGACAAGTGTGGGTGGTTTTCTTTTCTTCTCTATATTTTTATGTATTATTCTCATCTTTTGCAATTGAACAACTATTGTAAAAATTTTAAGTTTCTTTTATTCTGTGAAGAAAGGAAACAAATAAGAATGATAACTGCCACTCAGCACAGAAGGATCTTCTTAAATATAATTTTTTACGAAGTTCATTAAAATGTCCCCACCACCCAGACAGCAATCTGATCTCTCTTGCCCTCACCTCAGCTTCAGCCACACTGCTCTCCTCAGCGTCCCTCAGACACACCAGACACTTCCGGTCTGGGCCTTGAAGGTACTTGCTGTTTGCCCTGTCTGTAGTACCCTTTCTCCAGAGCCATGCAGCTTGTTTCAACACCTCCTTCATGTTTTTACTCAAACATCACCTCTTCAGTAAAGCCTTCCCAGGCCCAATCTAAAATTACACTTTCACTCCCAAAACGTCCCATGCTCCACCCCCTTCATTGCCTTTCTCAGCCCTATTCACTACCACCACCACTACCACCACCATACCACCCATTGCCAGGAGTGGATTCCAAGTCACGGCAACCCATGTGTGTCAGAGTAACACTGTGCTCCATGGGGTTCTCAGTGACTGATTTTTCAGAAGGAAATCCCCAGCGCTTTCTTCTGAGGCACCTCTGCGCAGACTCAACTGCCAACCTTCAGATGAGCAACTGATCACATTAACCATGTGCATCACCCACAACCTCCTATTCACTAACATACTATCTATACATTTTACTTACTTATCTTGTTCATGGTCTCTGTACCCTTCTCCACTCTCCCCACCCCCAATCAGAACGTCACCTCCATGAGGGCAAAATTATACAGCTCATTACTACAGTCATTTCAGCAATTAAATTCTGAAAAATGAAAAAAGGATGCGTGACACAGACCTGAGATGTCTAACAAACATTTAGAGCAAGCAGGGTAGGGATTTTTGATGTGTTATTCACTGCTGCACCAGGAGCCCTACTCAGGGAAATGACTAACAGACCAGTTACCATCAAGCTGACTGTGACTGTGAGTGCATCAGAACAGATCTGTGTTCCAACTGATGGCTGATTTTTTGGAACCAGATTGCCAGCCCTTTCTTCCGAGGCACTTCTGCTTGGACTCATCTCACCAAACTTGCAGGTAACAACCAAGTGCATCACCATTTGCACCACCCAGGGACTCCCTGGGAGGTGACAGGTGCTCAGTATTAATTGGATGGATGGATAAATGGATGAATGGCTAACTTGTAATCATTCTTACCTATTTTTAAAGCAGCCCCAAAAATCTCTTTTTTTACACTTCCCTAGTAACCCTACTATAAACTGTTGAAATAACTTGACAGAAGTATCAGTGTAAGCTATGTTATAGACTATTCTGACTCAGACTTTACACTGATTCAGAGTGTCCTCCTGCCCACAGACATTAACAAGAGCACCACCAGATGGCCCATCTCCAGGGTCCCGACCCCACATTCCAAGTTTGGGGCATTTTCTTGAAAAGCATTTATCACTCAATCAAGCCACCCACCCTGCCAACACGCTGGTGAGCAAGACTTCCAAGAGGTTCCACCATCACTGCTTAAAATCTAACTTGTCCTCAAATATCTCCTGTTTATCTTGGTAGCAGTCGATATGAATAGTCCATTTGTTGGAAGAACATAATATTTTGCTTGGCTTTTAGGCAAGAGTCTGGCAAATGAGTGTTTCCCCATGCAACTTTCTGATGGCTTTATGTGAGCAGTTAATTAGAATTATACAGACATGTTTATAGAAGTTTAAATGAAGCATAGTTCAAGTTTGTGAAAATATATATAATTACTCACACCGACACTTCCCACTGAAAAAGAAAGGGCAACACAAGCAAGAGACCTAAATGAAACAGCAGGGGTCTGGAAAAGCAGCCACCAGCTTCAATAGCTGCACTTTGAGAAAGTTGGGTAGACTGAGCCCTGTTGGGGAAACCACAGTCCCACCACCTAACATTTTGCTCATTAGGCTCATACTGCGGCCAGCACATTCCCAAAAGGGGCCTTGGGGTGGGAGCCGGGCACGGAGCACAGCCTGTGTAGGATCTGTGAACACACGCCACAGTCCCCCCTGTGCTCACGAAGAAAGGCCATAATTTGTAGTACAACCAGCCAGCTATCGAGAAGAGGTCTGGAGGCCCAGGGAAGCTCTTTCTCTGCCCTGAGGGAGAGACCTCAGCCTTTTTGGACTGAGCACTGTTCCTGGCAGCGCCAAACAGGGAGGGCTTTGTGGAGGGCTCACCTGTGGCCTTCAAGGCCGTCCCTAGTTAGGCCTCACCCACCTGCTGGCCTAATCTTCACTCCATCTGCCCCTCATTCACCTTCTAACATCGCCCAACCTCTCCTGGGCTCTCCATTTCCTCCTCCCTCTCCCGAGTCCTACACCAACAACATGGACATGTCCACATCATGGAGGTAGGCATGGGTCCCAAATGCACTTTATAGGACCCCAGTTGATGTGATGGTTCATCTGATTATTCTGGCCAAGGACTTACTCAACATTATTCAGATGACTTCACTTTAACCTTTAAAGCACCAAAGCCAAATCCCTCCACCTTCAAGTTGTCCAGAGTCCCTAGGTGGTGCGAATGGTTAACATCTTGCCTGCAAACTGAAAGGTGGAGGTTCAAGGCCACCCAGGGGCATCTTGGAAGAAAGGCCTGGTGATCTCCTTCTGAATAATACATTCTTGAAAACTCTTGGAGCCCCAGGTCTAGCTGTCTCCATGAATTACTGTGTCCTTTGCTATAAGACCAGAAGAACTGGATGCTGGATGGTACCTGGCTAACTTAGTGAACATTTTGATCAAGGACTCAATAGATGAGTGAGCGTCAAAAGGGGGGGGAGTAAACATGGAACAAAATTTCAAATTTCTAATAGAATCCAGAGTTATCGGACTGTTTGAGGCTAGAGGAATCCTTGAATCTGTTGCCCTGAGAACAATTTTTGAACCTTAAATGGAAACTATCTCCCCCAAAGTCATCTTCAAACTAAGCAATAGTTCAGCTGAAATAGTAAAGGATGTTCATCTTGAGCACTGCATTCCTTTAAAGAATGATCTATATCAGATCGAACTGACAACAGTTAATCTAAAGCATAGATGAGTAATTTATGGATCAGCGAGTCTAAGTCAACAGTGGTAAAACAGTATGACAAGAGATAGTGAGCAAAAATGATGACTCAACATGGGAAATGTAACCAATGTGACTGCACTGTTCAAGGAGAAATCGTTGAATGGGTTGTTGTTGGTGGTATGTGCCGTCGAGTCGGACCCGACTCATAGCAACCCCTCCTTGGGTTTCGGAGGCAGTATCACTACAGAAGCAGATTGCCCAACCTTCCTTCTGAGAAGTGGCTGGTGGGTTTGAACCACCAGCCTTCTGGTTAGCAGTCAAGTGCCTTAGGCACTATGCTACCAGAGCTCCTGTTGAATGGGTAGATGATCTGATATGCAAATTTTCACCAAAAATAAAATATTTTTTAAAAAGGAAGAAAACTATATGGAGCTCAGTTCTACTCTGACACACAGGGGGTCACCATGAGTCAGACAGGACCTGACAGCCACTGGTTTGGTTTTTTGGTTTCTAAGTTGTCTAGCATAATCAGTAAATCCCACACCAGCCTTAACTAGATGCCATTAGCAAGACGGAGAACAGAATTGCTTTCCCAGGAATAGGGTGCGCTGAATACCCCTGAGACGATTCAGCCACTGTGTCAGGAGCAGAGCCAGTTCCTAGCAGTGAAAGAGAACTGGCCTCAGGGTCAGATGGAGATGTACCCAACCCCAGCCCCCCTCTGCAGCCCACCCCACAAGGTACTATACACCCTGCCTCCAGACATAGGAGGTGCCCCCAAGGATTCTTCCACAGAACTGGTCCTTGGAGATTGTCCCTGCCAGCAATCCAAAGACAAAGCAGCTCCATGGGATCATGGAGACATTTCGTGCCTCCTACTTCTCAAAGAGCAAAGAACACAAGAAAGAGTTGGGGGCTTCAAGGGAGAGGAAGACAGCAGGAGATGAAGCGGGGGGGGGGGGGACAAGGAATTCGGGAAGGGCCTGATTAGTCGTAGGTGCTTCATTCAGCAAATATTTACTAACTGCCACTACGAGCCAGGTACTTTCTGAATCCCTTCTCCTCCTCTCCTTTCCCCTGAAGTCTATGGACACAGGCGTGAACAAGACAAACCCACTCCCCATCCTCACAGAGCTGAGAGTCCAGGGAGGAGAGGAAGGCTGTAAACAATCAAACACCTAAATGAACAACTACCAAGGATAATTAACAGGGCATTTAAAAAGAGAGAGAGAGAAAGACTAACAAGTTAAGATATATCCGAGGTGTCCTAGAAAAAAAAGACCTGGCCATCTACTTCCAGAAAATCAGGCACCAAAAACCCTATGGGACATAGTTCTACTCTGAGGCATGAGGTTTCCAAGAGTCAGAAGCCACTCGATGGTCACTGTGAAATGGAGCTGAACAGCAGGGGCCCGCTCTGGGCCAAGGTGGTCAGGAAAGACCTTGGTGAGGAGGCAGCACTGAATTCAAGTTCAGAAGGAGAAAGAACCCTCCAGACCAGGAACGCAGGAGAGCCTTTCAGTCAGAGGGAAAGACTGGATGTGAGGGGAGACCGTAATTAGAAGAGGAAGTCGTTCCATAGAAAGAGACACACTTTCACTCCACAGGCCTCCTAGAGCCTGCTGTCCCCAAACAGCACTGGGTACCTCCCAGCGGCCTTCCTCCCACTTCCTACTTGCTGACCCAACTCAGATTGTGTCCAGACATCCCCCAGAAGCCACCAACTTTAAGGGAAGCCAAGGCTCTCCCAAGGCCCAGGGAGTGACACTCCACATCCCGGCCAGAGACCGGTCTAGGATGTGCTAGTGAAGTCATTCTCACCGGCGAGACACAAAAGGTAGACGGGGGGCCTGCGAGGAAAGGCATCCCTCCTCTCAAAAGCTCCACTTTGGGGAAGTTGGGGAGACTAAGCCATCCTAATCACCTGACAATTTGCTCATTAGGTTCATTCAGCAGCCAATGCCTTTGGAAAATCCATAAACACGCTGCAGTCCCTTATAAGGGGCTGTGTAAGCATTTCATTCTCCTGGGCTTTGGACGCTGATGTGTAGGGTGTGAGGTCTGCTACCACAGCAGTCATCTCTCCACCATGAGAAACCAAGTCTGAGGGCAAATGTGTTGAGCAGGGTGGGGCATAAAACAGCAGGCACCTGGGTCCCTGTCGACCGCTGCTCAACTAACCTACCTGTAACCCTGCTCCCTCCAGATCGTTCATCCTATGAAATATTACAACCCCTTTATGCTTGAGCTGTTTTAAGCTAGGTATGCACATCATATAGCCCACAGCATCCCAACTGACACAATCCTTTGTCAATCAGATGGTTCCACCAAAACTGAACATCTGGCCCCGAGATTGGCCTTCCTTTCTTTTCCAGAAGACCTTTCAGGTTTCTCTGGCCCACGCCCTGCCCGGAGGAGCCCAACCATTCAGGCAGAGCTGCAATCCTCCGCTGGGGGACTTCCAAAACTTCAGGATCTTGGGGAATATCCTGCCGGGTAGTCAAATGGTCAAAACACAGAGCAACAAGATTGAAGGAGGGGAGAATGGGTGGGGGAATCCTGCTTAAAAACAATGTTCAGTAAGAAACTTAATTAAGGAAACCTCAAAATGCCTGTGCCCACACTCCTACTCTCTTAAGGAGAGGGCATCGGTCATGATGGAATCTTTCTTTGAGCATTTAATCTTTGCAACAGCCCTAGGAAGTGGGGACGTTTTTATTTTATAGCTGGAGAAAATGAAAGCATACTGAGTCAGGTTTAAGAAGGAGTGCAGGCTGTGGAGCCAGAAGGCCTATGGGAAAATTCTGGCTCCTTCATTCACCAACTGTGAGATCTTGGGCATCTGTGTAACCCCAGACCTCAGGGCCTCAGTCTCTTCATCTATAAAATGGGGACAATGTAACTAAAATGAGGATCATCATACAACCATTGGGTGAGGGCTACTGTAAGAGCCACACAAAACCCAGATGTAAAGGGCACGGAGCTCTGAGCTGTGATTCTCAGCCAGGGCTGGCAATGAGAAACACCTGCAGGCAGTGTGGCATCTACAGGCACTCTCTTCCCTGAGGGACTCCTAGGGCACACCCAGACTACAGGGCAGAGCACCTTGCAATGGAAGAAGTCCTGCAAGTATTCCATTGGTTTCACCTGCTTGCTTTGCTGATTCAACTTTTCCTCCTACAAAGTAGAGCCTTCATAAAGGGAATAACCGTACATTTGAGGCTCTGGCTACGAGGTGCGGTAGATCTGGAATGTGAAATCAAACTCCAGCCCTGATCTGCGGTCAAGTTATTTCCTCAAGGGACAGATATTCTTCTGCGCCCACCTAACAAGAGTTGATTTATTTATTTATTTTTAATTGGCTAGAAAGTTATTTAGGGCCAAGCCTGCTGACCAGGCTGGGTGATGCCACTTGGATCTGAAAAACACGCTGACTCTGAGATCATGAAACACCTGTCTTCTGGGGGCAGTGGGCCCGAAAGGGAGGCACTAAGGAGGAGACCAGGAAAGTTCTGGGTAAGGTAAGCTCCTGGGAGTAAGAGTGTGACCTCCTAAAGGGACTCCTTTTCCCACCCAGATGCACTTTGGAAAAAAGGCTTGGCAATCTACTTGCAAAAAATCGCAGCCTTGAAAACCCTCGGGGCTGCACTTCTATTCTACATGCGTGAGGGCACCATGAGTCCGAACTGACTCACAGGCAACTGGTTTTGCCCCTAGTCAATAAGGACATCAGCAGAGACGGGGGGCTCCCAGGAAGCTTTTCAACTGGGCAGGGCCTGATCTGGGTCAGTATAGCCAAAGAAGGGAGACGACAAGAAGGCAGGGGCAGACATCCTAACAGGTCAGAACAGGGCAGATCTGGATGGATCACGGAAACTCAAGCCACCAGAGGGAACCCACTTCCAACAATACCTGAAACCTCCCAGGGGCGGGCGGGGATGTAATGAACAAGGGAGGGGGCTGTGATGAATGGAGAGACATACCCCACCCGGAGGGGCACTACCACTATCCCCAGGCTCACTACTGGAAGGTGGGCTTCGCCTTCCTAAATCTGCCCACATGTTACTAGAAGCGAAACATTTGATTTTATTATTTTTTTTATTTTAAATCTCCACATTTTTAAATGTTGGTAAACAACTGCATTTTTTCAAACACGTGCAACCCATCAAAACATATCTGTGGGTAACATGTGGCCCCAGGCCACCAGCTTACATCCCTTAAGTTAAAAGGAGGGAGTCATGGTGACCTCAGGTGTGCACAGTAGAGCTGCTCCGTGGGGTTTTCCAGGCTGTGGCCTTTAGGAAACAGATCGCTGGGCCTGTCTTCCCAGACGCTACTGAGTGAGTTCAAATCGCCAGTCTTTCAGTTCGTAGTCAAACGCTTAACCATTTGTGCAAAAAGAAGGTCAAGCAACATAAAGCAGAGGATTCTCTGGTGTTCACCTCCCCGCAGGTCCCCTCCCTGCCTGCGGGATTGGAACAGCTTTCATATGTATCTGTCTTCACAACTCCACCCATCGGGCAATACCCACAGCCCAGGACTCAAGCCAGGGAAACACAGCTCAGCAAAGAAAACTCTCGGCACTTGGCTCTTCCTGGAGCCAGAATTTCCTCCCCAAACAGGATGGATTTACGTGCGGGAGGAAAGGGCTGCGCATGCGCCCGCTCCAGACCCCAGTACTTATACAGTTTTCATAAACTGCTGGCCATTATTTTGCTTCATAACAACAATCACTATGCAAATGAAACTGCCAGCTAATCCAAACAGGGCCTTTAAATTCACTTGCCAATGTTTTATGAAAAGAAACTTCAGGCTGGCCCTGACCAAGTGTGCTAAGAAAATGTTTAATCACAAGACAGACACATTTGAGTGAGGCAATTAGGCAAATAAGATGTCCTGACTTCACTCACAGAGCCCCCTGCTACCGGAGAGATACACCCCACCCAGAGGGGCACTACCATCACCACCACCCCTTCATTCAGCAAGACAATGGTGGTGAAATGAAAAGGTTCCAGGAGGGATGGTCAGATGTCAGACTCAAGTAGGAAAGGACAGAAAATTCAGAGCTTTGGGAAGCCTGCTCCCAAACTTGAATTGCTCTCTTAGGGCTCTTCCACCATGTCTTTTATACTTGAGGTATGGGAAGGGAGAAAGCGACAATTGCGGGGATCCTGCGGAACCAGGCAGGTGGGCATGCACACAGAGCTGGGGGTGGCTCCTGCAGTTGGCAGTGCTGGAAGGCCAGGCCCCATCCTGTGGCTCTGTGTGGTGCTCACACAAAGGGACCAGGACTTCCGGGCCACAAAAGCAGGGCTCAGGATGGCATGGGTGCCCAGCTGCAGGCAGGCTGGGGTCTGCCTGATTGCCACAGCCTGTCACAGGGTAGGGGGTAGGCCTGGGAACCCAGGCCGAGCTGGAGAGAGAGAAGGAGAGACTCAGGCAGGACCCCCAGAGGCCGATCTCAAGTCCTCTGAGGACTATGGAGTCGTCCCTGAACAGTTAACAGCCTCAGTGTCAGGATGAACTCAAAGAATATTCAAGCAAAAGAAAAATCACCGCATCAGGCTGCCTGGGCTCAATCAATGTGGCTCCACCTTGTGCACCCAGTGTGACTCCAGCCAAGTTACTTCACCTTTCTGTACCTCAGCTGGCTCATCTTTAAAAAAAAAAAAAAAACCTCACTGCCATCAGGTCGATTCCAACTCACAACTCACAGCAACCCCTTTTGGGTTTCTGAGGCAGTAGATCTTTACGGAAGTAGATTGTCCCATCTTCCTTCCTCGGAGCAGTTGATGGGTTTGAAGAGCTAACATTCTGGTTAGGTTTACACAGGGATTAGAAATGCATGCATCACAATAATGCTATGACAATGCAATGAGACAACACAGGCAAAACACTGAGCAGAGTCCTCAGAACACAGTAAACACTCAAGAAGTTTAGCTATTAATATCTGGTCCAAGCCCCTCTTTGTACAAGTAAGATCCACTGAAGGATGGTGGCTTTCCCAAGTCACAGGGAAGGTTAGCAGCAGAAGCTGGGCTTGACCCCAGTTCCAGCCTCCCCAGCAGAGATTTAGGGGAAGAGTGGGTAGGTGCTTAGCCCTCCAAGTCCCCTCCCAGAAGTACACTGGAGGAGGCGAGGTGGGAGGGCAGACCTCTGGAGCCGCTGCTCCCTGGGGCAGGGGAAACCGGAGCCTGGCCCTGGCAGAGCCTCCCAGGGGCCCGGGCAGGGGCAGCTGTCCAGAACTGTCTGTCCATGAAGGGGGCAGGGAGCCTGCCACTAGGAGCACGCTGTGTGCCAGTCCCTGGGGCCCAGGCGGCTCAGCCTGCTGGCTCCATCCAGAGCCCGCCCCAAGGGATGCTGGGGGAGGCGGCCAGGATCAGAGCTGCCGCTGAATGCTCCCCCTCCCCCAGCAACAGGGGACTAAAGTGGGTCAAGGAGGAAGGAGGGGGCCCAGGAGGGCTGGGGGAGGGGCCCGGGGAGCCTGAGAAGGTACCCAGAGGGAGGGGGCCAGGGGAAGATGACAGGAAAAGCAAAACCATGTGTGCAGTGGGCCCTGGGGGCTCAGGACAAAGCAAGCAGAGGCGCTGCCAAGGACTTGGGGGTCTCTTCAGAATCACCTCAGAAATAATTCCAGGGGGACAATAATTCAGCCCTGGCTCCTGCCCCCAGAGAGTCCTTCCTTTTCTCCATCCCCTGCCTCTTCCAAAGGCCCCCTACCTCACAGGCCCCCCAGCTAAGGCTTCTGTGTGGAGCACTCTCAGTCAGCTCCCACCCTCTGGCTCAAACCTGGAGGTAGGCCCAGCTGGGGCCCAGCTGTCCAGCCAGGAGTTGGGATCTGGGGAAGGTGGGGAGCCACAGTCTAGCCAACATGATCCTGGGCCCTGGGTCAATAGGACTCTGGTGGTACCAAGCCAAGTCAGGCCCCAGCCAGGGTCCCAGTTCACCAGGAAGGACGTTAAGAGGTGCCCTTGGGGGCCACCGAACAGAAAGAAAGGGAAGGAGGCAGGAAATGCCAAGCAGGGCTGTCCCCCAACTAGGAGGGGAAGCCAGGTCCCTGACCCCTCAGAGGCAGGGGCTGGGGCCACATTTTGATCCAGGGAACTGGTGGTCAGCCTCCACCCCTGGCTGGCCCTGGCCCAATCACTGGCTTCTCTCCCAGCTCCCCAACCCGGCACAGTCCAAAAAAAAAAAAAAAGGAAACCACCACCCGGGCAACTCGATATGGTCCAGAAACCTCCAGGGTCCCTGGGTTCCAGGAAGCTGTGAAGGAGGGGGGCGGAGGGCAGAGACTGCAGAGGGTCCAGTGCCTGGGGAGAGCTGTCAGGAGGGGGGCAGGAACGCCTGCTCCCTGGGCCTCTCTGCCAGAATGGGCACCAGGGGCAGGGCAGCCTGAAAACCCGGACCCAAGACGGGCACACACCCACAGGTTAGAACTCAAGACCAAGGTAAAATGCTGACAGAGAAGAGTATGCAGGCTCACAGCCCAGCCCTGGGCCCAAGAGGCAGTTTGCAGTTTGGGTGGATGTAGAGAGAGCTGGAGGACAGGGCCCTGTCTGGAATGCCTCAGCGAGGCTACCCACCCTCAACCACCACATCTAGAATTCCTGGGTTGAGTTAGCTGGACACCTGGAGCCCTGGGAGGTGCGCAATAGAAGGGAAGACTCCTTACATTGAATGTAGCAAGCACCTCACACCTCACACCAAGCAGAACAGAGAGGCTGGGATGGTCTGGGCCAGGCTGAGGGCCTTGCTGGATATACAGTTTCCAGAAAACCTAGAAGCAGATACAGCCATGTCCACCACCTACCCTAAATGTCCCAAGGACGCCATCTTCCCACCCCCTACCTGTCCAAGCTGCTTCTCCCTCAAATGCTCCTCAGGAGCAGGCCCTTGGGTGAGGAGGGTGTAGACTTGGCCACCAGCTGGGTCCTCAAGGGGGATATGGTGTTACCAGCCTCAGAGTTCAGGCTGTTTATGGGTCTGTCTCTCAGCCTGAATGAGCTCCTAGGGGGGTAGACAGGTAGGTGCTGACTCAACAGGCAGGCAGTAGGTGGCTAGGCCATGCTTGCAGATAAGAAATGGGAGGGGAAGAAGGCGGCCCTGGTAGTAACTCAGAGCCCAGGGCACCAGCTGGAACAGCCACTATGCAGTCAGGCAGCCTGGATGACCTTGGACCTGAGGCCAACCCTCTAAGTTCCCTCACCTACAGGATGTCCAACACATGGGTACCACACTCACAGGGCTGTTGAGGGGATTCAAGAGAAAACATGTACTAAACTCTCTGAACAGGCCTGGCACACGGTAAGCCTCAGTACATATTATCAATAAATGTTCTTATCCCTTCTTGCCGCCCAGGGGTCTGAGCTGATCTCTCTCCATCTCACAGAGCATGCCTGGAACTCTCCTACCAAAAATTAGGCAGATGTCCAGAGATGCCTCGCCCAGCAATGCCAGAGTCAAAACCTGGATCTATTTGCAAACCTGTTATTTCTCGAAAAGACACAAATGAACTCAGCAGTGCACTCCGTGCCCACACGGATCATACAGGCCTGGGAACCAGCAAGACAGGCAAAGAGGAGGGAGCCTTGGTGTGCTGGATCTGGGCCAGGTGCCTACGTTCAAATCCTGTCCGGTCCTTGCTGTGGGGCAGTGAGCGACTTATTTTACCTCAATTTCCTTCTTTGCAAAACGAGGATAATCATAGTGCCTACCTCATACGGCTGCTGTGCAGATTAAATGAATTAATGAATGTGAAGTTCTGGAAACAGTCCCTAGCACCTATGAAGCTCGCCAGCAGGAACGTTTTATTATTGTGTGCCCGTGGATGGCCCAAGCTGCCTCTAAGACCCTCCCCCAGCTCCGCCCCAGAGCTAAGGGCCAATCCATGCTCAAGTCCCCAGAGGGGTCCCTCCAGGAGCACATCTGGTCAGCGGGGGCCAGCAACCCACCCGCGGACTGGCATCCTGCTGGGGGCTAGACGCCGCCGCCGCCTCCTAGCCCACCCCCCCCCCAAAATTCTGGGTCTAGTACTCGGGAGTCCCGGGGGAGCCGTCCGGCCCCGGGCCGGCCCCAGACTCGGAGGGGCGGGCAGCCGGGGACGGCCCGCGGTGCAGAACAAGCCCAGGCCCCACCCGGGCAGCGCGAGCGAGCAGCCCAGCCTGCGCCTTCCCAGCCAGCCCCCCGCCGCGGCCGCTTTGTGCCCGAACCCGGGCCTGAGTTATTGCGCGGCAGCCATGGAGCCCTCCGGTGCGGGGGGTGGCCCGGCGCGTTCCCAGGACGATCGTCTCAAAGGGGTTTCGGGGGCGCCCCCGCAGGGCGGACAGACAAGGGCCCAGGGAGGGGCCGCGTTCCCAAGCGCCTGGCCCGGCTCGCCCCGGGTTGCTGGGCGGGAAGAGCCCCGAGGCCCCCTCCCCTGCTCCTGCTCGGTCTCTCCAGCCGTCCCTGGCCTCATACCCAACAGCTTACTCTACCCTTTCCCCCTCCTCTGCTCCCTCCTTCCGATTCTCCACCTCCTGAGCCCTTCTCCCTGAACCTCTCCCCTCTCTGTACCCACTCCCACCCCAAACCCCTTCTCCTCCCCACTTCCCTCCCCTCATCTCCCAGGACCCAAGTCATCCAGGGCAACTCTCGACAGGCTCCAGGAGGGCCCTATGCTGTAGTGTGCTGTGGATTTTGACTCACAGGGACCCTGTAGCACAGAGTAGAACTGCCCCATAGTGTTTCCAAGGCTGCTACCTTTACTGGAGCAGACCTGCCAGATCTCTTCCTGTGGAGGCTGGTGGTTCCAGCAGCCGCCCTTTCGAGTACTCTAACCACTACACCACCAGGTCTCCTTAAAAAAAAAACCAAACTCACTGCAGTCTAATCGATTCTGACGCACAGCGACCCCTCCTTGGGTTTCCAAGGCAGTATCTCTGTGGAAGTAGATTGCCCAGTCTTCCTTTCAAGTAGTGGCTGGTGGGTTTGAACCACCAAGCTTTCCAGTTAGCAGTCAAATGCTTTAGGTACTAAGCCACCAGAGCTCCCAGGGCTCCTTAAGAGAACCCTAAAACAAAACAAACCCCACTACTATCGGGTTGATTCCAACTCATACAACCCTACAGGACAGCATAGAACTGCCCCTACAAACGCTGAGTTAAAGCCCTTGTCTTGGAAAAGACTTGGATTCTGAGCTGAGCCTCTGGGGGAACTGGCAGGTGAATCCTCCTGGCCTCAGTTTTCCCATCTATGAGATGGGGGATAGGAATGTGGGTCTGGTGCCAGGCACTGCGGACACAGCAGTGACTGAGACAGGCTTGTGGTACCCAGGAAGGGACCATCAGTGGTGACTCACACAGGGTTACATAGAGATAGGCCTATGTAGTTCACCAAGGTGGGAGGGGAGTGCCACCGAGGTTCCCAGGATGAAATTAGTAGCCAGACGCTGCCCTGGCCCAGAAACTGGCCCCATCAAACTGACTCACTATCCTCCCCCGGGGAAGCCTCGCTCTGAGGATGGACTGCCAGAGAAACCAAGGAGTGGTGGTGAGCCCTCCCTGCGTGAGGAGGCAGAGACCTGAGAAAGCTCCTCCACCTCCTTCTACGCCCCAGCCTCATGAAAGGACCAACAGGAAAGCCCCCTTGAATGGTGCCATCACCAGCCATGCTCAAGTGTCACCCTCCATGGCCCTGTCTGGACAGCCTCCCCTACCACTCCTTGCCTCTCCCAACTCCAATGAAACACATTGCCATTGAGTTGATTCTGACTCATAATGACCGTATAGGACAGAGTAGAAATGCCCCATCAGGTTTCCAAAGCTGTACCATCTTTACAGAAGCAGACTGCCTCATCTTTCTCCCCCGGAGCAGCTGGTAGGTTCAAACCACTGACCTTTTGGTTAGCAGCCGAATGCTTTAACCACAGAGTCACCAGAGCTCCTTTCTGCCTCTCCCAGGACCTACTGTATTTACCAGAAGGGATGTTATTGATTCCTGTACTTGTACATGATGCCTCGCGCCCAGAATAAACTTCCATGAGTGCTGGACCTGGTCTGTCTCTTCACAAATGTGACCTCAGCACCTGGAGCAGTACCTGGCACATAGTAGGCACTCGGTAATAAGCATGAGTGGCAGGAATAGGGGAACAAGGGGATGAACAAACAACAAGTAATGACGGTAGAACTTAAAAGTCTAAAAACCCAAATTGTGCCCCAGATAAAAGAATTCCATGACAAGTGCTCAAATAAATTTGGAAGTCACTACAAACTATTAACATCCTGTTGCATTAAACATAAGCATATTTAAAGCCTTGGAGAAGCCATGCAGATTTTAATAACTTTAACTCTATTTAACCCACTTCTTTTATCTTGATTTGTTTTGTGTAGAACAACAAAATCCTGGAACACATTTTGGGAAACACCAATATAAGCTCATTTTGTAGCCCACAACCATGATTTTATAATAATAAACTGATAGTAGACAAAAGAAAGGGCTTGTTCCTTTCTTTATGCAGAGTCAGGCCTTTAGTACTTGGCACATAGTAGGCACTCCCAGACTGAATGGATGGATAGAAATTGATAAACACAGCAAGTCTACCATCAAACCAAAACCGGACTCAGTGCCATCAAGTGGATTCCGACACACAGCAACCCCCACAGGGTTTCCAAGGCTGTAAATCTTTAAGGAAGTAGACTGCTTCATCTTTCTTCCATGGAGCAGCTGGTGGGTTTGAACCACTGACCTTTTGGTTCGCAGCCAAATGTCTTAAGCGCTGCACCACCAGAGCTCCTTAAGTCTACCACAACACAGAGGCATTTTCTCTGCCCTGTACTTATAGTCAGAGCCAGATAAGGAATGACAAGAGTCTTTTCTCCCTGGAGGCTGGCCCATGTGCCCACTCATAGATGCACACACAAGTACATGCACACACACATGCATGTTAGCTCGCAAACACACATGCATGCAGAGACTCACATGAGCACCCACACACTTACATACGCCCACTAGCATATGCATGCAGACACACACATACATGATGCACCCACTCCCCTACATGCACATACTAGTACACACATGCACCCCCATACATGCTGTGCCCACAAAGACTCACACCCATGCACCTCATTGTGGGGCATCTACCTTCCCACATAGTCCCCCCGCCCCGTGCTCAGCCAGAGTGCTCCCTAAGTAGAGCAGCTACCCTCTGGTGAGTGGCAGATGGACCTTTAGAGAAGGGTAGAAGCCTCATTCAACACTGAAAGGGGCAGGGTCATTGCAGCAAGTAAGAGATTAAAAGTTTGGGGGTTTTCCCACCCATTTTCTCTATGCTGCATTTTGAACGCAAGTGTGGGAGACAGAACAAGGGAACAAATGGCAGAGTCTGGCTGCTCCATCATGCAGCCACCATCCCAAACTCTCCTCTGTAGACGTGGTCATTTAAGCTTTACGCCTCACATTTCCCTTGGGAGTAGAGGAAGGCATGGATCACTGGCATCGATTCACAAAAAAAGAAACGTGGGCTCACCAGTAAGACGAGAAGAGGGTGGGAGAGCAGAGGTAGGAGGCCAGGTCTCAAAAGTTTGAGGGTCCCAGGCCCTGGCCTGAGTGAGTGGCAGCAGCAAGAGCCACACCCCCTCTTCGGCTGCCCCCAGGCACATCTCTGCATGACCCTGGACAAGTGGCTCACCATCCTCTCTGGGGAAGTTTGGCAATCCACATGAGAAGGGAGCTAGGCTGAGGGTTCTCTCACATCTATTGCTGCTTGAGAAAATGAAAGCCTGAGCCTCGACCCCAGCCCACCCTAGCAGCTCCATGAGCAGTCCCAGATGAACGGGGTAAGACTAATAAGATCCTGACTGTACAGAGCCTGCATACAAGAGGTGCTCATTAAAGGTTAGCTACTCTTGTTGTGAGTCCGTTCCTCAGGGTCCACATCAAATGCTAATCAGTCTTCCAGCCCTTGCTGCATTCTCCCTATGAAAAGGAATATCACAGTTTCCCCACTCCTTCCCCAGCCCTGAACTTGAACCTCTATCTTGGCCTGCCCCACCTCGTCCTATGGTTACAGTCTTACTGCTCTCACCAGACTGGCCTCCGCTTGGTTATCTCTGCATCCCTCCAGGGCCAGCCTAAGAATCTTTCCTGAGTAAGGTGCTCAGGATTTGGATAGATGGATGGACAGATGGACGGATGATGGACAAGGGGGAAGGGATAGAGCAAAAGAAGGAGGGAAAAAGAGAGAAAGGGGGGAGAGAGAGAGAAGAAGGAAGGAACTAAGTTAGTTAACAAGGGAGAAGAAATATGACTACAGGACTCAGTAAAGGAGAGGAAACACCCAGACCCCCAAGGTCTTTACCCCGTGCCATGCTCCTTCCTAAAGAAAAAATAAAAATAGCCTATAATGGTAGGAAAAAATGATTAATGTCACTAGTAATCAGAAGTGCAACTTAAGACACCAGGCTATGTCTTGTCTGCCAGACTGGCAAAAAGGAAAAACAGAGAAGAAAGAGAAAAAAAGGAAACATCAAGAGTGGGCAAAGATGTGGAGAAATAGGTAGCCATACACTATTATTAAAGGGTAAACTGGGCCAGTCTTTATGGAGGACAATTTGGCTATCTCTGTGAATTGGAATTGACTTGATGGTAAAAGGGGATTATCACATTTTTTAGATGAGTACCCTTTGGCCCAGCAACTCCACTTCTAGGAATCGACCGTAATAAATACTCACACAGGAACACAAAGATTTATAAATGAGGATGTTCACACCCTCATTGTTTAGAATAGCAAAATAACTGAAAGCAGCTAAATGTTTATCAAGAGCAAATTGTAAATAAATATTGTTACATTCATATTGTTCGGCTGTCACTTGAACAGAATAAGGGAATGCTGCATGGTTTAAAATCAGGAAGGGAGTGTGTCAGGGTTGTATCCTTTCACCTACTTATTCACTCTGTACACTGAGCAAATATCCAAGAAGCTGGACTATATGGGGAAGAGTGTGGCATCAAAATTTGAGGAACACTCATTAACAACCTGTGATACGCAAATGACACAACCTTGCTTGCTGAAAGTGAAGATGAGTTGAAGCACTTACTGATGAAGATTAAAGACAACAGTCTGCAGTATAGATTACACCTTAACATGAAGAAAACAAAAATCCTCATAACTGGACAAATAAGCAGCATCATGAGAAATGGAGAAAAGACTGAAGCTGTCAAACATTTCATATCATTTGGTTCCACCATCAACACCAATGGAAGCAGCAATCAAGAAATCAGGCGATGTATTGTACTGGGCAAGTCTGCTGCAAAAGACCTCTTTATAAAGTGCTGAAGAGCAAAGATTGCTCTTTGAAAACTAAGGTGCGCCTAACCCAAGCCACAGTTTCAATCACCTCATATGCATATCAAAGCTGGACAATGAATAAGGAAGACCAAAGAAGAGTTGATGCTTTTGAGCTGTGGTGTTGGCAAAGAATGCTGAAAATACCATGGACTGCCAGAAGAACCAACAAATCTGTCCTGGAAGAAGTGCAGCCAGAATGCTCCTTGGAAGTGAGAATGGCCAGACTTCGTTCTCACCTACTTTGGTCATGTTGTCAGAAGGGACCATTCCCTGGAGAAGGATATCATGCTTGGTAAAGTGGAGGGTCAGTGAAAAAGGGGAAGGCCCTCAACAAAATGGATTGACACAGTGGCTGCCACGATGGGCTCAGGTATAACAGGGATTGTGAGACTGCAAGACTCAGTCTGCAGTCTCAGCAAGACGAGGCAGTGTTTCGTTCTGTGGTACATAGGGTCACTACGAGTCAGAGACGACTCAATGGCACCTAACAACAACATATCCATTTTACAGAATTCTATGGCTATTAAAGTAAAGTAGATGTATAACACTAACAAGGAGATAGATATCACTTTGACTTGGTTTTCAGTCTTGCTTGCACATTCAAATTACTTGGGGAAAAAAAAAAAAAAAAGCAAAAGCTTGAGGTCCCACCCTTAAAGATTCTGGATAATTTGGTCTGCGGTGGGTCTCAGCCAGTGTTATTTTTAAGTACCTAAGATGACACTGTAGTCCCAGCATGGAGCAAACAGCTCAGTGTTCCGCTACTAACTGAAACCCTGGAGCTCTGAATCCACCCAAGGTGCCTCGGAAGAAAGTCCCGGTGATGTCCTTGTGAAGGACCACAGCCATTAAAACCTGACGGAGCACAGTTCTGCTCTCAAACACTGGGGCTGCCATGAGTGGGAAGTGACTCAACATCAACTGGTTTGGTTTAACATAGTACTGGAGTCCCTGGGTGGTACAAATGGTTCATTCATTCAGCTGCTAACCAAAAGGCTGCAGGTTCAAGTCTATTCAGGGGTCCCTATGGAGCACAGTTCTCCTCTGACACACCTGGGGTTGGCATGAATCGACTGGACAGTAATTTGTATAATAATGGAAACTAACATGCAACCAAGGAGCTCTGGTGGCTTAGTGGATAAGGCACTTGACTGCTAACCAGAAGGTCAGAGGTTCAAATGCATCAGCTGCTCTGTGGAAGGAAGATGGGTGATCTACTTCCATAAAGATTTACAGCCTCAGAAACCTAACGGGGGTCACTATGAGTTGGAAACGACTCAATGGCAGTGAGTTTGGTTTGGTTTTTAATATGCAACCAAAATTGGAAATCCACTGCTACATGAAAATAGTAAATCACAACAGTCAAATAGAACATGACACTATTTATGTTTACAAATGTACATATAAAAACTCATATGGGTGCATATATGTGTATTTTTATGTAAATGCACCACAGAAAAGCCCTGGGAGGAAAGAAAACCACGGATAACAGTGGTTATCTCTGGGGAAGGTGTGGGATTCAATTTATTTTTTTTGAGGATGCAGAGCCATGTGCGAATATGGACAGCCCAACAGGTGAGTGAAGAACAGGCAAGGACTGCTTTCTTGTAGCTTCACTTTTGGTCCCTTCATCCCCGGCCCAGAGTCCAGAGACTTGTCTAGCCTCTTTGCTGTTGTTGTTGTGTGCCAACTACAACAGACTCTTAGAGAGTCTAAAGGACAGAGTAGAACTGTCCCATAGGGTTTCTTAGGCTGAAATCTTTATGGAAAAAAGACTGCCACATCTTTCTTCCACAGAGCAGCTAATGGGTTCGAACTGCAGACCTTTAGGTTAGCAGGCAAGTGCTTAAGCACTGTGCCACCAGGGAAGTTATAAATAAGGGTAGTAGTTACAAATCTTTCCTGGAAGAAGTGCAGCCAGAATGCTCCTTGGAAGTGAGAATGGCTAGACTTCATCTCATGGTCATGTCAGAAGGGACCATTCCCTGGAGAAAGGTATCATGCTTGGTAAAGTGGAGGGTCAGCAAAAAAGGGGAAGGCCCTCAGTGAGAAGGACTGACACAGTGGCTGCAACAATGGGCTCAAATATAGCAAGGATTGTGAGGCTGGCACAGGACCGGGCAGTGTTTCATTCTGTCGTACACAAGGTCATTATGAGTCGGAGCCAACTCAATGGCACCTAACAACAACAACAGTGGTTACTGACTCAGGCTCTGGAGCTAAACAAGGTCTGGGCTTAAGTTCTCCCAGCTGTGTGACCTTGACCTCCATGCCTCAGTTCGTGCATCCGTGAAACTGAGCTCAACCAGAGCTGCCATGAGAATCAGATGTGGGAACACATGGAAAGGGCTGGACACAGGGCCTGGAACAGGTGAGTGCCTGGTCATGACTGTGCTTCCATGTGGGATCAGCGCTGGCCCTGCCGGTAGCTCTGGATGGGCATGTATGTGGCCTGCTCATCCTCTGTCCAGCTTGTCGCTGGATTACAGAAGCATGCCAGGAAACTGCTCCTGGCAGCATCTCTTAAGCCAAAAGAGCCAGGGACACAAGGTGCTGAGAACAAAGATCCACACACACAAACCTACCAGGTAGCCCTCCGACACCTGACAAGACACTGACATTACTGTCCCCTTGTCAATCTTCTTCTCTCATCTGATGCTCAGCCCAACCCTCCCAAGAGCCAGGGGAACAAGGGAGAACCCACATATCCTGCTGCAGAATTTCCTGGAGCTGCCCCTTCAGAATTCTCCACTCTCTGGACCGGACACTTTAAGAAGTAACATGAAGATACCTAACATTATCTTTTTCAGTATGTGTTATTTTAAAGTCAAAGTTCCTTATTATGTTTTTGCCTTCTTGCATTCCAGAAATTGAAATTCTAGGACACCTAAGACATACAGCTTATCCAGTCAGTTCCATCCCATTTCATAAACAGGAAAACTCAGGCCCACAGAGGGAACTTGCCTTGCCCAAGATCTCAAAGTATGTGTCTTCCAACCTACTCTCCTCTCCACAAAAGAACTGAAACAATCTTGACAATCTTGACTCAGATTCAGAGAGAAGAGGGTCTTTCTTTTCTATTTTGAATAGTTGGCAGGTTCCTCTTTAAACACACCCAATATTCTTCCTCCTGCCTCCTTCAGAGGGTTGGGCTGAGCATCAGATGAGAGAAGATTGACAAGGGGACAGTGATGTCAGTGTCTTGTCAGGTGTTGGAGGGCTACCTGGTAGGTTTGTGTATGTGGATCTTTGTTCTCACTCAGCCCCTTGTGTCCCTGGCTCTTTTGGCTTAAGAGATGCTGCCTTGTGTCCCTGGCTCTTTTGGCTTAAGAGATGGCCCCCCACCCCCGGACCCCTTGCTCCTAGTGCTGCTGTTCCTGGGACAAAGCCCCCTGAAAGATAAGGAGGCCACTTAACCGAGACTGGACTGCAGAGCCCTGGCCAGCGGGTCAAACACGTCCACTCGGAACATGCACCCCACCCCCAGGCTATGGGGCAGAACAGAGCAGGGCAGTGGGATGTTTTTCAGTTAAAATCTGTTTTATTTAAAATGAGTATAAAAAATTCATATTGCTTTTATGATTTTAAGAGCAGTATTTTACCAGCCGAGTGCAATGCCTGGCACACAGCCTGGTAAAAGGCAGCTAAACCTCTCAGTGGAGAGTGCTTGGCCCTCCCAGTCCAGACTGAGGAAGAAGGGAGAAGAGGCGCAAGCCTTTGCCAACCCCAAAACGTGTGAGGGCTCCCAGTTCTTCAGGGTGCACCAGTTTCCACCTCCTTAAAGTAATAAGGGCTGGGGAGAAGGTAGGGAGGAAAAGAGACCAGCTAGGATGGATGCTGGTAGGAAACCCAAGTCCTACTCAGGCCTTAAAGATAGGCTGTGCTGTTGTCATTGTGGTGGTAATGGGTGTTAGCTGCCACCAAGTCAATTCCAACTCATGGCGACCCCATGTGTACAGAAGGTTTCAAGGCTGTGGTCCTACCAAAGCAGATCCTCAGGTCTGACTTCCCAGGCCCCTCTGGGCGGGTCTGGACAGCCAGCCCTTCAGTTAGCAGTCCAGTGCTTAACCATTTGAACACCCAGAGACTCTTAAGATAGGCTGTGTGTTCTCTTAATACACCGCTTATTCATTCACTCATTCATTTATTCATTCTGTATTCATTCTTTCATTCAGCCATTTGTTCATGAACTCATTTACTCCTTACTCACTCATTTATTCACTATTCACTTATTTATGCATTCATTTATTCCTTTGACAATTTGCACATTCATTCATTCACTTAAGAAATTTGTTCTGAACAGAATTTCCAACTCTCAATGGAATCCAGACTTTCTGGAGCCATTGAGGCTGGATGAACTCCCAAAACTATGTATTGCCCTGAGATAACTGTTAAACGTTAAACCTTAAGCCAAAATGATCCCCTAAAGTTTCCTTTGAACCAAAAAATAGTTTGTCTTAATAAGTATGTCTGCCTTTAGCACTGTGCTCTTTTAAAGAATTATCTATATGCCCCCAGTTGCCCTTCAGGTCTGGAACTGAACCCACTCCTGTGGCTTCCAGCCAAACAAAAGACAGGCATATGAGCTGAACATTTACATTAGCTAGATACACTCCTTGCAGAGATCAATCATGGGAAAATAGAAGGGCTGTGTCTGCATAGGGAGACAGCTTGGGGGGCAATAATGCATGGGAGGGAAGGACACAGGAAAGAGGTAACTATAGGGGGGAAGAGGTAACTATGGGGAGGAAGTGGGAGGAAAACTGTTGCATTGTGGTAGATTTTAGTCAATGTCATGAGACAAAGTGTATGTAAGCTGCTGCATGGAAAGTGAATTTGCTCTGTAAACTTTCACCCAAATCGCAATTTCAATAAATACAAATTTTAAAAAAGAATCATCCATGCAAGATCAAATTGATAACAGCAACTTGAAAGGTTAGATGAGACGCTTAGGAGGAAGTGAATTTAAGTCACTGGTGGTGGAACAATTTTGAGAAAAATGACAAGAATGGCTGCACAACTTAATGCCATCCACATCACCGGGTCACAGACAGGTATCACTGGAATGGCACGTGGTTGTGTGTGTTTATACCAAAATCAAATAAATGAATGAAAGAATAAAATAAAGCCATTCTAAACACAAGGACAGGACCTGTAAGTCCAGGTCAAGGCCATCTTTTAATGAGCATGGGGTCCTAGAAGCCTAGCAGGCTCCCTACATCCCATACATCCCCTAAGCAAGCAGAGCAGGGCAAGCTTCACCAACCCTCACCAGGGCTGCTCTGGGAACAGGGCATTTGACTTACTCCCCGTGGGCCCAGGGAGTGGAACCAAGGCCATGAGTGGCTGTTCTCCCCTTAGAGGGGCAAGGCATCTTCAGAGGCTGTCCTGGGCACTGGGAGCATGTGTACTGCTCACTGCTCCCGAGAAAACCCAGCAGCTCCCTGCAATCTCTGCCCCAAGGGACAGGACCAGTCCCACTTTCCTTATCACCCCCCTCTGGGAACCTGCTCTCTCCTCCCTCACCCTCTTCCTGGGGACCCCCAAAGTTGGTGATTGTCTCTCATCTCTCCAAGTTCAAACCTGCGCCCCCAGGGGGCTGAAGACAAAGCCATGTATGTCTCTCCTGTTCAGGAATCAGAAATGCACTTTGTGTTGCTGGTGGCTATGAGGCCAATCCTCCAGCCTGGACTGGCAGCCACCCTGCCCCACCCCAGCTCTGTTCACCTACTGTGCCCTGCTCCCTAACCAAGCCCAGATGGCCATCACTCTGCCTTCAGGCAGGTAAAATTCTGTGCAACAGGAGTTAGGTGAACAGTATGTTTTATTTAATTAGGATCAACAGAAGAGATAAACCTCACAGCAGGATGGGGAATGACAACGCTGCAAAAAATAATTCATGCCCAGGTAACAAAAGGACAAATTTCAATTACAGAGAAAACCAGAGGAGGAAAAGTTGCCTGGCACCTCCGAGGAGGAAGGCAACAGCATAAGAGTTTGCCATGCCCAGGCCTGTGGGCCAGGGGTGGTCAGTGCGCAAGAAGTGGAAATCACGGAGCCCAGTGGCTATTCCAGAACAGCTGGTCTTCACCTTTCTCGCTGCAGACAAACCAGCCTCAAGTGCTCAGGGAAGTAGGGGAGAAGAGCGTCTGGGTCTAGACAAGCAGGTCTAGGGGCCAAAAGGGATCTACCCTGCCAGGCCACTGGGCACACGCACATCAGCCAGCTGCAGCCTTCAAAAGAATGGTGTCCCCAAGGATGCTCACCAGATCACTCGACAACTCCTAAACACCCCTCCTGACCTTGCCTTCAGCTCTACCAGCCCTGACGGGAGCCCTATTCTCCAGCCCAGCCCTACCTTTGGGCATAACAGCCTCACCACTCACACTAGAGTAAGAATAATTTTCACCAACAAAAGAGCTACCAGCTCTTGAAAGTCACTTCATCTTTTGAACTGCCCTTTTTCATTTCTCCCTGGCAAACCGAGATCCTGGACTAGATGACCTCCTCTGAGGGCAGTGGGCTGCAGATTCACCCACCCACTACCACCCAAGCCACTGCTACCTGGTTGCTGATTAAAAATTGAAGCATTCCAAGCCCCTCCCTAGATCACCAGGATCAGTATCACTGAAACCCAGGAATCTGCAGTCTTAACCAGCTTTACACTAGGTGACAGTGATGAGGACAGTGGCTGGAGATCCAATGATCTCTACAGCTCCATCCTCTCCACACACCAAGGCCAACTCGATATTGTGTACCATCGAGTCGATTCCAACTCATAACAATCCCACAGACTGGGGTTTCACAGAACTGCTCCATGGGGCTTCCTAGGCTGAAATTTTGGTGGGAGCAGATCTCCAGGTCTTTTCTCCCATGGGGCGGCTAGTGGGTTCAAACTGCCGACCTTTCAGTTAACCACTGGCACTTAACCGCTGAGCCACCAGGGCTCCATCTTTGCCAGACAACCCCTTGAGTTACCTCAATAAATACTTCTTATGCTGATGAATATTCAAAGCAATGTATCCTCCTGAAAGTTCATAGCCCCAGCAAACATTTTTATTCTCGTGTTCCTCCAAGGTGAACCCTTTTTCCATGCTTTCATTCCTAGGACTTTGCCACATCTATCTCAGGGAACACAACTGTTCCTCCATCTCCCACAACCCAACTCTTGGTTCTTAGGTGACATCAGCCCCAACACCCCCATTATCCACGAGAAGGAAATTGCTGCTAAATTAGTGAGCACATCTACAGAGCCCCATTTTATATCCCAATTCAGAAGATGACATGAACATCTGCTTTCACTTCAAGACATTAATTTTCAATTATTGGAGAAAAACAAAATTAGTCCTGACAAATTGCTGGCAAATCCAGGCTCTTGTCTGGTGGTTCATAATAATAACTTCAGGGGCCCACAATTAGTGCCCTCAGACGGAGTTTCCTGACGGATCCCTGTTATCTGCAGTGGAGTGGCAGTAGCGTATGTTCCTCGTGCTGTGTCCTGTCGGTCAACGCTAGCTGTTCTCAGCAAGTAGCCACTCCCAGGTAACTGTCTCTATGGTGGCCAAGATTAGAGAATAAAGGAGTTCAGGTACTTCTCTTTCTGGAAAAGTCAAATGAGGGGCAGGGAAGTTGCATCAAATATATCCACTCTGATGGGAAAAGTTGCAAACACATGATAGCTAGACTTGCTACAACACGATGGATACAATTACTGCCACACTAAAGTGTGTACATGAACAATATCAGAATGGCAAATGTTTCCTCACAAACATATTTGCCACAATTAAATATACAAATATATCCACCTAGACCATTTTCAGCTTTGAATATCCCAAGCCTTTTTCCCCTGCAGTCCTAGGATTTACGCATTCTGACCGAGCATGTAAATCACTCCTGAATCCCAGTGAGCCCAGTAAAGGCTTACTGGGATCACCTTGTAAGAGTGCCTTATAATTTTTATTCTCCACCTGCAATGTGAGAAGGAGGAACTACCTGAGTCCTCTTATAAGACCCCCACAAGTCATGACATTATGTCATCCAGGATTCTAAGTCCAAAACTCAGCAGCCTGTCTCTGTAATTTGAACACTTCTAAATCTATTACAAACTGTTTGCTGGAGTCCCATCAGCCCAGAGGCCTGGTTCAGTTTGGTTTTGCAATCTCAGAGGGCAAAAAAAAAAAACCTGAATTTGCCCATCTCAAGGACCCCAAATCCAGAGAGCAGCCCACTTGATAAGAGATTATCAACACTGTAATCTCCTTTGATGGGTTTTTTATGTATCTTGGCTGCTGTAGTCACTGTATCAATAAGAAGCCACTGAAATGTGAATGAGCAGAAAAATTCAGAGATAATGATGCGGCAATCTTTGAATTGAACTGAACAACTGAAACCACTGTGTTTGTTTGCCTAGCTAACCCGTTCAGACTCTTGGGGTGGTAGGGGCAGGTAACCAGAGGGAGGCAGGTTAAAAAAAAAAAAAAAAAGAAAGAAAGAAAACCAAAAACAACACCTACTGCCATTGAG
>NW_006921596.1:10273780-10306182 GCF_000298275.1 Orycteropus afer afer
AAAAAAAAAAAAAAAAGAAAGAAAGAAAACCAAAAACAACAACAACAAAGGAAATTATATCTTTAAGAGGAGAATGAAAGACATTTCGACTTCCAAAGTCAACTTGGTAACTGAGCTCCGACATTGTGTAATTGACTTTGCAAGTAGAACAACAGCAACGTAACAAAGAAAATGCCAGTGTTTTCACAGCACTAATCTATAACGCTGGGAGGCCCTCCCGCTGTCAGCCAGGGCTGACAATACAATAGCTTTCAAAGGGATATTACCATCATGCTTTTATTCCTGACATCAATCAAGACAAAGAGAATCCTTTTCACAAGACATTAAAAATCAAACCTTTGTACAAGAAGATAGGTAAAATAGTCGTTCTTAAAGACAGCCACACGGAGCAATCAGCTAATTGGTGCTCCTTGAAAGAGGTAAGGTATTTTTATTTACTGAGTGTACAACCCCAATCGTTGGCTGCCACTGATCCCGCCAGGTAGGCTATGAATCAAAAGTTTCTTATCAGCATTTCCCTCGCTCCAATTCATCCTGCCTCTTCCACCAGAGGCTGAGGGAGCTGACAGCCAGCACCGAAAACTCCAAGCAGAATATAACCAATTCGGGCTTAATTAATCCATTTTGAGTGCAAAACTACTCTGATTACCTACTAACATGTCTGTGCACAAAATACCTTTGCAAGCTGACGGGAATTTGCAGATATTGTCAAAGACGCCAACCAAGGTGTATCTGGGGTTTTCTCCAGCTATCCAGAGTCCTGGGGAGCCCACGAACTGTTTAAGATATTCTTCTGCTGTAATTATCCTAGACGCACAGATCGGAAGGCACTCTGATACCTAGTGCAAACACAAGTGTACCATGGGCAAGGCTAGGCTTTTTTCAGCCAGGGTCCAGGGGAAATGCAAGTCCATTTTGTTGTTGCTAGGTGCCGTCGAGCGCATTTTCAACTCAGAGAGACCACATGTGATAGACCAGAACTGCCCCATAGGGTTTTATAGCAGCTGCACTAGTTTGAACTGCCAACCTTCCAGTTAGCAGCTGAGTGCTTAAACATCGCACCACAAGGTCTCCTTTTAAATTCATCTTAACCTCTGCCAAACAAAAGAGTTCTAACTAAACCCACCCATCCACCTTGGCAAAAGACAGAGCCATCAGGAAATGTAGCCATCCTCTGCTTGCTTAACTATCAAGAGTTTCAGATGCCCATGCATCAGAAGTTTGACAAACTTACGGAACACTGCAGGTCCAGGAGCAGGGAGTGAGAGGAGCTCATGTTCGCAAGAGTTCATTATCTACACACTCTGCAAGCCACTGAAGTCGCACAGCCCACCAGCCTTCTAAGGGGTTCAAGACGCCATGCCCCTGCACCTCTTCAGGGCTTGACAGAGCCACTGGTGTAGGTGGTCTCAAACCCCAGACTACGGTCGAGGAGTAGAGAGAGAGAGAAAAAAAAAAAACTCACTCCATCTCCAGCAGGGGAGTCCCTCTGGAACTCAGAGCCTGAGGTGTTTTGTGACTTGTCCCTCTGGTACGCAACAGACCATCTGCCAAAATATGCAACTGAGTCCAGTCACTCAAAAACAGAGATGTTCCACTGCAGCAGAAAAGGACAGTGTGACTCTTCAGCCGGTAACGGCCCACACCAGTGTTTATTTTTAAACAGCATTTGAACAACAGGTACATTTCACCGCAATACGGGCAGAAATGTAAGGAGGGAACTGGCCCCACACTGCCTTGAAGAAGCACACTCTCCCTTCGCCAGCAGCCTAAATTAGCCTTTTCAAAGAGCCAGGCAGCCTATCTGCACCATCAGCCTCAGTGGTGGATTCTTTTCGTTTACACATCCAAATGAACAGTTAAGAGAAATCAATGCATCTAATTGCCGGACTATTAAATCCTACATCAGGGGAAGAATTCCACAGCCACCAGCTTAAGAGTTGGCTACCGATATAGCAATTATTGCAACTTTCTATTAGATTGAACCAGATCCCTAGCCTTCCATCTCCAGCTAGGAACGCTCTACTCAAAGATGCTGCGCTCCAGTTTCCTCTTTCCCTTGATTCTCCCTCCTCCTCCTCTTCTGTTAACACGCTGTAGCATGCCACAACACTGCCAGGGCTGGCTGGTCCTCCTGAATTACTTTATGACTGTAAAGTCACCGGCATTTTGCACCTTCCATTATTAATGCACACTAGGCACCTTATGGTTAAACGTTTAGCAGGATTCTCCTGCCAAAGGCACATAGTTATCTTATTTTATTGCTTATTAAGTTTTTGCAAGGAAACAGGTGTAAGAATATAAACAGCAATTACTAGACATAAAGGATGCTTTCTAGGATGAAATAGGCCCTTCCTAAGCCAAGAATCAGTGCCTTAATTGGGAGTGAGGGTGTTAAATATTAGGAATATATGTTAGCTGCCCTGATCCACATAGAAAGCTAAAGAAGCTATAAAGGATTTGTTTTGCCCTTCCTACAGGATCATGTACATTTAGCCAAACAAATCTAGGCAATTTACACTTGTATGTGGTCTCAGCTGAATCAAGAAACCTGTAACCTCAGAATGCCTCTACTTATTACATCTCAATTATTCTTGTGGAAACACGAGCAGTGTCGAACCACATTGTTCCCAAGTCCCTGGGCCACCAAATGTATAAGATGGACTTTTGAGGAGCTACAGGCTGGCAGGAGAGGAAGACAAAGAGGGGAAGGGGGTGGTGAAGTCACTGGGGGAGAGTTTTGGGTATTGGGGGGATGCACGGACCCAGCCTGAGCGCTAATTAATACTAAGAACTGTAATTAACGGGCTGCTACTGGATGAAGAAAACCAACAGTATGACAAATATTCAAAAGTTTCAAGATGAGACGGGGGAAAAAAAAGGTGTATTAATTTTCTGTGTAAATTACCAGGCTGTTCTGTGGATCTGAGAAAGTGGTAGGGATGAAGGGAGACAGATTATCTTACCGTTGAGTGGCAGCAAGAACTGCCAAGGTAATCGGTACCAAAGCGCTTGGTATCGTCGGCCGAAATAGCATCAGTGAGGCATGATGAGAACAGCCTCAGATAATGAGGCCAAAATTGTCAAAGGGAGCAAATCATTGCAACTGCCACACCACACCACGAGGAAACAAAAAAGGGGAGACAGGCTTGGAGAGGGAAAATCGGCCAGAAAATATGACTTTTGTCACATTCATGGGTGCCTTTTTTGACAAAATCACAAGGCTTTTGAAAATCCCTGCCCTACTGCCCCGGCCCCCTTCCCTATTTGCTGGGTGTCCTCACAGCTAGGTTTTTCAAAGAAGGACAAACATCACGAGGGGACAGGTGACCCCACTCCAGAAGGATGGTTGTGTCCATGAGGGGGAAGTGAGACCCCCCTTGGAGGCCTGTTTGATTTTCAAAGCAGCAATGCCCATGCTTTCAAATAACACTTTCTAAGCATCCATTAGAAATTGTTATATTTCTGTCTTTCCTTCCTGCTATGGGCTCTCACATTTCCGAGATCAATTACGAATTACAGTCAAGCGACTTTCACAGCAGAATGCGCGGGACTGTGGAAGTCCACAATGCCTCTACATTAGCCCTGACTCACAGCAGTGGAGGCGAAACAAAATAAAATAAAATGTAAAAGGACCCGCTGTTTCTTAAGAAGCACCTTGAAGCATCTTTAAAGGTGAAGGACCTTGTCATTTTAAACATTTAGTGTGAAGCTGTCCACACTCAAGCACACACTTTTTAATATTGCTTGGGAGAAGGGGGGGCAATTCTTGAAAGCAATAAATCCATCACCTGCCGTAACTCTTATCTATTCAAATGATCTTCTCTCTTAATTCTTCCCTTGATAAGTGGCCACACTATTCACCCCCCAGGAAAGTGAATAAAAGGCGAATTGGAGAGAGAGCAGGGTTGTAGCTGCTTTTGGAAAAAGCAGAGAGCCACAGGGAAAAACAGGAGGTCCCAGGTTCCAAGGACAGAAAGACTCCTTGTGGTTCATACTTAAGAATGTCTTCACTGATCTCGTTCCCACTTTCCTATCTTTCCCATCAATTAGCTGGAATTGTCTGCTACAAGATACACACGCATATACATACAGACCCTCTTAAAAATCATTTCAAGGCTCATTTCATGAAAAGCTGAAGACTAACTCTTGAATCTTTCTCAGAGCCACCCAGAGTGGTTTTAGAATTAAATTCAAGCAACTCCAAAACACCCACCCATCTGTTTACTGCAGACTGTTCTACCTTTTTGTCTCACCTTCCAAAACGAGGAGGTTTGGAGGTGTGGATGATATAGGTAAACCAAGTTTTGCGTTTTCTTTCATGAAAAAAATCTGCTCCAATAAGTAAGTAGCTCTAACTCAAAATCAACTGCCCAATGTAAATAAAACTAGTTTTCCAACCAGAGATCTCAGTTGTACATTTTCTTCTGGGCTGGCTTAAGTGGCTCTAGAAGGAGCAAGCAGGGAGCAGGGAGCAGGGAGCAGAAAGAGGTTAAAAAAAAAACAATCAAATATTATTTAAAGCTGCAGAATCTTTCTTCCCTGTCCCCTTCTAGGGGGCCCTCTACCAGAACACTCTCTGAGACCCCAGTTCTCTGGCACAGGCTAGGCTACCCCCGGCTGGGACGCCCTCCAGGCTGAATGGAGCAAGATCAACTTCTCTCAAGGAAAAAAGGAAGAGGGGGCAGCCCAACTGCTAAGACTTTGAACTGAGTTGGCCTGCTTCTTCTGAGATGACAGGCAGAGTGTCTGCTAAGCCAGGTGAGCCTAGCTCTCTTGGGCTTCAGAAGGCGAGAGATGGCTGGTGTCAGTCGACCCTCGCCAGATTGCCAGATTCCGTCCCAGCTATTCCAGCCAGGAGCAAGGCTGGCAGGAAGGGAGCGGGGCCCTAGCGCCTTCCCGAGCAGGCCTCCAGGAAATGAACTTTTCAGACCAGCACTGGGCTCAGGCCAGGGGTCACCAGGGGAGTTGGGAGAGGACAAGGGCCTCGGGACTCTTGCCTCCAAAGACATAGCGGCTCTCATCTTGTCCATCCTCTGTTTCCCCTGAGCGGCCGAGCAGCAGCGCACCCATCCTAGGCACGGGAATAGGGACAAAGTGCAGCAGGCTGGAGAGGCCAGTGGGTGGGGAGAACAGGGCAGGGGAGAGGCTCAGCGCCCGCGAGCGGGCTCTCCGCGGGGCCTCTACTCTCCAGGGAAAACTTCGAGCCGGGGGTCCACGATGGAAATAGAAAAACATGAAATGAAGGGATGCGCGTTTGTGCGTGTGTGTGTGCGTGTGCGCGCGCGCGCACACACACACACACAGACATCCCCACTAACGTCCGCACCCCAGGGACCTGACACAGGAAGCTGGCCGGAGTGTCGCGGGTGGAGGTGCCCGGGGTCGAGTCGAGGGCGTTCTCCACGGCGGGGCGCGCACGTTGGCCGCTACGCTCCCCCGGGGACCTGCGTCCCGCAGGCACGACGCAGACAATGAACTCCTGGCGGAGGCACCCGGCCCGGTTGGCCTCGGTGGAAGAAGCAGGAAGTGCGGGGGCCCAAGCCGGGAGTGCGGCCGGGGCAGGGGGCAGGGAGTGGGCGCCCAGCGGCCAGGGCGGGGGCGCTGCGCCTAGGGCGCGTTCAGGCAGCGCCCGCCGCCCTTGGCGTCGCGGGGCGACAAGGCGGGGGACGGGAAAGGCTGGCGAGGCCCGGGGCCCAGCGAGGGGCAGCCTTGGCGCTGCCGGCCTCCCGGGCGCCCGGCCTCGCCGCCTCTTCCTTCCTCTCGCCGCCTGCCCGCCGCCGAGATTCGCAATCCCCGCCAAGTCGGGCCCGCACCCCTTGATTGGCCACGCGGGTCTGGGACCCGCACGAAGGGAGCGGCGAGGGCCCCTCAGCGGCGCCCCCAGTCCAGACACCCCGCAGGCGGCGACGCCAGGCCGAGAGAGGGTCCCGGCGGACAGGGTGTTCGTGGCGTGCCCCCTCCGCCACCCGCTCTTGGCTTCCTCCTCCCCCTCCTCTTCCTCCTCCTCCGCCTCCGCCTCCTCCGCCGCCGCCTCCTCCTCCTCCTCCTCCTCTCGGCTCGCGCCGGTCCCTAGCCGCCCGCCCGCCCGCTCGCCAGTCCCTCCTCCCTTGCTCCCTCCCTCCTCGCTCGCTCGCGCCTCCGCCGGGCCTCGCTCGCTCACCTTTCACCGAGCGCGGCTTCGCCTGCTTCCGCCTGGACATGTCCGGGGCTCCGGGCGCTCCGTCGCCCTCCGCGGCCGGCTCCCCCCGCCGCCCCCTGCCGCTGTGGGCAGCCTTTCTCCCCCTTCTCCTCCGCCTGCCTCTAGGAAACTTTTTTTTTTTTTGCAGCCGGGTCGGCGGCTCTGGGGTGCGGATCGCAGGTCCGGGGCGGCCGCCTGGGGGGGTGGGGGCGGCCCGGGCCGGCCGAGGCCGCTCGGGGGCGGAGGGAGGCTCGGGGGGCGCGCTGGGGCCCAGCCTGTTGCAATGCGGCAGCCGGGGGCTCCGGGTCCCAGCAGCGGTCCCAGCGGCGCGGGTAGTCCGGAGGCCACTCGGCCGAGCCGAGTTATGCAAAAAAAGCCGCCCCCCTCCTCCTCCCCCCCCTCCGCCGGCCCCCGGCCCCTGCGGCCCCCTCCCTCCCTCCCCCACCCCACCGCCACCCTCACCCTCCTCCTCCTTCTCCTCCTCCTCCGCCCCTTGCCGGATTTTTGTGCAAAGTTTGCAGGCGTCCGGCCACGCAGCCCGGTGCGGAGCTCACAATGAGCCCATCTGAGGAGGGGGAACGGGGCTGGAGTCGAGGGAGTCTCGGGGTGGGGGGAGAGACCGGGAAGCGGTCAGGGGTGCGGGATCTCAGAACCCCTCGGGGGGAAAAAAAGCCTTCAAATAATCCCCTGTCGCACTAAAAAAAAAAAAAAAGATACCAATAAATATTAATGGCTCAAAAATGCCCAAACGCCTGGTTTGGAAATTATGATGGGTGGGGAGGGGGCTCCCTCAATTCAGCCTACTTGTAGGGGGGAGGGCTCGAAACGACCGCAGTGGCTCGGAAACCGCGGCTCGGGGCTCCTGGCTCACGCCCCCTTCTCTGGCTCTCGGCTGGGTCCGACGCCGGCCCCCAGAGGAGGAAGGGGCGCGCGGGGGCGCTCAGGCGGCGGCAGGCAGGCGCACCCGTGCCCCGAGCATCGCTCAGCCCGTGCGCCGGGCCGCCGTTGCCTGCCCTCGGGCTGCGGTGCTCAGCGCGCGGCGCGCAGCCGATCCCCAGGCCGGTGCCAAGTCGCCCGCTCCGCTAGCTGCCTCCATGGGCCAGGGGCTCGGAGAGTGGGGAGTCAGAGGCCGCGGCGGCGGAGGAGGAGGAGGACGAACAGGCGGCGGCGGCGGCGGCCGGGCTCCCGTCCTCCCGGGCAGCGGCGGCGGCGGCTGCGCCCCGGCTCCTCCGCGCTCCAGCCGGCGCCGGCCCGCCCGCCAGCCTCCCTCGCGCTCCTGTCTTCTTTGTGGTCGCTGGCTCTCCTCCTCCCGATCCGGCTGCTGGGGCTGCACTGCAGAGACACATAATAAAGCCAGGCTTGGCTGGAAATGTAGCCGGGTCCCAGCAGGAGGATGTGAGGAGCGGAGTCCCGGCGGGGGAGCGCTCTGATCCCGTGGGGCGCCCCGCACTGCTCCGGCTCGGATCAGACGGAGAGAGGGCCAACAGCACCGAGCGATGGACAGCGCTGGAAATACAGCTCCGGCCGCCCGCAAAACCCGGACCGCGGCGGCAGCGGCAGCGGCAGGCACCGCGCGGGCGTGGGCACCGCACCGGCATGCGGGCCCGCGGCCCCAGCGCTGGAGGCATCGGGGGCGGGAGGAGGGAACAGGCACAAGGCCCGCGCGGGCTGTCAAGCTGCGGAGCACAGCCTCGCCAAGCTACACTAGCACCACAAACTGTAAAAAGTGAGAGAATGGGGGCAAACTGGAGTGAACTGCCCTGGCACTGCCACGCCCGCAGTATGTGCCCCACGCACACGAATTATACCCTATAGCCTAGCTTTTCTCTCTTAGTTGGTTTTTGCCCACCTGGTCGGTGTCTGAAAACCATTCCTGCCCCACATCCACAAACTCTTCCACCACTGGGCTAACCCTGGGCGCCTCCACATTCACATATGTAGGGTTCCCGCTCCTGGCTGAGCACTCTTTAACTATGACTAAAAGAGAAACACCTTACACCCAAAACGCTATAGCACTCCCTCCCACAAAAAAACAATAAACCAGCTCCTACTTTCTACAAAGTTTTGCCCCAGCCACCAGGGGGCGCCTCGTATTCCCGCAGCTCTCGAACCAGTCAGTTGAGGCTTGGGTCTCTGAGCAGGCCCTGGAAGGGCTCGGATGTAGGAATATCTCCCAGCAGCTGCCCTACTCTAACTTTGAAGTCTCCCCCTCCCTCACCAGCTACAGGCGGCCCCAAGTCCCGGGTGGGGAGAGGCCGCGACATCGCCCCCCTCCGGGGCAAGTGGCGCCACCTCAACCCGGCGTGCACCAGAGCCCGGAGAGCGGAGCTGGTGCGCGGTGCGGCGCTGGGGGTTATCAATCTCGCGGATCGATAAGTTGCCACTTGGAGAGGGGAGGGCTGTGTCCCCTCGGAAACAAGTTACCCTGGGCAACCTTTCACGAAAAGCCCGCTGCCCGCAGAGAGCAGCGTCGGGGTCGGCCTTGCAGCGGCGCCCGCGCCCCGCGGTTCCCTAGCCCGCCTGCCAGCTCAGCCCGCGCCCCCCTTGGCTAGCTTCGCCATCTCTTCTGGCCCTGCTCGCCTCTCCTGGACTCCAAGCTTCGACCCCGTGCTGGGCTTACTGCCTGAGTAGATGCTACCCTCGCATCTCTACACCCTCGCGGCTAGAGCACGCGAGCCGGCGGGTGGGGAGAAAGGCCTGAGGCAGCGGGAGCCCGTGCGCGCGGCCCCACAGCTGCCTCCGATGTAGAGTGCGGGCGACCGGCGAAATGCGACGCTGAGCCAGACGCTGGGAGACAGAGAGTGAGAATCCCCAGAGGGGCATGGACCAGGACAGAGACATCCCCTCCTTGGGACACAGACCCTGAATGCGGCCCCCTTCCTGGGTTAGGCCTGACACTCCCTGGGTCACCGCCCTCCCCAGCTAGTAGGTCTGAGAGTGTCCAGTGTCCAGCATCTTGGTTTTCCCGGAGGAACTGAGAGCCACCCTCCTCTCCACCCCACCCCACCCCACCCCCCGCAGCCCAAGGCTAAGCGGAGAGGGAGCGAGGCAAGGCTAGAGGCCGCGTGGCGCCTGAGAAGAAGCCTGGAAGCTGGGGCCCGAATCAGTCGCTCACCCCCCCCAACCGGCGCCTGGGATCGAGGCCGGCGGAGAGAGGCTGACAGGCGGCAGATGGCACACGCTGGGGAAGGGGGGCGATTGGCCTCGGCTCCGGGGTGCCCCGGCGGCGGGCTCCTTCTCCACGGGGGAGGGGGCGGAGACCAGCCCCTGGCTTGCCTGCCCAGGCTCTCCGGGAGGCTGGAGACTGTGGACCAAGCCCTGCCGGGAGCCTGGAGAAAGGGTAGCTGACAAAAGAAGTGAAGTGAGAAAGCGGAGTGCTGGAGGAAAGGAGGGGGTCACGGGGTGGAGAGGGCTGGTTGGGTACCCGCGGTGCTTTTCCCACCCTCAGAGAGCTGCAGTAAGCCCGGAGGCCCGAGGTGGGGGCGACAGGATGGGAGGAGGACGAGGACCCATGGCAAACTAATCCTCACCGACTGGGCTTTTAGAAAAGTGCGCAAAGTTTTTTTGACCCCTTCCCACGCGTCACCATCACGCGCGTTCACGTTGCAAAGCTCAATCTCCGCCGCCGCCGCCGCCACCACCACCACCACCACCACCCTCCAAGCCTAGCTGGGGTCTCAGGCAGAACGCAGAGAGCTCAACCTCATCCCAGCCTAGGCCCAACCCTCCTTCTCTGAAGCTTGATTCATTTTAACTCCTTCCAGAAAAGTGTTGCTTGAAGGAAAATTCCACGGCAACAAAAAGCTGCTAGTATCAGCCCCCACCCCCATCCCCCAACTCAGGCTGCAAGGTTCTCAGGGACACCAGGTGAAGTCAGGGTTAGCAGCTGGGTCCAAATGACCTTGGACCAGAAAGAAGTCATTGTCAGGGAGTGGTTGTACCCCAGCTATCTCTTCCAGCAGGGAACCCGGGGGTCTGGAGCGCCACCTGTGAGAAAACTCCCCTTTGTTTGGACTTGCTTTCCTCACCGGCAAAGGGAACCCCCCCCACCCCACCCCCACCTGCCCCTGGCTCAGAGGGGTGGTGGGGACATTTTTGTAACCAGTAAGGAACTAACATAATAATGTTGTTGTTGTGTGCCGCTGAGTTGGCCCCGACTCATAGCGACCCCTCCTTGGGTTTCCCAGGTGGTATCTCTGCGGAAATAGATTGCCCAACCTTCCTTCTGAGGAGTGGCTGGTGGGTTTGAACCGGCAGCCTTCTGGTTAGGCAAGAGGAAATAAAAATTGATGTTTCTGAAAACAAATAAGACCTTGCTCACACAAGTGGCCATCTTCCTTCAAAGTGGTAACTTCACAGGAGGAGAGGGTACCTCTAGTCAAGATGCTGCCTTTCCCCAACCATTTCTGGATGCTGCCTGAGGCGATGTCCCCAAACACACAGCAAGTGAAGCCTCTTCTGGGGTTTCTAAAAAGAGGCAGCAAGCATTCAAAGTAGTCTGGTGAATGTGGGTGACAAAAACAAGGTAGGGCAATAAAGTAAAATCAATTACGGTTCCTTTTGTGGCCTCTAAACTAGTATCCCTAAAGAAAATCCCAGACTTGTTCAATAGGTGCTTTGCAGTAAGTGGCCAAATGACCACCTCCTTCCCCTACACACACACACACACACACACACTTTAGGTGGCAACAAACTCAAACTCACTGCCATCAAGTCAATTCCAACTCATAGCAACCCCTATTAGGTTTCCAAGGCTGTAATCTTTACAGAAGCAGACTACCTCTTCTTTCTCCCATGGAGCGGCTGGTAGTTTTGAACCACCCACCTTTTGGCTAGCAGCCAAATGCCTTAACCACTGCACCACCACAGCTCCTTTAGATGGCAACAGTCAACTTGAATATATACAATCTGTTGTTGCTGTGTGCCACTGAATTGATCCCAACTCAAAGCAACTCTATAGGACAGAGTAGAACTGCCTTACAGGGATTCCTAGGCTGAGATTTTCACAGGAAAAGACCTCCAAGTCTTTTCTCCCATGGAAAGTCTCAGTGAGTTAGAACAGCTATCCTTCAGGTTAGCAGCCAAGAACTTAACCATTTTGCCATTAGGGCTCTTTATATACAATCTAGAATTAGTGGTTTTTGTTTATAGTTTTATTACTTGAAAGTTATACTCTATGCTAGGGGGGAACGGCAATCTCCCAATAGGAAACAGTCATTTGGGAGAGGGGTAGTTAACCCCAGGAAACGAATTTGTTCTTCTGTTTGCTTATTAAACATGGATTTATTGATTGTGTGCCTACTGTGTGCCAAGCACTAAGGGTACAACATTATATAAGAAGGACCACAGTCACTCCCTGCTAGAGCTTGTTCTATAGTCGGAGAGACTGAATCTTAATAAAGGGCACACAAATAATTTTTGAATTAAGATTTTGAGAAATCCTGAGAAGGAAAAATACAGTGTAAATGAGGCTATAAAACAGAGGGTCAGGGTGGTGGTCCAGCTGAGAATCTAAAGGAGGAAGAGGAGGGGAACCAAGAAAGAGGCCAGCCAACAGAACTGCAGGTAGGATGGACAGTGTGCCCAAAGGGCTGGAGATGGGACAGAGCTGGGTGATTCTGAGGGGAAACTGTCACAGCTCAGCGCAAAAGGCCAAGAATCCAATCACAGGCAGGCTTAGGGCCCAATTCAGTCGGACTTCTAGGCCAGCCTACCTCACTACCTAGCTTGAGAAGCTCAGGCAAGGTACTTCCTGTGCCTCCATCTTCTCTTCTGCAAAATAGAAATACAGATAGCATGGATCTCATGGTAGAGTGTTCCCTGGCTAGCCCAGAGCCAGCCGTCAAGGCCTGACAGCTGTTATCAGACCTTCGCTTTCCTCCCTTCCCGTCTCTCATCTTCATCATGCCCCCAGGTTAACCATATTCCTGTTGTTGTTAGGTGCCATCCAGTCAGCTCTGACTCATAGCGACCTCAGAACAAAACACTGCCTGGTCCTGCGCCAGCCTCACAATCATTACTGTGTTTTTAGAGGCCCTTGTTGCAGCCACTGTGTCAGTCCATCTCCTTGAGGGTCTTCCTCTTTTTCCCTGACCCTCTACTTTAACAGGGGAGCTCTGGTAGCATAGCGCCTAAGGCACTTGACTGCTAACCAGAAGCCTGGCGGTTCAAACTCAACAGCCAGTCCTCGGAAGGAAGGTTGGGCAATCTACTTCCGTAGTGATACTGCCTCGGGAAACCCATGGAAGGGTCGCTATGAGTCGGGTCTGACTCGATGGCACATAACAACAACTACTACTACTTTACCAAGCATGGTGTCCTTCTCTAGGGACTGGTCCCTCCTGATAACATATCCATATAAGTAAAACAAAGTCACACCATTCTTGCCTTGTAAGGCACATTCTGGCTGTACTTCTTCTAAGACACATTTGTTTGTTCTTCTGGCAGTCCATGGTATAATCGATATTCTTCACCAGCATCTTAGTTCAAAGGTATCAATTCTTCCTTGGTCTTCCTTATTCACTGTGCAGCTTCCGGATGCATATGAGGCGACCGAAAACACCAGGGTTTGGGTCAGGCACACCTCACTCCTCAAAGTGACATCGTAACTTTTTAATACTTTAACGAGGTCTTTCGCAGCAGATTTGCCCAGTGCAATACATGGTTTGATTTCTTGACTGCTGCTTCCATGGGTGTTGATTTTGGGTCCAAGTAAAATGAAATCCTTGCTAATTTCAATCTTTTTTTCCATTTACCATAATGTTGCTTTTGGGTCCAGTTGTAGGTGTTTTTGTTTTCTTTGTGTTGAGGGCGTAATCCCCGTACTGAAGTCTTAGATTTTCATTAGTAAGTGCTTCAAGTCCTCTTCACTTTCAGCAAGCAAGGTTGTGTCACTTTCATATGCAAGCTGTTAATGAGTCTTCCTCCAATCCTTATGCCAAGTTCTTCATCATACAGTCCAGCCTCTCAGATTTGCTCAGCATACAGTTTGAATAAGAGTGGTGAAAGGATACAACCCTGACACACACCTTTCCTGATTTTAAACCATGCCGTGTCCTTCTGTTCTGTTTGAATGACTACCTTTTAGTCTATGTACAGGTTCCACAAGAGCACAACCAAGTGTTCTGGAATGCTCATGCTTTGATCACAATGATCCACACAGTCAAACACCTTTGCATAGTCAATAAAACACAGGTCCTCATCTTTCTGGTATTCTCTGCTTTAGCTAATATCCATCTAACATCAGCAGTGATACACCTCATTTTACATCTTCTCTGAATCCAGTTTGAATTTCTGACAGTTCTCTGTCAATATACTGCAGTAATCTGTTTTGAAATATCTTCAGCAAAATTTTACTTGTGTGTGATATTAATGATATTGTTCAATAATTTTCGCATTCTATTAGATCACCTTTCTTTGGAATGGACACAAATACAGAACTCTTCCAGTCAGTTGGCCAAGTAGTTGTCTTCCAAATGTCTTGGCATAGATGAGTGAGCACCTCCATTGTTCTATCCGTTTCTTGAAACATCTCAATGACTATTCCTAAAACTCAAAAAACCAAACTCAATGCCATCGAGTCAGACCCAACTCATAGCAACCCCTCCTTGAGTTTCTGAGGCGGTATCACTATAGAAGTAGATTGCCCAACCTTCCTTCCGAGGAGGGGTTGGTGGGTTTGAACTGCCAGCCTTCTGGTTAGCAGTCAAATTCCTGGGGATTTATATTTTACCAATTCCTTCAGTGAAGCTTGGTTTTTGATCATATGCTAATTCTTGAAATGGTTGAACATGGAACCAATTCTTTTTGGTACAAAACTCTATGTACTCCTTCCATCTTTTGATGCTTCCTGCATCGTTCAATACTTTTTCCATAGAATCCTTCAGTATTACAATTCGAGGCTTGAATTTTTTTCTTCAGTTCTTTCACCTTGAGAAATGCCAAAAGTGTTCTTCCTTTTTGGTTTTCTGACTCCAGATCTGTGTACATTTCATTATAATAATTTACTGTGTCTTCTCAAGCTTCCCTTTGAAATCTTCTATTCACCTCTTTAATTTCATCATTTCTCCCATTCACTTTAGCTACTCTCTGTTCAAGAGCAAATTTCAGAATCTCTTCTGACATCTAGTTTGGTCTTTCCTTTCTTTCCTGTCCTTTTAATGACCTTTTGCTCTATTCATATATGATGTCCTTGATGCCATCCCACAACTCACGTGGTCTTCGGTAATTAGTGTGTGATGCATCAAATCTATTCTTAAGGTGTTCTCTATGTTCAGGTGGGATATGTTCAAGGTTGCACTTTGGCTCTCATAGACTTATTTTAATTTTCTTAAGCTAAAGCTGAAACTTGAACTTGAATTTGCATATGAGCAACTGATGAAAAGTCAGCCCCTGGCCTTGTTCTGACTGATAATATTGAGCAGAAGTTTATCTTTTTCCACAGATGAAGTCAATTTGACTCCTATGTATTTCATCCTGCAAGGTCCATGTGTATAGTCACTGTTTATGTTGTTGGAAAAAGGTTATTTGCAGTGAATAAGTGGTTGGTCTTGCAAAATTCTATCATGCAATCTTCGATGCTGTTTCTATCACCAAGACCACATTTTCTTCTTCTTTGATTCCAACTTTCACATTCAAATCACCAGTAATTATCACTATTATCTTGATTGCATGTATGGTCAATTTCAGACTACAAAGTTGCTAAAATTTCTTCATCTTTGGCATTAGTCGTTGGTGAGTAAATTTGAATAGTTGTATTTACTGGCCTTGTTTGTAGGTATATGAACGTTATTCTATCATTGACAACATTGTATTTCAGCATAGATCTTGAAATGTTCTCATTGACAATGAATGTGCTGCCTTTCCTCTTCAACTGGTGTTTTTAAGCATGGTAGACTATACGACTGTCTGATTCAAAATGGCCAATACCAGTCCATTTCAGTTCATTAATGCCTAGGATATCAATCTTCAAGCATTCCATTTCATTTTTGACAATTTCCTATTTTCCTAGGTTCATACTTCATACACTCCATGTCCCAGTTTGCTGCACTGTGGTAGCATGGGTGTTGCTGTAATGTTGCTAGCTATGTCACCTGTATTTCAAATACCAACTGGGTCACCGATGGTGGATAGGTTTCAGCAGAGCTTCCAGACTAAGACTGACTAGAAAAAAAGATCTGGCAATCTACTTCTAAAAAAAAATGGCCACGAAAACCTTACGAATAGCAGTGGAACTTTGTCTGATAAAGTGCCTGAAGATGAGCCTCTCAGGTGGAAGACAGTCAAAATACAACTGGGGAAAACTTACCTCCTCAAACTAGAGTCAACCTTAATGACATGGATGGAGTAAAATTTTTTGGACCTACATCTGCTGATGTGGCCCAACTCAAAATGAGAAAACACAGCTGCAAACACCCACTATATTCCTAGAGAGATGCAAATCACGTAACTGCAAACCCCCTCCTTCCACTGAGAAGTCCCTCCTTCCCCAGGCATTTTCCTGGAACAGACAGGCCTGACACTGCCTTCTAGAAACTTTCTAGCTGCTTTAGGTCTATTGAATAGGCTTTGTGTTTGAATTAATTTTCTTTTCCTTTTTCTCTTTTGCATTTTTGTTGTATTTTAGTGATACATCTCTTTGTGGAATCCACGCTTCCTTGGGCATTCTTATCCCAAGGACACTAAGAAAGCAAAGTCCCTGTGGTTGAACCTATCAGAGACACTGGTAACAGCCCCATGGCCCAGCACTATTATATTAAGCAACAGCTGCCCACCAGTCCCAGTCTTCCCCACCACTATTTGGGACATTGAGGGCTCTTCTCAGGATTGGTCTGGAAGGTTCTGAGGGTTCAGAATAGAGTAATGTAAGTAAGATAGGAGAGAAAATGCCTTACTCTGCTCTTAGTTCTCAGCCTGGAATTTTTTGGAGGAAATACCCTGAAGACACTCCTGAAATTCCCCAAAGGATCCCATTGCCCCCCATGACCACAACTTGAAGAGGCCAGCAGTGGGCCCAGACTGCAGCTTCTCTGGGGCTGCCGAAGGCTGATGCCAAAAACAATAAATCGGGTGTGGGAACCTCCTTCTCTTCTCCAGTTTCTGCTCAGCTGGGAAAGCCATTTCCATTTTATCATTATTATTATAATTATTTAATTCTTCAAGCGTCAGCAGTCTTTGCAGGGAACACCCACAAGGCAGCAAGGAAACCAACCTAGCAGGAGGGTCTCAGGGGATTCACACCCTCAGAAAGATTAGAACTCCTGTCCCTGACCCCAAAAGCTTCCACCAGGGTCACTTCAAGCTGTCCAGGGCATACAGCACATTCAAACCTGGGGGTCTCTTGACTTTGGTTCACTTATTGTTTTGTTCTCTTAAAACACTTTTACAATGCCTGTAATTCACTTAAAAAAAAAAAAAAAAAAAAGTCTAATGAACATGTTATTATGTCCAGTTTTTTTAAGTTTTGCTCCAGCAGGCATCTACCAGGACTCACATCAGGCGGGGACACCCTCCAGCACTGACCACAGGTCCTTCAGCTCAATCAACCAACAATGTTTTGCTAATTGGCAAACTAGATATCAAAACTCATGATAGATTACAAACGGGTTCTTCTCGGTGGTGAAAAGAAAGGCATTCAAGGTATGGTTTAGCAAACATGGTCTAGGGATACTCCTTACCACGCATGATCTCCATGCGTGCCAGTTACTCCTGAGTCAGTTCCCACTCATGGCAACCTCATGTGTGTCAGAGTAGAGGTGTGCTCCATCAAGTTGTCAATGGATGATTTGTCAGGAGACTGTAAGGCCTTTCTTCCAAGGTGCCTCTGGGTGGACTCGAACCACCAACCTTTCAGTTAGTAAGTGAGCATATTAACTGTTGGCACCACCCAGGGACTCTACCTTGCATGAACAAGGCATGAAAATCCAGTGCGAGTGGGATAACCTGTACCCTTAGGCATGCCCCCACCTCACCCTACCCAATTTGACCCCTAAGGGGCCATGACAAGCCATTAGTTACGATTTCTCTACACGGTGTCGAGTGGAAGATGCACAGTCCCACACAGGAATGTGCTGGGCTTGCCTGGCATTCACCTTTACCCCTGGAAGAGCCCAGATAACCCGATATGACAGAGAGTTGGGGTCTCATTGGCAGAATTGATTGTTGCAGCTGTTTTAGCCTCGACGTGGTCCTGCTTTGCTGCTGAATGTCTGTTTAATAACTATTGGTGTGGGGGGCGGACTGGGTCCGAGACTTGCCTTCACGATCACCTGGTAGGGAGGTTGTAGGCGAGCAGCACTCACCCATCTCCAACCTCTGTCACGACCACTATTACCTTCCAAAAAGAATCTAAGAGTGTGCAGGGCCAAACTAGCTTAGATCATTTTGAAAAAGAAAAAGAAGGAAAAAAAAATCTGATATTTGGTTGCTTCCTGTGAACATTCTCCCTTCCCTCCTGTCATGAAAAGATCCCACCAGGTGCTCAGGTCTAAGAGGGACGCCACCACGACTTCAGAAGAAGGTCAGTATGTGTGGTCCCTATACCCATGGGCAGGAAGGAGGGAGGTGGGGCCATCAGTGCTGAGTCTACAGTGTTCCCCATGATACCACCAGGGCCTTGCAGTTGCTCAGGATATAGTAGTGGCCACAGGAACACAGCTGTCAATCTGTGCAGAATATAGAAGGGTAAAGAGAATGCTGCCGGGCTGCTTCATGGCGACCTAATGTGTTACAGAGCAGAAACGCCCCGGGGCTTTCTTGGCTGTGATCTTTATGGAAGCAGCTTGTGAAGTCTCCCTTCTGTTCCACTGCTGGGTGTGTTCGAACCCCTAACCCTTCAGTTAGCAGTTGAATGCAAACTGTTGGTGCCACTCAGGAAGGAGCCCAATACACACCTATGTAATAGACAACAGAGGCCAGACTGGTAGACATCTTTGCCCACCCAAGTAGGTCAGAAGCTCTTTCAGGGCAAAATCCTAGATTTTGGTATGCCCCCCCCCCTTCACCCATGGTGCCCACTTCATGCCCAATGGATGGCGGTGACTGAAGAAGCAGGCAGACGCTGACTTAGGTGGCCAGAGATAGGCTTTAGACAGATAGGACCACCACATAGCACAGAAGCCTTGGCTTGTGACAGGGCTCACTTCTTGAACCACACAGGCCTGGGTTCAAATCCCAGCCTCACCATTTCACAGCCACATGTCCTTGAGCAGGTCAACCCGTTTATAAAATGAGAAGAACGATGCCAATGTCAAAGGGCAGCTGTGAGCAGTAAGACACTATCACCACAGAACCCCTGCCTCAATAATGCACTGTGGAGGGGATCAGATGACTCAATGCTGTAACATGCTTAACACAGTGCTTAGCACATAGTGTTACATTGTTATTGTTGTTGTTAGCTGCCTTCAAGTGGGGCTCCCAACTTGTGGCAACACTATGCACAATGGAACGAAATTGCTGCTCAGTCTTGCATCATCCCCATAATTGGTTGTGGATAGACTTGTGTGATTCATAGGGTTTTCATTGAAGGATTTTCAAAAGTAGATTGCCAGGCCTTTCTTCCTAGTCTGTCCTAGTCTGAAGCTCTGCTGAAACCTGTTCAGCCCCATAGCAACATACAAGCCTCCACTGACAGATGGGGGGGTGGCTACATATGAGGTGCATTGGCCAGGAACTGATCCTGAGTCTCCCACACAGAAGGCTAGAATTGGACCACTGACCCACCACTGCCCCCATTTAGCAAGTAGTAGGTGCTTGGTGGGAATCCTTGGCTGGCGCAAATGGTTAACACACTTAGCTACTAACCAAAAGTTTGGAGGTTCAAGTCCATCCAGAGGTGCCTTGGAAGAACGGTCTGGTAATCTGCTTGCAAAAAATCACCCACTGAAAACCCTCTGGAGCACAGTTCTACTCTTGACACATGCAAGGTTACCATGAGCCACGGTCCACTTGACAGTAAGTTATTTTTAGGTGCTTGGGAAATCTTAGTTGTGCTTTAATGGCAGTTGATCTTCAGTCCTGAGTATGGCTGTCATCTTGCTGAGGTGTGGGCCGACAAGAAGGCAAGCTCATTTGCAAAGCAAGGGATGAGAGCTGGTAAGGCAGCTTCCCCAAGAGAAGCCTTGGAACACAATCACCTGTTTTCATCTGTAAGAGCTCAGAAGATGTTAGCTCTTGGTAACACTTACAGCCAAAGCATACAGCAGCCACTCAGTAAGCTTGGGTTCCCTTGAGTGCCTCAAGCAAACCATCTCTGGGCCTCAGTCTCTCTATGAACTCTTTCTGGGACTCTGACTAAACGAAGTAGCAGATCTGGGTGTATTCCCACCCTCTGGCCAAGCAAGACCAGGGTTCAAAGCCAGAGACAGCAGAAGAAATTCAGACAAATGACCACCACTATAAGGTTGTGGGGCCTGGACCCCCTGGGACAGAAGCAGAAGGGGGGGGCGAACCTCAGATCCTAGAGGACCCAGCTGGCCTCAGTGGTTCCAAGGCCTGCCGCTGCCTCCTCTGAGCCGCCCAGGCCCCATCCTGGCCACGCAATTGGGACATGCCAGGGCCTGGCTTCCCAGGGGCCAGAGGGAGCTCCCGCAGGGGACTTCAAAAGCCTAAATGCCTTTCAGAAAGGAACTAAAACTTTCTGCCTAACCAAAGCCTCCACGGGAGAACAGGCCTGGCCCTTTTCTTTTTAAGTCTCTTTATTTTCCAGCCGGCTGGCCTGGTCATTCTCTTTTTTTCCTATTATAAACGGTCCCAGCTGCAACACACAAGGAAAAAAAAACCATCTCCCAGGCCTGGTCAGGGGCCGGTTGCAGCCGCAGCCGCCTGGCTGGCCTCCTGCGGCAGACAAAGACGGCTCCAGCTTCTGGCACCCACTGGGAGAGGCCCTGGAGCCCCCTCCCAGAACCAAGGCTGCAGCGGGAGCCATGAGTGGATTCAGGAAGTTTCTGCCAGCACTCAAAATCTTCTCTTGTCCTGGAAGCCCAGTGGCCATCGGCCAAGCCAAGGACTCCTATAGAGTCTGTCGAGGACAGACAATGGAAGACCAGCTCCCCCACCACCACCACCCTACAAGGATCACAGGACTTGGAATTTTGGACTGGAAGGGCTGTAAGACACAATCAAGTCCAACTTCCTGATGAGAAAGATGGGAAAACTGATGTGTGGGACAGACAAACTTGTCCAAGGTCACGTCACCAACTAATAACCAAGCTCCAAGTTTGACGCCAGCACCCTCAGTTCCAATCCCAGGAAACAAAGAATTGTTGTGGGGCAAGTTGTTGTTGCTGGGTGCTGTCAACTCAGACTCACAGGGACTCTAGAGGACAGAGTAGAAATACCCCATAGGGCTTCCAAGGTCGTAATCTTTACAGAAGCAGAGTGCCTCATCTTTCTCTCCTGGAGCGGCTGGTGGGTTTGAATCACAGACCTTTCTGTTGCAGTCGAGTGTTTTAACCACTGTGCCACCAACACTCTTTGTCATTCCTTTGTTGTTGTTGTTATGTGCCATCGAGTCAGACCCGACTCATAGTGACCCCTCCTTGGGTTTCCGAGGCAGCATCACTATGGAAGTAGATTGCCCAACCTTCCTTCCGAGGAGTGGCTGGTGGGTTTGAACCGCCAGCCTTCTGGTTAGCAGTCAAGTGCCTTAGGTACTACCAGAGCTCCCTATCATTTTTTTTTTTTTTTTTTGGTTTTAAAACCTAGAGGAGCTACCTGAAAACAGACAACCTGCTCTGTACTCTCAGCTCCTCTGCCTCCCAGCTGCATGACGTGGGACAAGTTACTTCATTTCTCTAGGCCTCAGTTTTCTCATCTGTGAAAATAGGGCTATGAGTAAAAAAAACAAATAAATAAAAATTAAAATTAAAAGTGGGGCTACCATAACTTTGTAGGGTCATTGTGAGGGCTCAACAGGCTGATAGGCAAAACGCTTAGACTCAAATAAACAAACAAACAAAACAAACCAAACTCACTGCCTTCAAGTCAATTCCAAGTCATCGAGTCCAAGGCTGTTTCCGAGGCTGTAAATCTTACAGAAGTAAATTACCGCATTTTCCTTCTGCAGAGCAACTGGTGGGTTTGAACCACTGACCCTCTGATGAAGGCTACTCACTTACCCACTACACCACCAGAGCTCCTTGCACTTAGTCTTGTTGTTGTTGTTTTTATGTGCCGTCGTCGAGTCAAACCCGACTCATAGCGACCCCTCCTTGGGCTTCCGAGGCAGTATCACTACGGATAGTAGGATTGCCCAACCTTCCTTCCAAGGAGTGGCTGATGGGTTTGAACTGCCAGCCGTCTGGTTAGCAGGCAAGTGTCTTAGCCACTATGCTACCAGAGCTCCCTGCACTTAGTCTAGTGCTTAGTAAACTTATCTCTTATTTGTAAATGTAAAGATTTCTTTCCTATTTCCTGGGCACCTATTTGCTCAAACAGTTAAGTGTTCTGTTACTAACTAAAAGGCTAGGGGTCAAATTTACTCTGGAAGGAGCAATCTACATTTGAAAGGTCACACAACCATTGAAAACACTAGGGAGTGCAGTCCTGTTTCAAAACACGTGGGCCCTCTAGGAGTGGAAATTGACTCCACAGCCACTGATCGTTTTTCAAAACTCTGTGACAGTCCCTGCACGGTGCAGTTAGTGCTCGCTGGGCTGAGCACTAACTGAAAGACTGGTGGTTCGAGACCATCCAGAGGCTCATTGGAAGACAGATCTGGTGATCAATTTACTTTTGAAAATTCAGCCATTGAAAACCCTGTGGAGCACGGTTCTGCTCTGACACACGTGGGGTCCTTCGGAGCAGGAAGAGACTTCCCGGCAACTCTTCGTGGTTGGTTTCCACTGGGACAGGCAGTAGGCCAGAGCTGGGGAGCCAGCTGGAGCAGGCTCCCTGCCCTGGTGGGGCTTCCAGTCAAGGGGCACACAGCAACAATCATGGGAGAAGGAAGGGCTGCTTATGCACAGGGAGACAGCTCAGGGCGCAGGAGAGTGTGGAGGGATGGACGCTGGGAAGAGGTAACTATGAGGAGGAAGTGGGAGGGGAGCTGTTGCATTATAAATTTTGCTCAATGTCATGAGACAAAGTATATGTGAACTGCTGTATGAAAAGTGAATTTACTCTGTAAATCTTCACCCAAATCAAAATAAAATTAAAAACAAAAAAAGGGGGGGGGGCACACAGCAGCTGATAGAGATGGGTTGTCCAGCCCTGGGCCTGACGCGTGACTCACCACTTCCTCAGTTCTCCTGGTAGCAGTACAGCAGGTCTACAGATCCAAACCGACCACAGACTCAAGTCCACATAGCCAAGCTGACTAGGGGGCAGTGAGGAGGCTGAAGGCGGCTATGGGAGCCACGGGGATTTGTTCCCCTGCAACGAAAGGCAAAAAGCCACTATGCAGCTCCGTGTGTCTTCCCTTTCTTAATGCTGACAACTAATTTTAAGTATTTAAATTATGTTTTACAGAAGATTAAGCCTGCAGGAAGTTTGCGACCTCCCAGTCATAAGGGGTCTGGTTCCGTTTCTGAAGTGCCCAAGGTCCCCTGCTGTAGGTCCGCAGCGTCGGGGAGGCAGGGATGATGCAGGATGAAGAGGGGGCCCTGGTCCCTGTGCCCCTCGCTGTGTTCCATCCGTCTTCACACACCCACAACTCCAATAGCAGGCAGGGGTGTGGTCTGCGAACACCGGGTGGCGTTGGCGGTAGCAGGAGGTGAGGGCTAGGTTGGGGGCTGCATGCCTCTCTGGGCACTGAGCTCTCTCACAGTTCCACACCCTCGCCCAGCTCAGCCCAGGCTCCCTGGCCATCGTCCGCAGGGACCCTTCCTTCCGTGGGACTGCAATCCACCCTCAGAAAGCCCACAGACCCCAAGACAAACTCTTCCCCGCTTCTGCCATCCAGACTTCCCCGGGCTTCTCAGGAGCCTGGCCTCACCTCTGAAGGCAGAGGCAGAGGACTACCTAGTTCCCTTCCTCCCACACCTTTCTCCCCAATGCCCTCCCAAACCGACAACAACCTGCAGAGTTCTCAGGTTCATTATCAAAGGTGCTATGCATAATACCATAGTCATCATTTTACAGATGAGAAAACTGAGGTTCAGAGAGACTAAGGCTCAGAGGCTGCGGGCACTGCTCCAAGAGCCACAGCTTTTAAAGGATTAAAATTAAGGATGATTTCCCTACAAAGTTGGACATTTTAACTGCCCAGCCAGCTAATGTAGTTTTCTACACTTGCCTGCAGCATAACGTCCATGTATTGATTTTAGATGGGTGGATGTTTAGATAAACATATAAGGAGACAGCTATAGAGATACAGGTGGGATTTGAAAACCTCAGGCAATTGTATCAGGTGTTAATGAGGGTGGGGGAGGTAGCTTTCCTCTAATCTCCACCAACTCCCACCCCAGTTCTTTCATTTTAATCTGTAGTTATGACCGATTTCAAATATGCAGAAAATAATATAATAGATAATGTGTTCCAAATACATGTTACAATGAGGCCACATTTGCTGGAGCGGGCTTTCTTTGATAGGGACAATTGATGTTTTCTCAATCTTACTCAACTAGAGCTTCAAGCCAATTTCCCTAGGCATTCCTTTCCCCCTGCAACTAAAATGAAATCTCTCCTATTTTAAAATAGGGCTGCAGGGTCAAAAGGCTTCTCCAGGGTAATCAGCAGGCTGGAATGTAAAAGCCCACAGCACTGATGCACCTTAGTGGTGCAAACGAAGACTGGAGGGTGATCCACCCGGAGGTAACCAGGAAGAAAGGCCTAGAAGCTACTTCTGGAAAAATCAGCCACTGAAAACCTGTGGCGCGCGCGGTTGGCTCTGACACCGAAGGGGTGTCCAAGAGGAATCCACTGGATGACAACTAGTGGTTTATTTAGGTACTCACACCTCAGATAGGAGCTCTGGGAGCGTACTGCCCAAAGCACTTGACTGCTAACCAGCAGGCTGGCGGTTCAAACCCACCAGCCACTCCTCGGAAGGACGGTTGGGCAATCTACTACTGCAGTGATACTGCCTTGGAAACCCAAGGAAGGGTCACCATGAGTCGGGTCGACTCTACGGCACATAACAACAACAACAACAATGCCTCAGATGGGAAGCTCCAGGGCCTTGACTAAAATACTAGATTTTGAAGGGCACTTAATCACTAGTGTAGATATTTGTCCACTCTGGCTTTCCTTACTTGCCTGTGTATCATGGAAGCCCTCCAGGGTAACTGGAATATACACATTCATTCTGTTGTTTGTTTTTCCCTTTTTCAAAATTTTATTGTTTTTTAGGTGAAAATTTACATAATGAATTAGGTTCCCTCATGGCAATTTTTATACAAATTGTTCCATGTAATTCACTCTTTATTATTGCATCATGGCTACATAATACCACGTGTGGCTGCATCACAATTTAACCGTTCCTCTACTGATGGGCATAAATATTTCCAGGTCTTTGTCACTGCCATCCAGTCCATTCTGACTCACAGCGACCCCCTTTGGGTTTCCAAGACAGTGAATCTTTACGGAAGTAGACTGCCCACTCTTCCTTCCAAGGAGTGGCCGGTGGGTTTGAACCACCAGCCTTCTGGTTGGCAATCAAATGCCTTAGGCATCATGCTACCAGAGCTCCTAAATAATAAATATCTTTGTATATTTATTCTTAAACCTCATGATAAAATACTAGGAGTGTGGTTGCTACACCAAGGATACGAACTTTTTTTGTTATTGCTTTTAGAGGGTTTTTTTGTTGGTGTTGTGTTTTGTTTTTCTGTTTTTTCATTTTAATATACATTGCCAAATTTATTTTCCCCAAAAACTGTAGTAAGTCCTATTTCCACCAACTATGTATGAGAGTTTCTCCCCTATACGTGTCAGAACAAGCAACATCACTCACTTTTATTTTTGCTGATATGATGGGCCTACAGTGGATCTCATGTGGCTCTAATGTGCATTTTTCTAGTATACCAGTTACACTGAACTTCTTTTCATGTGTCTTTGGCCTTTTGGGTGTTCCTCTTCTGTGAAACGTCTGGGGCGTAGGGGGTAGGGATGGCCAAGACTGCCATATACGTATCTCAAAGCATCCTGGTTATGTTCCAGGAGGCTGTGGGCTCCACCTGGCAGGGGCCATACCTTTTTCCAGAGCCTGGCACACAGTAGGACTTCAGGAAACATTGAATTCTCCACAATGCAGCCCACGCAGGCGGGTGTGCCCTCCCTACTAGAGGAGGCCATGTCCACACCAGAGCTTATTAACTTATTTTGCCCAGTCAACAGCCATAGGAACCTTTTGTTGGGGCCTCTGAAGGAATCCCATCCTGGCAAGTGCTCTCGGGGAGTCTTTGGCCTAGTCTCCCTCCTTTCTCTTCCCCCCACCTCCAGGAGAGAAGGTCCATCCCCCACAGCGGAGCAGAGCCCCAGGAGGGTCAAGAGCCTCTCCTTAGGAAGCCACTCTCCAACTCCTTCCTGCTGCTTCCTGCTGTGAGTCAGCCAGAATGGGAGGGGAGGGATGGAGGACCCCAGCGGTGACCCCAAGTTGCCTCTCTCCCAGGGCCTGCTCACCTGGTTTGGCTGGATAGAAAGGAGCTGACTTTAATCACAGGAGTGACATGTCTAGACGGCAGCTGCTTCCCTACAGCCATTCTGATTCCTTGGTGCCCTGCTTGAGGAAATTGGGGGACAGACTCCCCCTCTGGTCTCTAAAGGAACATCTGCTCAAATCACTGTGGGCCCCCAGGCCAAGTTCAGGAACATTGAGACCTCAGTCCCACCACTGCTTGGGGCCAAACTCCTATATGCAACCAGTATTTACTAGGCATCTCGTATGTTCCAGGAGCTGTCCCAGACACTGAGGTACATTAATGATCAAATAGGCAAAAAGACCTGCACTCACGTGGAGCAGGGCTTGGTGAACTTTTCCAGTAGGGGTCAGATGAAAAACAAATAAAAACAAACTCACTGCCATCAAGTCCCTCTTTGATTTCCGAGGCAGTATCACTATGGAATTAGATTGTCCAACCTTCCTTCCAAGGAGAGGCTGGTGGGTTTGAACCACCAGCCTTCTGGTTAGCAGTCAAGTGCCTTAGGCGCTACACCACCAGAGCTCCCAAGGATCAGATAGTAAATATTTTTGGCTTTTCAGGCCATATGGTTGGCCTCTGTCACAACTACTCAACTCCACCTTTGTAGAGTGAAAGCAAACAGACAATATGTCAATGAATGGGCATGGCTATATTCCCATAAAACTTTATTTACTGATACTGAAATATGAATTTCACTAATTTCCACACGTTCCAAAATATTATTCTTATTTCTCCATCCACTTAAAATACATAAACCATTCTTGGCTCAACAGTGTTATAAAAACATATATGGAGCAGGCCTGCCCCATAGGGTTTTCTAGGCTTCATCTTTATGAGAGAGATGGCCAGGTCTTCCTCCTGCAGAGCCACTGGGTGAGTTTGAACCGCTAGCCTTTCAGTTCACAGCTGAGCGCTTAACTTCTGCGCCACCAGGGCTCCTTGATCCCTGTTCTCACTCAATGCTGTCGAGTCGGATCCGACTTGTATTGACCCCTCCTTGGGTTTCTGAGGCGGTATCACTACGGAAGTAGATTCCCCAACCTTCCTCCCTAGATCCTTGCTCCAGAGGGATAATAACTAAATCTTATACACACTTACTTATGTGTGCCAGGTACTGCTGCAGTGTTTCTGTAAATTAACTCATTTAATCCTCGTAATAACCCTGGGAAGTGTGTACCACCACTGGCTCCACTTTACAGAGAAAGAAACAGGGACACAGAATGAAGTTCGATAATTTCCACAAAGTTATATATTAGAAAATTGTGAGACTAGGATTTGAACTAAGAATCAAAAGTATATGCTCATATGCACTATCATATCCTTCTTCTTTTGCGTGGTGCATGGAGCCGGAGCCATCCCCGCGCCCCAGGCCACAGGCTAAGCTAGCCCCAGGACCAGTGGAGAGTGGGTATTTGCCCCTGGGGCAGGCTGGGTAAGCAAGCAGGGTGGGGGAGACCAGGAAATGAGCAGAGCAGTGTAGAACAGCTAGGGGTGACAAACTGGTCTGTCACTTTGTCCTCCTGTGATGGCTTGAGTGTTGCTGTGAGCCTGGGGGCTATGCCACCAGTGTTTCAAATGTGAGCAGGGTTACCCATGGTGGACAGGTTTCAGGGGAGCCTCTAGACTAAGACAGACTCAGAAGAAGCAGGAGGCCATCCACTTCTCAAAGAATTGGCCAGTGAAAAACTTATGAATAGCAGTGTGCAATATAGTGCCAGAAGGTGAGCCCCTCAGGTCTGAAGGCACTCAAAATACGACTGGAGAAGAGCTGCCTCCTCAAAATAGAGCTGAACTTCATGATGTGCATAGAGGAATGCTTTCAGGAACCCCATTTGCGGATGTGGTACATCTCAAGATGAGAAGAAACAGCTGTAAACATCCATTAATAACCGGAACATGGAAAGTACAAAGTATGAATCTAGGAAAATCGGAAGTTGTCAAAAATGAAATGGAATGCATAAAGATCGACAGCCTAGATATTAGTGAGCTGCAATGGACTGGTTTTGGCCATTTTGAATCAGACTACGAAAGGAGCTCTGGTAGCATAGTGCCTAAGGCACTTGACTGCTAACCAGAAGGCTGGCGGTTCAAACTCACCAGCTACTCCTCAGAAGGAAGGTTGGGCATTCCTACTTCTGTAGTGATACTGCCTTGGAAACCCAAGGAGGGGTTGCTATGAGTCGGGGCCGACTCGATGGCAAATAATAACAACAACAACCATATGATCCAGGAGCTCTGGTAGCACAGTGCCTAAGGCATCTGACTGCTAACCAGAAGACTGGCGGTTCAAACCCACCAGCCACTCCTCAGAAGGAAGATGGGGCAATCTACTTCCGTAGTGATGCTGCCTCGGAAACACAAGGAGAGGTCGCTATGAGTCAGGTCTGACTCGACAGCACATAACAACAACAATAACCATATGATCCACTATGCAGGGAATGACAAATTGAAGAGGAATGGCATGTCATTCATCATCATAAAGACTGTTTCAAGATCTGTCCTAAAGTACAATGCTGTCAGCACTAGAATAATATCCATACACCTACAAGAAAGACCAGTTAATACTGCTATTATTCAAATTTACACACCAACCACCAAAGAAGAAATTGAAGATTTTTACCAACTTCTGCAGTCTGAAACTGACCGAACATGCAATCAAGGTGTGTTAATTATCACTGGTGACTGGAATGCAAAAGTTGGAAACAAAGAAGAATCACTGTTGGTTGGAAAATACGGCCTTGGCGATAAAAATAATGCTGAAGATCGCATGACAGAATTTTGCAAGACCAACAACTTATTCATTGCAAATACCTTTCTTTTTTCAATAACACAAACGGAGCCTATACACATAGACTTCCCCAGATGGAGTACACAGGAATCAGACTGACTACATCTGTGGCAAGAGGTGATGGAGAAGCTCCATATCTTCAGCCAAAACAAGGCCAGGAGCTGACTGTGGAACAGACCATCAACTGCTCATATGCACGTTCAAGTTGAAGCTGAAGATAATTAAAAGAAGTCCACAAGAGCCAATATGACCTTGATTACATACCTCCTGAATTTAGAAACCATCTAAAGAATAAGTTTGATGTGTTGAACACCAATGACCGGAAAACCAGAGGAATTGTGGGATGACATCAAGAACATCATCCATGAAGAAAGCAAGAGGTCACTGAAAAGACAGGAAAGGAAGAAAAGATCAAAATGGATTTCAGAAGAGACTCTGAAACTTGCCCTTGAGTGGACAGTAGCTAAAGCAAATGGAAGAAATAACAAGACAAAAGAGGTGAACAGAAGATTTCAAAGAGCAGCTTGAGAAGACAAAGTCAGTTATTATAATGAAATGTGCAAAGTTGGAAAACCAGAAGAGAAGAACACACTCAGCATTTCTCAAGCTGAAAGAACTGAGGAAAAAATTTAAGCCTCAAATTGCAATACTGAAAGATTCTATGGGCAATATATTGAATGATGGAGGAAACATCAAAAGAAGATGGAAAGACTACACAGAGTCACTGTACCAAAAAGAACTGATAGATGATCACCCATTTCAGGAGGTGGCATATGATCAAGAACCAGTGGTACTGAAGGAAGAAGTCAAAGCTGCACTGAAGGAAGTGGTGAGAAACAAGGCTCCAGGAATTGATGGAATACCCATTGAGATGTTTCAACAAACAGATGCTGTGCTGGAGGCACTAACTCATCTATGCCAAGAGATTTGGAAGACAGCTACCTGGCCAACTGACTGGAAGAGATCCATATTTGTACCCATTCCAAAGAAAGGTGATCCCATAGAATGTGGAAATTATCAAAGAGTATCATTAATACCATAAGGAAGTAAAATCTTACTGAAGATAATTCAAAAACAGTTGTAGCAATATATTGACAGAGAACTTCTAGAAATGCAAGCTGGATTCAGAAGGGGACGTGGTGCGAGGGATATCATAGCTAATGCCAGATGGATTTTGGATCAAAGCAAATAATACCAAAAAGATGTTTACTTGTGTTTTATTGACTAAACAAAGGCATTGGATTGTTTAGATCATAACAAATTATGGATAACATTGAGAAGAATGGGAATTCCAGAACACTTAATTATACTCATGAGGGACCTGTACATATACCAGGAGGCTGTCATTTGAACAGAACAAGGGGATACTGCACGGTTTAAAATCAGGCAGGGAGTGTGTCAGGGTTGTATCCTTTCACCATACTTGTTCAATCTCTATGCTGAGCAAATAATCCGAGAAGCTGGACTATATGAAGAAGAATATGGCATAAGGATTGGTGGAAGGCTCATTAACAACCTGAGATATGCAGACAACACAACTTTGCTTGCTGAAAGTGAGGATGACTTGGAGCACTTACTGATGAAAATTAAAGACTGCAGTCTGCAGTATGGATTACACCTCAACATAAAGACAACAAAAACCCTCACAACTGGACCAATAAGCGGCATTATGATGAATGGAGAAAAGACTGAAGTTGTCAAAGACTTCATATTGCTTGGTTCTACAATCAACGGCAATGGAAGCAGCAGTCAAGACATCAAAGACATATTGCATTGGGCAAATCTGTTGCAAAAGACCTCTTTCAAGTGCTGAAGAACAAATCTCCTTCAAGACTAAGATGCTCCTGACCCAAGCCATGGTATTTTCAATCACCTCATATGCATGTGAGAGCTGGACAATGAATAAGGAAGACCAAAGAATTGATGCTTTGGAGTTGTGGTGTTGGCAAAGAATGCTGAAAGTACCATAGACTGCTAAAAGAACTAACGAGTCTGTCCTGGAAGAAGTGCAGCCGGAATGCTCCTTGCAAACAAGAATGGCCAGACTTTGTCTCACCTACTTTGGTCACGTTGTCAGGAGGGACCATTCTCCGGAGAAGGATGTCATGCTTGGTAAAGTGGAGGGTCAGCGAAAGAGGGGAAGGCCCTCAACAAGATGGATTGACACACCGGCTACAGTGATGGGCTCGGATACAGCAGGGATTGTGAGGATGGCACAGGCCCAGGCAGTGTTTCGTTCGGCTGTACATAGGGTTGCTATGAGTCGGAGACAACTCGACGGCACCTAAAAACAACAACATCCTTCCTCTTGCAAAAACCCAGCAAAAGAATAAACAACTGTCTTTGGGTAATACCTTCTACAGTGAAACCCATGAGAGCCAGGACTCCACAGGACTGCCTTGTTTTCCAGGTCTCAAAGTTTTCCGCCTTTGACAGGCTACAGTCTTATCACTTTTCTGTTATTCGTTTTAGTGGAAAATATTTCTTTGACAGGTTTCCGCCTTACACAGGTTCTGGCTTTCGCAGGTTTTACTATATATGCCAGACCGATCCAGGCTCTCAATGTACAATAAAGGAATTAAATGCTATCAGAGAAAAATTAAACAAATTTTAAAGGGGTAAACTCAAGGTGAGGACGCCCCCTCCCAGGAACACTAGCCCTCACCTGCTCTGAATTTCTTTGCCTTCCCCTGTTACCGACTAAATCACATCCCCCAGAACCTGTGTTGTCCTAACCGCTGTGGATGCAATCCCAGCTTGGAATATAGTCTTCTTTGTTATGTTAACGAGTCCGTATCAGTTTAAGATGTATCTTAAAGCAATCACTTTTGAGATATAAAAGTTTAGTTTAGTTACAACTGAAGGCAAACAGGAAGGGGGGTGGAGAGACTGAGGCCAGGCCACCAGATTGCCCAGGGGCAGAAGCTGAAAAGAGAGGAGGACCTCCAGAGCTGTCAGCAGAGCCTTCTCCTAGAGCCGGGGCCCTGAAGTTGGACTTCTAGCCTCCTAAACTGTAAGAATAAACTTCTGTCTGTTAAAGCCACTCGTGGTATTTCTGTTCTAGTAGAAAGCTAAGACACAGCCTTCCCCACCTCCCCAGAACACCCTCTAGCCAGACTCTCTCCTCAGCCTTCCCCACATGCTGGCCACATTTCAGCTTGGATTCCACACCAGAATGATGCTGGCATCTTTTTAACACCCCCAGATCTTTGAGAGAGAAAGATTCAAAGTTTAACTGCCAGTCCCAGGAGAGAGATACACACATTGGCCAATTTGTGGGGACCTGAGAAAGCCTTTGGGAGGGGGGTGCCAGAGGTCATGGGGGATGGAGATGGACCCTGGAAAAATCTCACTTCTCAGAGAAACCTCAGTCCACACTCCCTGGGCCCTCAAAAGTTTGTCTTTCCGGGTGGGGGGAAGCAGGTGAGCGTGCTGCGACTCCTGGCACACGGGAGAATGCTTCTGGCATTAAACAAAGCCTTTTTATATTTAAACTGCCAGCCCAGGATTTTCAGAAAAGTTTACCCCAGAGCTCACTCTGTGTGCACAAAAAATTATACACCGGCGTATAAACACAGTTGGATGCGGAAACACGTTAGAACACCCCAGATAGGTCTGGGCACCGCCACGACTACACGGAACCACACGTTTATCTACGTGCGTACCGAGGCGCTCGCGCCCTGGCCTGCACACGCAGACCTGCACACTCTGAGGCAGTGTTTGCACACTCCAGGGTTGGCCCGGTCGGGGGAGTTGGTTCCACCAGGAATTCCAGAGCTACAGGGGGTGGGAGGAGGAGGAAGCCGCCGCAGCGGGAGGGAAAGGAGAGGAGGGGGAGCCCCAGAGCTGGGCG
>NW_006921596.1:10306298-10319189 GCF_000298275.1 Orycteropus afer afer
CGGCGGGAGGCTGGGCGAGATCAGAAGGTCAAGGGGCAAGCGCACGGGAGGTGGCCGGAGGCCCTAGAGGGGGTTGGGCTGGGGGAGGGGAGAGGTCAGGGTACGACTTTGCCCGCTAGAGGCGGGAACGGCTGGGAACGGCCGGGGGTAGTTCCCAGGACGCGTAACCCAGAGACCAGTCCCAGGAGGCGCTTCTGAGCGCCAGCAGGCTGGAGACGCCCCGGAGCGGGAGGACCAATGGTTAGTGCGGTTGGATCCGGCGCCCTCTGGCGCTGGGCCGTGGGCACTGACTCTGCTGGCGGGCAAGTTCCTTCTTTTCTTTGGTCAGGCCAGTAGGAGTCACAAAGGGCTGCAAACTAGGGGCCCAAGGGTCTTCATTGGTGAGTATAATTGTGTACAATGCGTGCGTAAGTCCCTTTATAGGGAGTCTGGGCCCGTTAGTTCACCACTTCACTTCCCCCCACACCTTAACTATTATTGTTATGTGCCTTCGAGTGGGACCCCACTCATGGTGACCCCTCCTTGGGTTTCCGAGGCGGTATCACTACGGAAGTAGATTGCCCAACCTTCCTTCCGAGGAGTGGCTGGACTATAAACCTAAAAAAAAAGTGCCATCAAGTTGATTCTGATTTTGCTGAGTAGAACTATGTTCCATGTGCTTTTCAATGGCTGTAACCTTTCAGAAGCAGACCTCCAGGCCTATGTTCTGAAGTCCTGAAGATCTGCTTCCTAAAGGTTACACAGCCATTGAAAACCACTGAAGTAGGAGCTCTGGTGGTGTAGTGCCTAAGGCTAACCAGAAAGCTGGCAGTTCAAATCCACCAGCCACTCCTGGTAAGGAAGATTGGGCAATCTATTTCTGTAGAGATACCGCCTCAGAAACCCAAGGAGTGGTAGCTAGGAGTCAGATCCAATTCAACAGCAGTGAGTTTGATGTGCTGAAGTACCTCTGGGTGGGTTCAAACCACCAACCTTTCTGTTCATAGTCGAGCACTTAACCATCTGCACCACCAACAGACTCTATAAACCTAGCCTTTCTGGTTTTCCCTCTCTCTCCAACCCCTGCAGGCATCTCCCATCCTAATCTTGGGAGTCAGATACACTTGGAGCCTGGGTTCCAAAACTAGCTCTACTCATTCTGGACTCTATGACCCCGAGAAAGTCATACCACCTGAGCCTCAGTTTTCTCATCAGTCAAATGGGACCGATTCCATCTACTCCCCATGGTTGCAGATATAACGCCCGTAGAATTGCAGGTTTTGATACATGTGGAAGCTCAGTCCCCTCCCTCTGTAAGTCTTGGGTGAACTTTTGGCATTTGCAATGAAAAGAGAGCCTTGGCCAATCTGTTGTTAAGGACTGAAGCTCAGAGCAGGGAACCAACTGCCTCAAATAAATTACCCAGAGACAGAGCTGGGCCCCACACTTAGGCCATCTAACCTCCAACCTCAGATACTTTCCATGCCTCAGTCCCAAAAGCAAATGGGCTTGTTTTCCAAGCTCAGATTCAAGTTACTAAGTCAAAAGCAGCTAGCAATTATTGAACACCTTTTATGTGCCAAGCCCTTTACATAAATAAATCCTCCCCACACCGCCCACAAGCCTTATTGGTTGGCTCTCTAAGATGAGGTCCAAAGATGTGATGTAACTTACCCTAGTGGCTCAGCTGGTGGATAGCAAGCCAGAATTCCAGATCTTCAAGTGATGCCTCATTTTCACTAAGACACCCCAGCCCCAACCAGTAAGTCAGAATCTTTAGAGGGCACAGGGGTCAGCTGATTTTGTAGCTCCCAGGTGATTCCAGTGTGTAGCCAGGATGAGAATCACAGCACGAAATGTCAGAGATTTTCTAGTTCAAGGATTGTAAACAGTGGTCCCTGGGCCCAGCCTAGTTCACTGGCAGTTTCATTTGGCTCCCATGGTGTTTTGTATGATTTTGAATTTATTACTAGCAGGTGAAAATTAAGATTTCTCACCAAAATCTAGATTTCCAAACTTTTCTTCAACAGTTGGAGAATCAGACAATGCAGGATGTATTTGCACAGCAGCAACGATGGTTGTGGGCATGAAGAGCAGCCTCAGTTGCTAGCTTTTGGCCTGGGATTAGCCCCCAACTCAGAGGGCCCCATCTGATCAGTCCTGTGGATTGATAACTGTTTCTCTCTCTCTCTCTCTCTCACACACACACACAGAGGCTTCTGTTCTGTCTCTAAACATAAGGAGACTTATGATAGAGGAGGCAGAGGTTTGTCCCTACAGGTCAGGCTCAAGGGACAGACCCAGGCCTGGGAAGAACACAGGTCTCCCAACTCCCAGCCCACTGCTCATCTCTGACCCCATGCAACTGTCACTGCAGCATTTGAAGATGAGCTCTCCCTGCCTGTGGAAAAGAACTCACCCAAGGAAGCAGGAGTGGTGTGTATGTATGTCAGCCTGAGAAGGCCCTGCTCCCAGCAAGCCCCTCGGCCTGCCATTGCCCTGATCCCATCCCCACCACCAGGTAGGCAGAGTTTTCAGGTCCAGAAATCTGCATGAAGACAGTGTAACTCTGAGAGCCAGGAGGCTCCAGCAAATGAATCAGCATCCTCTGACTTTTAAGATGGTTCTAGCCTCAGTTTACCCTTCTGTAGGATGGGAGGGAGAAAGACTCCCCTGCCTATTCCCTCAGTATAAGGGGCTGTGAGGGTCAGATTAGGCAGGTCATAGGGCCCATTGTTGTTGTTAGGTGCCGTCGTGTCCAACTCACAGCAACCCTGTGCACAGCAGAATGAAAACACTGCCTGGTCCTGTGCCAGCTCCACAATCTTTCCTATACTTGAGTTCATCACTGCAGTCACCATGTCAATCCATCTCGTTGAGGGCCTTCCCCTCTTTCGCTGACCCTCCACCTTACCAAGCATGACATCCTTCTCCAGGGAATGGTCCCTTCTGACAACATGAGCAAAGTAGGTGAGATGAAGTCTGGCCATTCTCCCTTCCAAGGAACATTCCGGTTGCATTTCTTCCAGGACAGACTTGTTAGTTCTTTCACCAGTCCATGGTACTTTAAGCATTCTTCGCCAGCACCACAGCTCAAAAGCATTAACTCTTCTTCGGTCTTCCTTATTCATCATCCAGCTCTCATATGCCTGTGAGGCAACTGAAAATACCATGGCTTGTGTCAGGCACACCTTAGTCCTCAAGGAGACATCCTTGCTCTTCAGCACTTGAAAAAGGTTCTTTGCAGCCTATTTTCCCAATGCTATACATCATCTGAGGACCTCTGGTGGTGTAGTGCCTAAGGCATTTGACTGCTAACCAGAAGGCTGGCAGTTCAAACCCACTAGCCACTCCTCAGAAGGAAGGTTCAGCAATCTTCTACTTCTGTAGTGATACCTCCTCTGAAACCCCAGGAGGGGTCACTACAAGTTGGATCCAACTCGATGGCAGTGAGTTTGGTTTTTTTGTTTATAAGTCATCTGATGTCCTGACTGCTGCTTTCATTGGCATGGATTGTAGAACCAAGCAATGTGAAGTCTTTGACAACTTCAATCTTTTCTCCATTTATTGTGATACTGCTTATAGGCCCAGTTGTTAGGATTTTTGTTTTCTTTATGTTGAGATATAATCCATACTGCACACTGCATTCTTCAATCTTCATAAGTAAGTGCTTCAAGTCATCCTCACTTTCAGCAAGCAAAGTTGTGTCATCAGTGTATCTCAAGTTGTTAGTGATTCTTCTACCAATCCTGATGCCATGTTCTTCTTCATATAGTCCAGCTTCTCAGATTATTTGCTCAGCATACAGACTGAATAAGTATGGTGAAAGGATACAACCCTGACACGCACTCTTTTCTTGATTTTAAACCATGCAGTATACCCTTGTTCTGTTCAAATGACAGCATTCTGGTCTATGTACAGGTCCCTCATGAGTATAATTAAGTGTTCTGGAATTCCCATTCTTCTCAATGTTATCCATAATTTGTTATGATCCATATAATCAAATGTGTTTTCATAGTTAATAAAACACAAGTAAATATCTTTCTGGTATTCTTTGCTATGAGCCAAGATCCATCTGACATTAGCTATGACATTCCTTGCACTACGTCCCCTTCTGAATCCAGCTTGCATTTCTGGAAGTTCTCTGTCAATATACTGCTGCAACCGTTTTTGAATTATTTTCAGTAAGACTTTACTTCTGTGTGGTATTAATGATATTGTTTGATAATTTCCACATTCTATGGGATCACCTTTCTTTGGAATGGGTACAAATATGGATCTCTTCCAGTCAATTGGCCAAGTAGCTGTCTTCCAAATCTCCTGGCATAGCCAAGTGAGTGCCTCCAAAGTGGCAGCCGTTTGTTGAAACATCTCAATGGGTATTCTGTCAATTCCTAGAGCCTTGATCTTCACCACTTCCTTCAATGCAGCTTCAACTTCTTCCTTCAAAACCACTCATGCTAAGAAGCTTCAATTAATCCTGACAGTAATGGAAAACCATGTATCAGGGCTCTAAGAGGCTAAGGACCCACTAAAGGGGTGGGAGGCACCATCTTCTGACCTCCTCTAACCACACAAGAGGAAGACAGAATCACCATCAGTAGCCCAAGGCCTATTCCTGTGAGGCCAGACACACTGCCTCCCTCCAGCCCTTTCATCAACCCTGACACCAACCATTCCACCCACAGTACTCACCACCTTTCTTCTGGGTTCAATAATTCACTGCAGTGGCCACACAGAACTCACAGATTATGGGGTTTATTAGGGAAGCACCAGGCCACAATTCAAGTTCAGAAACAATGTTCAGTCTCTCTCAGCCCGCCATCTCTCAGCCAGCAGTCTCTCACAGTCTCTCTCTCAGCAGTGCCTGTCTCTTGGTGTCTTTCTCAGCAGTGTGTGTCTCTTGCATCTCTTTCCCAGCGGCGCGTGTCCCTCAGGAGCATGTTTCTCTCAGGAGCACATTTCTTCTCAGCAGCATGTCCTTCTCAGCCTGCAGTCAGAGAGACTTCTGCCTCTGGGAGGCCTCCTTTTGAGTCTGGCAGAGTTGCCAAACTAGCCAATCATAACATCAGAATTCTAAGCACCTGAGAGACAGCAAACTTCCCAGAACATTGCTTTGTGCCATGCCCAACAGAAATACCCCAGGTGGAGAACTTTTACAATCAGGAGCTCCTCAGTTGCTCACAGCAAATTCCACCATGGAGTTTACAAAGACTTATGGCTAGAAAAGCCATACCAGGTAATTTACTACACTGCAGGATCAAAAAACAAACCCATTATCATCAAATCAATTCTAACTCATAGCATCCCCAAGTACAGAGTTGAACTGCCCCATAGGGTTTTCTTGGCTGTGATTTTTATGGAAGCAGATCACCAGGCCTTTCTTCCTCAGTGCTGCTGGGTGGGTTCAAACACAGCTGATGTAACGTGCTTCCATAAAGATGGACAACCTTGGAAACCCAATGGGGGTCACTACGAGTCTATGGCAGTGAATTTGGTTTTGGTCTGAGTTTGTGGGACCTTAGATACATCAGATACCCAAATAATTATAGGTGATGCATTGTGAACTGGATTAAGCTAATTCTTGGGAGGTGGTACAGTTAATGCTGAATGAAATAAGTCAGCCACAAAAGGACAGCTATTGTAAGATCCCATTTATATGAAATACTTAGACTAGGCAAATGCATAGAAACCAAAATGTACAAGTGGTTACCAGAGGTTGGGGGAAGGGGAATGAAAAATTATTGCTGAAGGGGTACTGAGTATCTGTTGCGTGATATAAAACTTTTGGAAATAGTGGTGATAGTTATACAATATGGTGAATATAATTAATGTCACTAAATGGTACTCTTAAAACTGGTCAAAATGGCAAGATTTTTATTATATATATTTTACTGCAATCAAAAAAAAAAGAAAAAAGAAGAGAGACCCCTTAAGCCTCTCAGGGACTTAGGCTCTCCAGCATTCATTTTATGTAGGCCTAGTTCTGTTTGGCCAGAAAGATCCTAGCCCCAGGGCCTGGCCAGGCACTGTGCTGGCCTTAAAGCCTCGGCAGGGCAGATCTTGAAGCCCTGGCCACAGTCAGCGGCTGAGCTCATCATGGGGAGGGGAGCTTCCCACTGGCTGTCACCCACTTTCTCGGCTCCCAAGGATCTCCCCTCCTCTTCAGCTGTGCTGTCACCACTCTGGTGCCAGTCACTATTGCTCTCACGTGAATAACTGCAATTTGCCTCTTGGGTGGTGCCTTGTCCTACCCCCTCAGGTCCCTTCTCAATAAAACAGCCACAGGGATGGTGTCATCACATCACTCCTCAGTTTAAATGTCCTTAAGAAAGTCCAGTTCCTTCCTGACCCACCGCTTGCCTGGCCTCATTCCTCATCCCAGACATGTCTGAGCTCCACCTCCCAGCCGCCTCCCTGCGACTTAGGGGCTGTCTCACCCAGAGTCTGGGGCTGAATCTGGGCCAGGGGTCTGGGAGCAGAACCCTCTGCCCAGGGATCCATAGCCTCTGGTGCGCTTGGCTTGTCCCAACTGTGTCCTCTGACATCTTGACTGCAGCTTCATGAGACATCCCGAGCAGAGCCACCCAGCTAAGCCACTCCCAGAGTCCCGACCCACAGAAACTCAATGAGAGAACACGTGTTTATTTTGTTAATGCCACTAAGATTTAGGGTAATTTGTTACACAGCAATGACAACTAACACAATATCAAAGATGGTTCTCTAGTTCCTGGCTTAGATAGATGAGGCACAAAGTAGGGACGCTTTCATGGGGCAAGAAGATAGTCACCATTTGTAGGTCTTGGAGATCATCTGGGTAGAGTGCTGGCGTGCGCTGAGTGTAAAGAGGAGGGAGAAAGACCTAGATAGAAAAGAGAGGTCTAGGACCATCAGCAGAGGGGGAGATAAAAGAAGAAATTTCAGGAGTGGCAGAGGTCCCCCAGGAGTAGTGTAAATTTACAAGTAGAGGACTGGAGAAGGGACCAAGGGGAAGACCGCCTGGCAGAGAGGACCAAGGCGGACTTTGAGAACCACCACAGGAAATGGGGTGAGGACTGTGACACAGCCTTGCATGGCCAGGATGCTACGGGTGATTCTGCAGAGAGACAGCAGCTCCAAGGTTTTGTGGCTTTTGTCAGAGTGCCGCTGGCTGAGTTCCCACATTACACCCTCTCATGGACCAGGAACAGCACAAACCCAACTGGGACCAAGACTGTGCACTCAGGTTCTCTAAACTGGGAGACCAGGCATCACAAGCCTGTAAGAGGCTCCGGAAGGGGCCCTTCTACGCTACTTTGGCTCCCTGGGCTTATTATGCTGAAGGCAGCCCCCCCAACTTATTCCTTTCAAGAGCTTTCTTAATTTCTCCTTCCCCTCTCCAGCTGCTTTGGGGGAATGAAGAGAAACCCACCTCTAAACATACACTTGACAGAAACACACTCACATATCAATACTTTCAGACTGGGGGGGTCCCACTCCAGATTGTGTGTCTTCTCAAGCAATTGCAGTGGTAGCTACTTCAAGGAGAGGGAAGGCTCCTTAAAAACCCTACATCGCATCCATGTGGGACTGACTCTCCTTCCCTGGGTTCTCAAAACCCAATTTAATCCAAGCTTATTAACACATAACATTTTAATTTGCCTTTTCAATATACCCTGCACTGTATAAGCGTAACAAATTTAATAATATTGGAAGTAAGGATTTCATATGTTAATTACAATGTTTCCATTTCTTTGAGAAGCTCTATCCCATTGGGGTAACCCCTGTGGAAAACAGGCCGCTGAAAGTGTGACGGTATCTGGTTCTCCCCACCCACCCACCCAAATTGCTGCATTGAAAGCAATCAAAAAGGAAAAATGGGCTTCTTAGACATGGAAAATTAGCTGAAATCTAATGTTTTCCAAGGTCTTAGTTTGACTTCCCTTAGAAGCAGATTCTGAGACAACGATTCCACTTCAAGTTGTTTATTTGGAAGGTGGACCCAGGAGCTACCATGGAAGAGAGGGAACAGATTAGAAGGAGGCCAATAAAAAAGTGTTAGCAAGCCAAATCCCACTGAGGGCAACTAGGCCCCAACCCTGCTGGGGAAGTCTGAGAGCTACTGTAGAACATACACCTCAAAGTTATTCCACCTGAGGGGTGAGGGAGTCAGGGTATTTATCTCTCAACTCTGTCAGTCATTGGTTAAGGGCTATTTCCGTGGGCCATTAATTCTCTGGCACTTCCAATCTGCCATGGTGGGGGCAGACGGGCTCCAGAGAAGGCCCTCAGGCAAAGCAACAAGAAGTCAGGCTGGTGTCCACTAAAGTGTTAAGTATGAGGGAGCATGGGTGGGCCACAGATAGTGATGATACATGCAGGTTCCACAGGCCCCAAGGCAAACCCCAAGTCTAAACCCAAATTGATGAGGATGTGTTAGTCCTTGGATTGCGTTGCTTGTTGAAGGTCGATGGCTTTTTCTGGACAGAGGAAACTCTGAGCACCCAGACCTAATTCATTCAGCCACTCAGCAAACCATTTTGAGCATTGCTAAGGCACTAGGTATTGAATCCCTGGGTGGTGCAAACATTTAAGTGCTCAACTACCAGCTATAAAAGTTGGTGCTTTGAACCCACCCAGAAGTGCATTGGAAGAAAGGCCTGGTGACCTACTTCTAAAAAGCCAGACACCGAAAGCCCCACAGAGCATCTAAAGCCCAAAAGACCTTTTAGATGTCTGTTGTCATTTAGTTTACAGGTGTGCAATCATTTATGGAATAATGTTTAACAAGTTAAAACATTTCAGGGCTCATCAAAATAAAACTCAAAGGAATGTCAAAGGAATGTTGTAGTATGTATCCTATATATGTTGTTGTAGTATCATCTCCGACTCATAGCGACCCTATGCACATCAGAATGAAACACCGCCCGGTCCCGCACCAGCTCCATGATCCTTGCTATACTTGAGCCCATCGCTGCAGACAATGTTTCTGGGCTATTCATAAAGTTGCGCTGTAATGTATCAGACAGTGTTTCTCCGTTATTCATAAGGTTTTCCCTGGCCAATCTGAGAAGTGGATGACCTCTTCCTTTTTCTTAGCCTGTCTCAGTCTGCAAGCTGTGCTGAAACCTGTGCACTATGTGCAACCCTGCTGGCATTTGAAACACTGGTGGCACAGCCTCAAGCCTCACAGCAACACGCCACCACAGTAGGACAAACTGACAGACAAGTTTGTCTCCCTTAGCTGTTCGAAACCTCTCTACCCTCCCCTTACCTGGATCCCTGCCATGTTGTTGTTAGATGCTCAGAGCCATATGCACATTAATAACTGAAGTAAATAGCTTTCTCCTTTAAGACTAATTATTTTTGAATAGATTCATTTTAATAGGCTACATTTCTATAAAAATTCAGATCCTTACAGATGCCAGAAATAAACTTAATTCTTTAATCAATATTGTTTATATTACATAGTAATTATGATACAGAAGAAAAATGGCTCAAAAATATGCAACTGAAATTTTTTTACATTCTAAATGTATTTTAGGAGCTCTGGTAGCATAGTGGCTAAGGCACTTGACTGCTAACCAGAAGGCTGGCGGTTCAAACCCACCAGCCACTCCTCGGAAGGAAGGTTGGGCATTCCTACTTCCGTAGTGATACTGCCTCGGAAACCCAAGGAGGGGTCGCTATGAGTCGGGGCCGACTTGATGGCAAACAACAACAACAACAACAAATGTATTTTGAAACAAGTTTCAAAGATAAATTGAAGAATTCATAGAAAAGTAGTTATTTTTTTCCAGAAATGGGAACTATGCCAAGGAAGGGTGTGAAGTGGCCGGTCTGAATGGAGAAGTGCTGTATGTATAAAGCACACTCCAGATTCTGAAGATTTACTATGCAGTAAAAAATGTCAGCAAGCTCACCAAGAATTTTAAATTGACTGCATCTTGAAATGGTAACTTTTTGTTTTTTTTGCCATGGAAGTGAGTTCAATTCCAGGCCAGAAGGGTGACTTGAGGCCATAGTCTGGTCTTTGATTTTTTTTTAAATTATTTTGAGTTTTGTTCCACATTTTTCTCCCACTCTATAAAGGATCTCCAATTTTGACCCCTTTTTGAGTGCTTCACATTGGTAGGCAGGCACCATCTAGTTCTGGTCTCAGGGCCATATAGGTTGAGGTTCTCATGGTCCATTAATCCTTTGGACTATTTCTATGCCTGTTTGATTTTCTTTACTCTTCTTTGCTCCAGACGAGGAGAGACCAATAGTTGCCACTTAGATGGCCACCTGCAAGCTTTTAAGTTCCCAGTCACTACTCACTGAAGTAAGATGTAGAACAATATTTTTGTATACCCTGTTGTGCCAATTGAGCTTGATGTCCCCTGTGACCATGGTCCCCAGCCCACAGGCCGAGTGACCTACTCTCTCAAGGTGCTTATTTGTAGCTAAGAAATTATCCCAACTTTTTCTCCTGTTATGTTTAGATTGCATGTGGACATTTTTATAGCACATACAAATACATATGTAAGAATATCATCTGCAAAACCTATCTATGGTCATAGATATACTCCCATTTCCCTATCTATACCTGTCTACTGATGTATCCTGCAAAAAGGACAAGGAGGCCACATGTTCTGACCTTCTCTAATCCCACAAGAGAAAGACAGAATCACCATCAATAGCCCAAGGCCTATTCCTGAGAGGCCAGACATGCTGCCTCCCTCCAGCCCTTTCACCAACCATTCCTCCCAAAGCACCCACCACTTCTCTCCTGGGTTCGATAATTTGCTGCAGTGGCCACGCAGAACTCACAGATTATGGGGTTTATTAGGGAAGCACCAGGCTACCATTCAAGTTCAGAAAAAAAATGCTCAGTCTCTCTCCCAGCCCACTGTCTCTCAGCCAAGTCTCTCAGTCTCTCCCCAAGCAGTGCATGTCCCTCGGTGTCCCGGCAATGCGTGTCTCTTGTGTCTCTTTCCCAGCAGCATGTGTCTCTTTCAGGAGCGCGTGTCTCTTTCAGTAGCACGTCTTCCTCAACCAGCAGTCAGAGTGAGTTCTGCCTCTAGGAGGCTTCCTTTTGAGCCCAGCAGAGTGGTCAAACTAGCCTATCATAGCATCAGAACTCTAAGCACCTGAGAGAGAGTGGGAACCTCCCAGAACATTGTTTTTTGCCACTGCCAACAGAAATACTCCAGGTGGACAACTTCAGCAATCAGGAGCTCCTTAGTTGCTCATAACAAATCCCACCATGGAGTTTACAAAGACTTATGGGTAGAAAAGCCACAGTAAGTAATTTACTATACCGCAATCCACCCATAGATTAGTGTTTGCTGTTATTGATAATGCAGTATTGTGTGTGTATGCAGTAGTATTTACCTTTATTGTCTGTGCACCTCTTGTGCACCTCTCCATGTCTTCCTTGAAATGGTAATTTTTTTAATCTGGTGTTTCAGTGCAGTGAATTACTTACTATGGCCCTTTTAGCCACACTCTTTGTGACTGCCACACAATGATTGGGTGGGACCATGCAAATAAGGTGTACAGATGCTGTAATGATTGGGGTGGTGTCAACCTGGCTATGCCATGATTCTCAGTGTTGTGTGGTTGTCCTCCATTTTGTGATCTGATGTAATTATCCTCCACTGAATGTGTTATGAACTTGACCTCTGTGTTAATGAGAGAGGATTGGGTTACGTTAATGAAGATCAGGTGATGTTTATTATGTTACCCAGGAGGGATAAGGGTGGGATGCACTGAAATCACCATCCTTACTCAAGTCACCACCCTTGCTTGAGTCACACTTTTTATCTTACAAGAGATTAAAAAGAGAGAGAAACAAGCAAAGAAAGGGGGGACTGACTACCACCAAGAAGAGATGGGAGCGGAATGCATCCTTTGGACCCAGAGTCCCTGTGCTGAGAACCTCCTAGACTCATGAGACAGCTAAAGCTGTAACACTGGAGATGGCGAGAAGCAGCAGCAAAGAAATGGCAGCAGCAGAGGCAGCAGAAACAGGAGGCTGACAGATGACGTGGTGGACTTCCCAGAACATGGAGTTAGAAAGCTAAGTGTCTTTGGGCAGGAGGCTTCCTGGTTGAGTGGGGTGCCTCTGAGCTTGCTAGCCCATGGAGTGAGAAAGTTGAGTGCCTTTGGGCCAAGCTTTACTGGTGGAGTAAGGTACTTCTGGGCACTTATTGGTGGACTAAACAGCTTTGTAACACTTGCCTGTGCAGGGAAAAGGCCAGGCTGGTCCAAGAGGCCCAAGGAGCTGAGGGACAGGACTGCCTATAGGCATGGCCAAGGAACTGTCCTAACTATAAAGAACTTGATCCTGAATTCTAACCTGTTACTTCCTAATACATCCCGTAACTGTGAGTATAGTCTGGGAGTTCCATGTGGCCACTTCCATAGACTATCAAACCCAGCAGAGCATCAGAGAATGCTGTGGGAGCAATGGCCGGTGTTAGAATTGGTAAAAAGTTTGGAGAGTGGAGGTGTATCTGACTTGCCCCTCATAGAAATCAGCCTTGGGCTGTTGATCTTGATCCTTCTTCCTCTTTCTGAAGTCAGAGGTGGTCAGACACCTACACCATGCCATTTTTACAGGTGGTATGATGGTTAAGTGCTCAGCTGCTAATGGAAAGGTCACACTGGGCTAAATAACATATATTAAAATAATCCCACCTATTTTCTTTTTATTTATTTAATGTGGCTACTAGAAAATGTGAAATTATACATAAGCCTTTCATTATATTTCTACTGGATACTGCAGACTTAGAAAGTTAATGAAGAGAACAATTTTTGAAACAACAACAAAAAAACCCTATAGAGCACAGTTCTGCTCTGATGCACATAGGGTCACAATGAGTTGGAGCTGACTCAATGTTAAATGGTTGGTTTGGTTGATTTTTTTTTTCCTTTTTTTTTTTTTTT